>NC_134487.1:122750021-123410021 GCF_040206685.1 Ascaphus truei
TGAGAGAGAACCTGTTGCTAATAATTTTGAATCCCACCTCTGGTCACAGTTCCGAGGACGTCAGCAATAGGCAAAGTAAAATGCAGGCAGAATACGGCTTCCAGCAGGGAACAAGGTATACAGAACCGTGCACAGCCAAGGAAAAGAGGGGAATGAAACCTTATAAAGAGAGCAGACAGGTGCAGGCAATACGTCCAGAATAAGGCCGACTACCTGCTTCGTGGCCATGTTGGTAGAGGCAGATGGTCTGCCGCGGTGGCCATATTGGGAGATCCCGGAATGAGGCTGACTTCCTGCCGCCATGGCCATGTTGGTAGAGGCAGGTGTCCTGCCTCGCCGTCCATGTTGAGGGATCCTTATACCCTTCTGACAACAAAAAACGGATTGGAGGGACATTTCTTCCTGGGTCTGATAACCAATCTAAAAACATTATAAAAGTGATCCATATTATTCTAGAGAAAATTATATATTCCAATAAAAGGCAGTAGCAGAAGACTTTCTAGAAAGTCAAACATGTACATTAAAAAAAGATGCAAAACATATCATTGTGGGTGTAGGGAAGTAATAGCCAGAGACTTAGGGCTATGTTTCTTAAGTAGTGAAACTCTATAAAACATCTTCTAGCTCCAATAGACACCCCTGACTATAAAAAGGTGTCTTATGGACTGGAGTAACTTCACTTTGTAAATATTTATGACCATACTAGCACCATATCGTACTATATTATGTCCTAATGGTGGTAGACCAGAATACATTTTTAAGGAAAAAGGGGCCAATCCACAGAGCTCCGTTAGGCCGTTTTTAAATAATCCTAACGCCTATCCACTAAAGAGAATAACATAACAAATCCCTATAAAATAGTGTATAGATACATTTCTATGGACGTTAGGGTTAATCATAAGAAAATCAGGTGCTAATGAACCATGACACACACAATCCCGCAAGCTCTAACCCCAATACCCACCACACCATATATATGTGTGTGTGTCAAAAGGAGTACTATTGGGTGGGACCAAATGTATACAACAAAAGACAAAAATTCCCAATGCTACATCCAATATGAAAATAATATACAGTTAAATACTTAATTGTTTGTCTTCTCATAAGGGTCATTTAGGTGAACTCTTGCGGGGGATTGTGTATGTTTGTAAATTGTCAGCTGGTAACAGTTGTTTGGAGGTTAGTGACCCTTCCTCTCTGGGTTTAAGATCACTCCTCCCCACTTTAAGTAGCAGGTTTTCCAATGTACCGGTGCAGGACAGGTCTATTGAGACCTTTCTCCCTCTATTGTAGAGGTTAATGAGAATCCTGACAGGTAGTGTTAGGACCTGCATACTGGTCATGCCGTGAAGTGGCCAAAGAGTTTAACTAAATGACCCATACTTATCAGAAGACAAAGAGTTAAGTATTTAACTATATATTTTTTGGCATATTGGATGTAGCATTGGGTATTTTTGTGTTTTGTTATTATGAGAACTACAAACATTGTTTGTGACTGTTGTGCAATCTTTTGTGTGTCTGATCTACAAGGTTGTGTTTAATGTTACATGTATTACATAGATTGATATACACAGTATCATTTGTTCTCTGTTTTTTACTTACCATGTTTCTACTCTGCAAGATACCCCGTGTCCACCAGTCATGAAGTGATGTGAAGGTAATATCACTTCCATCAATCTTCTCTCATAGGCATGGAGATTCAACTCTGGTGGGGCCCACTCCTGCGTACCTTGTCTTTGCAGCATGACCAGCAAGCTTCTTTAATTCCCTCTTGCTGTCTACCCATTGAGCTTGTTCAGACAGTATTGACCTGGACATTAATGTGGGTCAGTATTTTGTTCCAAATTCTGGTACTCTCTGCTGTGCTCATTTTGAGGCACAGTTTCCCTAACAATTTAGAGCGATGACCCCCGGCCCCATTTATAAGAATCTCCAATTCAGTGTCCGTGACTTAATGCTCCTTATTCTGCCAGCAGAACTCCTGAACCATGTTCTAATATGGCTGAAAACCTTCCGTCTGCTGTGTATTTATTGGAACTGTAACGTGTGCATGAGCGTTATGTTTAGGTAACGCGAATGTGTTACACGGCTGGAACGCACATGCATTAATTGGAAGGCACGTTAGATTTTTCCCCAATACGCATGGGTATTGCATTCGTTGTCGTGTCTCTGCGCTATTAACGTACCCGCTACTGCACATATCGCTGTCATACTGCCTTGGGTGATGAACGCTACTTTGAAGTGAAACTTCTTTGCTGTCACCTACAGAGTTTTGATAGGAAAAAATTCCTTCTGTGGTAACCGAATTCTATGACGGAAGTGACGTCACGCTAATACTGTGCGTGCGCCTCAAAGCGCTTCCCTTCAATTCCAGCGCACACGGAGGTTGGAGCCAGCGATGTGATGTGGTGGCTGGGCTCATCGCACATGCGCAGTGGCGGCCGAGCGCGGCACACATGCCCATGGTACACGCAGGAATGCGCGCACGCAGGAACAACCTCACTGCCAACCCCAGGCCTGTATTATTACTCCCTGTCTCCAATCCCCACTGCCTTGCCTCCTGCACTCAGTCACAGTGACTGTCACAGTCACACACTGTCACAGTCACACACACAGTCACGAGGAATTCACAGTTGGTATAAATATAGACATGCAAATAGCTAAAACAGGGCTGGCGGGCTGGCAACATGCACGAATCAAACGTCTTTGTGTTTTCTCACTGAAATTGTGTTTGGATTTAAAAAAAAAAAAAAAACAGCACCATCACAAATTCAATTTCTGTGACAAAACAGTGAAAAAGACAAAGAAGTTTCACTTAAAATGCGCGTTCTCGACACCCCCCCCCCCCCCCACGTATTTTTTGCATATTATTAGCTTTGGGGATAAGACTCAGGGAAAATAACATCTGTTACCTATTTAGGTAACGTCACGTTATTTGTCCTGATTTAACTGCACTTCGTGGATCTAGCCCTAAGAGCATTATCTTTAATCATACCCCTGGGCGTCCGCAGGAGGGGGCAAGTGAGGGCACTTGCCCCCCCTGGATCCAGGGCCGCAAACAGGGGGGGCACAGGGGGGACAAAGGATACTGCTTCCCGGGCCCCGTGGGTCAGGCCGGGCCCCCTGCACGGCCGGGGCACCAGTTAATTCAATAAATTAAAAAAAAAGTTTAAAAAAATGGCGCAGATTCCCCGCGGTCCCGGCGCATGCGCAGGGCAAGCAGGGCCCGCTTCCCCCCGCTCCCAAAGTGGGACGGAGGGGGAAGCACAAGCCAAGCTCCTCTGCGGCCCGCTCCCCCCTCCCAACGTGGGATGGAGGGGGAAGTACCAGCTCCTCTGCGGCCCGCTTCCCCCTCCCGCTCCCAACGTGGGATGGAGGGGGAAGTACCAGCTCCTCCTGCGGCCCGCTTCCCCCCCTTGGCCAGCTTCCCGCGCAACCACCTCCCACGTGCCCCCCGGCCCACCTCCCGTGGCCTTGCCCCCCCCCCCCCGAGCCCAACTCCCGTGCCCCCCCCCCGAGCCCTCCTCCCGCGCCCCCTCCCCAAGCCCACCTCCCGTCCCTGGCAGCTGCCGCGGGGATATCGGGGGCAGAAGGGGATATCAGGGGCAGGAGGGGGAAGCGTCCGGCGACAAGCTGCACCCACCCGGTCAAGGTAAGTCACCCCACCCAGTCACTGTCACCCACTGTCACGGTCACCATAACCCACTGTCACCGTCACCCACTGTCACCATTACCCACTGTCAACGTCAACCACTGTCACTCACCCAGTCACTGACTGTCACTCACCAAGTCACTGTCACCCACCCAGTCACTGTCAAGTCACTGTCCCACCCAGTCACTGTCTCCCACCCACCCAGTCACTGTCTCCCACCCACCCAGTCACTGTCTCCCACCCACCCAGTCACTGTCACCCTGTCACTCTCTCCCACCATCATTCACCCACCCACCATCATTCACCCACCCACATTCAACATTCACCCACCCACCCACTGTCATTCACCCACTGTCATTCACCCATCCACCCACTCACTGTCATTCACCCACCCACCCACTCACTCACTGTCATTCACCCACCCACCCACCCACCATCATTCATCCACCCACCTACCGTCATTATCCCACCCACCCACCGTCATTCAACCGTCATTCACCCACCCACCCACCCACTGTCATTCACCCACCCACTGTCATTCACCCACCCACTGTCATTCACCCACTCACCCACTGTCATTCTACTGTCATTCACCCACTCACCCACCCAGGCAGGCAGACACATGTCTTTTGTTGAAAATATAAAAATAAACAGGTTGCATTGTAATGTTTTATTCTGTATCACAATAAGAAAACAGTTAAGTAAAAGTTGCGCTCTAAAATATATTTTTTTGTGGTAGGTGCGCTATGGGTTCGGGGGGGGGGCCTATGGGTTCGGGGGGGGGGGAGCCTGCTCCTTTCATTTGTCCTGGGCCCCATGATTTCTGTTGGCGGCTCTGCCTGGATCACTCGCAGTCCTGGGCTGTTTTTGGCATTTATGGCGCCGTACAGTACGTTAACGGCGCTATAAATGCCAAAAACAGACTCTGGGTGGACCGGGACGGAGGTGGGTGTGTGCCCGGGGTGGGTGGGTGTGTGCCCGGGGTGGGTGGGTGCCCCTGGCGCCGCGGCAGGCAGCTAGTGGTAGGCTAGCCTATGCTGCTACACAGGAGGAAGCGCAGCGCACTGTCATTGGTAGCACTCGGGAGTGATGCGGCTCTCATTGGTAACACTACCTACCAATGAAAGCCGTCTCACTCTCAAGTCGGGACCAATCTGTGCCGCAGCCGGGACCACCATTGCGCTGCGGTTATAAATTATGCCCCCCCCCCTGAAAAAAATTCTGCGGACGCCCATGGTCATACCCCTGGGTTGCATAATAATAAGTCTATTCATCTGGAAGACCTCTCTTTGAATAGGAGCTTTTGCTTGTTACCAACTCTTTTGGGTTGAGATACCAACTATTTTTGCCATTTTCACACCTGCCATCTTAATTGGTCAACTTTTTTTCAAAAGTGTTCAACCAGGAAATAATTCTTATTTGTGTAACGGGTATTCCCCCCCCCCCCAATCGCAGATATAGTGTGGGGTGCAAGAGAACATACGGTGTTACCATAGGTGTGGTGCATTACCTGTTGGCTCGCAGGAGGGCTGAGCTTCCGCCACGGGGAACCTGGGGCAATTATACTAGGGGTACTCACTTACAACGATGCAGCGCCTCCACCTGCGATAGCTCCCACCAGAGCGGGAGTGGTTCCTCGCAGGACAATCAATAATACCATACACCGTGATTTATATATTATTTACTGGGAACAGCATATAACACATCATCACATCAATACCATAACATATCAGAACAGGTGTCCCTCTCTCGAGGAGACACTTACTGCGACGTCCAGCAGGACGCTTCCCCAACACCAGGTGATCCCACCCAGTGTCCAAAGAACCCCACCCAATGTCCCGCACTCTTGCAGAGAGAGTCAATGGGTGACTGCGCAGTCACAATTACACTAAGGGCCCGTTGGTGCACTTAGAACTGTATGATACCTGCCGAGCACTCCGGTGCTCGGGTCAGCAACACTTCACAAAGGGTCCGTCGTGTGATGGTTCCGTCTGATCCTACACCGGACTCCTTTGTACACACGGACCGCCAGGGCGATCCCACTCTGGAATAGTCTCTGTGGACCCCAACGTGGGTCCGAACCGCTTCACAGGAACCGCAGCGTCCGCTGAGTCCCTATCTAATCATCCCTACCGTGACAGGATCCCTAACATAGGACCTGTCCCTACACCACTAAATGACACGCGCTATACTATAGGCCGTCCCTATAGCACAGCAACCTGTAATGGCGTTGGGGGAAACTCCTAGGGGTCTACAGGGGTTAATAACCTGCCCCACTCCCCTAACTCTTCCCAGCCTGACTGTTACTAAACTAATCCCAGCACCTGCAGCAACAAGCTGTGACCCACTGGATGTTTGCAGACAACGTGCTACACAACACTGTGCCTGCCTGTCAGACCTCACAGCACTAACAGCCGTGACTCTGACAAGGCAGCACTATACTACTAAGGGCAGCGTCCCTATCTTGGGCCTCCCTTAGCACTTACCCACTAATCTAGTGGGGAGTTGGGTCCTACCTGGGGTGTGGGTACCTATAGGGGTGCAGGAGCTGCACACGCTCCCCGCACCCTTGCTTCCCTCACAGCTCCCTGACTCCAACTGACAAACCTGAGTGACAGGGTCCCTTAACCTAGGGCATTCCCTGGCAACACTCACTACATTGAAGTAACTAGCTACCTCGGGCCCTGGGGGTGCTGGCCTAGTACAGGGAGTCCCTGACTCCTGTACCCTACCTCCTTCCCTGGGCTGCTCCGGTCTCTGACTGACTAACGTGCTCCAAGCCCGCCAAATGTATCCACTTGCCTGCCTGGAGATCCTAAGCCCTATTGGCTCCCTGGTGTCACATGAGGCATACAGAGGCTCATGGGATCTGTAGTCCCTGCTCAGAGCCTTCCCTGGTAGGCTAGGGCTTCGCGGGCTTTTCCTACGCTATACTGCGCATGCGCGATCTCCCTGATGCTGCCTCAACCTTTCCCTACCTGGTGTCGCACTCGCGCGACTTCTCCCTGGCTCCAGGGGCTTCCCTGCGCATGCGCGACCACTGCGCATGCGCGAGTCACTCGGCAATGGCGGCTCCCTCCTTGCTAGCCACCGGAACCCTAGCGGCGCGACCGCGGCCTTAGCGACGGCCCGATCGCGTCCCCGGCAACCGGCCGCCTGCAGGAGAAGATGCGCTGCTCCCTCCTCGGCCCCCACCCTCCGGTATGGCTGTCGGGTCTGCCGCTGACCTCCGGCAGTACCCGACATCGGTCCTGGCCACGGAGGCTCCCTGGGAGGTCGCAGGGGGCAAAGGGTGACCTGGCTACATTTGTATCCACACTGTAGCTACAGTTATGTCTAATTTGTGCTCACTAATCACCTACAACTTAGCCATATCTACATACCTTTAGCACACAGACATTCTGAGCATACTACAGGATCCAAGGAAATGTAGGGGTGGGGAGGGGGTGGGAATGCCCTTTCTAAATGCAAAGACAATAAACGACTTTTTTTCCGGTTACATGGACTTCACCTTTAAAGGCAATGTGTGGTCAATAGAAAAAAATGACATTGTACGCCGACAAAAAAACGGGCAAGTAATGTAATGGCAAAGAGGAGAGGAAGTAAGCAGGCTGTAGAACAATCATCATGTCAACCAGTTGTTGGGTGGAGAAGCGTTTTCCAACCCCTCTGTGACCTCAGTAATAAGATGAGGAAGTCCCTATACACTGATCTGTCACAGCATCCTAAACTGGGGGGATACTCCTCTCATACAGTCAGTGCTGTGTTTGTCAAAACAGATGGTATACAGTACCATATCACGCTACCTGAAGGGTCACATTTTTTTAAAGGCCCCCCAAATAAATCTAGTATTTCCACCAGTCAGTGGCCTTGCAAGCACCTCCCCCCTTTCAAATACCGCCTCACTCACCCCCTCTATTTCTCTCCCCCTTCTCACACTCGACCCCTCTCATCCTCTCCCCCCCATGTATTTCTCCCCCTTACTTTCTCCCTCTTTTTTTACTCTTCCTCCCTCTCTATCCCTCCCACCCCCTACATCTTACAGCCTCCCTCTCTCTCCTCCTCTCAAACCCCCCTCCTCTCACTCCCCCACCTCTCTCCATCACACTCAACCCCCCACTCCCCTCCCCTCCCCCCCTGCTGGCCCCCCCATCTGCTGTCCCCCCCCCCCACACACACACACTCAATTCCCTCCCCATAACAATTTTACCTTAGGGGGGTAGGAGACAGGCGGTGCCTGTTGTAACCTTGGTTTGATCACGACGGTGGGAACTGTAGCTGCATGCAGAGTCGAGATGGCCATGTGTCATGATGCAGGCGGTGTATATTCACCACATCACTGCATACAGTAGTTCTATGGCACAAGTCACTCAAGCAATTTACATCGTGTTGAACATATGTAATCCTAGTTACCAAAACTAAGAGACACATACTTGTTGCAGAGAGTTTTTTTAACCTAAGCTATTTCACCCATTGATTTTGATTAACTTCAACCTAAACATGTCCAATTGGAACTTAAAATGGATAAGACCCACTGAGAACATTTAGGGAATTAGGCACCTTGCTATATTTGACCTTATTGGCAAACTGGTTACACAATACATTTGACTGGATATATGAATAACTTCTGTGTAAGGTTTAACATTATTTAAAGCAAAATATCTATTTTCCCCTGCACTTTTGCATTCCATTACCTAGAACCTTAACCACTGTATGAAATGTGACAGTAAGGTGAATAAATCAGGTTAGGGGTGCCTTTGAAAGACATGAAGATGCATATGTTATAATTGACCAAATTTAATTTTTGTGATCTAAAATTTTGTTTCACATACAATAATGACAGTGATCAAAATATTCTCAGTTGCTGTGATTAATGATAAATTCACTCCAGGCGTGGTCCTGTTTTTGCCGTTTATAATGTTTTTCTTTGGCAATGTGAACATTTTATTAAGCGTGTGCATGTGCCAGAAATTGTTCAGTTTCAACAGGATAAAATGCAAGTACAGTTAAGTAAAGGGGAAAAAAACCCACTCAATAGACATATCCCGCATTCAAAACCTGCTCAATGGGTCCAAACACAATGTAAAATTGACACTGCAGATATTACGATTTAGGATGCGGAGGTATAAATATGAAAAGCAAGGGGGTTATTCACCAAGGTCCATTACGCGTTAACGCACCCGAGTGGGTTTTAATTCCTATAGGAGGTGAGTGCAGAGGAACAACGAGGGTAACATAGATTGGGGAAATAAGCAGTGGCTTCTACTTAGGCCGTTGCTTCAAAACAATACAGCTTCATGTTAGCAAAAAACAAATCAAACAGCCTTTCAAAGGACTGACTCATACTTCCCAGTCCCTGACTGCCGGGCTGGGAGGCTAGGCCTCTTGCCAACCTTTGACCCCAAAGTCCAATGAGTTACCTGTAAGCAGGGGCTCTTTATATCAGCCCCCGGGTCTGGGTTAGTGTCCGTGGGGTTCACCCTCTGGCGGGTTCCGTAGGGTTCACCCTCGGGCTGTGTCCTGGAATAGAGGGTCTGGTTCCTTGGGATCTCTCTGTCAGCACACACCTCCCCTATGCTAGAGAGATTCATGCAGTTTGTACTGCACACTTTTAAACCTGGCTGATGAGCCAGGTGGAGACTGGCTAATTAACTCTAACTACAATTAACCAGCTACCTGCTGGACTCCTCAGCTACAGACAGACTTTATGTGTGCTGCTATTTCAAACTGGGGAATGGCATTGTCATAGTTCCAATTTAAATCAATGAGAGCTAATGCTTGGGTGCGTTAACCCATAACAGAGCTTCATAAATCTGGGGCTCAGGGTTTTACCTTTTTAGCGTTCTCCTCTTACACAAATACTTCAAAGGCTTGACCTGTTGGATTAAGCAATTCTTATAGTTAAACATGTAGGAGGGTCAATTCAAGGAGCTTGGGAACATTGGGTCAAAATTATCTGATATTTCTGGGAATTCATAAAATACCATTCTGGCGATGCTAAAGGAATTGCACGGGGAAAGTAATACGGAATGTGTTTGCATCAAACCATCCCCTCTTTTATGTTTGTTTGTTTTCACACTGCAATATATTCGTTGCTTTATATTTAATGTGTTTACATCGCACATTTTATTAAGGGGCTATAACTGGATACGGACTAGATCCGTGCCCCAGAGCCAGTTATCACACTTTGTGAGCTCTTGTGCCTAATGTATACTACTGTCATCACTTACATTGATATCCTGAGCTATAAGTACTGCTAGGTATTCTAATGTACCCAACAGGGGGTTAGCAACCTTAGACTTATTAGACCATTTATTGTGATACCATTTGGTCTATATAAGTTTATGTGGCAGTGAGTCAACATTCATCTGCTATATACCCAGTATCTTCAAGAGGTATATACATGTGTAAGATCAGTCCCATGTTACCTGTTTCATTTACACAGGCTTTTTAAACTTTCTTTTCTGCCATTAGTCAGTCTGGGTAGATTTTGATTAACCACCTAGTTTGCAGTTTAAGGATTAATTATTGTTGTCTGTTTTACGTGTTTTGTCACCAATGTCAGTTGGATTTTTGGTTCTAATGTTTTGACAATTATTTTAATCAGTTGAATTAAAAGATTATATTTTAAATCATTCATCTTTACACAATCACATTCAACGAGTGCTGTCAAAAAGGGTGCTTTTGTTTCCTAGTATTAATGTTGTTCTCTCTCTCTCCCCTTATTGCACCGTTGTATACATCACATATAGATTTGATCTCTTATACTAGAGGCAGATGCGAGGGTCTCCTTTCTCTTCCCCTTCCCCCAGAGTGTACTATAATAGATTATGTACAGTCTTCTAAACCTAAAGCGATGTTATTGAGTTTAGATGCCGAAAAAGCGTTTGATAGAATAAAATGGGACTTCCTAGACAGAACTATGCAAGAGTTTGTTTTTTCTGGTCCATTATTAAAGGGGGTCCAGGCCCTATATGACACCCGACAACTTAAAAAAAAATGCCAGATGGGGAGTTAAACCAAATTAGAATCAAGAATGGCACTAGACAGGGTTGCCCATTATCTCCTCTGCTTTTTGCGTTAACAATTGAGCCACTTGCAATTAGAATTAGAATTAGGATGAACCCTAATATTCAGTGGATCGTCCATGAAAATTTCAAACTTTGTTTGTTTGCCGATTGTTTGTTTGCCGATTCTGACTCGCTAATCACCTGACTTCTCTTCCCAATTTACAGGAAGAGCTCTCTGGGTTTGGCTCGCTTTCAGGCTATAAAATTAATTCAGCCAAGTAAGAGGCACTAAACGTAACTTTATCAGAGACAGAGGTAAAATTAATCAAACTAAATTTCAATTTTCACTGGAATACTGCTAGATTTAAATATTTAGGGATTTTGCTCACAAAACACTACCAATCTATTTTTAAATATAATTACCCAGAGCTATTCAAGAATCATATGGGATCTTTTATTATGGAATGTCCACCAATTCTCTTGAATAGGCCGTATTATATCCGTTAAGATTAATGTGCTTCCGAAACGGCTTTATTGTTTTCAGACACTACCGGTCGCTATCCCGATAAAATATTTAAGATATCTACAGAATACAAATATGCCGTTTGTATGGGGTAACAAAACTCCAAGAGTCCCGAGATCAGTTATACTCACACCTAGAAAAAGAGGGGGTCTGGCTGTCCCTGATATTAGGAAATACTATTTAGCTTCCCATCTGAAACAGATAATAGTTTGGCATTCTCAGAAAAATCAATATAAATGGGTAGATTTAGGAAATATATTTAATAGTTCTGCGGCATTGCCGGCCCTTTTGTGGATTAATAAGTCAACAAAATGTTCTAGACTAGATTTTTTGGACTCTGCAGTAATAACATTTTCTCTCAAAATTTGGCACAGTGTCAAAACCCACTATCAATAATGTTCAATTCCCTCGAGATGAATCCCTATTTTTGTTAACCCTGATTTTTGTCCGGGTTGGATTACGGGTACTTTTGATCTGTGGAACGCTAAAAATTTCAGAGATGTGGAGGATATGCTATTCAATGGTAAACTGCTACATTTCAAAGATTTTTGCCAGAAATACTCTTTCACTGGTGCTGAAGTGTTTAGATTTTTACAAGTTTTTACAAGTTTGCCATTATCTTAGGCAGTTGTCCTCGGGTGTGACTTTCCCAAAGTGATCTGTATTTGAAGAGCTAATGTATGTAGAAAAATAAATTATCAGTGTGGTCTCATCTGCATTTTGTACCAGGTTCTTATTTCTGGGTAATTCATGGCTCCTTGCTCCCACCGTTATATGGAGCAATGGGCCCATGATTTTCAGGTAGAGATCTCATGGGAAGATTGGCAAGATATTTGGGTCAATGCAACGAACACATCATTATGCACAATATCTAAAGAGAATATCTACAACGTTATTTTTGGATGGTATTTGACTCCCCTGAGGTTAAGGCAGATTTACCCATGGGTCACAAATCTTTGCTGCACAGGTTGCTGTAGTGTTGGAAATATGGCCCATATTCAGAGATTTGGGGAAATAGTGCAGAATACGTGAATTACGTGAAATAATGGGGATAAGAATCCCTCTGGACCCGCTTATAATGGTTCTGGGACAGCCTCTAGATAATTTAAATCAAAATGTATCTAAATTAATATTACATATTCTGACCGCATCGAGACCTGCAATCGCTGATGCCTGGAAAAAGTCTCAAGCCCCCTCTAGGAGAGAGATTATTTTGAGAGTTAACGAGGTGCAATCCATGGAAAGATTAACAGCCTATGTGAGACATAACACAAGAACATTTCAAAAAGTATGGGAGCCCTGGAACTCCGGGGGGAATATGGGAAACGTGGAATCAAGGTGGTTTGAAGGCTGTACTTTTTTTTGGAGTGATGTGCGGTGATGTGGTCATGGATTCGTTATATTTTATGACACCTGTGTTAAAATTGTGGTACTCCCCCCCCCTCTTTATTTTCTGTATCCCCTTTCCTTTGTTTGTCTAAAACTCAAATAAAAAGTAAGTTACTAAAAATAAATAATAGCTAAACCGAAACTAAATAACGCAGAAAGTAAACAAGGATAATAAACATTCAAATATTACAATTTTTTTTTATTGAAAACAGAAAACTTGAAATCCTAATAAAATAAGAATCTGAATGTGAAATGTCTTTATGGGATTTCTGAACTTGCATTTCAGGTAACAGTTTCTCGATATTAGGATTGATTTTCTAGATGGATAACAGAAGCAGGCTGTCCACATGAGCATCTGTCAATATGGATCTGTGCTTAATTTTAACAAAGTTCATTGCCGAAAATGTCTGCTCACAAAACAAATATAGGGAATAACTTCAAAGGTATCTCAATTGAATGATTTAAATTGATTTGATTTATTTTATGTTTTTAAATGTTAAAGAAGTTATTAAAATTGGTCATTTTCAAAATGTATGTTAATATTCAAGTATCCCGTTTTTTTAATTTGAAGGATTTTTGTATTGCTCCTTTCCTTAATCGACTTATTTGCTGCACCACGTGGGCCGTAGATTGGCAATCCCTGCTCTAGACATACATGGGTCTATTAACCCTTTGGGTGCCTCGCGATGTAGCTACTAAGTCATGAGGTTTGGCACTCTAGGGGCACAATGGCATAGTAGCTACTACTGTATATGTTATAATCTACTTGCTCGTTTTTGTTGAGGAGACAGCAATGCAATCTTACAGGTGAAGAGGGGGCAACTCCTCTTCCGTTATCAGTGACGCAGTGAGCATGTGATCGCTTTGGAGAAGCGGTCACGTGATCGTGAGTGCCGGCCCCTCCAGCATGCAAAGGGTTAAGCAGGAAAAAATCTCCCAAAGGAAAGAAGGAGCACAGCAATGAGAGAAGGGGACTAGACACCTATATAAGCGGTTAAAAGTCCTTTAATCCATGGTAGACAGCATGGTTTGGGATAGGTAAAACTCTTACGCGTTTCGGGCCGTCGCCCTTTGTCAAAGAGAATATTTACACATCGCATATGTGGCAGCTGATATAGACGTCCCCCCGCCTCCAGCTGATGCATGACGTGTGCGATCAGTGGCGCGAAATCGCCAAACTACGGTATGATTGGCTCAAGAAAAGAGCCAATAGACATTGGATAAAGCTTTACTCAAGAGAGTGGATTTTAATAGGTTCATCCCTATGTTTATTGTTCAGGACATTATTGCATATATATGGATACCGATTCTCCACAGCTGAGCTTGGAATTTGGGAACTCTGCTCCAATTACCTGCTGCAAAGGGTTAAGCGCTGCAAAACTGGAGCAAAAAAAAAGGCCCCAGATTTATCAAAGCAAATAATAGCTTTCAGTGGGATTGATTTTGTTTGATAAATCTGGTTTGGTTTTGTTCTCTGGTTTTGCTGCTAGGAGACTTTGAACAGGTGCCACAGAGGTCTTTTAGTGCTTTGTTACCAAGTGTGTGTCTTATAAAGACAATCCAAGCGTGCACATCATTTTTTTTATAACAGGATTGGAGTGGGAGGGGGGTGGGAGTGGGAGGGGGGTGGGAGGGGGCGCTGTGTTCTCGGAGCAGAACTCCATTCATTTCAGCTCCAGGGACTCCCTGCTTCCGGAGATACAGACCTCCGTAGGGTTTGGAGGTAGCTCGGCAAGCAGGGTCAATAGGAAGTTGTAACGTCATCAGGTTTGGTTTCATATTGTGACGTAGTAGCTTTACATTTTGCCCATATGGGAGGTCTGTATCTCTGGAAGCAGAGGGTCCCCAATGCTGAACTGAATGGGGTTTATCTCCTCAGACCCTGTGTTAAAAAAAAAAAAACCCAAAAAAACTTGCCGGCTTGGATTGCTCTTTAAATCTGACAACCTGGAAAACGCCAGTTTGAAATTCAAGCTTTTAGATGAGTCAGAAAATGAGAACAAAGTTTCCTGCACCAAATGTCTGAATACGTTTTTTTTTTTTTTTTTTTTTTTTAAATAATTCTACCCAGAGGGAGGACAGGGATAAATGAAAATGGTACATAAAGTAGATTAGTAGAAGTCTAGACAGAAGACAAAGTTATTATGCATTTTATTCTGTTCATGGTGCTGTGTGCAAAATAGTCATATGTACTAAAATCATGCAGTATAAAATAGCTGCAAATTTGAAATGTTGGTGTCGCCCTGCTGCAAAAGCAGAACAGAACTGGGGTAAAAATCACAACATATTTCTGTAAGACAATAATTCCTAATAAAATGACTTAACCCTCGACCCTGATTCCGCACTCGACTATTTCCAATCAGAGTTCTTAAAACTCTGTGATACCCATGCTCCACTACACAGAATAAGAGTACGGGGGCCCACCTTCCATGGCTAACAACCGACCTTATATCGCTCTACCATCTTAGGGATGGGTTGTTGAAAAGCTATAAAGTAATTGGCACTACCAAGGACCTTAATAACTACAGATGCGTGCGGAAAATGTGCACAAGGCAAAAAAGACACGCAAAAGCACAATTTTACTCTGATAATCTTCATCAGAATTAATCAAATCCAGCAAACTTCTGGAAGGTTATCAACAATATATTCCAGCCTTCTAACCATCAACAACCAAGTAATAACACTAAGGGGGATATTACTCTGACAAACCCCACTGACATTGCAAATGCATTCAATGATTACTTTGTGGGGTGTGCTACTGACTTATTAGCGAAACACAACCAGGACTACATACATGAACCTCATTCTGGGAGTGACCTCTATAGCCCCACCCTCTCCCAACACTACCCCAACACTACCCACAGTTTTCAATTTGTCCCAGTATATGAAGAGGAGATTACACAATCGCTCCTCAAATTAAAACTAAGTGGCCAATGTGGACCTGACCTACTGCAATCTACGTTCCTACGACTCGGTGCCCCAGCCATTGCCATACCGCGTGCTTCCCTAATCAACTCTATCCTGTCTGCAGGCCATATCCCTAAGACCTGGAAAACTGCCAAAGTTGTTCCAATCTTCAAAAATGGGGACAAAAACATGGTCTCAAACCAATTTCTCTTCTCCCAATACTATCCAAAGTCATGGAAAAATGTGTTCACTCCCAATTAAGCGATTACTACACCAAGACAAATTTCCCTAGCCAATTCAAATCTGGCCTTCACCCCAAACACTCCACGGTAACTACCCTCTTAAAAGTTTACAATGAGATCCAGTGTGGAATGGAACTGGAACAACTAACTAGTGCAACATTCCTAGATTTTGCAAAGGCTTTTAATACTATTGATCATGTTATCTTGTTAAACAAACTTCAGTGCTCTGGAATAGGGAAGCATGCTTTAAACTAGTTTAATTCCTACCTATCAGATAGATACCAACATGTATCTATCGCGGGCACTAACTCCAACCCCTTGGATATCACCTGCAGTGTCCCACAAGGCTCTGTTCTGGGACCCATACTCTTCTCCGTGTTCATTATGATCTTCCTACAGCTTGTAAGGGAGCTTCATTACACATGTATACGGATACCACAATCTTATATGCACACAGCCATAACCTCTCTGACCTTGGACACATACTTCAATCTGACTTTTTGAGACTTGAAAATTGGATGTTCAAAGAACTAGATTGGTCATCACTTGAGTAGGCGCAAAGTTAATCTTTCCTGTCTTGCCTTCAAATACTTTCTGGGCAAGCTACCAGCCTATCTGTACAAGCTCCTAACCCCTACCACATGCAGTACTTATCATCTGAGAACTGACTCTAAAAGACTGTTCATGGTCCGAAGGTTCAACAAAGTATCCGGCCGCTCCTCCTCTAATTGTGCACCCCACAACTGGAACAATCTACTGGAGACTCTCACAGCCACCACCAGTCTAAGTTCTTTCAAAACTAAAGCTGTCTCACATTTGAATCTGGTCAGTAACTGTTACATACGCCTATAATATATATAATCTTTAACTGTGCATGCAATCTCTTGTATATAATGTACAACCCTGTTCACTTAATGTAACTATGTATTTGTAACCATGTCTGTCATCATAACTCTGTGCCCAGGACATACTTGAAAATGAGAGGTAACTCAATGGTTGGTAGGAGCAACTGTGGGTGTGGAACAGCAGCCATGAGTCTATACTCTGAATCTAAGATATTGAAATGCTTCATTTAAGAGGGAAGTTTTAAGGTTTGTCTTAAAGGTTTGTGGGGAGAGAAGGCGCTTGGCGTATGAGGAGTGTGAGGGTTTTCCACAGGTAAGGGGCAGCGAGGAATGTTACAGTTAATAAATGCTCATTAAAACTGTATAGTGTTAAAAAACAATAATAATCTACACAGACCAGTTGTACAGTACTCTGCAGAGAATTGCAGAGGTCGAAAGTCCCCTGATGATATCACACATAATGTATTCAACTGCAGCAGAATCAGGGGGATAATGTTATAATAGATACTGAAGTGTGAGTGTATCAGGTGAGAAAAAAAACAAAACTTTGGCAGTACAGTACTTGTGTCTTGTTAATGCAGCAAGAAAAGCAACAGTGGGCCCTGGGGTATATCATGGCAAAAGTCGTCGAAGAAGTATGTATTAAGTTCAAAGACATAAAATACTGGAATGTTTCCTTATTATGTTATTACAGTATTAGGTGTAAGTTATAACAGGAACAGCTTAACTAATTGCAACAGAAAGCGACTACATAAGAAACCCAGAAAGGTCATCCCTAAAAGTGCTTAATGGCAGTGGCATGTTCCATGGTTTAATGTGGGTCATTCACACTATTGTATGCACATCAAGTATTAGTATTTTTTATTTATATTTTACAGTGGTGTGTCCATAGTAAGTAAATGTATTTATACAACTGTAACATTCCTTACCCGGCTCTTAAAGTGTTTACATCAGGAACTTTTATAGTACAAACGAGCTTTATTACCTCCCTGTTTGGCCTATCTGACTATGCCCCATGGCTACTACTTGGAGAACTCCATTTGGACACACCCTTCCTCTTTGTGAATCTGAGGGCTATCTAAATCCATTGATATGGATATTAACTGGATAGGGCACTTTCCCTAACTACAAAACAACAAATAGGGACCGGGCAATTTTAATACACTTATCTAAACACTTAACACTATTTACATGACTTCACTGTGAGGCCCTCTAACTGCAACTCGGAGGAACCTACCTTCTTGAACCTTCTGTCAGGCTATTTATACCCCGAATGTGATGTCACAGGTCACCAGGCATAAATTGGGAGCGGCTTCTTCCTGCCAAGTCACTCATCACCATGTGATGGAAGAGGGGCGTTATGCTATGTGAGCCAACACAGTTAACCCCTTAACTAAAATAGTAGTCCTTAGGGGAGTTGCACAATCTTCCCATGTTATAACACTGTCTGGTAAACTGTTCTTTATGCTACGAGTTTGTTCATCCAGTGTGTTTCTCTATAATGGAAAAAAGTTCAAAGTAGATCGATGGTAAAGTGCAAACCCGCGCGTTGGACAGGAACTTACCAGATGTTTGATAAAATGAAAACATTTATTTTTTTACTTAATTGGATCATAGGAGAACGCGTCAACTGGTGTGAAACGCCTTTTTTATCCCTTTTTGTGTCACTTGTTTTTAAATATAGTCCAATAAAGTATTTTTTCATTTCTTTTTTTCCAATCTGGCGAGTTCCTGTCAACCCACGGGTTTGCGTTTTACCACAGAGCTGCTTGTACATTTTTGCCATTTGAATCAATATGATTGGAGGGACGCTGATAGGAAATCTGGGCACGCAAACAGCTGAGTAGCCACGTTTCTGCATCACGGAGAAGTGGTGCACAGAGTGGTGCGCAGTTCCACACTGGCTAACTGGGAGAGTACCTGATCAGACCTGTGACCCTGGGTCCCATGAGGAGTTAAGCCATAACTTGTTCATAGGTCCCGGGTAGGTGTAAGATATATCAGGACTCCCAAATTTCTCCTAATCATCTGTATACCTGCCTTATAACTTCATCCCTGTTTAAAGTACGAGACAAAAGACTTACTGATCTGATGACCCTTGAGCTTATAGAACGACTGTTACATTTACCTTTTGGATTTGTTTCTCCATAATGTTGTTATTGACTAATGATGACTATAAGTTATTGAGGGGAAAGAACAATGACCAAATAACATTCTAATTGAGAGAAATGTAAACTGCCTTACTTTTTACACAAGAAGCAAATACGTTGAATGTTTGTTAGGAAGCCGGTTGCACTGATGAATTGTTTCAAAAACATTTTTGCCTGCTATGTGGGACTGCCCCTTTGAAAGGTAAGTAACCAAGAGACGCTGTGATTTTAGCTTCCATTTACACGCTCAATACAATGGAAATACTGTAGCATTCCTCCAGAAACTGGAAGCACTTACATTATTATTTTCTTCCATGTACTGTATGAAATAATTGGTCAATCATTCAACAGGCGCCTACTTGATGTTAAAAGTGGATTTACCAAGCTAACAGCTCATATACAGTACTTCTGCTGCGACAAACTGAAAAGTTAACTTTCCTTTAAATTGTCACCTTGGCTTCTATATCTATTAGTGTTTTCATTTAATACTATGATCAACAATGTGTACTGTAACCTTGCAGCATTATATGGTGTTAACATGCCCCCACATGGATCAGTATAAGTATTTCATAGAATTATGCTTGCACATTGGTTGAGAAAGCGTTTGGAATGGGGTTCACATAGTTGTTCTATGATAACCTTCTTGAATCAAAACCAGTCTTTTCTTAAATGTCCAATAGGGTTTATATTAACCAATTCCATGTCTTTTCTAAGAAAATGATGTATGAATTAGACAAACAATGAGTAATTAAGAGTCTGGGTATGTGCAAAAGTAAGTGAAACCATGTTTTTTTCAGCTAATTTAAAAGGGGATAATTAGAATCATCTGTTTTAATAATTAGATAGCTATTCAGGTATGAGTTTGGGAGGCCTAACCCTATATAAAGATCAGAGACTTTGTGAGTTTGTCTTCACAATACATATGTGTGGAAACATGTCATGCAACCATCAAAATACATTTCTTAGGACCTCAGAAAAGCAGTTATTGATGCTCATCAGTCTCGAAAGGGTTTCAAAACCATTTTTAAGTGGATTGGTGGAGCCCCAAATCCTGTCAGACACATGGAGAAAGTTCAAGACTACAGTCACACTACCCAGGAGCGGTCGTCCTACCAAAATCTCTCCAAGAACAAACCGGCAAATCATCCAGGAAGTCACAAAGAACCCTAGAGTAACATCCAAGGATCTGCAGGCCACTCTCGCCTTGGCTAATGTGAGTGTTCATGACAACTATCAGAAAAAGACTGAGCAAGAATTGTGTTCATGGAAGGATAGCCAGGAGAAAATCACTGCTCCCTAAAAAGAACATTGCTGCCCATCTGAAGTTTGCCAAAGAGCACATAGATGATCCACAAGACTGGAACAATGTTCTCTGGACAGACAAGTCAAAGGTAGAATTTTTTGGCCTCAATGAGAAACGGTATGTTTGACGAAAACCAAACACTGCGTTCCAACAGGAGAACCCCATCCCAACAGTCAAGCATGGTGGTGGGAGTGTGATGGGGCTGCTTTGCTGCCTCAGGACCTGTACGGCTTGCCATCATTGAGACAACCATGAATTCTGCATTGTATCAGAAGATTGTAGAGGAGAATGTCAGGCCATTCATCTGTGAGCTGAAGCTGAAATGAAAGTGGGTGATGCAGCAATTCAATGATTCTAAACATGCAAGCAGATCTACAAAAAATGGCTGCAGAAGAAGAAATTCTGCGGTTTAGAATGGCCTAGTCAAATTCCGACTCTAAACCCCATTGAAATGTTGTGGCAGGATCTGAAGTGAGCTGCCCATGCAAGGAAGCCTTAAAATGTCAGAGTCGAAGCACTTCTGTAAGGAAGAATGGGCCAAAATTCCTCAAAACCGATGTGAGAGACCAACAAGCAGTTACAGGACATGATTAGTACTTAAAGAGCCATCAACCAATGAAGAGCCAGGGCGGAGCAGATGAGGGGAATCCTATAGGCTGCTGGGTCACACAGTTGTGCCCTATGACACAGCCAAATTAGAAGCGGAGGTGGAGCTACGTGTCGCGTGCGTTGCCGACGTGGAAGACTGGCGACCTGGTCGCGCGTCACTTGCTCACCGCGCATGTCCCTCTGCAGAGCATGCCCGAGTCTTGAAGGCGGTATCGAGCGCGTGCGGGTTCGTGCGTGTCACTGGGGTCAGGGGGTGGAGTTCGTTGCGCGCGTCACTCCCGTGCCGGATGCCTGTGCAGAGGCGGGGCCTGGAGATGGAGCCCGAGGGAGGACAGACTGACTGCCCGCAGTCCGCGTGTGCGCGTGCATAACAGGGCCATGAGATCGCGCATCCTGGACGTCTGTCATGGCAGGGGTTCTCAGGTGAGAAGATGGTCTCCAGCCGCCAGAATGTTGAATCCTCACACAGTGACCACGACTATGATACCTGTCTGTGACCCTGACTGCGATTCCTACCGCCTGCCTTGGATCTTTGCCTGTGATCCCGACAATCCTTGCCTGCCCCTGCCGTTCTGGCCACTGAGGTCCTACCCACTCATGGAGTCTCCCTTGTGACACCCCACTCACTGACACTACTACGCGGCTGAGGCAAAATTGTCAAGAAGCTGAGGATAATGCAGCTCGGAGGGGAAGTGGAGATGGAGGAGCATGCCTTCACCATCACCACAGCCATTTGTGAGCCTACTAGGCCAGTACGTTCTTATCATGTAAGGTGCCCCCCCCCCCCCCCGCCACAGCCGCATAGCAGTGTTGACGTGCCCGACCAGAGGAGGGAGTGCGGGAAGCTCAGAAATATGTTAAATATTTATTGATCCACTAAATGGGTTCAACGTGCTGATAAGTAGTAACAGATATCCCCAAAGGTGCTTAGCATTGCAATGTCCTCACGTTAACCTCAAAAATAGCGGATCACTACATTTTAACATCCTCTGGCTTATGCATATACAAATCATATGCAAATGAGACGTTTACCTAACAATGTAGATCCTCAAACTTCCGTTCATGTTAGCACATTTCTAGAACGCAACGATATTTAGGTCATATCAAAAAATGCCGTTACTCACATCCAGACCCTGATTATCATTCCGTTATTATTTCGGTGCTGGAACAGAAAGAGTTAAAGTACTCTTGTCTATCAGCAAAAGAGGTTCCCTCAATTTGGCCTTCCCAGTGTGAGCCGCACCAAAACCACACTGTAGGTATAAAATTGAATCTTAACATTGGACCACCATGGAGGATCAATCCCAGTTGAAATGGACCTTGTTAGACAGCACTTCTACCAGCCTGTACCTTGCCAGATACAGAGGATAGCAATTGATGATGAATAGCTGGGCAGGTGTAACGCTGTGCTCACCACAAACAAGGCGGGACCCCGGTACTGAGGTGGGAATGGGTAGGAACGCCACCCACAGCCACGGGGGCACGTCTAGAGAGTGGATGGTTAGGCAGCCGGGTCAGGATTGGAGAGTTTAGATAAGTCTTGATACTTGCCGAGGTCTGAGGTAGGAGCCAGTAGGATAGTCAGAGTCCAATAGCCGTGGTCAGGGGTTAAAGCCAGTAGGATAGTAGAGGTCCGTA
Organism: Ascaphus truei; assembly: GCF_040206685.1. Taxonomy (NCBI): domain Eukaryota; kingdom Metazoa; phylum Chordata; class Amphibia; order Anura; family Ascaphidae; genus Ascaphus; species Ascaphus truei. The sequence continues at coordinate 122,772,290 of NC_134487.1, forward strand.
AGCCGTGGTCGGTTTGGAGAGATGCGAAAGGTCAGAGGTAAGCCGGGGTCGGTAAGCCAGAAGGGCAAAGTCCAAGCGTCAAGCCGGGTCGGTACACAGGAGATCAATCTGGAAAGCAAGGCAATGGAAGAAGGAACAAGGCAAGACAAGGAACCAGGAAGTGGGAGAACAACGCTACCAGGAACTATGCTCAGCCGAAGTGCAAATGGCACAGCTGAGCATATATGGGAGAACAGGACCAATGAGAGAGAGGGGAGGAGTAGAGGTGTGGCCTCAGCGGAGGGAGGGATAGGTGGAGCGGTGCAGGAGACAGGTGAGCGTGATGAGTGGGATGCAGAGTGTTGACGTGCAGCTGGGGAGCGGTACACACGCATCACGTGTGCGCACCGAGCGACACCGACGCACGGCGTAACCAGGGGGGTGGAGCCAGACTCCGCTATGTTCACAAAGCTATTCCGTGAGCGTGCGTACGCTGTATAGACAGCAGGGTTGCGCGAGGCAGCAAGTAAGGAGGGAGTGCGCCACGGGGGACGCGCTCCCCGATTCCTTACAACAGGGAGCTGTAGAGTTGAACACACACTTCCTAGAAGTCTTCTTAAGGGCCATATTTACTAAGTCGTGCAACTCCATATGTTGCCTTCCAGCACAGCTTAGTAAATATGGCCCTTTACTGTTCATTCACTTGAAGGGGCTGTAAGGTTTAGCACCTCTTAGTCATTGTACAAGGACCGGCAACCTCCGGCTCCGGAGCCACATGCAGCTCTTTCAGCCACTATTGGTGTCTCAGTTTGGGGTCCTAGCTGGCCGGATGTCCGGCACTCCCGCGGGTGTGGGGAGAGCTGGGATAACTGTCCTGGGCCTTTGATCGCTGCCAGGCCCTAGCTCCTCCCTGGCAGCCTTCAGGGAAGCCCTGCACACCAGTCAATGACGGAAGTCGTGCCCAACTTCCGCATCTACCCGTGGGATTGGCGCGGCACTGAAGGCCTCCTCCTAAGGTAAGGTGTGTGTGTATTGGGGAGGGTAGTTAGTGTATGTGTTTGTATTGGGAGAGGGGGAGGGAGAATTAAGTGAGTGGGGGAATTGAGTGAGAGAAGAGAGAGGGAGTATGAGAGTAGGGAAGGAGTGAGAGAGGAGGGGAGAGAATGAGAAAGGAGGGGAGAGAATGAGAAAGGAGGGGAGAGAGTGAAAGGAGGGAAGAGAGTAAATATGCAGGACCAAGCATATTTATTTTGTGTTTTTTGCCCAAGGATAGAAATAACAAATTACTTAAACTGTGTTGCACAGAATAACAATGGAAAAAAATATATGTGGACATATTATTATGAGATGCATTTTGTTCCCCCATTTCGTTTCCATAATTCTGATGTAAGTAAATGTGTTGTATGTTAGACTTATATATACACTTATTTGTGTGTGTGCACAGTATGTGTATCATGTATGTGTTTGCGGGAGTGTCATCATATTGATACATGTGTTGCGGCTCTCTAAATATTTTGACCAAAGAACATTTCTTTAAAGGCTCTTCTTCCCTGAAAGATTGCAGACTCCTGTACATATGGCTCCATATCTATAGTTGCATATTTTTGTGCTACCCACTAGATGTCAGTGTTAAGCAAATGATTTAAATGTGCAAGACTGGCAGTGTGCGGGAATTCAGAGACAATAGTGCCAATCAGGGCTCTATCGCACAGAAACTCTTATTGAAATCAATTAAATTCAGTGCGATAGTGTCCCGGTTTGCACTGTCGCCGTTTAATGAATAACCCCCATGGTACTGTACTGTTAAGCTATTGTATGAAACAGTGACGCACAAAACTTTAGTCGGTATTCACTAAGTGTCGGTACAGGGTATCACACCCCGATCCCGCCTGAACTGCATTTGATTTGATACCTGGCTTTGGTAAGTCGTAGAATTGTATTGTTGAAACGTAAGCAGAATGCGCTGTACAATACATTCAGCACAAAAGAGAGAGTAGGGGCTCAAATAGTTCCAGCCGTAATATTCGGAGTAATTTTCACAGATATAGCTTTTTATACAAAGAGAGCACTCATACATGGAGTGGGTATTAAGCAAGATCCGTGCGATGTCTTACACGTATAAATAATTGTATACCCTCCTGAAGGTGACAGCAAAAATTGGTATCCCACGATGCTGCAACCTCATTGGGGGGCAAGATAACGTCAATTCTTCAATAAGACAATATACTCACTTTTGTGTAGATTTGAAATGTCCATTTGTTAATATTCTTATCCACTCCTAGTATATAGCAATATATAATATATAATATTTTTCTTCATTAAGAAAATGTTTATGTAGCCCTGTTTCCCCCACCCCTAGGTAAGATCAGAGGGGTGGCTGTAAATAGCGACTGGTGCTGCCCTTTACCTGTTGGCTCGCAGGAGCCTAAGCCTCCGCCGCTGGGAGCCTGGGGTGAATTACTCTTACTACTATATGGTGCAGCGCCTCCACCTGTGAGGGATCCCAGCAGAGTGGGAGCAGCCCCTCACAGGACACAATCACATTACTCACACAATGATGTAAAATAGCAAAGGTCTTTACTGGAACAATATGAATACTCTTATCACTCTATAAACTCCATAACTCTATCATAATTATTAGCACAACTGCCCATACACCTCGCAGGGCTGTAACCCCACACCATGTACCCCACACCGTATCCATAGCACCCCAAAGTCCTACACCCAACTTCCCTGGTATGTGAGACAGCGCTGCCCACAATGTGTATGTACTTTGTTGGTGCACTTATTTACGATACCTGCCCAGTGCCCCAGCACCTGGGCCCGCCGATATCTTCGCAAAGGATCTGCCGATCCACGATCTCCTCAGCGACGTGATCTCCAAGCGAGAGCTGTCCACTGGGGAATCCCACTTTGCAGCAATCTCTATCTTCTTAGGGGGTCTGGTCTCAGACCACAACCATCAGGGCCGCGCAGCACTTCAGCTGTGTCCCTGAACTTAACTCACTTCTAAAGGGCAAAGTCCCTAACTGCAAGGGCCTTCCCTACAGCAGCCACAAACTATATTGACTCAGGGCCTAGCTGGGGTCTAGGGGATTACCGGGCCTAGTGCAGTGGGTCCCTCACCTCTGCACACACAACCTCCCCTGTCTCACTCCCAGCTCCTACTCACTCTTCCTGTGCAGAGCGCAACAATGTATATCTCCTTCAGGGGAAACTGAAGGGTTGGCTCCCTCCCATTGGCTCCCTCGCGTCAGTTGTGCTCCAGCCCCTGAGGCTGCTGGGAGTTGTTGTCCTCCATGGCCCTCTTTAGCATTGGGGTTGCGTGCGCAATCTCCACTGCGCATGCGCAACTATGGGCAGTCCCTGTGTTCCTGAAATGGCTGCTGCGTGTGTTCTGAGCATGTGCGAACCTAACGCCAACTCTAACATGGCTGCCGAGTCGCCTCTGCGCATGCACGACCCTCCGCGCATACGCGGACACAATAAACATGGCGGCGCTCTGCAACTGATGTCGCCGGGAGCCCCCGGCGACGCGATCACCCCTGCAGCTGCCCTCATGCTGTCGGAGGTAAGGAAGGGGGGAACAGAGGTCCGGGGAGCCAAAGGGGACATGGCTACATTCTCCCCCTGGTGGAAATAACAACGGCTCGCTTCGAGCACAGCGTCACATTGCAGAAAGTTACACAATAAAAATGCAGTGCATAATTTGTACAACTTAACATGTTTGCTCTAACATCAATGGTACATGGCATATTACACACAGTAATACCTGAGGCCAGCTGAATGTTAGCTGTTTGCTGAGACCCATTGTGGGGTGCCCCTAACTGATTGGGTGAGGGCGCCTCACTTTGACTCCTGTAAGTCTCTGCCTCGATAGTCTCCTCAAACTCATGGTCGGGTGCTACAGTCTCTGACACTAAACCACTCGCTCCCCCTGGTGGAAGGAACAGCAAAGAGTCTCTGTACCAGACCCTTACCCGGCCATCCGCATCATGGACGCGGTAGAAAAGAAGGTCTGTGTTATGTCATGTTTTAACATTTCTTCAGCTGATTGTGCTCCCTCCATTCTAGAGCCGGGGGAAGTATGGATGGTGTCTGTGGGGATGCACACTTACCCGCGCGGGGGTAGCGCTGCCATCAGTCATTGGCCAAAGGCACACAGTTTGTATTTCCTTTGCCTCCTTTAGGCATATGTAGTTTTATGACTGTGCATGCGCATCATCACGCATGCACCATGACGTCCACACGCGAGTGCGTGCGGGTTTGTGCGCGGGCACGCACATGAAACGGGATGACTTCATCATGAACTTTTTTTGGTTCGAAAATTCAAGAATATGTGTGTATATATGTAGCCCCGATTCCCCCGTAACAGGGAAGGAACGACCAATGCTACTATTACCTGTCTGGCAACCAGGGGGCCTGAGCCTCCGCCACTGGGAGCCTGGGGTGATTCTGGTTCATCTCTGTGCAGCGCCTCCACCTGCAAGGGATCCCAACGTGATGGGATAGGCCCCTTACTGGAACAATCCAATAATACACACACAGGTATATAATTACAACCTTTACTGAACATGATATAACAGTACCCTGCACCACACAGTATGATAGGCCCAACCCAATACTACCAATGAGTGTCCCCAATGTACATAGGGTGCTTGGCATCAATACTTGATGTCCGGTTCCCCCAATGTCAGTACCCACCCAAAAGTGTAGGAGATAGCAATATCCCGTGAGGTGTTGGTGCACTTAGTTGGGTACCTGCCCGGGCTCCACCACCCGGGTAATGCCGATGAACAAAGGGATCCGTCTGATCCAACGTTGTCGTGATGGCATCCGCCTCAGCGTAGGGTGAATTCCGGGAGCCCTACTGACTGCTGTGGGCCATGTGTCCCTATTCCCAGAGGTTCATGGGAGTTGTAGGTCCCCTTCTGAGCTTTGGGTGTAATGGCCGCCGCTACAGGGCCTCCTGCACATGCTCGGGGTGTAGCAAAGTGGCTGCCGCGCTACTGAGGGCACTCTGCGCATGCGCCAAGTATACTCGCATGCGCGGCATATTCATGACATCCATGCGCACGCACGCCCATCCAAGATGGCAGCGCCCTCGCCTCTGGCGACCGGATCACAAGCACGCCAGCCCGCCTGCTGCCACGCGCCCTGCACCTCCCCGGCCCTCTGTATAGCCGTTCCCCTCACCAGCCCGGAGGTAAGAGTACTGTATAACAACTCCATACTCCTTGGTAAAGCGCATGAAAAGTGCGAAACGCATAGGAGGGTCTTTGACCTCCTTTTTTGTGGTTTCAATAAATTCCTATTTTACCATCATCTAGCTTGGCTCCCTTTGGTTGTGCGCTGCTGATTTTTGCACATTTCACTTGCACTGTACAATATTTAGTGAGAATGGACGTATTCAGACAGAAACTTCTCAATCTTTATACATAAAAACAGATGAACTGTGCAGTTTTCTTATAAGAAAACAAATATACATACAGTATGTTTCTTTGTATGTAAAAGTAAAACAAGTGATACTCTCTAGCCCATCATGACCCGGATTAATACTCTTTGTACATGTTTAGTACAGTGCTCCGTCCTGTATATCAAAACAGCAGTCTGTAGACCTTTCAAGAAAGATTATTTTTTTGTTATCTATACAGTGCCACTGGTTTCAAATTATTGGGACAGCCCCAGTATACACTTTCTGGAAGTTATTTTGTATTTAGTTTTTAATTCTGGGGGGCAGTTTCTAATGTGATTCTTCTATAATCAATACAGTGATCTATACCATCGGTGCGCAAACTGGGGGGCGCGCGATTAACCCCGGGGGGCGCGGGTCTTACAGAGGCCCGCGCGCTTTCCGAAGGCAGTTAAATGAAGTGCCGGGAAAGCAGTGAAGGTCTCTGTAAACCTTACTTACCGGGGTTCAGCCGGCATCTGGAGACGGCAACGCGGCGTCAAATGATGCCGCGGGGTCATGTGATGTCACGTTGCTATGGCAACGTGACATCATGACGCCCAGACGCTGGGAACCACGGTAAGGAGGAGGGAGAGGGGCGCGCAGAGAGCAGGACAGGCGGCAGTGGAGCACATGGGGAAAAGATTGCGCTCCTTTGATCTATACTTTATATATGCTATACCCTAGATGGGCAACCCTGTTGCCAATCGACACAAGTGGCGAATTGGCCATGAAAGTGTGGCAAAGTTGAGTTTGCCAGCTCCCACAGTAAAATAAACTTTATCCTGATGGCGTGTGCTGGTTTCCGCTTTCTCAATGAGTCAACAAAGTGAAGCAGCCTATTTTGATCTGGTTTAATACTGATTGGCCGGCGAAGCCGGCCAATTCAGTTAAACAGCAATTCTACTTGTTGCCAAGTAGAACAAAGAAAAACCAGTCAAACAAATATATAATGGAACCAACCAGTGCACTGTAAAAAGTGCACTTAAAAAAGAAGGGTTAACTTAAAAGAACCCATGATGGGGGATACCGAGCAGAGCACCCCGCCTAACGCCCACTGGGAGGCAAACTCCGAAACCGTCCCAGCTCGGCGTACGTGAACTCTGCCCGAATACGGGAGTGCACCAGCGCCCGGAATACTGCCACGATGTTCGTTGGGACCCCCCTCTCCAAACGCTGCTTCCTGGTCTTGTAAATGGCTACCTTAGCCACTGCCAGGAGCAGGTTGACTAGGAGATCCCTAGGCTTATTGTCTCGGGACACTGGGCACCCAAAAATAAAATGATGAGGGGAAAAACCAGCCAGAACTGCAGAAGAAGGCTCCTCAAGGTGGATAAGAGGGGCTGCAGTCTGGCGCAGCTCAAATAAATGTGGAATACGGACTCCCGCTCGCCACAGAAGGGACAGGCGGCGGGGGAGTCCGTGAAGTGTGCCAAATACTCTCCTGTGCTCAGTGCACCGTGGAGGACCCTCCAACTCAAATCCCCGGCGGACGGGGAACCAAAGCTGAATAGAGCTCTCTCCACCGGGGTCTCTCGCCCTCGTTCCCAAAAAATACCCGCCTCCAGATGGTATCTGGGCGGGTGACAAGGGCGAGGTAGTGCACTATATGGAGCACCAGAGAATACAGGACTTTCCTTGGCATGCCGCGAAAACATGCCGGGAACATATCCCCCAACCTGCTGAGGTTGGGGGAAAGAGGAGCTCGAGGGGGTTGCCGTGGTTTGGGGTCCATGCAAAGATCCGCCTGTTCCTTCCTGGTCGCGGAGACCAGTTTCCAGGCCTTCAGTAAGTCCCGGTAGTATGTCGGCAGCACCGAGAGGTTTCTACCTAAACCCTCGGGCCTGATGAAAAAAAGTTGCCGGTCATACCTCATATTGCGCAGCTGGCGAAAGAAAAAGGTCGCCAGCTGGCACCACTGCGGATCTGCGAATAGGTATCTTTGCAGGTACTGGAGGCGGAAAGTGTGTAACTGGGAGCGGACACACACCACTCCCTGTCCACCCTCCTCCAAAGGAAGGCACGCAACCCCCACAGAGACCCAATGCTTCCCCATCCAGAGAAAATCCATCAATCTCCTCTGGATCTTGTTGATAAATTCGGGGGGCGGACCCATGGCTATCAGCCGGTGCCAAAGCTGACTTGCCACCAGCTGGTTGATCACCAGGGTTCTTCCCCTAAGGGAAAGCATTCTTGACAGATACACCCATGACCCCAGACGAGCAATGACTCGTTCTTCAAGTTCACTGAAGTTTTCTGGGGCTGGGTCCTCCGCAGCAGACAGGTAGACTCCCAGATATTTGAGAGTATCGCTCCCCCACGAGATATTACGAAACGCGGGGGGCAAAGAGTCCACCTGTAAGGGACCCACCAAAATGCCGGAGCACTTGGACCAGTTGATCCGAGCAGAAGAGGCCGCGGTGTAGACCTCTTGGCACGCTTGTGCCCGCTCCAGATCATCTAGGTCCTGGGCCACGAGGAGCACGTCATCGGCATAAGCCGACAGGACTACCCGCATGCTGGGCTCCCGCAGCACCAGCCCGGTGAGCCTCCTCCTCAGTAGGCAGAGGAAGGGCTCGATGGCCAGCGCGTATAGTTGCCCAGACAGGAGACACCCCTGACGTACTCCCCGACCAAACACAAAAGGTGCCGTCAGGGACCAATTAATTTTTACCAGACACTCTGCGGAGGCGTACAGCATCCGGAGAAAGCCCACAAATTGTGGGCCAAAGCCAAACTCCCGCAGGGTCTGCATGAGGTAACGGTGATCCACCCTGTCAAACGCCTTCTCCTGATCTAGGGACAGGAGGGCGAGTGACAGACCAGTCCTCTGCGCGTGGTGTGAGAAAAATTTTGTCATGAATGCTCCGGCCCGGGACAGTATAGGACTGGTCGGGGTGAATCACCTCTGCAAGCACGGACTTGAGCCTCAGCGAGAGCGCTTTGGCTACGATCTTATAATCCGTGCTGAGCAGTGAGACCGGTCGCCAGTTAGAGATCTGGCGGAGATCCCCCTTCTTCGGCAGCAGAGACAGTATTTCACGCCGACATGAAAGGGGCATCTCACAAGTCTCCAGGGCTTCGGCCAGGACCTCGGTAAAATCAGGTCCCAGCATCTCCCAAAAAAACCGGAAGAACTCCACAGTCAGCCCGTCTAGCCCCGGCGCTTTTCCGTGGGACATTAAGAGCTTCAGAGAGCTCGGCCAGAGTCAAAGGTAACTCAAGCCGCTCTCTTCCACCCTCGCTGACCGTGGGAAGCCCCTCCCATAAGACCCTGCACGCATCCGGCAGGATGGACTCCGGAGAGAAAAGATCTACGTAAAACCTCCGGGTTCTGTCCCGGATGCTCTCCGGGTCAGTCAGAGGGGTACCGTCCTCTGCTAGCAAGCAGGTGATATGTTTACGGTTTCCCCTCTTTTTTTCCAGCGCGTAGAAGAGGCGCGACCCGCGACCCTCTTCCCGAAGGAAGTGGATGCAGGATCGCACATATGCCCCCCGAGCTCTCCGATCTTCCAAGTCCCGGAGAGCGCACTTCCTCTCCACGTACGCACACTGCAGGAATTGGTCTCCTGCCACAGACAGCCGCCTCTCGAGATCGAGCACCTCTTCCCTAAGGGTCTCGATCTCAGCATCGCGCCGCCTGCTGGCACCATTAGTGTGCTCTTGACAAACGAGGCGCAGATGAACCTTGCCCACGTCCCACCACTGCTCTAACGTGGCAAAGTCTGACCTGCAACCTCTCCAGGCCATCCAAAAGTCTCGGACCGACGTCGCAAACCCCTTGTCCTCCAACAACGTATTGTTGAAATGCCAATAGGCGGCCGAGGACGCTGCTGGTATTAGCACCACCGTCACGGACACACAATTGTGGTCCGAAAATGGCGCTAGCCTAATGGTACTGGACTGAGCTCGCAACAGGCTGTGGCTGGATATGTACAGCCTATCAATCCGGGACCAGGATATCCGTCCACCTCTAAACACTCTAACATAGGTGAACTCAGTGGATACCCCGGGATGGTGTTCTCGCCAGACGTCTACCAAGGAGTAGCGGCTGATGACCTCCCGCAAGGCCGACGCAGAACTCGGGTGTGGCTCCGGACCATCCCGGTCCCTCAGAGCCTCGAGGGTGCAGTTAAAATCACCCCCGAGCACCACGTGTTCGTCCGCGTCGACTGTCTCCAGGTATTCGGACAATCTGACGAAGAACTGCCTTCTCAGGGGTCCGGTGGCAGGAGCATACACGTTCAAGAAATTAAACGTGTAGTCCTCGTGCCGGACCCTGAGATGCAACAGGCGACCTGGAACAACAGTTTTGGCAAACAGCAGCTCAGGTTGAAAGGATTCAGAAAACAGGGTCACCACCCCACAAGATGTCGAAGTGAGGTGGCTGAAAAAGACCTTGCCTTGCCACTCCAGATGCCAGCTGGCTTCAGCCTCTGGAGTGGTATGGGTTTCCTGCAGGAAACTAACAGAATACTTTCCCTTTTGTAAAAAGGAGAGTACCTGGAACCTGCGAAACCCGTCCTTACATCCATTTACGTTTAGCGTACCGATGCTCAAAGCCATTGATAATCAAGAGTCTTGCTTCCCATAGGCGCTCAGGGTACTATACCCCAAGAAGCCCTTACGTGCTCTCGCAACACTTTGTTAAACTTTAGGACCCGAACATGTTCGATAGTCCCGGAAAGTTTGGCCTTGTGGTTAGCCTTGATATATACTCTGAGAGAGTGGAGAATGACCGAAGCATCCTTCCACCTCTCAAGGGCCAACTGCACCTTCGTATGTCCGTGTCTACAGAGGGTATCATCCAGGAAACTATCTAGCTCCCGGGCAGGGATAACGGGGATCGAGGAGTCCACCGACTCCATGGTGCCAGAGGACTCCCCACTGAGCCCCAACTCCCCAGGCTCCTCTTGGCTGGAGAATTCAAGACCCCCGTCCTTCTCTGCTGGGGCCTCTCTCAGCCCTAGATTGGATCCCCTCCTCGGTGTTTCCACGAGGGGGTCCACTGTGCTCTCCACCTCCATCCCCGAGTCAGGATGTTCAGGGGCAGCTGGTGGCGACATGGCAGAGGCAGTGGTCTCCCGAGAGTCCTCGGGGGCCACAGAAGCACACGTGCCACGGGTGTTCGCATCACCCGTGGGAGGGCACTCACCAACCGCGGGAGGGCCCTCACCATCCGCTGGAGGGCCTCCACCATCCACGGGAGGGCCCTCACCATCCGCGGGAGGGCCCCCACCATCCGTGGGAGGGCCCTCACCATCCGCGGGAGGGCCCTCACCATCCGCGGGAGGGCCCTCACCATCCGCGGGAGGGCACTCACCAACGGTGGGAGGGCACTCACTAGCAAGGACCTCAAAGGGAGGGTCTATCCCAGCATTCACTCCCAATAAAGTGCCTGCCCAAAACTCCGCACTAAGAGGGTTCAGGTCAGACAACTCCCAGATGTAATCGGAAGTGCTCACCAAAACACCCTCCAAACCCCCACCCACAGGGGTCAGCCCTAACCCATCTCCTTCCTCTGGTGACGCAAACCGGGGCCTTTTATCCCTATGTGCGTCACCCGAAGGTGGTACAACCAGAAGGGGATCCCGGTCGACCCCCGGGTCCCCGAAGACGGGTATCTTTTTTGTGTCTGGTGGGGTAAATTCACCGAAACACAAGTCTCCGGGGGATGCTCTCCAACCCAGAGGGGCGTTGGGAGGCTCCCCAACGTCTATCTCTAGGGGTAAGGCCTCATGCTGTTGAGCACTTTGGCCTTCCACCCCAGAGACGTCGGGTACCTCCTCTTGCATTCCCTCCAGATCTTCGAGGGGGGGGGGGGGGCTGTACATTTATGAGATCCGGCTCACACTGGTTAATCCCAACCAGTGGGCCGGATGGAGCCACCTCGTGCGGAACTGATATTGCGTTCTCTTTTGGAGACATCCGCGGGTGATCGTAATACGGTTCACCCACCTCGACCTCCTCAAACGCCCTCTTGTTTTTATTTTTAAATTTGCTCTTCCTGGGGATTGATTCCCCAGGAGAGGGTGCCGCTGCCTCCCCAGCAGGAGCTTCCTCCTGCTCCCCCGCACCCTGTACGGTGCTTACAATGGGGGTAAGCTGTTCTTGGGGGGGGACAGCGACAACAGAGGGTGACTGTTGTGGGGTGGCTTTTACATTCTCTCTCTGATCTTTAGGGAGAGGTGCAGATGTCACCGCCCGAGATGGGGCAGCGACATCTTCTGCGGTCCCAGGGGGGACCTGGGCCCTCGAGGGCTTTACCTTCTCCCTCTTTTCTTTTGGGAGAGGTGTAGTTGTCACCGCCCGAGATGGGGCAGCGACATCTCCTACGGAGCTGAGGTGGGATTCCTGTTCCCTTTGGGGCAACTCCTACGAGTGTGCCCCAGCTCCTTGCACAGATAACACCTAACCCCCCCCCGTGCCATAGAAAAAAGTATATTGAATGCCTTCGTAAGGCACCCTAAAGGAACCCTCCACAGATTCTGTGCTCCCCGGCAGCAGCAGTTGTACCTGCCGCCTAAATGAGAGCACATGCCTCAGCGCCCTATCCCTGCAGCCCAAAGGCAATTTTGTTATAGGAGACTTAATGTCTCCCAGGGTTTGCAGGTGTGGCCTCATGAGGCTTTCTGGGATGAAGGGGGGCACATTTGAAAGAATGACCTTTGTGCCTTACCCCTCCATGGGTTCTATAGGGATGAAGATCCCCCCTACATTGATGCCTTTCTGCACCAGGGTGTGGGTGGCAGCCAGCGTACGGAGGAAGAAAATGCCCTCCCATACATCTTGCTGGCCGCCACCACAGCAGAGGGACCCACAACGTCTGCCACAGCCCTTACATAGATCTCCATGTTAAGGCCAGGTGACATTGGGCATCTCACCCCAAGCTTCCTGCTCACACCGGGCGTGGCCCCAGCATTGTTGTTGCTGGGGTCGACTCCTGCAGCTGTTATCTGTGCCCATGTTTGAACTGGGGCCGCAGGGGCCACGCTGCTAACAGGCGCTGGGGGAGGCGTGGCCAGGGCACTGGAAGGACCAGGCCTAGGGCTGTGACTAAGAGTGTTGCTCCTAGGGGCCACAGTTTTTGGTGTCCTGTATCCGGGTGTGGTCCCCGTTGCCACACTACTCCTACCTCCCTTAGGCATGATAATATTAAGCCTTTTAGTCAGGGGAGGATGTATTGTTTAGAGAGAAAGGTGCAAAGAGGAACTGTCCTTTTAAGAAGCAATTAACCTCTCTGCAAAGGGAGGGGGAAAAAAGCAGCTTTTAAAACCTGCTGCAGTTTTAAATCTTTCCCCCCTTATTAGTTACTCTCTCTCTGTTGTAATAGGCAACACCACAATTTTAACAAGTCTTTGAAGAAAAGACACAGAGCTCTTAATTGCAGGTGAGAAAAGAGGAATCAGGCTTAAGAAATAAAGTGAAAATAGAAGTAAAACAACCAGGGGTGTGGGAGGGGAGAGGGGTTGAAAGCTACAGTACCAGCCAGCCAAAGTGCAGCTTGTGCTGGGTTGAAAAATACTGCAGTCCCTGGGTGAAAAACCAAAAACGGTTTTTAAACCCCAAAACAACCTTTAAACCTCTACAAACCACACAATCCCCCACAGTTTCACTCCAAAATAACACAAATGAAAAGAAGAATACAACCTGATTCCACAATGCCTAGGAGCTCTGTACATACAATTCTGAGGGAAGCAGCCTATTTTGATCTGGTTTAATACTGATTGGCCAAGTAGAACAAAGAAAAACCAGTCAAACAAATATATAAAGGGAACCAACAAGTGCACTGTAAAAAATGCACTTAACCCATGATGGGGAATACTGAGCAAATCACCCCGCCTAACGCCCACTGGGAGAAAAACTCCAAAACCGTCCCAGCGCACTCGGCGTACGTGAACTCTGCCCGAATACGGGAGTGCACCAGCGCCCGGAATACTGCCACGATGTTCGTTGGGACCCCCCTCTCCAAACACTGCTTCCTGGTCTTGTAAATGGCTACCTTAGCCACTGCCAGGAGCAGGTTGACTAGGAGATCCCTAGGCTTATTGTCTCGGGACACTGGGCACCCAAAAATAAAATGATGAGGGGAAAAACCCAGCCAGAACTGCAGAAGAAGGCTCCTCAAGGTGGATAAGAGGGACTGCAGTCTGACACAGCTCAGATAAATGTGGAATATGGACTCCCGCTCGCCACAGAATGGACAGGTGGCGGGGGAGTCCGTGAAGTGTGCCAAGTACTCTCCTGTGCTCAGTGCACTGTGGAGGACCCTCCAACTCAAATCCCCGGCGGGACGGGGAACCAAAGCTGAATAAAGCTCTCTCCACCGGGGTCTCTCGCCCTCGTTCCCAAGAAATACCCGCCTCCAGATGGTATCTGGGCGGGTGACAAGGGCGAGGTAGTGCACTATATGGAGCACCAGAGAATACAGGACTTTCCTCGGCATGCCGCGAAAACATGCCGGGGACATATCCCCCAACCTGCTGAGGTTGGGGGAGATAGGAGCCCGAGTGGGTTGCCGTGGTTTGGGTTCCACGCAAAGATCCGGAGAGCTGAAGTTGATAGGTTGACATGGCTCTCCAGTCTGCAAAACCCCCTCTATGAAGGTGCATGAGTCGGGGTGGATTGCATCTTTAATCTCCCGGATCAAACGACGAGGGACACGGGCAGTAAGCATACCCATACGGGGCGCAAGCACCTATGCGCTTACCCAGTCCCGCCGCTCATAGTCCAGGAGATCCCCGACTCTGGTCACCTGTGCCAGGATTAGCCGGCAACAAATAGAGGGTGAATCCAACATCCGAGCCCCCACTGCCGGATATACAGCAGGGGCTCGGCGAGGATATCAACCCCCGCCGCCTGTTCCTTCCTGGTCGCGGAGACCAGTTTCCAGGCCTTTAATAAGTCCCGGTAGTATGCCGGCAGCTCCGAGAGGTTTCTACCTAAACCCTCGGGCCTGATGATAAACAGTTGCCGGTCATACCTCATACTGCGCAGCTGGCGAAAGAAACTTGTCGCCAGCTGGCACCACTGCGGAGACGGATCTGCGAATAGGTATCTCTGCAGGTATTGGAGGCGGAAAGTGTGTAACTGGGAGCGATCACACACCACTCCCTGTCCACCCTCCTCCAAAGGAAGGCACGCAACCCCCGCAGAGACCCAATGCTTCCCCATCCAGAGAAAATCCATCAATCTCCTCTGGATCTTGTTGATAAATTCTGGGGGTGGACCCATGGCTATCAGCCGTGCCAAAGCTGACTGGCCACCAGCTGGTTGATCACCAGGGTTCCTCCCCTAAGGGAAAGCATTCTCGACAGATACACCCATGACCCCAGGTGAGCAATGACTCGTTCTTCAAGTTCACTGAAGTTTTTTGGGGCTGGGTCCTCCGCAGCAGACAGGTAGACTCCCCGATATTTGAGAGTATCGCTCCCCCACGAGATATTACGAAACGCGGGGGGCAAAGAGTCCACCTGTAAGGGACCCACCAAAATGCCGGAGCACTTGGACCAGTTGATCCGAGCAGAAGAGGCCGCGGTGTAGACCTCTTGGTACGCTTGTGCCCGCTCCAGATCATCTAGGTCCTGGGCCACGAGGAGCACGTCATCGGCATAAGCCGACAGGACTACCCGCATGCTGGGCTCCCGCAGCACCAGCCCGGTGAGCCTCCTCCTCAGTAGGCAGAGGAAGAGCTCGATGGCCAGCGCGTATAGTTGCCCAGACAGGGGACACCCCTGACGTACTCCCCGACCAAACACAAAAGGTGCCGTCAGGGACCAATTAATTTTTACCAGACACTCTGCGGAGGCGTACAGCATCCGGAGAAAGCCCACAAATTGTGGGCCAAAGCCAAACGCCCGCAGGGTCTGTATAAGGTAACGGTGATCCACTCTGTCAAACGCCTTCTCCTGATCTGGGGACAGGAAGGCGAGTGATAGACCAGTCCTCTGCGCGTAGTGCATCAGGTCCCGGACCAGAAAAATGTTGTCATCAATGATCCGGCCCGGGACAGTATAGGACTGGTCGGGGTGAATCACCTCTGCCAGCACGGACTTGAGCCTCAGCGAAAGCGCTTTGGCTACGATCTTATAGTCCGTGCTGAGCAGTGAGACCGGTCGCCAATTAGAGATCTGACGGAGATCCCCCTTCTTCGGCAGCAAAGACAGTATTGCCCGCCGACACGAAAGTGGCATCTCACCGATCTCAAGGGCTTCAGCTAGGACCTCGGTGAAATCAGGTCCCAGCATCTCCCAGAAAAAACGGAAGAACTCCACAGTCAGCCCGTCTAGCCCCGGCGCTTTTCCGCGGGACATGAGACTGAGGGCTTCCGAGAGCTCGGCCAGAGTCAAAGGTAACTCAAGCCGCTCCTTTCCATCCCCACCGACCGTGGGAAGCCCCTCCCATAAGACCCTGCATTTATCTGGCTGGATGGACTCCGGAGAGAAAAGATCTACATAGAATCTCCGGGTTCTGTCCCGGATGCTCTCCGGGTCAGTCAGAGGGGTACCGTCCTCTGCCAACAGGCATGTGATATGTCTACGGTTTCCCCTCTTTTTCTCCAGTGCGTAGAAGAGGCGCGACCCGCGATCCATCTCTCGACGGAAGTTGATGCGGGATCGCACATACGCCCCCCGAGCTCTCCGATCTTCCAAGTCCCGGAGAGCGCACTTCCTCTCCACGTACATACTCTGCAGGTATTGGTCTCCTGCCAAAGACAGCCGCTTCTCGAGATCGAGCACCTCCTCCCTGAGGGCCTCGATCTCAGCATCGCGCCGCCCGCTGGCACCTTTTGTGTACTCCTGACACACGAGGCGCAGATGAACCTTGCCCACGTCCCACCACTGCTCTAACGTGGCAAAGTCTGACCTGCAACCACTCCAGGCCATCCAAAAGTCTCGGACCGTTGTCGCAAACCCCTTGTCCTCCAACAACGTATTGTTGAAGTGCCAATATGCGGCCGAGGGTGCTGCAAGTAGCAGCATCACCGTCACGGACGCACAATTGTTGTCCGAAAACGGCGCCAGCTTAATGGCACTGGACTGGGCTTGTGACAGGCTGTGGCTGGAAATATACAGCCTGTCGATCCGGGACCAGGACATCCGTTCACCCCTAAACACCCTAACATTGGTGAACTCAGTGGATGCCTCAGGATGTTGTTCTCGCCAGACGTCTACCAAGGAGTAGCGGGTGATGACCTCCCGCAAGGCCGACGCAGAAACGGGTGTGGCTCCGGACTATTCCGGTCTTTACGAGCCTCGAGGGTATAGTTAAAATCACCCCCGAGCACCACGTATTCGTCCGCGTCGACTGTCTCCAGGTATTCAGACATTCTGACGAAGAACTGCCTTCTCAGGGGTCCGGTGGCAGGAGCATACACGTTCAGGAAATTAAACATGTAGTCCTCGTGTCGGACCCTGATATGCAACAGGCGACCTGGAACAACATCTTTGGCAAGCAGCAGCTCAGGTTGAAAGGATTCAGAGAACAGGGTCACCACCCCACAAGATGTCGAAGTGAGGTGGCTGAAAAAGACCTTGCCTCGCCACTCCAGATGCCAGCTGGCTTCAGCCTCTGGAGTGGTATGGGTTTCCTGCAGTAAACTCACAGAATACTTTCCCTTTTGTAAAAAGGAGAGTACCTGGAGCCTGCGAAACCCGTCCTTACATCCATTTACGTTTAGCGTACCGATGCTCAAAGCCATTGGTAATCAAGAGTCTTGCTTCCCATAGGCGCTCAGGGTACTATACCCCGAGAAGCCTTTACGTGCTCTCGCAACACTTTGTTAAACTTTAGGACCCGAGTATGTTCGATAGTCCCGGAAAGTTTGGCCTTGTGGTTAGCCTTGATATATACTCTGAGAGAGTGGAGAATGACCGAAGCATCCTTCCACCTCTCACGGGCCAACTGCACCTTCGTATGTCCGTGTCTACAGAGGGTATCATCCAGGAAACTATCTAGCTCCCGGGCAGGGATAATGGGGATCGAGGAGTCCACCGACTCCATGGTGCCAGAGGACTCCCCTCTGAGCCCCAACTCCCCAGGCTCCTCTTGGCTGGAGAATTCAAGACCCCCGTCCTTCTCTGCGGGGGCCTCTCTCAGCCCTAGATTGGATCCCCTCCTCGGTGTTTCCACGAGGGGGTCCACTGTGCTCTCCACCTCCATCCCCGAGTCAAGATGTTCAGGGGCAGCTGGTGGCGACATGGCAGAGGCAGTGGTCTCCCGAGAGTCCTCGGGGGCCACAGAAGCACACATGCCACAGGTGTTCGCATCACCCACGGGAGGGCACTCACCAACCGAGGGAGGGCCCTCACCATCCGCGGGAGGGCCCTCACCATCCGCAGGAGGGCCCCCACCATCCGCGGGAGGGCACCCACCATCCGCGGGAGGGCTCTCACCAACCATGGGGGGGCACTCATTAGCAAGGGCTTCATAGGGAGGGTCTTTCCCAGCGTTCACTCCCAACAAAGTGCCTGCCCAAAATTCTGCACCAAGAGGGTTCAGGTCAGACAACTCCCATATGTAATCTGAAGTGCTCACCAAAACACCCTCCAAACCCTCATCCATGGGGGTCAGCCCTAACCCATCTCCTTCCTCTGGTGAAGCAAACCGGGGCTTTTTATCCCTATGTGCGTCACCCGAAGGCGGTACAGCCGGAGGGGGATCTTGGCTGGCTCTGAAGATAGGTGCATTCGGCATGTCAAATTCACCGAAGCACAATTCTCCGGGGGACGCTCTCCAACCGAGAGGGACGTTGGGGAGACTCCCCAGAGGTGTCGGGTACCTCCAGCTGCATTCCTTCCAGAAATTCGAGGGGGGGGGGGCTGTACATTTGTGTGATCCGGCTTACACTGGTTAATCCCAACCAGTGGGCCAGACAGGACCGCCTTGTGCGGAACTGATTTTTCTTTCCGCTTCCGAGACTTCAGAGGGTAAACGTAATTTGGTTCACCCTCCTCAACCTCCTCTATCACCCTCTTAATGGTTTTAGATTTGCTCTTCCTGGGGATTGATTTGCCAGGAGAGGGTGCCGCTGTCTCCATAGCAGGAGTTTCCTCCCGCTCCCCTTCACCCTGTACGGTGCTTACAATGGGGTTAGGGGGTTCTTGGGGGGGGACAGCGACAGAGGGTGACTGTTGTGGGGTGACTTTGTTCTTCCCCCTCTTTTTTGGGAGGAGAGGTTCAGATGTCACTGTTTGAGTTGCGACAGTGACATCTTCTGTGGTCCCAGGGGGGACCTGGGCCCTCGAGATCTTTTCCTTCTCCCTCTGTTCTTTGGGGACAGGTTCAGATGTCACTGTTTGAGATGGGGCAGTGACATCTTCTGCGGTCCCAGAGGGGGCCTGAGCCTTCGAGGGCTTTTCCCTCTCCCTCTTTCTTTGGGGGAGAGTGTAGACGTCACTGTCCGAGATGGGGCAGCGACATCTCCTGTGGTCCCAGCGGGGGCTTGGGCCCCCGAGGGTTCCGCTGCGGTGGGCGCAGCAGCACAGGGTGTTTCCTCCTGGGGGGAGACAGCGATAACCGAGAATGGCCGCTCCAGGGCGACCCTCTCTCCTTCCTTCCGCTCTCCAGGAAGAGGTGCAGAAGTCACTGTTCCGGATGGGACAGCGACATCTCCTGCGGTCTCAGGAGGGACCTGGGCCCTTGAGGGCCCCGCTGTGGTGGGCACAGCAGTACCGGGTGTCTTGGCAGAGGGAGGGGCGGGTGCAGGAGTTGGGATGGGTCCTCTGTTCCCTTTGAGGCAACTCCTATGAGTGTGCCCCAGCTCTTTGCACAGATAACATCTAACCCCCTCCGTGCCATAAAACACAGTGTATGCTATGCCCTCGTAGGGCACCCTAAACGAACCCTCCACAGATTCAGTGCTCCCCGGCAGCAGCAGTTGTACCTGCCGCCTAAATGAGAGTACATGCCTCAGCGCCCTATCTCTGCAGCCCAAAGATAATTTTATTATGGGGGACTTAATGTCTCCCAGGGCTTGCAGGTACGGCTTCATGAGGCTATCTGGGATGAAGGGGGGCACATTTGACAGAATGACCTTTGTGCCTAACCCCTCCATGGGTTCTATAGGGATGTATTTCCCCCCTACACTGATGCCTTTCTGCACCAGGGTGTGAGTGGCAGCAAGCGTACGGAGGAAGAAAATGCCCCTCCCATACATTTTGCTGGCAGCCACCACAGCAGAGGGACCCACCACATCAGCCACAGCCCTCACATATATCTCCATGTTTAGGCCAGGTGACATTGGGCACCTCACCCCAAGCTTCCTGCTCAGACAGGGCGTCGCCTCAGCATTGTTGTTGCTGGGGTCAACGCCTGCAACTGCCACATGCGCCCATGTTGGAACTGGTAACTGCAGGGGTTACGCTGCTAACAGGTGCTGGGGGAGGCATGGCCAGGGCACTGGAAGGACCAGGCCTAGGGCTGTGACTAAGAGTGTTGCTCCTAGGGGCCACAGTTTTTGGTGTTCTGTATCCGGGCGTCGACCCCGTTGCCGCACTAGTCCTATTCCCCTTTCCAGGCATGATAACAAATAAGCCTCTAAGTCAGGGGAAGGTATTGCTTAGTGAGAGAGGTATTGAGAAAAACTGTCCCTTTAAGAAGAGATCTCCTGCAAGGGGAAAAAACAGCAGCTTTTAAAAACCTGCTGCAGTTTTAAATCTTTTTCCCCTTATTAGTTACTCTCTCTGTCTGTTATAATAAGCAAACACCACAATTTTACAAGTCTTTATAGAAAAGACACAGAGCTCTCAATAGCAAGTGAGAAAAGGAATCAGGCTTAAGAAAAACAAAAGAGTGAAATTGGAAGTTTAAACAACCAGTAAAAACCTCCAGTAGTGAGGGAGGAGAGAGGGGGTGAGACTGCAGTTTTCCAGCCAGCTAAACTGCAGCTATGCTGGGTTAAATCACTGAAGCCCCTGGGTGAAAACCAAAAACGGGTTTTAAGCCTGAAAATACACCCAAAACCCTCTATAAAACTCCCAGTATACTCACAGTATACTCCCCCACAGATCCAAACCAAAAAATACCAAATAAAGAAAGAATAAAGCTGATTCCTTACCAAATGCCTAGGAGCTCTGTATATACACTTCTGAGGGAAGCAGGTGATAGTGCTGAGGTGAGTGACGCAGCAGCAGGTGATAGTGCTGAGGTGAGTGAAGCAGATGAGCAGCGTGTTTTAAATGTTCGATTGCGCAACCTAATTTCTCAATTTTTACATGGTGTGGCAATTTTCACTTCTCATTCGCCACAGCTGTGGCTACATTGACAAATAAGTTGCCCATCTCTGTGCTATACTATATACCTTACCAACAACACACCATCTGGTGGACATTTATGTGAATTGCAGTTCTTGTGAACATACTGTACAGTAAGTCTTTTCATAAGTCTTCCAGACATACCCATGCACCACCAACATTCCCCAGAATCAATCAGTCTCCCAGTCTGTCGTGACATTGGGAACATGAAATCTCACTACATCTGTATATGACAAGCCACTGATCAGGGTTCCCATTTGTAACAGACAAACTGATTTAAGATTTACAATCTTTTTATAGCAGTCTTGTGTTTTATTTCTATATGCATCAAAACAAACAAATGTTGAACACTTAAGTTAGTTGTCATGTTTTTCGTTTTTACGGGTATGACTTGTTAAGCTTCTAGAGACTGTCTGTATCTCCTAAAGGGCATTGCTAATGAAAGTAAAGAGAGGTCTACAATCGCACCTAAGAAAAACACATTACTTAATTTATTTATTATTTTATAGTATTTTACCAGGAACGCAGATAAATATTTTGTTTTCAAGCTGTAAATCGCAATATGGCTTGGAAAGACGTCTCGTATTCATTAAAAAAAAAATGCAAGTCCAATGACAAGTGTTATTTACACAATAATTTAATTGGGTTGTTGAAGATCCGTGCAATAGGCAAATTTAGTTTGTAAATGAACAAATCTTGCACAATTAAGGATTCATATTCACAGAGACAAGCAAGAAGTAATGGGCCCGACAGAATAGATAGGAACTGACAAATAGTTATGAGTCATGGGAGTGGAGTGTAGGGGGGAGGAATAGTTTAGCAAGCAGGGACGAATCCATAATAAATACAGAAACTAGAAAACCTATAAAAGACTAATATCAATGAGAGGAGAAATACGGGAGCAGATAAGCTAACAAATAGTAGAACATCCAAAACAATAGGAGATTGGTAACCTACTGTACTAGGAAAGAGCATTACATTACAGAGGAATTTCAAAGCTCAACTTAATTAATTCAGAACGCCTTCAGCCTACATCTGCATCGCCCCAAAGGTGGATGTCTGAAAGAGTTCCTCAACAGCTGCTCCCCTCTGCACAGAACCAGCGTGCTAAGGGTTAACATCTGGGATTGCTTGCTGCTCTGTGTTTTGGCAGCCCCACCCTATACAGTGTTTATGACTCTGGACAAAGGAATTTCAAAGCCCAGCTGAATTCATTCAGAATCCCTTCAGCCTACATCTGCATCACTCCAAAGACAGATAGCCTTTGGTGGTAGCCATAGGGTGTCAGCCGTTTGCTGCTCCGTTACTGGGTTGGGTAAAGTCTTCTAACACAACACATTGAAGGCCTATCCTAACTCTTCCAACAAAATGCTAAGCTTGGCTGTAACTGGTACATACTCCCATAATAATACAGTATATTATCTCCAACTGTCCATCAAATGTCTGTAAATTAAATATATTACCACTGTTCATTTAATGCAACCACGTATATAACTTTGTGCCCAGGACATACTTGGTAACTCAATGTATTACTCCCTCGTAAAACATTTTATAAATAAATAATAAATAAATACAATTACTGGACCTAGTAATATCAAACAATGTAGAAATAATAAGAAATATTCAAGTGAGGGGACATATGGGAAAACAGTAACCATAACAGTCTCATTTAAAATAATTGATGAAAAACAGTATTTTGTGGAATCAACAAATGCTCTTAATTTTAGAAAGGCAGATTTCAGTTAACTAAGGAGGAAGCTACACAGAGTAAATTGTCATGAAATTGTTTCAGGACAAAATACAGTAGATAAATGCGCAATCTTAAAATTTTGTTGAATGAGTACACTTATCAGTGTACACCCCAAATTCAAAGTAATGTGGCTAAATAAACATATGTAACACCCTTTCCCCCTGCTTATGGGATATGCATGTTACGTGTATACTGGTGCTGGTTAGCTCACCTGCTGTAAGCCAGGAAGCCTGAGTCTCCGCGGTGGTAGTGGGAATAGGAACGGGTCAGATCGGTACTTCATCGGTGCAGCGCCTCCATCCTGTAGGGTATCTGCTGGAGGCAGATAATATTCCCTACAGGAATCCCCTTTTCCAGTAACAATACAGAGAAGTGGAACCGTTCACCTTTTATTCGTCAGGCCAGGACCTGATTCCATCTCTTGCAAGAGAGGTACTTCTTACACTGCCCATCATAAAATATCTTCCTTCGCATTTTGCAGTCAATCCCTGACTAGGCCCACCAAGGGCTTGAGGCCCTTGAGGCGAGTCACCACCCCCTTAGTCCCTGATGGGGTAAGGCAGATACCGCCTCACTCACTTGGAAGTCCCAGTGCCACATCATACTACATGTGACCCAGTAACACCCCCACCTCTATCTCCTGTGTCTCACAAGAGGCTTTATACAGAGCTCTCATTAGTTCAGGTGGAGACTAGCTGTGAGGAGTTTGGGATCCCGGCGCCCATGCCCTGGCCCCTCCTCACCTTCGTTAACCCATGCTGACGTGGTGCGTGCCCCTCGATGACATCACTTACCTCCTGCTGCCCTGGAGGTCCCTCGCCGTCCCCGGTGGTCTCCCGTTCCTGCTGGCTCTTCCCTCTCCCATGCGGCTGCCATGTGTCCCGGCCGCGCGCGTGCACAGCGCGCGCCGGGTGAAGATAATTTATTCACTGCTGTAGCAGTGAAACCACGCCCCCAGCAGACTAATAGGACCTCCTGCCAGAATAAGAGTCCTCACCTGCCTGCCAATCAAGTGGACCTATCCAGGATAGCTCCACGCACTCATCCAGGCCTGCCTCCACCTCTGATTGGTCAGCCGCACTTTATAATGCCTGTCCTCCCACTCATTCATTGCTCGACATAGTTTCCACTAGGATTACTACTCTGGCATTCTCTCTCTTATTCTCTCAGGTTACGACTTGGCTTGGCGGACGTTCTTCTCTGGCTCTCGACCCCTGCTTGGACAACGACCTTCCGGAATTCTCCAATCCCTGACCTTGGTTAAAACGGCAACGACGACGGCACTCTTTCTCCGGTACCGGCAAGAATTGCTAGCTAACATCACCTGGCCTGGCAACGCCTAAATACCACACTCCGGACACGCTCCTTTTGCTGCGGGTGCGTGCCCATATACGTTCCTCACCTCAGTAGAAGGGACGGGTCTGGTCTGCAGGCAGCACCGGCGTAACACTAGCTAATTGAGTAGCTGCTATTAACTATCTCTCTGCTGGAATATCAGAGCTCTGAGACTGCTTTATTTAAACCGGGATACAATTAGGTCCGGAAATAATTGGACACTGACACAATTTTCATAATTTTGGCTCTGTACGCCACCACAATGGATTTGAAATGAAACAACCGAGATGCAATAGAAGTGTAGACTTTCAGCTTTAATTCAAGGGGTTGAACAAAAATATCGTATGAAACGTTTAGGAATTGTAACCATTTTCATACACAATCTCATTATTTCAGGGGCTCAAATGTAATTGGACAAATTAACACAATCATATATAAAATGTTAATTTTTAATACTTTGTCAAGAATCCTTTGCAGGCAGTGGCTTGAAGTCTGGAACGCATGGACATCACCAAATGCTGGGTTTCCTCCTTTGTGATACTTTGCCAGGCTTTTACTGCAGCTGTCTTCAGTTGTTATTTGTTCGTGGGTCTTTCTGCCTTAAGTTTTGTCTTCAGCAAGGGAAATGCATGCTCGATCGGGTTGAGATCAGGTGATTGACTCGGCCATTGCAGAATATTCCACTTCTTTGCCTTAAAAAAACTTCTGGGTTGCTTTCGCAGTATGTTTTGGGTCATTGTCCATCTGTAAAGTGAAGCGCCGTCCAATCAACTTTGCTGAATTTGGCTGAATCTGAGCAGACAATATATCCCTATACACTTCAGAATCCATCCGGCTGCTTCTGTCACATCATCAATAAACACTAGTGACCCAGTGCCATTGTAAGTCATGCATGCCCATGCCATCACACTGCCTCCACCGTGTTTTACAGATGATGTGGTATGCTTCGGATCATGAGCCGTTCCAAGCCTTCTCCATACTTTTTTCTTCCCATCATTCTGGTACAGGTTGATCTTAGTTTCGTCAGTCCAAAGAATGCTGTTCCAGAACTGGGCTGGCTTTTTTAGATATTGTTTGGCAAAGTCTAATCTGGCCTTTCTATTCTTGAGGCTTATGAATGGTTTGCACCTTATGGTGAACCCTCTGTATTTGCTCTCGTGAAGTCTTCTCTTTATGGTAGACTTGGATAATGATATTTATAGACATATATGTCTGCAAATCAATGTATAGGTTTGTAGTCTATATTTGCTGAAGGGGTACATACACATGTATGTACAGTGGCGACAAAGTTAATTCGAGCAAAAGCCGCCGGTTGACCGGGACTTACTCCAGCTGGTGCTGAGAAAAGTCAGCGCGCCAGCCGCATCCAGCCGCGTCCCCTCCGTTCCCCCCACCCTCCAATCCGCGCGCAATTTATACACCTTCCCGACCCCCTAGCTGCTCCTGCTGTGCCCCTCTGCTTCCCGGCTCCCCCGCTTACCTCACTTCAAACCTTCAGGGGAGTCGGGGAAGCCGGGGAAGCCGGGGAAGCCGGGCGCGCACGTTACTGTGACGTCACCGACGTCACGCGAACGAGCCGCTTCTCAACGCTTCTCCACGCTGCCGTCACGCATCCTGCCGTGCGGTTTTTGCTCTAATAAACTTTGTCGGAGCAGTATGCATATCTTGAACTGTGTTGAAGAAATTAAAAATGGAAATAAATTAGTAAACATGGTAACAAACACTGTATAACAACAACCTGTAGATTTACTTTGACATCTAGCTGGCAGTGATAAGAAAATAATGGTTGCGAAATTGTATTTCGTAACAGATACTGTGCGGCGCCTAATGTTAATATATACAATATATACAATGTGACAATTCACATGCAATGAATTTTAAATGTTGCTGTTGCAACCAAAATATAAACACCAAAGTGTCTTGTTGATACAACCATAAAAATGTCTTTGTTAGAAGTATACAACAAAAAAACAGACAAAGATGCCCAAAGCTACTTCCAATGTGACAAAAATACACAGTGCAATACCTATATATCTCTTGAAAAAAAAGGTAATTTTGTTTAACCATTTGGCCAAAGCGTCTTACGCCTGCTGCCACTTTCAAGGCATGACCGTAGCAGGGCCTAACACTCCCTGGGTTAAAATTCTTATTAACCTGTATAATTACAGGAAGAATGATCACATTGGATCTGTCGTAACCTGGCAAAATGAAACTGACCTGCCAACTTGGAAAGTGGGGAGGGGCAAGCTTAAACCTTGGGGGGTGGAGTGGCCACTACCCTCCCAAAAGCAGCTGAGACCAGCTGCACACAGTTAATAAACACAGATACCCAACAAGCTCTGAGAAACCCTAACCATTACCACTGATACCCAACAAACTCTGAGAAACCCTTACCATTACCACTGATACCCAACAAGCTCTGAGAAACCCCTACCATTACCACTGATACCCAACAAACTCTGAGAAACCCTTACCATTACCACTGATACCCAACAAGCTCTGAGAAACCCCTACCATTACCACTGATAGTCAACAAGCTCTGAGAAACCCTACCATTACCACTGATACCCAACGAGCTCTGAGAAACCCTTACCACTACCACTGATACCCAACAAGCTCTGAGAAACCCTTACCACTACCACTACCACTGATACCCAACAAGCTCTGAGAAACCCTTACCACTACCACTGATACCCAACAAGCTCTGAGAAACCCTTACCACTACCACTGATACCCAACAAGCTCTGAGAAACCCTTACCATTACCACTGATACCCAACAAGCTCTGAGAAACCCTTACCACTACCACTGATACCCAACGAGCTCTGAGAAACCCTTACCACTACCACTGATACCCAACAAGCTCTGAGAAACCCTTACCACTACCACTGATACCCAACAAGCTCTGAGAACCCCCTACCATTACCACTGATACCCAACAAGCTCTGAGAAACCCCTACCATTACCACTGATACCCAACAAGCTCTGAGAAACCCTTACCACTACCACTGATACCCAACAAGCTCTGAGAAACCCTTACCACTACCACTGATACCCAACAAGCTCGGAGAAACCCTTACCATTACCACTGATACCCAACAAGCTCTGAGAAACCCTTACCATTACCACTGATTACCATTACATTACATTGTGGTAATGGTAGGGGTTTCTCAGAGCTTGTTGGGCATCTGTGTGTTTGTTAGAAGTATCTGGTCGCTCCGATGTTTGTTGTTTATATCAATATGGATCTCGGCATATGAAATGAGAGAAACATGACAAACATAGCGTGATACTGTATTTTACAGACAATAATCAGCTTGTAAGCTACTGAAATTGGAATCCACAGAGGTAGGAATACTCAAGAAAGTAAGATGAAAAAGGTACATTTAATAAAACAATAAAAACAGTCACATAATATACACTGCGGTGATATCCAATTCACACGCTGGCAAAATGAAATCCTACTTACAGGAGGTTGGTTGGTCGGTCATACACTTTGAATTGCGAATATTTGGTGGGGGTGATCGCCTCTCTTCCCCAGCTGCTGCATCTGGAGTCCTAGATGTTAAACGGCTTATCCAGACCAGCTGGTGCATGTAGGTTCTCCTATTATAGCCAAAGTCGTGGCACTGCCTTTCTTCCGTCCTACCTGCATCTCACTGATTGACTTGCTGTGTTCCCGCGAGAGCAGGTGATGGATAAAGCCGTTTCCGGCTCTGCTGCAGTCAGTTGGGACGCTGTCCAAGAGGATATTATGCACTCATGTGCAGAGTAGTTTGGAATAGATTGGGGCTGTAATTTCCTTTACCCTACGCGTTTCACGAACACCTTCACTTCGTAACGTAAGTAACAGATAAAGAACGTATTATAATTTTTCCAAATTCAGAATGTTGAAAATAGTGATCATATGATTCTGTTTCTTGCTGAAAGCTGCCGAATTGGGTTTCGAATCCGGCTTGTGCTTTGAATAAAACAGAACCCTGACCATGCACACATAATCAAAGCAAAGTTTACTCGCTCGTCCCACAAGGCGGTATGAAATATAGCATCTTCCTAACTGTTACGTAATTTAGACGTAGCAAGTTTTCATTTGAGGAAAAAAACACATGCATTGAAAATTGAAATATAAATGATTTGACTAAGATATATTAGTTAATTCTTGTATATCAAGAAGTTTCTGCACATATTTCATAATGTGTGGTTTTTGTTGAAACGAAATAAATGTTTAATGTTGGGAATCATTTTGTCCCATACTTCCTAAAACATGGTTCATTTTTGTGGTCTGTAGAAACAGGATAACATGAAATATTACTTCTCCAAATGCCAAACCACATGCTATTTGACTTCTATTTCTTTTTGCATTATGAGATTTTATTAAACATTTAAAAAAAATCTTTGTGGAGATGTGTCAACATTTCATTTTTATACATTGCTCCATATTCTGTTTGCGTCAATATGCAATATATGTTTCCTAAATTTGGAACAAATTGTTACCCTATTTGCGCAATTTTGCTCCACATTGATACATCACCCTTTAGAAGACGTGCAGAGGTACAACCATGGAGAATGAAGTAGGGACTTATCCCTGTTTAAATAAAGCTGCCTCTAGTGGTCTGAAAATCCAGCAGAGAGCTGGTTAATTGCAGCTAGTCAATTAACCATCTATACCTGGGTAATCAGAGGAGGGTTAAGAGAAAAAAAAACCTGCTAGGGACAGACCAGGAGACTCCTTAGCACATACATACTGTACTGACATTAAGTGCCTTCGGGAAGCGCGCGGGTCCTCTGTAAACCCAGCGCTCCCCGCAGCAGTCTCGTGCCCCCCCCTGGGGGGGGGGGGTTCGCGCCCCCCAGTTTGTGCACCGCTGCTGTATTACACCATCATTCAATATGTTGGGAAACAGCTCCCCAGTGCTGGTGAAGAGTTCAAATGAATGAGATTAAAATCTTTCACAGCGCTGAAAAGCGGCTACTCAGCATATTGAGTATGAGCCAGTGACAGAAGCGAATAAAATTACAATGTGACAACAAATTCAGAGAAATTGTTATGATTCATATTTCTGAACTAATCCTACATTTATATGTTCTCATTATGCAACAAATAATAAAAGAGCCTTGTGATAACATTGCATAAAAGGGATCGGCTATTTATGGTAGAGATGGTCTGTCAAATGTGATGTTTGTCAGATTTCATTTATATTTAAATTATTCCACCACCTGTATGAAGTCATTATTAAATGTTGGGTACGTTTTGTGCCACACCCAGGATTTGCCAGATGTAGGTGTGTAGACCAAGCTCCAATATGTTTTGTGCTCTCAATGCTATTTAAATTAGGATGTAGTTACTTCTAAAAATTAGACTAGAAGTTCAAGTCTAATTGCCTTATATCTGTTCATTAAAATGAAACTTTTTCTCCTTATGAGCAGAGGTTAAACAAGGAGGAAATGGGCTCATGTATGAAGGCAGAAGTCGTGCAATTATGGGGC
This sequence comes from Ascaphus truei, assembly GCF_040206685.1. Classification (NCBI taxonomy): domain Eukaryota; kingdom Metazoa; phylum Chordata; class Amphibia; order Anura; family Ascaphidae; genus Ascaphus; species Ascaphus truei. The sequence continues at coordinate 122,801,546 of NC_134487.1, forward strand.
AAAAACTGCACTTTATGTATCAAGTAAAATAATCATATTGAAATTAATCTGAGATGTTTATACATCGGGAGCAATGTTTCTGCTTCAGAATTTCTCCAGTTTTGCCTTCTTACATACAGTATGCCCCAGCGATGGAATGACGTCAAGAAGACAGCGCTAAGGAAAAGGAGAACGGAATGCATAAGGCTTGTTAGAAATTATATCTTTAGTGAATGATTATGAAGACAGATGTCATTAGTTACAGTATTTCTGATAGTAAAAAATGTGGCTAATTCCATTAATAGAGTTTTTAATAGATATGTAGCCATGCCACATTTGGCTACTAACCTGCCCTACTTCTGGCAGTAAGTCCTGCTAGAATCAGGCTGCCAGTAGTCAATATGGGTTTTCCCACTCACTGGAGCTGCACTTGAGTGACAGTGGGAGGCGATGACATCCGGCCTGAGCATGTCCAATCATGGAACAGTTCTGGTGCCCTCCTCCTAGCTGTACTTAAGGGCTGTGCCGCCCTAAATTTAGCAGTGCCTTTACCTACTTGAGAGGGGCAGGTCACACAGCCAAGAGCCAGACTATTGGGCCTTCTTTGGTCCTCTTTCCCTCGGGGGAGAGTGAGTGTGTACCATACCTCTGCCCCCGCTGGAGGAGCAGGGAAGAGCTGGGACTGCTGCGGGTGTCCTTTGCCTGTAGTTAAGGTCCATGGACCATCCTTCAGTGAGTAGCTGACAGTTGCTGCATTGAGCAGAAGCCTGCCATGTACTGTGCTGCACAGAGAGAGAGAATAAACTGTTCCTGTTGTCATACTCCCGCCTAGTGTGTGATTTTCCTGGGGGGAGAGGTGATAGTTCTACTGTAGGAGATCATCTTCACCTACCTGGAGCCTACAGCAGATGGAGGCGCTGCACTGCTAGAGAACCATTTGGTTAATGTACCCCACAAACCTGATCCTGTGTCTCCACTACCATCGGTGGACAACTCAGTCCTCCTGTTACCAGCAGGTATCATGCACCAGATACGTAGTAATGGCAAAATCTTCCAGAGGGTGGGGGAGCAGTGTTACAGATATTATAGGCTAAAGCTGGTCAATTCTGGGCATTATTGAAACCCCTGCTCTCTGATTGGTTAATATTCCGGGCACTATCCAATCAGTAGTAGCCTGGAATTTTTGGCGCTCTGCCAAGTTTTTCAGCCAATCAGCTTTCAGTTCTCATTCACAAAGAGTGAGATCAGCTCTCAGACAGGGGAGGTGATTGGACAGGAGGCACCAGCAAGGCAATGATTTCTTCCCCTCTCTACCTGCAGAGAGCTTCGCATAGGAGAGAGGGGGAAGGTTTGTGTGTCTGTTGTGTGTTTTGTGGGTGTAAAGTGGGCCAGCAGTCTGTTTTGTTGGCGTGTCTGCTGTGTTTGTGCTTTGTGGGTGCAGGGGGGCTGCAGTGTGTGTTTTGTGGGTGGAGCAGGGGTGTAGAGTGTTTTGTGTGTATCTGCAGTGTGTGGGTTTACAGGGGGTCTGCAGTGGGTGTAGAGAGGGGGCTGCTGGTGTGTGTTTTGTGGATGTAAATGGGGGCTGCAGTGTGTGTCAGAGGTTGGAGGAGGGCTGCAGAGTTTGTTTTGGTGTGTGCGTCTCTGCAGTTTGGTGGGTTTACAGGGGGCTGCAGTGTGTGTACTGCTGTAGGGGGGGTGATGTGTGTTGTGTGTGTTTGTTGTGAGTGTAGAGGGTGGAGGATGGCTGCAGTGTGTTTTGTGGGTGTAGATGAGGGTGGGCTGCCGAGTGTGTAGGAGGGACTGCAGAGGGGGTTGGGTTTGTGTGTATATCTGCAGTGTGTGTATATAGAGGGGGTGGTGTGTATGTACAATTTCCTTTTAATACACTTGCAGTAAAAGCAAAAGAATGTAGACAATCATACTGATAAAAAATCAATATGACTACAAAAGTGTCTATCTTTTTTATGACAAATGTAAAAAATAAATAAATAAGCCTACATTTAGCCTATAATAGTAATAATCCCCTTAGAACAGGGCATTACTTCGCCTCGGGCCTTCAACTCTTCCAGACAGGGCCTTATTGGCCAGTAATGCCCTGTTCTGACGGGATTATTACTTAAATATTACAACAACTGTTGTGATATATTTGTAGAAATAAAATGTGTGGTTAACGTCCAATAAGTGATTTAGATTTATTACAGACAGGTGTTAGCCGTGTCTGTGAACACGTGAATTTGTGACGTTAGTTATTTCAGACAGACAAAGTTTTCTTCCTTATATGAAAAATAAGAGGTGTGACTTTATGCCACGTAGACCAAACATGTAAAGACTATATACAGAGATAATATTAGAACAGAACGCCTGCGTATGTAGTTTTTCACTGCATAAAAAGTGAGCAGAGTTGTCAGTTTAGCCAGTGAAGGACAGAGGATTCCATCCAGAGAGAAAGAAGGTATACGTCTTTGAAAGCGCAGACGACAAGTCGCCATCTTGGAAAATCACATGCCATGTTTTATGTGAAATACCACATATCTGTTATATGCAAGTAATACTCAGGACAATAAATATTTTTTTTATGTGTCAAAATTGAATGTAGAATTTTCAGATCAGGGAACCAGATATGATGATTATATGATGGACAAAAGACTTTGACGAGATTTTACAAGGTTTGAGGTAACTAAACCAGGGCTACCTCTAGAATGAGTCTTTAAAGAAATACAAGTCGCAATGTGCCTGGACAGAGCCCAAAGTTGCCTAAAGATTATCACAAAAAGGAAATCAACGAGCTAGGTCCATATTTACCAAATGGTGCTATTCCACAAGACAACTTCTGGCACCAAGATAAATCTTACGGCCATTCACTTTACATTCTGGAAGGTCCTAAATAATATTATTGAGCCCTGTAGCTCCCAAGAACCTTCCAATATCAGAAAGGATTATGCAATTTTGTCTGATCACTCAGCCATTGCCAACACATTCAATGAATATTTTGTAGCGTGTGCTTCTTTTCAAGAGACAAATGTGCTCTTTATCCAGAAGCACAGACAGAGTGCAATCCTGTATCAGTACCCCCTCCTCACTATGCTGATTCCTTTATCCCAGTGTTTGAAGATAATATTGTATACGAGCTTCAAAACACTAGAGTTAAACAACTAATGTGGGACTGACCAATCGCAATCTAAGTTCCTACGTCTTGGTGCCCCTGTCATTGCTAGACCAATAAACTCCATAATCAACTATATTGTGTCTTCTGTTCAAATCCCTGAGGCCTGGAAAACTGCCAGAGATCCCTTTTTTCAAAAGTGGTGATATAAATATTGTCTCCAACTACATATCAATCTGTATTCTACCTCTTTTATCCAAAGTCATGGTAAAATGTGTTCATTCCCAACTAAGTCACTTTTATAAGTAAAATGTTCTTAGTCAATTCCAATCTGGCTTCCGGCCAAATTACTTCACAGTAACAAACCCCTTCAAAATTTGAAATGAGATCCAACGTGGAATGGAGCATGTACACTTGACTGGTGCAATATCCCTAGATTTTGCAAAGGCTTTTGATACTGCTGACCATGCTATTATGTTAAGCAAGCTACAGTTCTCTGGTAGTGGACCTCCATGCTTTAAACTGGTGTATTTCTTATTTATCAGGAAGATCCCAATATGTTTCAAGCTCAGGTTTGAATTCTAACTGTAAGGATTCTGTTCGATCCGTGCCGGGTTTTCACTGCGGTCTGGGTTTTCTGTCTCTCCTGCCCTTTCTGCTCCCTGTGGCCATTTTGGGTACTGGCCGCCTGCTTTATAAGGCTGCAGTTACCATAGGGAGTCGCTGAGCAAAGTTCTGTGTGCTTGCAGTTCCTGTCGGTTTTTGCAGTTACGCCTTACCCTCTGGCCTCTTTTGAATTCCTGTTGCTGACCCCGACCTCGCTGCCTTCCGCCTGCCCTGACCTCCGTTTGTCCCCTCGACTTTGCACCTCTGCTGCCAGCCCTGACCTCTGCCTGTCCCCTGGACTTTGCAACTCTGCCGCCAGCCCTGACCCCTGCTTCCTTACTGACTACGGATACTCTTACAGGACTCTGTCCCTGGGTTGTGGTCGGTTTATTTGCATTCCTACCTTAGCCCTGCGGGTCCGCTTCCTGATTTGAGACAAGCACCATCACACTAACCACTTATTATTTACTTGTGGGGTCACCCAAGGCTCTGTTCTGGGGCCCTTACGTTTTCTGAATTTATAAATTACTTTCCCACAGTTTGTAAGACAACTTCTTTGCACATGTACGCGGATGATACTATCCTATATGCACGCGGTACCAGCCTATCTGACTTGGAAAATGTATTGCAATTTGATTTTTCAAAGGTCTAAAACAGTATCACTCAAAACAAATGTTTTTTAAACACTGACAAACTAGTAAATCTAGTACTTGGGACAAAGGCAATCGTATAAGGTGTCTACCGTAAAAAAAAAGTACTCAATATAGTCTCGTGCTGCTGCCAAAAGAGATAGTCACATTCTGTATAATCCTGCAATTCAGCAAGGAACGACTTTTGCAGGCACTCACTTTAACCTATAGATTAGATACCAGGGACTGGACTGAAGACTCTGCTCCATTAAGTCGTGTCATGCTGTGCTCACCACAAACAAGGCAGGACCATGGTGCTGAGGTGGGAAAGGATATTACGCCACCCACAGCCATGGGGGGGCATCTGGAGTGTAGAGTTGGTCGGGGTAGCCGGGTCGGGTTGGAGAGGTGCGGATGGTGGAGGTGGATCTAGTTAGAGCGCGCATGCTCCAGTGCAGCAGCGGTTGCCCGGCGTGGAGGAGGCGGAAGCGAGCGGCGCGGAGGTACCCGCGGCGGTGAAGGTGAGTGGGAAGCAGGCCGAAGGCGGCCTGGCTCCCTGAGCCTCACAAGTCGCTGTCGATCCGGATAGCTGCAGAATCTCCACGTGTACAGAAGAAAGAACAATCTTCAGCAAAGATGAAAATCACACACAAAATAGTAACTAGGAGACATATAAACCAGTCTATATAGACAAGATAGATGAAAAGTTAAAAAAAGAAGTTTATTCTATCATAGTCATGTAACACCTCTACTCCTGGCCAATAGAAGAGGGGCCACACCAAAGTGTTTCACTGTCTCCTAAAGTGATATTGCTTGTGTGTACAGGTGATACGCAGCGGGTACCTTATTTCTCAGGGTGTTGAAATTTGTGCAAGGCAGGGGGTGTTGAGCAAGAAAAAGAGAAAGGACGCCAGGAACGTTCTTTAACTTTATTAAGCAGGCAATTCAGGGCAGCAAGACACAAGGAAGGAATATCCGGAGCAGCAACTGGACGGCAGGATACAATATTAAACAGCACCCAGGTCAGTCAAAAACCTACATTACCAAGGAGCTCCTTGACGAAGCACCTTGCGAGGTTGCGCAGCGCCGTAGCAAGTACATGCACTAATGTGGGCGCGACGGTGATGGGTGATGTCACGTGGTCGCGATCGCTGGAAGTGAAGTGAAAGGATTTTGACTTCCACAGCGATCGGCACGTGACGTCTGCGGCATGTGAGCGGTTCAGCCGATGAAGGCGAACCACCCACGGCCATGCCTCTTCTACGACCCCCGGTCGTGATCTCTGGTCTCCTGCACCAGAGTGCAGGAAACGCTGTAGGGACGGCAACGGCTGACGTCACGCGGTCGCCGTCGCAAGTAGTATAAACTCGGCCTAAAGCTCCCTTGCGGTGGTGACCCTCGATGTTATAGTTGGTTTTGGTCTCATGTCACTTGAAGGAATTCTATTAGCTATATTCTTTGCCCTTCTATATGTAAACCTACAGTTGGTAACCACTTTACTGAATTTCCCAATTTCTTCTCAAGGGATAAACTGTGCCAATGTGTTTTTTTTTTTTTTTTTTTTAATCAAATTATTAATATAACGTACATCCACAGAATAGGTGGATACAAAATTAGAAAGAGCTTCTCTCTTCTGTGAATTAGAATAAGTAGTTTGAGATTGATGAGTGGGGGTATGAATATTTTTAAGGGTTCCATATGTCAATTCTGCTAGATCTCTTTTCAATAAAGTGTTCAGCCAGATTGAGATTGTATCTTAAATTCATTTACTGAGATACAAATCTGTTTTAATCATAGATTTTGCCCTTTAGGTAAACTTCTTTTTACCTGTGGGGATGGGCAGAGAAAAATGTTACATAGAATTCAGTGTACGTGGTTTACGGTAAATAGATGTCTCTAAATAGTTACGCTGTCATTTGATACTCAGGTCCAAAAAAATATATCTGTGCAATATCATGTTCTATTGTCAATTTCAACAATCCGGACATTTTGATTAATATATTGATAGAATCCCAAATGGATTTCCTCAGGTCCTGACCATAATAAAAGCCCATTATCAATATATCTGGCCCACCTCAGTATATATTTCTGCCTGCAAAACTTGTTCTTTTGCTGAATTGCAGAAGGAGTGTACAGAATGTGGGACTGAGGATACATTTCTAAAGCTTTCCATGCTTACCATGACAGAGCTACTGATGAGAACCAGATATAACACTAATCTTCCCTCAGTTATGACACTGGGTGTATGATACTGTAGTTCTCTCATCAGAAGGGGTCAGCGGGGCAAGGCCTGGGAGGCAGTATGAGGAGATACGTCTTTGACATGTAGATATTCAGCTTCTACATTTTTCTTGATGGCAAAAGCTGGGCGCAATGAATAATGTGGGCCTAAAAGATGATGGGTTTCCTGAAGAAATGCCAGCAACTTATAATTTTCTGTTTTTGTTACTCTGTATTGTTTTGTTACTCTGTATTGTTTTGCTGTAGTACTCCATGTACAGTTCCTGCTTTTTTTCCCTTTTTGTTCTGCTGTAAAATAGTACTGTACAACCAACAAATTTCTTCACTAATATGCACATTATATCATTTCATTTTAATTGGCACTAGGATATATAAATAAATATAGATTTAATATCAAACAGTTATGCTCTTCCCTACTGCACTTTATAAGATTGTTTAATGGAAGTAATAAGATTTAGACTGAGATTTAGAACATGTTATTTATTAATAGTGCACAACGAAGACCCATTGAAATAAAGGCTAATAGCAGTAATAAATTAAACATTATTAAGCCATTAAAAGTATAAGGCCATGATTTATCCCTCTCCCCCTGTAGACTACGAATGCAGAGTCTGCCAAACTATAGCTGCCAGTCAACCCTACTTAATGCTTCTAAAATTGATAAAGGATATGTTGATGTAAACAGTTATAACGTTTAATGCCCCCCATTCTTGCTTTTATTTCCCTGATGTGTAAGATCACACACACAACCCACCCCGTACTCTTTGGGGTGATTTTGTTTTCCCTTTTCGAAAGCTTAGCTCCTAAACAAAGGAGCACTGCGGTGCTGAGCCGCTGGGCCACTGCCCGCCCCCCTCAGGTTCATTTAACCTGTGAGGGCGAGAGACTCGCACCACGGGTCCCACTATGGCTGGTCCCCCCAAACAATGTTTGGAAGCCGGGGTCCTCGGTTTACCCCTCCCCTCCCTCTCTATCCCTCCTCCAAGTTTGCAAGCATTTGCCACTACCATGTAATAATATGTATATCTCTCGTTGTATATGTTCTCATACCAGATTGTTTCCGAAGACGGATGTACCGACTCTTCAACTATATGTCAGTTATCACTCTGTTCATTTGTATTATAAATCCTTGAACCACCACCATGCTGATTAATATAATATCCCAAAACACCAAGGGCTTAAACACCCCCCGAAAGAGACGTATTGCTCTTTACTGGCAGGAGATATAATCTTGCTACAAGAAACTCACTTGAAAAAGGAGGATCAGTCACTGCTGTTCAGCAATGACTACCCTCTAGTCTACCACTCATCAGCTCCCACGAAAAAAAATGGCGCAGCTACACTTTTCCATAAAAACTTAAACTTCAAAGTAGATAAAATTAAAAGTGATCTCGCTGGGAGAATTCTAATTATTACAGGGTCACTGGACTCCACTGATATAACAATAGTCAACACTTATGCCCCTAACGAAAATCAAGAATCCTTTTTCCAGGAACTAACAAATTTAATTCTCTCTGTCCAGAAAGGCCTTTTAATTTTAGCAGGAGATCTAAACGCAATTATGGACCCATATCTAGATAAATCCCCCAGTCCCCTCCCCTCCCCTCCCCCCCCCCCGCCACAAACAATAGTTCCCTCTACCCGGGGACTTGTATCTATGACCAAGGATCTATTGTTGGTAGACTCCTGGAGATTAGTTAATAGCAATGTAAAGGATTTCTCCTTTTTCTCTCACCCCCATAATAGCTATTCTCGAATTGACTATATCCTAATAGACCAACAAATTAGCGATAATATTTCCTCAGCAGTAATTGCCCCCTCTGCTTGGTCAGACCACTCTACGCTTATAACCAGACTAGTAGGCCTCACTCCCAAAAATATTACAAGGTCGTGGTCCTTGAATGAATCCCTACTACTGAACCTACAAAATTTCCAACTAATAGAAAAAGAACTGGCCCAATACTTTGAATTAAACAATACCCCAGAGGTTTCCTCTTTTACCCTTTGGGAGGCCCACAAATCAGTGATAAGAGGCAAACTGATTGCCCTGACTTCTCAGAAAAAAAAAGAAAAAACAAAACAAATTGAAACACTAACACAAAAACTATCAGAATTAGAATTTATTCATAAGTCAAACCCATCTCGAAAAAATTACAGGCAGATAATCTCAGTGAGGGGAGAACTAAACCTTTTGTTGGTGTCAAACGCAGAAAGAGCTATAAGATGGACCCAACAGAAATACTACGAAAAAAGTAATAAAGCTGATAGAATGCTGGCACGCAAATTAAAGCAAAAACAAGCTAAAGCTAAAATTCACAACATCCACACTAAAAATGGCTCAGTATCCCACAATCCCAAAATTATAAACGACGCATTTAAAGACTATTACACATCCCTATACAACCTACCAGGCCCAATGGGAGACTCGGCTAAAAACAAAAGAGCAATAAAGATTCGAAACTACCTAGCAGAATGCCGACTCCCCACCCTAGATCTGAAGGATATCATAAACCTCGAAAAAAATATAGCGCCCCTGGAAATTATGGACGCCATAAAATCCCTGAAAATTGGGAAGGCCCCTGGTCTGTATGGATTTTCTAATCTTTATTACAAGAAATATTCGACAATGCTCCTCCCATTTCTTACCAAAGTATTTAATGAGATGCTACTAGGCCTTCCCCCTCCTAGGGATACGCTTCGCGCTACCATAGTGGTAATCCCAAAAGAGGGGAAAGATCCTCTGCTGTGCTCTAACTACAGACCTATCTCATTGTTAAATACTGATCTAAAACTTTATGCAAAGATCTTAGCCAACAGATTAAATAATATCCTCCCTAAACTGGTTCATCTGGACCAGGTGGGGTTTGTTCTGGGCAGACAAGCCCTTGACAACACTAGGAGGACAGTGAATCTAATACACGTAGCACAAAACACAAAGTGCCCATCTCTATTACTCTCTTTAGACGCAGAAAAAGCGTTCGATCGATTAGACTGGCAGTTTATGTCAGCTACGCTTTCGCAGATGGGATTCACAGCTAAAATACTAAACAGCATAAACACACTATACTCCACACCAACGGCCATGGTAAGGACGAACAACTCCTTATCTGATCCCTTTTCAATATCAAATGGAACTAGACAGGGTTGTCCGCTCTCAACTCTGTTGTTTGCCTTAGCCATAGAACCATTAGCATGCCGGATAAAGATGAACCCCAATATTGCGGGTATTCCTGTTGGTCAGGAAGAATTCAAAATAGCTCTTTTTGCGGATGATATACTATTGACGCTCTCAAAACCTCTTACATCCCTCCCTAACCTTTTTCATGACCTGTCAGAATTTGGCTCCCTTTCAGGTTATAAAATTAATCATTCCAAATCCATGGCCCTTAGCTTAAATCTCCCTAAAGAATTAGTAAAATTACTCCAACTAAATTTCGATTTTAAATGGAATTCGAACCATATTAAATATCTAGGGGTCCAATTAACAAAAGATTACTCGACTTTATACAACGCAAATTTTAAACCCTTTTTCGTCCAGATAGCTAAGGATTTAACCACTTGGAATCCATATATAATATCCTGGTTTTGGAGAATAACCACCATTAAAATGAATATTCTACCCAGACTCTCCTATCTCTTCCAAACTCTTCCGGTTAAAATCTGTCAGAAAGACCTAAACAATATACAGAAGAAAATTTTGAAGTTTGTCTGGCAAAATAGGCGACCCAAAGTTCGTAGAGATATTCTTTATAAATCCAAATCAGAAGGAGGCTTAGCTCTCCCGAACTTACAAAACTATTATCGAGCCGCACAGTTAGGGCAACTCATTAGCTGGCATTCAAACCCAACCGAGAGGCGGTGGGTCGAGATAGAGGACCTGATTTGTTCCCCATGTAAAATAAAAAATCTCCCCTGGCTCAACAAAAAGTCTAGACCACCTGAGACCTACAAGAACCCGGTGATATCCTTTGCCTGTAATCTCTGGGACTCCCTCAAAACCAAGTTCCAACTAACCGATTCCCCTTCCCTTCAGCAACCACTATTCTTGAACCCCTCCCTTCCTTTTTACTCAGGAAACCCGCACTCCCATACCTGGATTCAAAAAGGACTCACAAGAGTCTAGGATACCCTCACCCAAGGGAAAGTCCCCTATTCGCTTCGCTACAAACAAACCACGATATCCCCTCCTCCGAATTCTTCAGATTTCTCCAGGTTAGGCACTATATCCAATCAGTCTACAAGCCAGGTCAACACCATGCTCTGGCTATGTTTGAGGACTGGTGTCTACACCAACCCCACACAAAGGGCATCATCTCCAGAATATATCACACTTTATCCTCTACCAAGAACAACCAAACCCCCGATAACTATATGGTATCCTGGGAAAATGATCTTAACGTCTGTATAGATCTGGATACCTGGACAAACATCTGGGAAGCTGCTTCCAAAAACTCATCATGCATTGTAATTAAGGAGAATATTTACAAGTTAATATTTAGATGGTATATGACTCCTGCCAGGTTGCACTCTTTTCTCCCAGGCGTTTCCCCTCTGTGCTGGCGCGGTTGTGGTGAAGTGGGGAATATACTGCACATATTCTGGTCATGCCCCAAAATCCAACAAACATGGACGGAAGTGATCACCCTAATACACAAGATACTAGAAATCTCTGTCCCACACGACCCAGTATATATATTACTAGGAAAACCAATGGCTAATATCTCCAAAAAAAAAGCTAGAGTAATATCCCAAATTTTAAACGCTACACGGTGTACAATTGCCAAAAATTGGAAACAACCGCCCCCCCCATCCTTAAATCAAATAAACAACAAAATTTGGCATATAGTCTATATGGAAAAACTCTCAGCCTATCCGAACGACTCTACCTCGCAATTCTCTAATATTTGGGCTCCTTGGTTCCGTCATGCAGGTATATCCCCATATATAGACTAGAATACTTTGAACAGAGTGATACATGTGGTATTTAAATTGTTGAATACAGTGCGATATTGGTACAAATGCTACCCCTTCCCCCCCTCCCCGTTCTCCCTCCTCTCTATTGTTCCACAACCAGTTTATTGGTATTACTGTATCCCCTTTTCCTTTTGTGTAGTATGTTGTGTTTACCTCATTTTGTATGTTTGAAAATGCTCAATAAAAACTTAAGTAATAAAAAAAAAAAGTATAAGGCCATGTAAGTTTGCCAATACATACAGATGCACGTCTACAACGTTGCTATGTTTCTCATACGCCTCAGACAGTATTCTTCAGCATAGACTTTGATTATGTACCTAAATAAAATAACAATAGGAAAGGGAGCACAATATCTTATTTAATATGTGACAGTCATGACATACTGTACATACTTATCAACATAGCGAAAATACCTGACAAAGTACTGTACCTAATTCACTTCAAAGAACCAAGCTAATGGTAATAAAAACATTAGTTATTAGTCAAAAGCGTCTTAAAATACTGTAAGTAGTGCCAGATTTCAAGAAATATATAAATTGGCAAACAAGCAGGCAAATGTCTTTGGAACACAAAAAAAAGAGGCTTGGCTGGTGTTATATTTAGTTCTTAAAACAGAAGGATGGAGAGTGATTTCAAAATACATCCTGTTACCCAAAAAAGAAAGAAAGGAAACTGTAATGTAAAATGTTGTAGTTCCCCACGTCTAGAGTATATAACTCTATATACAGTAATGTACTAGGAAACTGACATCAGTTTTTAACATCTTGTGTTGGTTCTGCCATTGAGTATTCCTCATTAACTAATTTTATTTCTGTACAAAATGTTTTACCAAAAATTGTACATTGAGAGTTACCTCTCGTTTTAACGTATGTCCTGGGCACAGAGTTATGGTGACAATACATGGTTACTGTAAGTTAAATGAACAGAGGTTATTCTGTACATTCAATTTGCAGACAGTTAGAGATAATATGATTATGGGTGTATGTAACAGTTACAGACAAGATTAAAATGAGAGTCAGCTTAAGGCCTCTGACATAAAAAGCGCGCGCGCGACCGAGCGTGTGATGTCACGCACGCTTCCCTCTCCAGCGATTATTGGCCTGTAGTGTAGGACAGGGGGCGCAAACTTTTTTTCCCCTGCGCTCCCCTGTCCTTTACCGGTATGTAAAGGTTTACATAGGCCCTGCAGCTCCCCCGGCACTTAATTTAAGTGCCTTCGGGAAGCGCGCGGGGCCTCTGTAAACCGCGCGAACCTCCCCCCCCAGGGCAGCCTCGCTCTCCTGGGGGTCACGCCCCCCAGTTTGCGCACCGCTGGTATAGTCGACGGTGCGCACGCTGTGGCTCATGGCGGGGACGTCACGCGCGGTTCTTCCTCATTGGCTGAACCGCGCAAGTGACCGGCCTTCGCGCCGGAAAAAATCTAATTTGTTTGTCTGCCCAAGTTTCTGCAGCGCCGTCTCCTACATGGACGTGCACACGTACGTGCGCAATATGGCCGTGCGTATTGACTGTAGCTATTTTGTATTAGACGCGAGCGACGTCACTCGCGCCGTTTCCCCTACTATGGCCGCAGCCTGGGTCTTGAAATTACTTATAGTGGAGATGGCTTTGAGCGGTCTAAGACGTTTGGCCATGGCCAAACCGCCGCTGACATGACAACTCATGGCCGGGCACCTCGCTACTTTTCGCAGCGGGTACTCCGACCCTGGCGCCATCTTTCAATATACGAGTCCTACGCTTTATTCTGTTCCAGTAAACTGCACCTTTAGAGAAGATAAGGGAGTTTCCTGATTGAGAGTTGACAGCTAGTGATGTACCGGGTACCCGGAACTTACCCGGTACCCGGCCATATTTAAACTACCCGAAAATTACCCAGAACCGGTCTAGGGCGCTGGAACCCGGTGCCGGGTATTTCTGTCCTGTACTGCTCCCTCGTTCCTCCTCCTGCAGAACAGCAGAGCAGCAGAAGAGACGTGCCTGCAGCTGGCGGCGGAGGGTGAGGAGGACGACGGCGACATCCTGCAGCCGGTGGGAGCACAGGACCATGTGAGCAGAGCAGGAGCGGCACTAGAGGAAAGGGAGGAGCTGCGCTGTAGCAGCGGCAGACACCGGAAGTCGGAAGACGTCCGGTTCAGGCCACTGAGGCGCGCTCCTCGCCGGCTGTCCTCTAGTGCCGCTCTTGCTCTGCTCACATGGTCCTCTACTCCCACCGGCTGCAGGATGTCGACGTTGTCCTACTCACCCTCCGCCGCCAGCTGCAAGTACTTCAAACCTACACAAACGGGTACCTGGCTGGGTAATTATTCTTCTTTCCCCGGGTACCTGGTACCCGTTATCCGGTGAATTTTTTTGACCCAGTACATCACTACACAGCAGATAAGACCTGTGAAATGAACATAAAACTCAAGAGAAGAAAAGTGTATTTAAAATGTATAGAACCACAAGCAAAATCTTTATTGTTTAAACGTATTACACTATTTGTGTTTTTCCTTTTCTTTCCGCATATTCCTTGGCCTGACCCATTGTGCCCTAGAGTACCTTATGGTGAAGAATATGAAAGAATAACTACAGTACCTGACATTCTGACTGGCTAATCGGTGCTCACCTATTGTCAGGAATCGGCGTTCTCCACGTTGCCCACACAAAACACCCCCTTCCCGCAGGGAGTCCCTGGACACACAAAACAAACCTGCCTTACCGGCCTCCACGGCTCCTCGCTCCTGCCGCCATCGCGGGATCACTCCCCTCGGCGATTCCTCTGCTCAGCGCTGGGCGCGCCCACGCCCTCCTGCACGCACACCTGCACCATCCACTGGCTCGGTTCACGCGCGTACACGAGTTATGGAGCACACTCAGTCTGCACACTCTTCTTCCCGTCCCCCCGACCTCAGGCTCCGCCCCCGCACGGGCATACTCAGGTTACCAACAAGACTCACCTGGCCTGTTATGCCTGCACCAATCTGCAGTGTCTCCCTGTAGCTCTTCCTGTCCCGCCTCCGTTCCTAATTGGACCTTCCTGCTTTATCTAGCTCCTCTCTGTCTTTGCTCGACATAGTCTCTGTATGGAAGTACTTCTGGATTCTCTCAGTGTTTTCACAGGTTCTGACGCGGCTTGTACGACTACCCCCTCTGGCTCTCGATCTCGGCACTCCTTGGACAACGCTCACTCTGGTAACCCCTTGAACACAGCTTGGACAACGACCTATCTCCACTCTCCACTCCCTGACTTCGGGGAGGCATCCTTCACTCTATCTCTACAACCGGTACCGGCAAGTATTGTCTACCTTACTACACCTGGCCTGGCAACACTTCATACCACACTCCGGACACGCTCCCTTTGCTGCGGGTGCGTGTATTACCACTTCCCCCTTCAGCTCAGGGGACGGGTCTGGTCTGCGGGCAGCACCGGCGTAACACCTATTGGGCAAATCCAATAGGGTTTCCAGCTCCAAGTAACACTCCGGGATTTATGGATATCCCTGCATGAGCACAAGTGGCTAAATAATTTTCATTTTTGTGCTCAAGCAGGGATATCTTTAAATCTGGACTTTTAGTGTTACTTGAGGCCTGGAGTTGAGAACCCCATAAGATTTCACCAACACTTGTGTACCGACGATCCAGCCAAAATATCAGGTACTGTAGCTATTCTTTAATATTCTTCACTGCACATGGTACTTGAGGACTGGACTTGGGGTAGACTGCATGACGATAGTACAGAATGTAGGAAGTAAACCGTCTGAGGACATATGCTACGTTTTTATATAGACCTATTAAACTAATGGGAATTTTATTTTTAAAGCCCAAATAGATATCTACGTTCTTTTTGCTGTCAATACCACGCTATGCCTAGACGCATAACTAGGACCATTGAGCGCGTCAACACAAAGGAGGTTATTCGCTTTCTTTATATTGCTCCAAAATCTTTCATTGACTACACAAGAGAATACATAAAGCAATGTAAGGTGGTATATTCAAAGTATATCCAACACCGAACAATATATTAAAATGTAGTGGGGTATTCTTGAACTGCTATCACATGGAAACTCCCATTGACTGGAAAAAAAGAATTATGTAATCACTAAGCTGCATATGTATATAAAAATAATGCTCATGGATCACATTTTTGTCATGTAAATATAAAAATGACAAAAACAAAGCAAAAATAAACAGATAAATAAATCGTAATAAAACGGAAGAAAAATATTATGATTAAAAAAATAGTAAGTAAAAAAAATTGTTGCCTCCCCGTCGGGGAATCGAACCCCGGTCTCCCGCGTGACAGGCGGGGATACTTACCACTATACTAACGAGGAATTGCATATGTGGCAAAAACTCGCAGATGTTTTCATCTGTACTGAGGAGGATACCGGTAATTGATCAGCAAATCCTAACAAGTTCCGTCATTCGTGAATCATCTACTTGCACACACGCTTACACCAGGCCCTGTGTGCTGGACCATAACCTGATTGTTATCAGACGACTCATCACATTCCCAGACACATGTACATAACAATCACTACGTGCTGTGGGACCTCCGGAACCCAACATGACTGCCGCCTTAAGACTACAACTCCCAGAAATCATTGCTCGGCCGCCCGTCGTGCACCGTTTGCATGCTGGACTCCTCCTCCGCGCTTTATTACTAGCCGCCCCCTCCAGCACCTGGCTGCGCTGTCACGCTGTGTCTGTGTTGCTGTCCGTGCCTGCTCTGTCACGCTGTGTCTGTGTTGCTGTCCGTGCCTGCTCTGTTAGAAGTGTCTGTGCCCGCTTGTGACTTGTGCACCGCTCTCGCCCGCAGAGATCATGGCAGATCCCAGCTCATTCGCCTCTCCGGACCAGTTTATTACCAAGCACTTGAACCTTAAGTTTAACGTTGATTTCGGCAGCCGGGTCATCCGAGCCTCCGCCTCCCTAACCGTGCGGTCCCTGCAGGACGCCCTGACACAGCTGGTACAGTGACCCGGGAGAGGGCTGGAAATGTGGCAGGGAGAGGGGCAGGGTGGTGGAAAGGAGGCAGGGTGGTGGAAATGTGGCAGGGAGAGGGGCAGGAAATGTGGCAGGGAGAGGGGCAGGAAATGTGGCAGGGAGAGGGGCTGGAAATGTGGCAGGGAGAGGGGCTGGAAATGTGGCAGGGAGAGGGGCTGGAAATGTGGCAGGGAGAGGGGCAGGGTGGTGGGAGAGGGGCTGGAAATGTGGCAGGGAGAGGGGCTGGAAATGTGGCAGGGAGAGGGGCTGGGTGGTGGGAGAGGGGCTGGAAATGTGGCAGGGAGAGGGGCTGGAAATGTGGCAGGGGCACTGCAGCCAGCGCACTGCTAATCGGGGCTCATCCGAGAGGACAGCAGGATCACTGCACAGACACAGCTTTGTATTTATGGTTTTCTTTTACTTCTTCTTTGTTTTCCACCTTCATTTATTTTTGTCGCCTGAATGGCCAGTGGCAGCGAAGAGGAAAAATAAGGGTGTAACAGATACATGGGGTGTGGCTGGCTGTGTAAAGATCTTTTGTGCACATGGCTCTTATTATAACAGTTTTGCATCAGGCATATTGCTGTGGGTGGTTGAATGTATTTCTTTTTGTAAAGAAACCAGTTCACTATAGGACTATTTGCAGGAAAGACCGCATGACTCTATCTCCCTACACCCCATCAACACAACGTGCAAACCTACAATTCCAACCAAGCACGATATGGAAAGATAACATCTGCATCTTCCTTACTCCTTCCCCTATAAATAACATTGTGTGCAGCTGCCTAACTCGCAGTGTGCTGAGGTGGATGTGTCACCGCTTTGTGACGGTGGCAATGTACTTATTGTGCTCTATTGAGAGAACCTTAAAGCCAAGTGCATTGTAATCATTTCTACTGACATGGCTGATAGCTCTACCAACCTGTTGTATTACATTTTGTATCATTAAGAATGGCTGATTATTATTTTTCGTCTTTGGTAGTGTCTGGTATGAATTATATATACCCCCCCCCCCCCTCCCCCTTATCCGCTCATCGATTAATATCTAAAACAAAAAGTTTACATTAACCCTCTCGTGGCTAGCCCATTGAAATTGTTAACCACATCTGAGGGAAGGCTGTTCTCTCTGGCACTAAGCCATAGCATTTATATTATTTTACGCACGATGAAACCTTCTTGCCATACTTCACGTCTGCTCAGAATAAACACTGGGAAAAAATCCAAGTGTAGCTGTCTCCGACACTGTTGCTAAACACCAATCTTTTGCAAGGATTTACAGTAAGTTTTGAATTGCAGAACTGCCAAGATCATGTTTCCTGCGGGCCTCTTATGTCAGTTTGTACTACAGTATATAAATAAAGGAGAGCCAGGGATTGCAATGAGTGCATCACAGATTATTGGTGGGTGTACTTGACATATGCGTGCATTAGATATACTGTGCAATAGAAAAGAGGTACTTGTGTTAGTGTGTTATGGAGTGCTGCTGCTGCTGATGATGATGGGCAGAGTGGAAGCTCAGTGAAGGCAAGGTCACTGTTTATGCAGTGAGGGTCACTGCACTTGAAGAGTGAGGCCAAGGTTTCTTTGCAGGGAGGGGGGGAAGCTGTCTGAGGAATTTGAGCAGAAAGTTTTATTTGTGCAGTAATTTAGAACATGTAAATATTTTGTACATTGTTGTTGTATACCAAGTTGGTGTGCGTGTTGGTGGTTTTTAAGTTATTTGATTAATGCTCTTAGTAGAGCGTGAGTCAGCATGCTGTTTGTGACTGATTCCCATGTTTTTCAGGTTTTGGATACCAAGGACCTTACAATAAAAAGTGTTGTTGTGAACGGCCAAAAGGCAACATTTGTTCTTGGGCAGAGCCATAGTTTCAAAGGAACTCCACTGGAAATTACACTTCCCTTTCCACTGACAAGGTACAGTCTTGCCTTTTATTTTCAAGTAATCAAAAATACAGCACATAAGATGCACGGCTCACTAGTTTTTTTTTTTTTTTTTTTTTTTCTGTTGAAGGCCGTAAATTGGAAAGTTAAGATGTGAGAACTACAACAATCTCTCGTCATTGGGGACCGATACGTCATACCACTTTAATAAATCAGTGGGGTTTTTTTATTTTTTTTTATTTTTAACATTTGTGCTGGTTGCTATATTGTACATCCTCCAATCACTGCACCTCTGCATATCCACAGTTGTGTAATGCTGTTACCTACATCAGATGTAGGTATATTAATTCGGCAACATATAGTCTGCATTTAATTAGTGCTTGTTATTAAGCATGGTGACTTGCTGAAATGCCACTGCTATATTGCAACACAATGACTGCTAAATTGTAACACAATGAACTTCTTGGCTACAAAATGAGGCTGACCATGCACCTTCGCTGGAAATTTTAGATTAGTTTGGTCTCAGGAACTGCACTGTGGTGCCGATAAATCTCTCTTAATGATCATACGTTACTCTTTGTACTTTGCAGAGCTGAGACAATGAGCATTTTAACACATAATTTGCCATATACTGTGTAATGACTTCCTTTGCAAATCTGCACAGGAATGATGGATAATTAATCTTCCAAGCATTATTTGTTTCACACAACTGTTCTAGGTACAAAGTCTGTCACATAATCTGCTCTTATTGGCCTTGAAGCTACTATCCTGCTTACTCAGCAGTGTCTTGATAAGTTGCTGGGTTCTTGTGGCGATGTCTTACAGAAGCTAATTGCCAGAACCTTTAAACTCCATGCAATCTAGTGATCTTATTTACAGTGCGTGCCTTACAAATGTCAGCCAGAGGTGACTTCCAATAGATGTAGTCCTACTTGGTAATAATAATTTAGTATGATGTTTCAATAAAGCTGATGCAATTGACATACTGTATAGAACCTACTGTACTATTTTTAACTGCTCAAGACTTGATGATGATTTTAAATGTAGGTCAATGCATGGGTAGAGGGAGATAAATGTATTTACAGTACCTATGTAGCCCTCCTATTACAGATTATAAATATGGGAGTTTAGAACAGGAGAATCCCGAGGTCCAGCAGAGTTGGTGTTGTGGGTAGCTCTTAAACTCTGGCCCTTTTTGTTATTCAGAAGCTGTACCAGACTATATATTTTCTTAATAAATATATACAATCCTATACCTTGAAATATCACTACATTTACTTGGGGATTATGGATAGTTCACGCCAGCAAATAGAATTTTTGTTTTAATATGAATGCAAAATAAAATCGTGCTATATTGCATTAATACCTATACATAATTTTTTAATGTAAACTACTTGGAAAAAATAGAACTATGCTTAAGCAAACCTGTTAATGATCATACAATGAGATTAAATGTCTCGTACAAATACATGCAATATAGACAAATTCCCTTTTTTAGTGCGCTTTGGTTTCTGGTCAGGTCTGACCTTGACTGGTGCATGTTTATTTAATTTGTATAATATTCAAAAGGAGCAGTATATTATGTAATCTTGGAATCCCCACAGACCGTTACTTTGACTCTGTATTTCCACTGTCTTTTCCTCTGCAGCTTATATTTTAGCTGCATTTTCTATGCTTCCCCTTTCCTCTTCTCCCCCCACACCGTGAAAATTTGTCTTTTTGGTTAATTATTCTGTTTGTTTCTCCTTGCTACTTTATATTTTCCTGATATAGCTCTGCTTCTTGTTCTTTGATTTTGTTACCAAAACTGTTTAATGTTTTGGTGATTCACCTTCTTTCCCCCCCACCGCCCTCATTGGCTGAACCGCCAGGGGTCATGGCCAGCGCTCCGTCACAAGTTGTGAGCACAGATTTCCTGTATTCAGAGATCTGTTCGCACAACACACCGGGTAATGTAGCTAGCGGTCCCGGCCCCATTGAGGGGCGGATCTTGTCCCTGCAGCGCACGCCGTAGTGGGTGCTGAAGCTGGGACCTAGCCTTAACTTCCCTTCCAGCGACGCATCGCCATGGTAACCCGGCATCAAATGACGCCGCGGGTCACGTTACCACGGCAAAGTGATGTCACATGACCCCTCACGTCATTTGATACCAGCGCGAGAAGAGCAGGCAAGGGTGCGCACGGGGAAAAGTTTGAGCACCCCTGGTTTAAGGCACGACTAGCTTGATGTATGTATGTTGTGTTTTTTTTAATATATCTCGCACATACACGGTTTCATTACACAGTATTATCTTCAATATTTATTGAAACCAGAAGACTACTGTAGGATTTCACAATCCGATCAGAATGAAAAAGGTTGGGGGCAATTACACAAATGTAGTGATCAGCATTGTTGTAGCTTCACACTAAGGTTGCGCTTATAGTGCCCGGCGACGCGATGTCGCTCCAAAACAAATCCATTGAATCCATCGCATGCTGGACTGCGACGTCGCGACCAAAAATTTGGAAGCCAGTGATAATTTTTGATATAGATAGACAGTCGCCACATGTGAGTCTCTAACCCAATCACAGAGCGCTGCCCTCCTCCTTGGTGACAACACTGGCCTTGTCTCCAGCGACATCGCTTAAAACTAAAGTTCAACTTTCGTCGGCAGCTGCCGTCACCGGCACTATAAAAGCAGCCTAAGGCTAAGGCCCCGCTCCCTCCATCAGCGCTCCCGCACTGCAGACAAGCGGGGCGCTGACAGACACAGACCGCGATATGCGGTCTGTAGGGAGCGGGAGGTGGGCGGGAGTGGGAGGTTTGAGCGGGAGGGGGGGCGTGGCTTGAGCGGAGGGACCCGCTACTCTCCCCCCCCCCCCCCTCCCTCCCTCCACGGGCTCGAGCTGGCACTCATACACACACACGCACGCACACAGAGGCAGGCACTCACGCATTCAGACACACATACACACAAGGGGATGTGAAGGAAAGGTGAAGGGGTGAGGTGGGGAAGTGGATTGGGCGCTCCCTGGTGAACCAATATTGTTGTTGGGAATACAACTAATAACACACAATATAACACCAATAGTGAAATAGTGAAAAAATAAATGTGTGTAAAAGCAGCTCAACTTCCTCTGATGGGACAGTTCCAGGTCCCAGAAGGGTAGATTGTTTCTTGGAGATGAGGAGGAGCGCAGGTAGGTGTAGCAAAATATGCAAAAAAGAATAACAAATATATAGTGCAGATGGTAAACACTGTGTAAGTAGATGTAATCTATAGAATCGAACTCACATAGATCGTAGAAAATATCACGTGTCAGAGATCCTTCTCTCTCTGACTGGAGCCCTTTAAATGGTAGCAGGGAAATCCCTCAAGGCACGGATATGTATGGATAAGAAGAAAAGCCACAATAGTGCATACTATTCCAATAATGTATTAAGCATACAAATAACACGAGTATATCACACTCACATTCGCCATGTATAAATCGGGTGGGGGAGAGAACCGCAGCTCGTTGTATAATGGTGTAGGTGTAGGCAGCTTCACAGCATACAGGATTCTCTTCCGCGTGTGTCACAGCCGTCGCGTCACTTCCGCTATCGCGTCACGGCTGAGGGCGGAAGTTCCCAATGGAAGAGATCTAAAACCGAGTTCTGCCAGTCCTTCAGAGCTTGTTCTCTCTCTTCAAACTCTACGCGTTTCGCCAGATGCTTCGTCAGGAGTTTTAAAACCATCTGCACTATATATTTGTTATTCTTTTTTGCATATTTTGCTACACCTACCTGCGCTCCTCCTCATCTCCAAGAAACACATACACACACACACGCAGGCACTCTCTCACACACACACACACACACACACAGAGGCAGGCACTCACGCACTCGGGCACACACATACACAAACACAGATAGGCACTCACGCTGCTTTCCCCCCACACGCCTCCCCGCTCCCCGAAGCCTCTCCTCCCGAAGCCTCCCCTCCTCATTGGCTTACAGCCACACCACGTGACGCGTCAACGCTAGGGATCACCATTCTCTTGTATCTCGTAGCGGGTGACGCGTCACAGCGTGTAGTCAGCTGTGCAGCCAGGGGGGACCGGGACCGGCTCGGGAGGATTCCCCTGCTGGTGGGGAACTCGCGTGTGGCCGCCCGCGCAGCCGGGCGCACCGGGTCCCAGGCCTAGGACTGGTTTATTTTGTGTAAAAGAGAATATGTATTATACTGTAGATGGTTGAAAACCTGTATACACTCTTGAGCGGGGGAGAGAGGGTGCACTCCTGTAAAGCCCTGTCGTGTGTATTGGCACTTTAGTATACAGCATATCCGCACAATAATGCCAGGAGGAGTTTGGAACCCTTTGTATTCCAAAAGAAAATGGTGTCTCGTGAGAGGACTAATCTCAATATGTTACTAAGGTTATATCAAATGGTACATGGATAGACCAGTCTAACAGGCCGCGTCCATGGGTAGCGTGTGCTCCTGTAGCTGGAGAGATGTGGCCTTGGGGTAGGTGGGTCAGAGGCGTGCCTGTGACATCACAGAGCTGGTTCGCCCTCATTGGGTGAACCACTCATGTGACCCGGCCATCAGGCAACACACAAATCTATTTGTCTTCTGGTAAATCTGCATCGTGGTCACACGCTCTATGGCCTGCCTCATAGAGCCACGGCATTTTGGTTGCGCTCACCATGGGAGCGGCCTAACAATAGGGTTGGTGAGTGTGGTATGTACCAGACCTCTATGGAGAGAAAAACACCCGGATACGTCTATTAGGGTAATGGTTGGCGTACAGGTAACCTTTATAAATATAGTGATTTAAATATAGATCTTAATACATAAAAATGAGGGTAATCATGAACTGCGTGCGGCCTTATCAATAGATCACATGGATAGTTTAAAGCAAATAGAGAGTTGTTATAAGCCTGTCACGGTAACTTGTGAAATGTTATAATATACACAAATATCTGGGTTGAATTGAATACGACTAGGATATGATAAATTAAGTTTATTCCTTAAAGAAGGTGAAAACACACAAGATTGTACAAATAACAGACAAAATATAGCACATACTTAGGGGTTGGACAATGAAGCAATCAGGTACAGGATTGGTCATTCATTCAGGCATCAGGTAACAAGTAGTTGTAGAAAAAACGAAGCAGAATTGTAATACTGCCCAGTGTGGCAGGTACTGCAACACATGTAACAATCTACTAGTTTGCTGCTACTTGTATGTTAATTGTATTCTCTCTCTCCTCTGGTGTTTCTTAAGTGTTAATACACACCACAAGGATTTACAAGAGTGCACCAACTTTAAAGGGGTCTCCCTCTCTCATTTCATATTTGAAAACCTATATCAAATAAAGGACTTTTCCCCGTGTAATTGTTCCTACTGACACTTGATTAGTTCCAAATATTTGTAGCAGAACTTTTACGTCAAGTTGTTTCTAAACTTATGCAGGGGACAAGAGATCATTGTGGGAATCTGCTATGAGACCTCTCCAAAGTCATCAGCACTTCAGTGGCTTACACCTGAACAAACTGCTGGGAAGAAACACCCTTATCTCTTCAGCCAATGCCAGGTGATGTTGATACTAAAGTTTGACTTTGCTTTAGCTCAATGCTGTCTGTTGTGTGCGCCAGTTATAGTATAGCAATGGTTTCCCCTTTGCTCATTTTGACACTTGGCAATGGTTTCTCCTTTGCTCATTTTGACACTTGGCAATGGTTTCTCCTTTGCTCATTTTGACACTTAAGAGATTCAATTTGAAGGGGCGTGCGCTGTGTACCAGTAATGAAACAATGATTTACATTGAACATCATAAGCTGTCTCTTCACTTCTCTTGAGAGCACCCTCTATTTAAAAAGCAGTGGACTGTCACTACCAGAAACAAAGGTAACACATACCTGACTATAAACCAGCACTTTGAGGTTTAAAGAAACACAAGCTGAAATTAATAAACACCGTGCACATACTGCGGAGGGAGGTTCCTGTGTGTACAGAAATGTTGAACATGCATATCGTGTGTCGCACTCTTAGTAGCTTGTGTTGGTGCTGGAGAAGTACCCTTGTAGATTTTGATACCTTCTAGGAGACCAACATTAAAATGTTTAGATTTTTATTTTGACCCACAAGCTTTCTGTATGTATATGCATTGGGGTTCTCATCCCCACATCTTCAGTTATTTTACTGTGACATGCTAATCATCTTCTGTTATTTACTATTTACAAAATGTGTGTTTTTTTTTTTTGTTTGTTTTTTCTTCCTGTCTGCAGGGTGTTTATTTTAACAACAATTTTTGTTTGGTGCCACACCACTGAGAATTGGCTTGCCACACTATAAAGAAATGCAGAGCAATACTTCCAACTATCTAAAGCATTGTCTGTAATAGCTGTTGGAGATCTGACATTTTCTCAGCTGCCCACCATCACATTAATTATACATGTTGACGCTTCATTTGCAATGCTTTGCAGTCCTCTCTCACCGAAGGTCTAAATATCCAGTGCAGCCTCTACTGTATCTTCGACCTGTTGGGTAATCACATTCAGATCTAGCCCTATGCAAAGCGACTGCTCGTGTGAGTGTACACTGGAAATACTTGATTCATTTTAATGTGAGCGAGGTTTTGAAGGCTGATGGTGTATAAAGATCCTCAGAATAATACATGTTTGTTGCAATGAAATTGCAAAAGTTAAATCTTTACTATTCGGTCATGCACCAAATTTTTAGTAATGGCTTTATTAGCATGGCAAAAAGTAGACCGAAAAACTGATGCTTAAGAAGAATCTTAAAATTATAATATTAGAAAATTGTAAAATCTTCTAGTAGGTTTTGGTGTAATATATATTTAAGTGACCACATCTGACTGGTCGTCTTTGTTTTTTTTTTTTTTTCCCTCCTAGGCTACACATTGTAGAACTATTGTGCCTTGCCAAGATGCCCCATCAGTGAAATTCACCTACTACTGTCAGGTTTGTGCTACAAAATAAATGTAAATGTTTTACTATTCACAACAAACCTTTTCATCTCCCTGCCGTGAAGAGTTTGCATACTGACTTATGTTGCATGTCATCATTTCAAATTTATTCTATTGGCAAGTGACTTGGCGTATGGGGTTAATGCCTTGTGCTTTCTGATCCATTCCTCTTACCAACCTTTAACATCTCCCATTTTATCCCATAACTTCCCACTTGTTCTTACTCATCCTACCTTTCCATGACTCAACTAGAACCACCACCTCTCTGCTTTTAAAGGGTTAGACCCACTTGGCTCAAGCATCTTGGAGATGCATTGTCTCTTGAGATTAAATGTGTTTAAGGAAGTAATTTTAATATCATACTTATAGGGAAATAAAAACGTATTTTTTTTCAGTGAGGGTTTCTGAAGAGCAGATTAATAGGCCTAGTGTTATAATCTCTGTATCTGAGCCAAGCTGGAGAAGAGGCATGGCACTTTGTCATTGGGAGCCTGTGCCAAGTCCTGCACAGCAACCATGCACAAAGGAGAGTAGATCAAAGAAACTCATACCCTAGCAATCCCTGCTTGCTGACATGCCCAGAAAGGGAAAAACACACAAAATACTATTATTGCATACAGTACAACAGAATGGTACAGTGTTAGTGGGCCCACGAGCTAACTCTCTTGGACCCTTATACACGGATCAGGGGTAACCAAAACGGGCTTAACCTTTATTTGAGCCTGGTTACCCCCTACCGTCACAGCCATGTTGAAGTTGACAGATTGCACACTTTCTACTTTTGTTTGGCGCACAAACATGGTTTTGTTTTGCACATACTATTAACCTCTGCACACCTTGCGCTATCTATTTCTGTGCATGAAAACATAGACCAGGCTCTTGACGCAGATGAGGAAGCGTCATGTTGGTACATATAGTCGGCTCGTACAAGCTAATGAGCTTTCCGTGCGCCAAAAAGCAGTTTGAAGCTTCGTTCACAGGCATTACTAGGTTTCACACAAACATCTAATATATGCAGGTATTGCCTTTAAAACCGTGTGATAATTTGTTCACGTACTGTCTTAGGTTTCAATCCCTAAAGAATTAGTGGCTCTAATGAGTGCTATAAATGATGGCGATATACCTGATCCAGAGGACTGCAAAAGGAAGATCTATCGTTTCAGGCAAAATGTAAGACTTCCAGTTACTGTACTTATTAATACTATCGCATCAATGTGTGGGGAAAAGGCACTGCTTTCAGTATCGGTAAATTTCGTGTGATTCACTGCACTGGAGGATCACACTCCCTAATCGGATTGTTTCTTGTATTTCCGTTGTTTAAAAGTTGTGCGATGTACCCCAAGATCGCTGTCTATGATCTGAGCAGTCGTTCAACAAAACAATGAGTGATGGGAACCGCACACACGATGCACAAGATAACTTGCCTTTATTACTGAAACCTCACAAAAAATGTACACCGTTACAGGGAGTGTCGCCTTCTCGATAAATGAGAATTCCCTATCTCCCACGCTCTCCTTCCTTTCATACCACACACCCAACCCCCACCCCTAATCCCTTCTTGAAGTGTTTTGCAGGTATTGTGCATTACATTTAATTTAGGATACCGCAATCAAACTTTTTGCACCTTGTGTGTTTCCCATCTTTCATTATTCATGCTTAGAGTTGGCAGTTGCCAATAAAATGGTTTCTGCCTGCAGAAGGAAATCTCAAATGATGCAAGTTTGGCAATTGTGCTTCAATATACTGTAGTTGAGAAACCTAAATCCATATGGACACGTACACACTGAAGTTTTGCTGATCCTTGTAAGGAGATCTCAGACAGGGAGTGCTGTCTCTTGCATTTAAATGTTTTTTTTATTTTCTTTAATTAAATGACTTGCAGCCCAGGGGCCAGGCTGATCTAGAGACTAGCGTGACATTACAAAAATGTGGGTTTTTCTTTTTTTTAAACACCGTTTTTCCCACCTTCTTGTATTGTTTTCACTTGTGTCATACTCGGAAGGAACATTGCGACCTTTAAATATTTCACAAAAGGTCTCAACCTGAGTGATCTGCATCTATTAAATTAAAATATAGAGGTACAGAGCCAACTGTAATAAAATGATCAAATCCCATTTAAACAAAATGTCAAAAATGTATTTTTTTTAAACAGGTCCCAATACCCAGCTATTTGATTGCCCTGGTTGTGGGAGCTGTGGAGGGCAGGTGAGTGTCATGTTTAACAGAGTATCTTGTAAATAATATGTTGAAGAAAACTAAATGAATTTGAGAATCTGAAAATCATGCAGTTTAGATTTTCTCTATATGTTGTAAATTAACTTGAGTTTTCCCATATGAAGAAAGCCCATTGTCTTTTAGTACTGAATCAACTGTATAT
The DNA here is from genome assembly GCF_040206685.1 of Ascaphus truei. Lineage (NCBI taxonomy): Eukaryota > Metazoa > Chordata > Amphibia > Anura > Ascaphidae > Ascaphus > Ascaphus truei. The sequence continues at coordinate 122,829,261 of NC_134487.1, forward strand.
TGTATGTGTATGGCAATCTTTGGCATACATTTCTCCACATCCAGTGCACATTCTCAAACTTCCACTTGTTGCGATTTTAAGACATATACACAGGTTATGTTTTTAACCCCCCACCTGATGATGGGTTTGGTAAAGAGATCAAATTATGTTTCCTGCACACGTGTTGCTTAAATCGAATAACAGTGTCCTTCTCAGACTGAGAGCGGAAAGAAAGGGCTCAAAACACACATGTGGGATACTAGCAGAATGAACGGTGAACTGGCCCAGGATAAAGAGACAATGTTGGTAGTACTAATGTTTTCTGTGAGTAAACCACATGAAGGCCAACGGCTTTGGTTAGTGCTTTTAGGAGTGTACAAATTGAAAGTCAAATTGCAGAGGATGAAAGGGCATTGTGAAAAGTTTTGTGCAACATGACATTGAGATTTGGAAGGCGCGGGATTATAATTTACATTGAGGGCGTTTCTTTGCAAATGTACTAATTTGGTGGTCAGTCAGCTGGCTTTTGAGGAGCCAAATCTTGGCCCAATAGAAAACCAACCATCTGTTGCAGCATTGTATTGGGCAGACATTGAAAGTGCTATGTATGTAACTTTACCGCTAAGTATATCGGAAACCAAGGGGTCACTATAGCTGAATTTACGTCATGGTTTAGTTCTACAGTACTATTAACAGAACCGTTTCAATTCTGTAAAAATAAAATGGGGGTTGCTGCTTTAGATTTGGTTGGTGCTGGCTTTAATATTTGGAGAGCTGTGCCTACGTTTTTTTTATATTGGCCCCATTAAAGTGCCAATTAGACTGCATTATCTTTTCCGGCCAAGCCTGTACTTGAAACACAATGCTTTGTTTAAGTATTCTACTGCTGCACTAATAAATTCACAAACTCTAATCCTTGCTGGAGGCAAAAATCTTGAGTGTTTTGTGGATTATGTTGCAAATTACAGCAATGCATTACCCTTCTGGCGAGACCAATGTGCCCTGTATCTTTGGGGCTCCTATACCAGTGTGATTAACTGGAGAGTAGGGGGTGGTATTTATTTTGTTTGAAGGACCTGTGCCTTAAACCCTTCCTCAAGCCGTCTTTTTGACTTGGGCAAGTCTGGCATTTTGCTTTACATACCAACTCTGCATTATTATATTTTCTGTCCTGTGCTTTTAATCCATGCATCCAATGCCATTTTAAGCATGGGCTAACCAGCCTGTAGCCCAGTGCCCCAGACCACTCGAGGTCCCCACAAATACTATGGGCCAAAATTGTATTGTAAATTTATAGTTCTAACTAAATGCAGCAAATGTTACTAAATTATCATTCTTTTTAAAACTTTTTTTTATTCAAGATGTTTATACAATTTTTATTATTAATGGGTAGTTTAATGGATTTGTCGGCAATGTAGTTAAAAAAATAACGCACAACAAAAAACTAGTTGCATCTTTAAAACCTTAAGGGAAGTAGTATACACGGTGTGCCTGAATCTGTTACCCGATACATGAATGACTTTGCAAATAAAAAAACCAAACGACACATGTAAATAAATAAAATGTCTATAGTAATATTTTGCAGAATTTCAATACATTTTTAAATGTTGGTATTTTTTTTAAATTGTATTTATTATTGCACGTAAGACGGCTCTGCATGCATCTACGCCGTGTTTTTATTTATGCACACGTTCAGAGAACATTAAAATCCTCAGCCAAAATGTTGATTCTTTGACATTTACTTCAATGACTGAGTTCATATTCTATTTTTAACAGAAAGCTTGGTCCTAGGACAGTAGTGTGGACTGAAAAGGAGCTGATGGATGCATCTGCATATGAATTTGCTGAGGTTGGTTCTATAAGTTATCACTGATTTAGTGTTTGGTTACATGCGTATGAGATACAGTATCAGTTGCACCCAGCAGCAAAGTATTGTATAGCAATATGGTATTTCCCAGAGTTTTATTTTTAGCTGAAGGTGGCTCATACGTTTGAGAAAATATTTCTGGCCGCTTTCTTGCTGGTGATCAAAAATGGGGGCATCACACATTTGTGACCTTTTACAGCGGTCTAGAATTGCATATTGGATTTATTTATTATTTTTGTATTTAAAAGGTTTGTTTTCCCTTAATTGATCACGAATCCATCTCTGCAAAGCAACTCTGTCCTTTTTTTTTTTTCTTTTTTCTTCTTTCAATATGATGTAAATCACTCTGCTCTGGAAAGTGGTAAATGCAGGAATAATGCCTCTTGTCTTTTTAGGGGAATATCCTGACCTGTTCAGGATTTAGCTGCACCCCTTTTAGGAAAGGAAGCCTCTTTTTGCCACTAGTATGTTTACGTGAACAGGTTCTGGTGTTTGTTCTGTTAATGTTCACTATGGCTTCTTTTATAAGCGCTTCTAACCATGAAGTGTTTCAAAATAAAAAATGAATACTTTGCGATTTGCTTTAACTATTGCCAGCAGCGTAGCAAAAATGCCATGATTACGAAGTACCATTTGGTAATATCTGTTGTATTAACTATTCCATTGAATGGAAAATACACCAAATGGTTGAGTATCTCCTGAAAATATAATAGTGAATAATTGTGAAACTGAAAGGTGCTATAGTCATGTGAATCTTTTTTATTTTTAGACCGAAAAAATGTTAAAACATGCAGAAGATCTGGTTGGCCCCTATGTCTGGGAGCGGTATGACCTGCTTATATTGCCTCCTTCATTTCCATACGGCGGCATGGAGAATCCTTGTCTTACTTTTGTAACACCGACTGTGCTGGTAAGATCAATCTATACAGTACATGCTGCACTTTATAGGCTAATTACAGTACTTAATTGTGTGCTGAGCTACTGTTGCATTTAGCAGCAATAGATTAGATGGCAAAAATTCTACTCGGGAAGGAACTAGCAATGCTGCTATAACCTGTTGGCAACCAGGAGGCCTGAGCCTCCGCCACTGGGAGCCTGGGGTGATTCTGGTTCGTATCGATTCAGCGCCTCCACCTGTAAGGGTTCCCAACATGGTGGGATAGGCCCCTTACAGGAACAATCGTAATGATACACACACAAACCGGTATATAACAACAACTTTTACTGAATGCAGACCCCGATACCCTGTACCACACAATAATACAGGCCCCAACCTGCTACCACCAGTGAGTGTCCCCAAATTACATTGGGTGCCAGGCACCAATACCCAGATGTCCCTTCTTCCCAATGTCGAGGCCCACCCAAAGTGTTGGAGATCGCGCTATCCCTTGTAGTGTGGGTGCACTTAGTTGAGGTACCTGCCGGATACTCCAGTACCCGGTGCGTCCGACTTAGCAGCAGGGATCAGCTTGATCCAGCAACGTCGTCCGCAATGGCGTCCACCTCCACGTGGGGGTGCATTCCGGCGTGGATAAATTCACCAGAGTCTCTTGCACTGAGATGGTTTGGTCCTAGACCTCAGGCCGTAGTCACCACGTGGCGTCCCACCGATGCTGTACCTGACTATATGCAGCTACTGGGGAAAGGTCCATAACTAGGGCTTTCTCTGTAGCAGCCACAACCTACTATTAGCAATGACTAAGGAGAGATCTGGCCTAGTGCAGGGGAGCACTGCTCCCTGGACACTACCTACTTCTCTGAGGTCCCTCTTCCAACTGGCGTGGTCTCCTGAGTGTGCCAAATGTATCCGTAGTCCTGCCGAGATCCTTGCAGCCTTATTGGCTACGCTTGCCCCATGTGGTGAGCAGCCCCTGGGGCTGCTGGGAATTGTAGTTCCCTTGCGGAGTGTTTGGGTGTAATGGTCGTCGCTGTGAAGCACGATGGCTGCCACACTGACAATCGTACTGCGCATGCGCAGCACAAAACAATATGGCAGTGCCCTCGCTAGAACATTGGCGACCCGCTCGCCTGCTCCCTGCACCAGACACCTTCACAGCCTAACAGCCGTCCCCCTCACGCAGCCCCTCAGGTAATGGGGGGACCTGGCTACACTATTATATTATAGCATTGTAAATGCTACAAAACGTTAAAATGTAGTCCCTAAAGACTGCTTTATAGTTAATTTGGGATCCCACTCTGCTATAGATTCTGTGTTGTAATGAAAATGCGAATGTTTTTCACTTCGCTCAATTGGTAGCAAACGATTTTTAAGTTTGTAAGCAACTCTGCACTTGTTGACTATCTGATCTTGGTGTGTTACAGGCTGGTGATCGGTCCCTAGCAAGTGTAAGTATTCTCTTCCCCCCCCTACTATCATTCACTGCTGTGAATTTTTATTTATTTTTTTCCCTGCCTCTTCCTTATTTGGCTTTGCATTAATTATTGTGCCTCTTTTACCTCCATGGGCAAAAGCAGGCTGTGGTGTTTTTTTGTTTTTTTTATCTGCACACGCTTCCTTTAATGGTGTTTTTATTGTAGGCTTTACTGTCATAATGTATTCCTGAACTGAAGTTTTATTTACGGTGCTATTGATCATGTCATAAAATATTGGTTAAAGTGCTGTAAGCATTTTGGAAATGGGGCCAGTGATTCCTATTAGAGTCCGTGATCGCCTTTCCTGTTATCCAGAAAGAAAGATGTCCCTCCTCGTTCTCCATTCCTCTGCTGCTCAGGATTGAAAAGAAATATGATTTTCAGGGAATGCTGGAGGCCATGAGCGCTTTTGACATTACCTGAACATTACAAGGGTGCCAAAAGGATGAGCAAAATAAATGATGCGAAGTCATGCGCCATAATATAAAATATCTATCTGCTTGTTTCTAGTGTTCATTCATTTTGCATCTCCTCTTCAATACAGGTCATTGCACATGAAATTTCACACAGCTGGACAGGAAACCTGGTCACAAACAAAACATGGGAACATTTTTGGTACGTTGTGGTTTTTTTATGTTTAACTATGTCCCTTCTCTGCACCTGCAGTGTCCAAAACACGATAACCGTTGATGGTCTTCTGAAGTTCATATTCTAATGCTGTACTTTGCGTATTCGCTTCCTTATTTTTTGTTTTAAGTTCAGCTACGGCACTTAACGTTGTAATTTAAGGGATTCAGTTTTTATTTTTAAAAACTTTAACCGCTTCTTTTAAATGACATTTCCTATAGGAAGTTTTCAAGACATCAAATTCTTGGTGTGTAAGTATTCACTGCTAAAGCAATAAATGCCAATTAAGCATTCCCATTTCCCAGGTTAAATGAGGGTCACACTGTGTACCTGGAACGCAGGATTGATGGCCTCCTGTATGGAGAAAAATTCCGACAATTTAAGGCTGTCGGAGGATGGAAGGAATTACAAAATTCGGTATGTCCTAAACTATATAATACTGCATGCATGTCTGACACAGGTTTTGTTAACACATGTTTTTAAAATGTAGTCCATTGGTCAAAGATGGCATTTAAAAGAACTATTTTTTTTTTTTTTTTTTTAAAACCCCTTCACTGTTAGCAGGGACTGCAGTGCTCTGCGACTATCCCTGGGAAGAGTTTAACCAGAACAGCGGCAGATATGATCTGCAGTGATTGCCGCAGTGTCATGTTATCCTATTCCCCTTTGGATATTGTATGAAAATATGAATCTTGATTATTTTTGTATATAACAGTTTTGGGGCTTTTTGCAAATAGATTATGGTTATTATGGAAAAGTGACCCAGTGCGCTGGCCTTTGATTCAAACAGCGTGCTGATGGCCAGACATTTCCTTGTGACCTTGTTTAATACTTTCAGGCACCAGGACTTGGACTGTAAGCTCTTTGTGTTTCAGTGTACACTGTGCTGAGCATATAACACGGAAAAATATTTAAGACAAATACAACAATTTATTTGTTTCCCTCGCGTGTAGTTTTTATTATGGCTATTGTAGATTTGCTATTAATTTGAAAAAGCCATTTTACACTGATGCAGCAGCACCATAGATTTTTAAATGTTAAACATATCTGGTGTGCCAAATCTGGGAGTTAATCAGCAAACTGAAATATTGAAAAATATAAAATGGTGCAGCCAGGCGACGAACACATTAAAGCTCTTGTGGGTTGAGGAGTATTGCAGGTCACATCTTGTTCATGAATGGATTTTTGAGGGAAAACAATAATTTTTTATTTATTTTTGTGGGTTTATTTGTTTAATTGCTTATTTCTCATAACTGGAAACTTTTTTTTCCTAGGGTAAAGAACGCGTCAGAATAGTGGACTTTCTACATTTTTAATTTTTTTATATATATATATTTTTTTTTTGTGATTATTTCTAACAGGTTAACACATTTGGAGCCACCAATCCTCTTACCAACCTGGTCCCCAATCTTCATGAAGTGGACGTTGATGCAGCATTTTCTTCTGTTCCCTACGAGAAAGGCTTTGCTTTGCTGTTCTACCTCGAACAGCTTCTTGGAGGACCAGGTGTGCAACAATTGCTAAACAGTACATTTTGTAACCATTTAAAGACCCTTCCATCGCCTGCCTCATTGATTTTGTACTCATCCCTGCTACTCTAACACATAGTCATAACCAATAGAACAGGGTTTTCACGTTTGGTGTGGAAGTTTGGGAACATTTAGAGCAGAGGTGGGCAACCTATTTTTCAATGTACTGCAGCCACAGGTGTGGCAAATGAGAAGTGAAAATCACCACACCATGTAAAAATTGGGAAATTAGGTTGCTCAATCCAACATTTAAAACGCACACTGTTCGTCTGGTTCGCTCACCTCAGCACTATCACTTGCTGCTGCTTCACTCAGAAGTGTATGTACAGAGCTCCCAGGCATTTGGTAAGGAATCCGCTTTATTCTTTCTTTATTTGGTATTTTTTGGTTTGGATCCTAAGGGGGGGTATACTGTGAGTATACTGGGAGATTTATAGAGGGTTTTGGGTGTATTTTCAGGCTTAAAAGCCGTTTTTGGTTTTCACCCAGGGGCTGCAGTGATTTAACCCAGCATAGCTGCAGTTTGAGCTGGCTGGAAAACTGCAGTCTCACCCCCTCTCTCCTCCCTCACTACTGGAGGTTTTTACTGGTTGTTTAAAATTCCAATTTCACTCTTTTGTTTTTCTTAAGCCTGATTCCTTTTCTCACTTGCAATTGAGAGCTCTGTGTCTTTTCTTTAAAGACTTGTAAAATTGTGGTGTTTGCTTATTACAACAGAGAGAGAGTAAATAATAAGGGGAAAAAGATTTAAAATTGCAGCAGGTTTTTAAAAGCTGCTGTTTTTTCCCCTTGCAGAGAGATCTCTTCTTAAAGGGACAGTTCCTCTCAAACCTCTCTCCCTAAGTAATACCCTCCCCTGACTTAGAGGCTTATTTGTTATCATGCCTGGAAAGGAGAATAGGACAAGTGCGGTAACGGGGGCGACGCCCGGATACAAAACACCAAAAACTTTGGCCCCTAGGAGCAACACTCTTAGTCACAGCCCTAGGCCTGGTCCTTCCAGTGCCCTGGCCACGCCTCCCCCAGCACCTGTTAGCAGCGTAACCCCAGCAGTCCCAGTTCATACATGGGCGCATGTGGCAGTTGCAGGCGTTGACCCGAGCAACAACAATGCTGGGGCCACGCCCTGTCTGAGCAGGAAACTTGGGGTGAGGTGCCCAATGTCACCTGGCCTAAACATGGAGAAATATGTGAGGGCTGTGGCTGATGTGGTGGGTCCCTCTGCTGTGGTGGCAGCCAGCAAAATGTATGGGAGGGGCATTTTCTTCCTCCGTACGCTGGCTGCCACTCACACCCTGGTGCAGAAAGGCATCAGTGTAGGGGGGGAAATACATCCCTATAGAACCCATGGAGGGGTTAGGCACAAAGGTCATTCTGTCAAATGTGCCCCCCTTCATCCCAGATAGCCTCATGAAGCCGTACCTGCAAGCCCTGGGAGACATTAAGTCCCCCATAATAAAATTATCTTTGGGCTGCAGAGATAGGGCGCTGAGGCATGTACTCTCATTTAGGCGGCAGGTACAACTGCTGCTGCCGGGGAGCACTGAATCTGTGGAGGGTTCGTTTAGGGTGCTCTACGAGGGCATAGCATACACTGTGTTTTATGGCACGGAGGGGGTTAGATGTTATCTGTGCAGAGAGCTGGGGCACACTCGTAGGAGTTGCCTCAAAGGGAACAGAGGACCCGTCCCAACTCCTGCACCCACCCCTCCCTCTGCCAAGACACCCGGTACTGCTGTGCCCACCACAGCGGGGCCCTCAAGGGCCCAGGTCCCTCCTGAGAACGCAGGAGATGTCGCTGTCCCATCCGGAACAGTGACTTCTGCACCTCTTCCTGGAGAGCGGAAGGAAGGAGAGGGGGTCGCCCTGGAGCGGCCAGCCTCTGTTAGCGCTGTCTCCCCCCAGGAGGAAATACCCTGTGCCGCTGCGCCCACCGCAGCAGAGCCCTCGGGGGCCCAGGCCCCCGCTGGGACCACAGGAGATGTCGCTGCCCCATCTCGGACAGTGACGTCTACACCTCTCCCCGAAAGAAAGAGGGAGAGGGAAAAGCCCTCGAAGGCTCAGGCCCCCTCTGGGACCGCAGAAGATGTCACTGCCCCATCTCAAACAGTGACATCTGAACCTCTCCCCAAAGAACAGAGGGAGAAGGAAAAGATCTCGAGGGCCCAGGTCCCCACTGGGACCACAGAAGATGTCACTGTCGCAACTCAAACAGTGACATCTGAACCTCTCCTCCCAAAAAAGAGGGGGAAGAACAAAGTCACCCCACAACAGTCACCCTCTGTCGCTGTCCCCCCCCAAGAACCCCCTAACCCCATTGTAAGCACCGTACAGGGTGAAGGGGAGCGGGAGGATACTCCTGCTATGGAGACAGCGGCACCCTCTCCTGGGAAATCAATCCCCAGGAAGAGCAAATCAAAAACCAATAAGAGGGTGATTGAGGAGGTTGAGGGTGAACCATATTACGTTTACCCTCTGAAGTCTCGGAAGCGGAAAGAAAAATCAGTTCCGCACAAGGTGGTCCTGTCCGGCCCACTGGTTGGGATTAACCAGTGTAAGCCGGATCCCACAAATGTTCAGCCCCCCCCCCCCCCCCCCTCGAATTTCTGGAGGGAATGCAGTTGGAGGTACCCGATGCCTCTGGGGACGTTGGGGAGCCTCCCATCGCCCCTCTCGGTTGGAGAGCGTCCCCCGGAGAGTTGTGCTTCGGTGAATTTGACATGCCGAGTGCACCTATCTTCGGAGCCAGCCAAGATCCCCCTCTGGCTGTACCGCCTTCGGGTGACGCACATAGGGATAAAAAGCCCCGGTTTGCGTCACCAGAGGAAGGAGATGGGTTAGGGCTGACCCCCGTGGATGAGGGTTTGGAGGGTGTTGTGGTGAGCACTTCCGATTACATCTGGGAGTTGTCTGACCTGAACCCTCTTGGTACAGAGTTTTTGGCAGGCACTTTGTTGGGAGTGAATGCTGGGAAGGACCCTCCCTATGAAGCCCTTGCTAAGGAGTGCCCCCCCATGGTTGGTGAGAGCCCTCCCGTGGATGGTGGGTGCCCTCCCGCGGATGGTGGGGGCCCTCCCGCGGACGGTGGAGGCCCTCCCGCGGATGGTGAGGGCCCTCCCGCGGTTGGTGAGTGCCCTCCCGCGGGTGATGCGAACACCCGTGGCACGTGTGCTTCTGTGGCCCCCGAGGAATCTCGGGAGACCACTGCCTCTGCCATGTCGCCACCAGCTGCCCCTGAACATCCTGACTCGGGGATGGAGGTGGAGAGCACAGTGGACCCCCTCGTGGAAACACCGAGGAGGGGATCCAATCTAGGGCTGAGAGAAGCCCCCGCAGAGAAGGACAGGGGTCTTGAATTCTCCAGCCAAGAGGAGCCTGGGGAGTTGGGGCTCAGAGGGGAGTCCTCTGGCACCATGGAATCGGTGGACTCCTCGATCCCCATTATCCCTGCCCGGGAGCTAGATAGTTTCCTGGATGATACCCTCTGTAGACACGGACATAAGAAGGTGCAGTTGGCCCTTGAGAGGTGGAAGGATGCTTCGGTCATTCTCCACTCTCTCAGAGTATATATCAAGGCTAACCACAAGGCCAAACTTTCCGGGACTATCGAACATACTCGGGTCCTAAAGTTTAACAAAGTGATGCGAGAGCACGTAAAGGCTTCTCGGGGTATAGTACCCTGAGCGCCTATGGGAAGCAAGACTCTTGATTACCAATGGCTTTGAGCATCGGTACGCTAAACGTAAATGGATGTAAGGACGGGTTTCGCAGGTTCCAGGTACTCTCCTTTTTACAAAAGGGAAAGTATTCTGTGAGTTTCCTGCAGGAAACCCATACCACTCCAGAGGCTGAAGCCAGCTGGCATCTGGAGTGGCGAGGCAAGGTCTTTTTCAGCCACCTCACTTCGACATCTTGTGGGGTGGTGACCCTGTTCTCCGAATCCTTTCAACCTGAGCTGCTGCTTGCCAAAGCTGTTGTTCCAGGTCGCCTGTTGCATATCAGGGTCCGACACGAGGACTACACGTTTAATTTCCTGAACATGTATGCTCCTGCCACCGGTCCCCTGAGAAGGCAGTTCTTCGTCAGAATGTCTGAATACCTGGAGACAGTCGACGCGGACGAATACGTGGTGCTCGGGGGTGATTTTAACTGTACCCTCGAGGCTCGCAAAGACCGGAATGGTCCGGAGCCACACCCGTGTTCTGCGTCGGCCTTGCGGTAGGTCATCACCCGCTACTCCTTGGTAGATGTCTGGCGAGAACAACATCCTGAGGCATCCACTGAGTTCACCAATGTTAGGGTGTTTAGGGGTGAACGGATGTCCTGGTCCCGGATCGACAGGCTGTATATTTCCAGCCACAGCCTGTCACGAGCCCAGTCCAGTGCCATTAGGCTGGCGCCGTTTTCGGACCACAATTGTGCGTCCGTGACGGTGACGCTGCTACCTGCAGCACCCTCGGCCGCATATTGGCACTTCAACAATACGTTGTTGGAGGACAAGGGGTTTGCGACGACGGTCCGAGACTTTTGGATGGCCTGGAGAGGTTGCAGGTCAGACTTTGCCACGTTAGAGCAGTGGTGGGACGTGGGCAAGGTTCATCTGCGCCTCGTGTGTCAGGAGTACACAAAGGGTGCCAGCGGGCGGCGTGATGCTGAGATCGAGGCCCTCAGCGAGGAGGTGCTCGATCTCGAGAAGCGGCTGTCTGTGGCAGGAGACCAATACCTGCAGAGTATGTATGTGGAGAGGAAGTGCACTCTCCGGGACTTGGAAGATCGGAGAGCTCGGGGGGCGTATGTACGATCCCGCATCAACTTTCTTCGAGAGATGGATCGCGGGTCACGTCTCTTCTACGCGCTGGAGAAAAAGAGGGGAAACCGTAGACATATCACATGCCTGTTGGCAGAGGACGGTACCCCTCTGACTGACCCGGAGAGCATCCGGGACAGAACCCGGAGATTCTATGTAGATCTTTTCTCTCCGGAGTCCATCCAGCCAGATAAATGCAGGGTCTTATGGGAGGGGCTTCCCACGGTCAGTGAGGATGGAAGGGAGCCGCTTGAGTTACCTTTGACTCTGGCCGAGCTCTCTGAAGCCCTCAGTCTTATGTCCCACGGAAAAGCGCCAGGGCTAGACGGGCTGACTGTGGAGTTCTTCTGGTTTTTCTGGGAGATGCTGGGACCTGATTTCACCGAGGTCCTAGCCGAAGCCCTTGAGATCGGTGAGATGCCACTTTCGTGTCGGCGGGCAATACTGTCTTTGCTGCCGAAGAAGGGGGATCTCCGTCAGATCTCTAATTGGCGACCGGTCTCACTGCTCAGCACGGACTATAAGATCGTAGCCAAAGCGCTTTCGCTGAGGCTCAAGTCCGTGCTGGCAGAGGTGATTCACCCCGACCAGTCCTATACTGTCCCGGGCCGGAGCATTCATGACAACATTTTTCTGGTCCGGGACCTGATGCACTACGCGCAGAGGACTGGTCTATCACTCGCCTTCCTGTCCCTAGATCAGGAGAAGGCGTTTGACAGAGTGGATCACCGTTACCTTATGCAGACCCTGCGGGCGTTTGGCTTTGGCCCACAATTTGTGGGCTTTCTCCAGATGCTGTACGCCTCTGCAAAGTGTCTGGTGAAGATCAACTGGTCCCTGACGGCACCTTTTGTGTTTGGTCGGGGAGTACGTCAAGGGTGCCCCCTGTCTGGGCAACTGTACGCGCTGGCCATTGAGCCCTTCCTCTGCCTACTGAGGAGGCTCACCGGGCTGGTGCTGCGGGAACCCGACATGCGAGTAGTCCTGTCGGCTTATGCCGATGACGTGCTCCTCATGGCCCAGGACCTAGATGATCTAGAGCGGGCACAAGCGTGCCAAGAGGTCTACACCGCGGCCTCTTCTGCTTGGATCAACTGGTCCAAGTGCTCCGGCATATTGGTGGGTCCCTTACAGGTGGACTCTTTGCCCCCCACGTTTTGGAATGTCTCGTGGGAGAGCGATACTCTCAAGTATCTGGGAGTCTACCTGTCTGCTGCGGAGGACCCGGCCCCAGAAAACTTCAGTGATCTTGAAGAACGGGTCATTGCTCGTCTGGGGTCATGGGTGTATCTGTTGAGAATGCTTTCCCTTAGGGGAAGGACCCTGGTGATCAACCAGCTGGTGGCCAGTCAGCTTTGGCACCGGCTGATAGCCATGGGTCCAACCCCCGAATTTATCAACAAGATCCAGAGGAGATTGATGGATTTCCTCTGGATGGGGAAGCATTGGGTCTCTGCAGGAGTTGCGTGTCTCCCTTTGGAGGAGGGTGGACAGGGAGTGGTGTGTGTCCGCTCCCAGTTACACACTTTCCGCCTCCAGTACCTGCAGAGATACCTATTCGCAGATCCGTCTCCGCAGTGGTGCCAGCTGGCGACCTTTTTCTTTCGCCAGCTGTGCAATATGAGGTATGACCGGCAACTTTTTTTCATCAGGCCCGAGGGTTTAGGTAGAAACCTCTCGGTGCTGCCGGCATACTACCGGGACTTACTGAAGGCCTGGAAACTTGTCTCCGCGACCAGGAAGGAACAGGCGGCGGGGGTTGATTTCCTCGCTGAGCCCCTGCTGTATAATCCGGCAGTGGGGGCTCGGATGTTGGATTCACCCTCTATTTGCCGACGGCTAATCCTGGCGCAGGTGACCAGAGTCGGGGATCTCCTGGACTATGAGCGGCAGGACTGGGTAGGAGCAGAGGAGCTCGCGCCCTGTATGGGTATGCTTACTGCCCGCGTCCCTCGTCGTTTGATCCAGGAGATTAAAGATGCCATCCACCCCGACTCATGCACCTTCATCGAGGGGGTTTTGCAGACCGGAGAGCCTTGTCAACCTATCAACTTCAGCTCTCCGGATCTTTGCGTAGAACCCAAACCAAGGCAACCCCCTCGGGCTCCTCTTTCCCCCAACCTCAGCAGGTTGGTGGATATGTCCCCGGCATGTTTCCGCGGCATGCCGAGGAATGTCCTGTATTCTCTGGTGCTCCATATAGTGCATTACCTCGCCCTTGTCACCCGCCCAGACACCATCTGGAGGCAGGTATTCCCTGCGAACGAGGACGAGAGACCCCGGTGGAAGGAACTCTATTCATCTTTGGTTCCCCGTCCCACCGGGGATTTGAGTTGGAGAGTCCTCCACGGAGCACTGAGCACAGGAGAGTATTTGGCACACTTCACGGACTCCCCCGCCGTCTGTCCTTTCTGTGGCGAGCGGGAGTCCGTATTTCACATTTATTTGAGTTGCGCCAGACTGCAGCCCCTCTTGTCCTTCTTGAGGAGCCTTCTCCTGCAGTTCTGGTTAAACTTCTCTCCTCATCTTTTTATTTTTGGGTGCCCAGTGTCCCGAGACAATAAGCCTAGGGATCTCCTAGTCAACCTGCTCCTTGCAGTGGCTAAGGTATCCATTTACAAGACCAGAAAGCAACGTTTGGAGAGGCGGGTCCCAACGAACATCGTGGCAGTGTTCCGGGCGCTGGTGCACTCCCGTATTTGGGCAGAGTTCACGTACGCCGAGTCCGCTGGGACGGTTTCGGAGTTTGCCTCCCAGTGGGCGTTAGGCGGAGTGCTCTGCTCGGTATCCCCCATCATGGGTTCTTTTGAGTTAACCCTTCTGTTTTAAGTGCACTTGTTGGTTCCCTTTCATATTTGTTTGACTGGTTTTTCTTTGTTCTACTTGGCAACAAGTAGAATTGCTGTTTAACTGAATTGGCTGGCTTCGCCGGCCAATCTGTATTAAACCAGATCAAAATAGGCTGCTTCACTTTGTTGACTCATTCAGAAAGCAGAAACCAGCAAACACCATCAGGAAAAAGTTTATTTTACTGTGGGAACTTTCAAACTCAAATTTGCCACTTTCATGGCCTATTCTCAACTCGGTGGCGATTGGCGACCGAGTTGCCCACCTCAGATTTAGAGCTTGCTGTTGACACCAAAAGTTTCTGAAGGTTGTGGGTATCAAGTACATTAAAGCAGCAGAACATTTTTTTTTTAAATAAGTGGGAAGTAGGGTGTCTCCGGAGCTGAACCCAATTACTTTCAGCACCGAGGACCACTTGAGTGCTGGTGTCGCCTGCTCAGGTTTAAATTCCCAGTCATGCGGGACAATAGTAAGCTGCAAAGAAGAACATTGCTGCTTCCCGCGGGATATTTAAGCCGCCATGTCGATAGCACCGCCTAGCCCAGGCTGTTTATTGGTAAGCAGGGGGGGGGGGGGGAGGGTTGGAATGGCTGCAGAGGAATATTCTGCATTTAGTGGAATGCATTTGTATATAAATATGACAAAATTCTGTGGGGAACATCATGTGACAAGGCAGTCACTAGATATAATTGAGCTTGTGCACTGCTAGAGGACAGGGCTCAAAAAGGGTGTGCCAGAGCCTGTTTCAGAAGAAGGGATGTAACTTTCTAAATGGTTCATATAAAAACATAGAAGGCCTTTTACATTATAATACATTAAAACATATAATTCAGAGTTTTTTTTAATATATATATATCTCTATCAAAAACAATGCAGTAGCGCCTCTAATATACCCTGAATTAAAGCTAGTGATAATGCAGAACTAATGGACAAAGTGAATATGCCTAGTGGGGCGGTGTGATAGTCGCTATTAACCAATGATATGAACTTGTAATCTCAAAAGGGAAACAAGTAAATTGTATTAAAAATCACAATATTAAAAACTAAACCATTTAATAAATAAATTATGAAAAAATTAAATCAGAAAAAATTAAATAAAAACCTTAAAAAACCTTTGAAAAAACAAAGTCCTGTTTCAATGTCAATTGCTTCCAGGTGATTGCAGCCCGTTTCAAAGGGATCACCAATCCCTGACAAAATCTGTGAAAAAAGAAAGAAAAAAAGCAGGCGCACACCTAGTGCATTAACGTAATAAAATATATATTAAAGGAACATAAAATCAAACAAATGCCCACTCACAAGAGTACTGCAAATATAAGCATTTATGAAATAGGCTCTCATGTGCCAGCAACGCGGTCCTCTCAGTCCGGCTCGAGGCAGCAGCGTCCTCCCGTGACCCTCCTTTGTATAGCCTCCTGTTAGGTGCTCGATTTATATTGATTATACATTTTTGTCAACAATACAAAAGAGACTTACACACAATTTTTATAGGTATTTTTTTCTTTTTTTATTGTTTTTGTTGCCAACATACATTTTTTAATATATTTTTAATTTTTTCATATATTTATTCACAATTTTGTTTTTTCACCTTTTTATATTGCAATTTGCTTGGTTTCCTGCTAATCTAGAAGCATTGTCATATCTGTGCTGGGTATATCATCCTGCAGTGTGAGGTCTGTTTTGCAGGGTTATAGGTGTATGCTAATAAGGGCGCTGTCTTTTATATATCTCCCATAGTACAGAACTGTTTTATTTAAAAAAAAAAAAAAACATGTAGGATATTGCTTGGCCTGTAGCTTTAAGGGCATAATGACAGCATTTTACTGCTGAAGGTTGGACTGCCACATGAACTGGTACTGAATCACCTTTAATATAACAATTTGTCAAGCTCGACACATTGTACTATGCTAGTTACTTTTTAAACTTGAAGAAACTTACACTTTATTTTTTTTTTTCTTTAAAGATATTTTCTTGGGGTTCTTGAAATCTTACATTCAGATGTTTGCCTATAAGAGTGTAGTTACAGAGGATTGGAAGAAGTTCCTGTATACATATTTCAAAGACCAGGTAAGTGAATGCAGTTCTATCTTGTTTGTTTCACTCTTTCGTGCTGCTAACATGCATAAAAAAAGGCTTAAACCTGTACACAGTGTTAAACCCCCACCTAGGGTCAAATTTTACAATGCCTTTTTTTTTTGTTTTGCTTTCTGTTCAAAGGTTAAAACCTTAATAATAATTTCAGAAGGAAGTCATCAATTTGTATTCATACAACATCCACTTCAAATAAATAGCCTCCAGTGAGGTACATGTAAAGAATTGTGGATATAGAGATAGATAAAAAAAATGTATTTCCTTGTGATTCCTCCACTCTCATTCTATGGTAATTTTAATATTGATATTAATAACCCAAATTAACCAACTGACTCATCTATTGAACCTTCTCCTTTGGTCTCTCCTGGTGTACCAGCTCTGCTAAGCATTGTGATGGTCACTATTTTTTTACCTTATTTTCTCCTGTTTTTGGTCCCTCCATTTAATCCTTTTTCCTGTAACTTTTTATTAAGATATACCTGACTCGGCTCTCTATCTCTGCAAACCCTCCCCTCCCTCTCCTGCCCAGACTTGGCTGTCTCCCTATACAATAGGGACAATATCCTCTATCTTGTACGCATGACAAAACTAGCTGCTACTGTCACATCAAACCTTAACCACGGCACATCAACATAACCTGGTACTTCCAGAGATGCTCCCACAGTGCTGAATGTTGATGGAGGAAATCCTGCTCTACAGTAAATCGAATTTCACACTAAAAATTATTTTATAATACTACCCTGTCTAAAAGACTCAATGTCTACTGTCCCCTCTAATCAACCATGTCTGGTTTCAACTTTCAACCTTTTCTTTCACCGACCAACAACTACTGCCTTCACCAACAACTGTAAACATAAAAATCAATGCAACATGATCTTGCACTGTCATGTCCCATCTACACAAACGGCTCATAAAGCAACCTCCTCAATAACTGGTGAAAAGCAAAATGGTGTTTGCTTTCTACCAATTATTGAGTAAGTATTTCTCTCTTTCTCCCCCCTCCCCCTCTACTATTGATCCTATCCCTGCTCACTGTCCACAGCAATTAGTCCAGTGAAAATGTTATATATTTTAATTTTCCAGACTCATTTACCTTCAAGCATGCTTCTGTAATACCTATCCTAAAGAGATCTTCCTTTGATCCTACATCCCTTACAACTACCATTCATTCTTCTGTCTGCCCTGTTCATGTAAACTCCTTCTATAACTATGCTGGACATCTATTCTAATGCTCTACTTGATGGATTGCAGTATGGATTCCTTCCTAACCACTCCACTGAGATTGTCTGGACAAAAGTAAACTATATTTTCAAAGCAAAATCACAAGGGAAGTTCTACTTGCTCATTTTATTGGACCTTTTGAGACCATTGATGTCCTCCATTCCATTGGCCTGCTTGACATGCCATCTCATGGTTCACTTCTCTCTCCGACTCCTCCCTGAGTTTCTCCTTTGCTGGCACATCCTCTTCCTGCTCACAGTTGGTGTACCCCAGAGCTAAATTCTAGAACCCCTACCCTTCTTTTAGTGGAAAAACTAATTACTTCATTTTCTCCAACATATGTGCTGATACCCAAATCTACCTCTTCTTTCCAGTCTGCAGAAAGACTGTGACACCAATCTCATGGATGTCCCATCACTCTCAAACTTAGAAGGAACAAATATACTCTGTTTTTCACATGCAAACTCTACACCTGTTCCCGATTTCTCACTTGCATTAAGACTGCACTATCCTCTCAATACCCCAAGCCAGATGCTTAGTGTTGTGGAATAAAAAGGAAGGAGTAAAGCAGGCCTAAATCCTGCCATTAATTGCTAAAATACACCCCTTCCTCACTGAGCAATCCACTAAAATTTGTATTCACTTCCTCTTGATACAGTAGGTCTTCCCCTCTGCTTTGTCACCTGGACGGTCCATTGTAAATGCCACTGCCAGTCTTATTTACCTCACCCACTGCTGACTATGCAAATAGATACCCATACTCTAAATAGTGGGGCAGTAAATTCAAAACACTTGTGCTCCCGTATTAAGTTATACATAATACTGGTCTTTAGGTGTTGTTTTTTTTTTTTTTTTTTTAAACCAAATTTCCAAGTACAGTACTCTCCAACACGCAATCTACGCTCGCTTATGCTGCAGCCTTACTTGGGAGAACTCTACCACACATGATCAAACTCTCCTCTACCATACACACCTGTTTTTTAAATAAACCCTTTCAAGGAGGCCTATTTAACTCTTGAGTGACTCTTATTTTCATCCTTGAACTGCATAATCTGAAGCAAGAAGCTGATGGCTAAAATTATGCTGAGCAACTCCTTCACCCCCCCTCCCCCGCAAGGCGCGCTCACTCTATTACTTCTGTTTCCACTCCCCCACCTTTTTTGTAAGCTCTGTAGCAGGAACCTCTTTTCTATGCCAGGGGCCCAGTGGCTGCTGCAGCGTTCGCGCCACACAGCACAGCCCTCTATGGGGCAGGCCCCAGTGGGCACGCAAAGCGCTGTGACATGTACGCTGGCAATGAAGTCAAGAATGTTGTCTTCCCGTGCCGCAATGGGGTCACATGCTTGGCGGGCAGCCAATGGAAGGGCAGATATGCGCTGCCACGGCCGTGCCCCCCCCCCATTATGGCCGCGCCCCCTCGTGCGTCCCATTGCTCCCCTACAGAGCGCATATCGCAGCTGTAATCTGTGCACGTGCATCAGGGAACGCACTGGCCGTAGTGCTTGAGATACAGTAAAAGTTAAACTCTTCGTGTTACTGTCTATGCTGCAGAATATTTTGGTGTAATGAAATGGAAGGTATGTTTTGCATCACTCCACAGCTCCTGTAAGTTTGTTCCTTCATCTGGGGGGAGGGGCGTTTCCTGCAGATTCCATAGTTCACGATACTTTTGTATGACACTGTTTTTCTAATGAAGTATTTTGTGTTGCTTTTGTAGGCTGATATTCTTGACAAAGTTGACTGGAATGGATGGATGTATACTCCTGGTATGCCACCTGTAAAACCAAAGTAAGCTCTTAGTTTTCTGAAACATTAACCTTTTTGACAGCTGCACTAAATATAACTTTAAGACGATATTTATGCAATGTAACCTGCAAAATACATCACTATAGGAATGCAGTCTGGTATGTGACCGCATTTAAGCAATGTGTATGATAGTGATTTGAATATCTCAAACATGCTCCATTAATGCCATGGTCACTTCCGACAGTGCACACAGTGACTCTGGTCGTGACACACACACATGAGCACTCGTGGGTGTATTGCTTTTGTTTCCTTTCAGTTTTGATTTGATCACTGCAAAGCTGGTTTGCTCCTTTAGGTCTTCAAACCTGCTTCATTCACCCCATTGTCACATAGTACATTGAATAAACGGCGAACAACGATTCTAGGTAGTGACATGGATAGAGTGCAACACCCACGGGGTGCTCATTTGCACCAAACATTAACACTATTCACTGATTTTACATAACTTTTTTTTTTATACATTTGGAGAAGTTAGCATTTTTGGTACAAGTGTTTAAAGAAATTGGCCTAAACCAGCCCACTTGTAAACCATCTATTGAGCTTCAACCCCACATAAGAACAGTAGTAATTATTTTTGGGGGGGGGCAGCGGACATGTGCTGCAATACAAGATATTTTTATTGATGCTATTGTTTCAATCTTTACAGGTATGATATGACTCTAGCCGATGCTTGTATTGCACTGAGCAAGAAATGGGTCCAGGTAAGGATGATGCTGAGCATAAATGTGGCTGTTTTAACTCCCATGTGTATTATTTGCTGAGGTTAAGGATGACAATGATTGTATTGTTATAGTTAATGTATTACACATTCTAAGTAACACCCAGTTGCTATAATAAATGTTAATGTTTGATGTGAATTAAATAGGACTCTAATCTGTGGTTGACAAATCTTTTAGTAATTTCTATGTACTTTGGACTAGGCCACCTACCATCATTTCAGCAATATTACTTCATCCAGCATATAGAGAAGGGGTAACACTGCCTTTAATGTACACATAATACACAAAATAAATGTAGCTGTTAATCCCGCATTTGAATATTTATTTATTTTTTAATTATTTTTTTCAGGCCAAGGAAAGTGATTTGAACTCATTCAGTGATTCAGATTTGAAACAATTGTCTTCTCATCAACAAATTGAGTTCCTGACTATATTGCTGCTTGAGGTAAGTATTGATCATAATTGATGGCAAGTGACATTCATTCTAATAAATCCATTGATCATACTTAGGTTTTGTTCAGTGGTTCTTACAGTAGTTACTTTTTTTTTTAGTGATGGCATCCCTGTCCCAAATGTGATACATTGAATAGCCTGAGGACACACCGTAGTTTAAATTTTTTTTATTTACAAACACAAGCGTTTCTAATCAACAACAATAACCACCGCATAATGTCCTACCAGGACCTTGACCACTATGTCCCATCTACTGTACAACTCCTTGCCCATACATCAGTAGCTGGGGGGAAAACTGGGACAGCTGCCTTTTTAGTAAGAAGGCCCTATAATTCTTTAAGAATCTAATATTCGCTTTGCTGTTCAAATCTTGCTGCAGCATCCTATTGGTATTGGATATCAGACAGCTGTTGAGCATGATTTGGAGATGAACTATATAGCTGGGGTGCTGATTTTGCGGTGTATGAAAGAATTACTCCACAATTTTGCCTTTTTTTGGTTTATAGTTTCTGTGGTTACACATGCAGCCAGATTACATTTCTGCCATTTCAACCCAACCCCAGCAGAGAACTGCAGGCTGCCCATAAGAAAATGTGCAATGCTTTTCTTTTTGTAACTCCAAGGAATAGTGAGTCTGGCTACATCTGTAGTATGCATAGCAGACTCCATACACTCTCTTGGAATCCAAATGGTAATTTCTTCTCGCACTGTGTGCACCACTGCCATTTGAATTCCTTCACCCATGTGACTTTGTTCCAAACCCATTCATTCTCTTTCCTGTCTCTTTGGGACAGCATACCTAGCATACATCTCTTCATACTACTTTTGAGAGCTTCTGGACTGTCATCGCATTTAGGGACCATGTTCCACATCCATACATGCGCACAGACGGGATACTTTGTTTTTCCATTTGTGTTGGGCACAGTGGAAGGTTCCCAAGCAAACTTGGCTGTCTGTCCATATGCGCTCCATCCCTGTCTGGTCAAACGGGATCAAAACCCACTACCTGGTTTAGCTCACTACTAGAGCTACTGCACTGAACAGCAGTGATTGATATCATGGTAGAAGACTTGTATTTAATTGTCCACGTGACTTGATGTTGGGACATGTACGTTTTATTTGAAGCCTGTATCTTCGTCAACTGTATGACGATTGAACTTTCCTACTCTGTTTTCTCCATCTCAACAGTGAGGGCCTACTCCACTTATTATTCCATTTTTGTGTACCTCTACTATTATAGGTATCTGCTTTCAACTCAATGAAGTCTTTCTTTTCTTCTATTACGCCAACAATATCCCATTTAATCTTTCCATGCTAGTCTTCCAGTTCTTGCAGTACTGCTTCACTGGAGACTCTGGTAGTTGTAGGTACCCAGATAAAGGGTTGAATGACTGCATTTGTTTAATGCCAGGGATTCTTGGCACCCCTCGGCCCATAATGCCTTCCTGAGCACTGAAGCCCTACAGAATGAGGACTAGGGTTGGGCAATATACCGGTATGATAGTAATACCATGGTAATAAAAAAAACGTCTTAACTTGGTACTTTCGATTGTTTGTTTGTTTATTACCGCAGTATTCTTGGCTGCTGGGGCCTGTGAAGTTGCAGCATGTCCCGGGTGCTTCTAGCCACACTCCTCACCCCTCCCTTCTGGCTGCTACTGCAGACCTGGCAGAGGGGAGGAGGCGGAGCAGGGAACTCATGATAAAGATGCATCATGTAAAGGCCCTTAAAAGAATCCTCCTGCTTGTAATCTCCCTTCCTCCCCCAATGTCTTTTATAGACCTGGGGGGTTTAACAAACATTTTGATGACTTGACATTGTCATGCTAGCCTAATTTGTATGTTGGCAAGTATCTTTTACCACTTTAGCAGGGTACAGTATATTCAAGCTTTAATAGTACAGTTGAAACTGCCAGCACAAGTGCCACTATAAATCTTCTTGAACACCCATTGCCACCTTCATTACTTGTGTAATAAAGAAAACGAGTTGATATTGATAAGTCTTTTGGCGTTAATGTCCTTTTTGTTTAGGAGCCGCTGCCAGTCTCGCATGTGAAGCGCATGCAAGAGGTGTACAACTTGAATGAAGTCAAAAATTCTGAAATACGGTTCAGGTTAGTTGCACATGGACAATTGAAAAAAATTATGGTGTATATTACAAAAAATCTTGATTGACTAATGCCGCGTCCATGCTAGGATGCGCGTGTGACGTCATGTGCGCCTGTGGTCCACAGCGAAGGGGGGCATGTCTGACGTCACACGAGCGGTTTGCCCTCATTGGCTGAACTACTTGTGACCCGAGTGTCAAGACAAAGACAAAAAAAAATTCTCGCAAATAAAACAGCCACGCTTTATGGACGCTCCCATAGACTTTAATGTGTTTAGTCGCACCCGCGGTCACGCTCCGCATGGACGTGGCCTTAAGATCTCAACCAATGAACTGGTGTTCCATAGGCAATACTGCAGTATGCCAGTGAAAGCTCTCCTACATCTCCTACTGACCTGTGTTTTAATACTTCAGTGACCTGTATCATACCACTGAAAGAAGATAGGACAGACCTGAACTATAAAACCCTACAATTAAAATTAGCACAAGGAGAAAATGATCCTGCTGTAATATTTTACTACAAGGATAGATACCACTCCTTCAAAATATACATGACAAAAGTTACCTTTTTAATTGCGATTCAATGAAAATTGGACTTGGAGCCATAGGGAGCTGTTATTTTAGTCTGTGAGGTCGCTTGAAATGTTGGATATTCCTGTAAAAGTGCCATGTCATGTTTTTATGTTTAACTGACCTTTTGTATTTTCCTGCAGTTTCCGTGACTAATAAACTGATTGCTAGAGAAGCAATCCTTGAATCTGTTCTATATAAGAAGGCACATTTGTGCTGTTGCTACATTTTTGTGTTTGACGTTACAAAGACAATTTATGAGGGGAATGCAGTGACACACACACACGCCTGCCCTCCCCAACCACCTGTTTTAAATCAGAAATAAATGCCAGTGGTTCTGAAACACCATGTTGAGTCTATTGGATGGTTTATAATATGTACTGTAGATCATTTCACTTTTGACTGTATGGCTAAACATGCAGTATAAAGAGAAGCCTTTTAGGGGAATAAATGAATGTAAATTCAAGCGATCTAAATATTTAGATTACAGTTATATACAAGCTCAATACATCCCACTAACAACAGAATTGGTGTGTATATATTAATACTCTTTAAAGTACATGGGTATCACTTGATTCATACTGTAGGTACTGTCTTTGATCATCCACTCAGTCAAAAAAATGGTACATTGGAGGAATTATGAAAAATGTCTGGTGCAGAGGGATTATAGACATAAACCAACAACGATTAGTGTAAGAAAGATATCTTGCACTCAAGGACAAAAAGGAAACCACTTTAATTGTTGACGCAATTGTCAAGGAATATAAATATTCCAACTACTTTAAGGAGGCATTCAAGTATATACAGTAACGTTTTTATAAACACCAAGCTATATATATGGTATTTGTCTCACTAGTACAGATACATTTATTTTTATTCATTAGTATAACGGACGTAAGTGAAAACTATTTACAGTGCATTAAAATCCCCATGGTGGCAGCTACAATAGACCATCTTGTCACTTTAATTGATTAGTCTATCAAGAGACAGTATTTACGGTTGTGTCAGGTATAACAAACTGCATGTAGCTTACAAATAGCCTTCAACTCCAATCAGATCTGTTGTGTATATACTACAATTAACAGCTTAACCTGATTTCCAATATAAAACAGGTGACTCCCTATATAGTGAATAAGCACACAGGTCTTGCCCAGTATAATAATCTGCATAGGTTGACACTGAAACATCTATGCGGATAACAAATATGACACAAAGGTGCATACATACAGTATATCTTAAGTTCCAGACCCTTTGTAATTGAGGTCTTGTGATCAAACTAGATAAAGTATTGTAGCAACAATGACAGATATAGCAGATAATGAGCTATACAATGTTAATGAAGTATAGCGCAAAGGGGTAGAAAACACCACCATATGACCTGATATATGTACTTGCTGCAATGTCGGCCGCTTGCACTGCGCATGCACAAGGAGTCCCAAGATGGAGGCGCCCTGCAACAGGAGCCGCCGATGCCTCTGGCGACGCGCTCGCCAGTCACAACACTGCACACACCCCTGCTGCAGCTGAGGTACGCGGGGATACGGGGAACCGGGGAAGGGACCCTGCTACACTTGAAATCAGGTTAAGCTGTTAATTGTAGTATATGCAACATATCTGATTGGAGTTGAAGGCTATTTGTAAGCTACATGCAGTTTGTTATACCTGACACAACCGTAAATACTGTCTCTTGATAGACTAATCAATTAAAGTGACAAGATAGTCTATTGTAGCTGTCACCATGGGGATTTGAATACACTGTAAATAGTTTTCACTTGCATCCCTGTTATACTAATGAATAAAAATAAATGTATCTGTACTAGTGAGACCATAAATACCATATATATATATATATATCTATATACTGTATCTATCTTGGCGTTATATACTTTGGAATGCTTCCTTAAAGTAGTTGGAATATTTATATTCCTTGACAATTACGTCAATAATTAAAGTGGTTTCCTTTTTGTCCTTGAGTGCAAGATGAGGGTTCCTGTGTAAGATATCTCTTACACGAAGCGTTGTTGGTTTTTGTATTTTTACACCAACCTGGGATTTGTTTGAAGAAAGATAAAAGAAATGCAAAATGTAGCTTCAATTACAAGCTGAATCGGTGTATTCACTGCCATTTCTAGTACTCTAAATAACCAAGACTAAGGCTATATTACCGTCTGAGTAACGCAATGAAATCCGTTGTAACAACGTTTCATGTTTAAATAATACACACAGGTGGCTGCGTCTCTGTATCCGAGCGAAGTGGGACGAAGTCATCCCATTGGCGCTTAAAATGGCAACGGAACAAGGGAGAATGAAGTTCACTCGACCTCTATATAGGTAATTCACGTAGGACCCACGGGTGAAAAAGTACATGAGCTTTTTATGTACTATGAATCTTTCTGCGTGCATTTGTTTTTGTCTTGGTTTTTTTTTCCTAACAGAAAATATTTCCTTTTCCATTGTGAAGCACTTTGATGCTGTATTTAGCAAATCCACCCTTTTTTAAATTCTCTGGTTGTATTCTGGTGCTGTAATCTATTTCATTTTTGTTGGGTTTGCTGATTGTAGTTAAACTCCTTACATTTGTACCACATTTTGTGCATAATGCTGATTTTTGAAAAAGGAAAAAAAAATCCCTCACTTTCTTCCATCAACGTTTTTGTGTTTCTTTAGGGATCTGTACAACTTGGATAAGGCTCGTGATCAAGCGGTCAGCACCTTCCTGCAGAATAGATCCTCCATGCATCCAGTGACTGCAATGCTGGTGGCAAAAGACCTTAATGTTGATGCTTCATAATGTACTGGCTTCTAATTACTTACCTGCCACAAGAGTACCTGTGCTGCACTTATCATTGAACTAAACTTCATACCAGCCTTAACATACATTTGTATGCAATTAAAACTTTATATGAAACCCAGTCCCTGAACAATATATCCATTAAAATAAGAATTTTGTTAATGACCAGTGTTTTTGTATCAATGCAACTTTCTCTTTGAATATTGATCTTCTGGTTACAGGACTGATTCTGTATGTGTCAAGCAGCTGACCCGGCTGTTTGCAACACACAGAGAATCTGCCCCTGTCCTAATATACTATTTTTAACATGGCAATGGTTCAAGACCGTTTTGGCATCTAACCTTTCCATTTTTCTATATATAGTGTGCTTTATCGTTTGCATTTTGTCTGTCCCCTAAACGTGTAGGCTTCCCTTGAACCCATCCCAATTTGTTTCAAATTCCTCATCACTAGAAGACTGTTCAGTCTATCTTTTAGTGCATGATTTATTTCGGGGGCAGGCTCCTGCTGCTGAAAGAAAGGGTGACCCGGGCGGGCCGGGCAGCGGAAGGGGGAGGGGTGTGTGTGTGTGTGTGTGTGTGTGTGTGTATGTATGTGTGTCAGTCAGTCAGTGTGTGTGTATGTGTGTCAGTCAGCGTGTGTGTGTATGTATGTGTGTCACTCACTGTGTGTGTATGTATGTGTGTGTCAGTGTGTGTGTGTGTGTGTGTGTGTGTGTGTGTGTGTGTGTGTGTGTGTGTGTGTGTGTGTGTGTGTGTATGTGAGTCAGTGTGTGTGTGTGTATATGTGTGTCAGTCAGTGTGTGTGTGTATGTGTGTGTGTATATGTGTGTCAGTCAGTGTGTGTGTGTGTGTGTGTGTGTATGCGTGTCAGTCAGTGTGTGTGTGTATGTATGTGTGTCAGTCAGTGTGTGTGTGTGTATGCGTATCAGTCAGTGTGTGTGTGTGTGTGTGTGTGTGTGTGTGTGTGTGTATGCGTGTCAGTCAGTGTGTGTGTGTGTGTGTGTCAGTCAGTGTGTGTGTGTCCTGCTGCAGCCAGGGGTGGGGTGTAACATTGCGCACCACCTCCCCCCCCCCTTCCGCAAATTCTGCGTACCCCCCCCACCCCCCACTGACTGGCACACATACATACAGACACACTGACTGACACCAACACTGACTGACTGACAGACTGACACCCACACATACACTGACTGACACAGACTGACACACACATACACACACACTGACTGACACACACACACACACACACTGACACACACACAAACACACACACATACACACACACACACACAATGACATACACACATTGACGGGGACACACACACACACACACACTGGCTGACACACATACACACGAGGAATTCACACTTGGTGCAAATAGCTAATACAGGGGATGTGGGCCGAGCACGCGCATTATAAGTCAAATTTATTTGCGTTTTGTCAATGAAATTGTATTTTGATTTTTAATTAAAACATCACCAACACAAATACAATTTCTGTGACAAAAGTCAAAGAAGTTTCACTTACTATGCGCGTGCACAGCACACACAGCTTTTTTAATCTAGAATTGGGTGCTATTTACACAAGACGGCAGTTTTGCATACCTTGCGTCCTTTCTAACGGCTTGCATTTATTGGCTCTATTTGCAAATACAGAATCAACATAGATCTTTGGACATTTAAATGTGCTTTATTTACATGCCATTTATGAACGCGCATCTCTGTTCAACGATCTCTTGGCATACAATGCTTCCACTGCAGCCAGGGATTCAGAGTGCCAATTTCATTTGCTGTACGGTGGAGTGTTGGTCACACTTGCCATAACTTTGGCTAGTTGCTAACATGCAAACTTTGTAAGTAAAAAATAAAGTTTTGCTAGCTGACTAAAAAAAAAATCCCTGCAATGGAACTTTTTTTTTTGCATGCTCCCTTATATTTGTGGGGTATATAGCATACACTCTTATGCTTTTGTTACCAAATGATCATACTGTTTATTACGTACGGAGCACGTGACCTGCATATGCGACGAGGATTAATACGCCACTATCTAGCTGGCTAACTTTTCACCTTTGCAAAGCTTCCTCAAATGCACTATCTCCCCTCAATCCATCCCTATATACAATCTGTTACAAATGACACGTGGTTTAAAAAAAAACAAAAAAAAAACAGCTACTCTAGCCAACTCAACTTTCTCCTCCGTAAGGTACATTCAATTAGTTAATATTAACCCCCTTACTCAATGGCAGTCTTGCCCATCTGCTGCCACCACCCAAGAAATATCGCAAAAAATTGCGAGTCTCAGGTCTTGTTTATTATAGAAAAAAATTATGCACTTAACACACCATATCAGAAAATGTAAATACTCTACAAAGCGTGCAACAGTTTATTCACATCCCAAATCATTACTTATTAAGAACTGCTTAATATATATATATATATTTTAAATCTGCTGTAGATTACAGAAAGATTACAAGAACATAGTTACAATAAATGCAGACCAGTTGCTTAAAATAAAATGATGAAACAGAATTGCCTATATAGTACGTTGCCATAGGTCTTTCCCAGAGAGGTCACTGGAGTAGAAGAGGAAAATTCACGTGTTCTGATCTCATAACACACCTTGTTGAATTCTAATTTTCATATTACTTAGGTTAGACTTTTGTACCAAATCCTCCATTGAAACAACAACATAAGACCCATCCCTGTCTTAAATCGTCCCACCTCACATTTTTATGACTTGGCCTTTAAAAGTTATGGGGTGTTTTTTTTTCCCCTCCCTTTTCGTCCCTCCCCCCCCCTCCCTTTTCGTCCCTCCCCCCCCCTCCCTTTTCGTCCCTCCCCCCCCTCCCTTTTTGTCCCTCCCCCCCCCTCCATTTTCGTCCCTCCCCCCCTCCCTTTTAATCCCTCCCCCCCCTCCCTTTTCTTCTCCCCCCCCTCCCTTTTCTTCTCCCCCCCCCTCCCTTTTCTTCTCCCCCCCTCCCTTTTCTTCTCCCCCCCCTCCCTTTTCTTCTCCCCCCCCTCCCTTTTCTTCTCCCCCCCCTCCCTTTTCTTCTCCCCCCCCTCCCTTTTCTTCTCCTCCCTCCCTTTTCTTCTCCCCCCCCTCCCTTTTCTTCTCCCCCCTCCCTTTTCTTCTCCCCCCCCTCCCTTTTCTTCCCCCCCCTCCCTTTTCTTCTCCCCCCCCTCCCTTTTCTTCCCCCCTCCCTTTTCTTCTCCCCCTCCCTTTTCTTCTCCCCCCCTCCCTTTTCTTCTCCCCCCCTCCCTTTTCTTCTCCCCCCCCCTCCCTTTTCTTCTCTCCCCCCCTCCCTTTTCTTCTCTCCCCCCCTCCCTTTTCTTCTCCCCCCCTCCCTTTTCTTCTCCCCCCCCCTCCCTTTTCTTCTCCCCCCCTCCCTTTTCTTCTCCCCCCCTCCCTTTTCTTCTCCCCCCCCTCCCTTTTCTTCCCCCCCCCTCCCTTTTCTTCTCCCCCCCTCCCTTTTCTTCCCCCCCTCCCTTTTCTTCTCCCCCCCTCCCTTTTCTTCTCTCCCCCCTCCCTTTTCTTCTCTCCCCCCCTCCCTTTTCTTCTCCCCCCCTCCCTTTTCTTCTCCCCCCCCTCCCTTTTCTTCTCCCCCCCCTCCCTTTTCTTCTCCCCCCCTCCCTTTTCTTCTCCCCCCCCTCCCTTTTCTTCTCCCCCCCCTCCCCCCTCCCTTTTCTTCTCCCCCCCCTCCCTTTTCTTCTCCCCCCCCTCCCTTTTCTTCTCCCCCCCCTCCCTTTTCTTCTCCCCCCCCTCCTTTTCTTCTCCCCCCCCTCCCTTTCTTCTCCCCCCCCCTCCCTTTTCTTCTCCCCCCCCCCTCCCTTTTCTTCTCCCCCCCCTCCCTTTTCTTCTCCCCCCCCTCCTTTTCTTCTCCCCCCCCTCCCTTTTCTTCTCCCCCCCCCCTCCCTTTTCTTCTCCCCCCCCCTCCCTTTTCTTCTCCCCCCCCCTCCCTTTTCTTCTCCCCCCCCCTCCTTTTCTTCTCCCCCCCCCTCCCTTTTCTTCTCCCCCCCCTCCCTTTTCTTCTCCCCCCCCTCCCTTTTCTTCTCCCCCCCTCCCTTTTCTCTCCCCCCCTCCCTTTTCTTCTCCCCCCCTCCCTTTTCTTCTCCCCCCCCTCCCTTTTCTTCTCCCCCCCCCCTCCCTTTTCTTCTCCCCCCCCCCTCCCTTTTCTTCTCCCCCCCCTCCCTTTTCTCTCCCCCCCCTCCCTTTTCTTCTCCCCCCCCCCTCCCTTTTCTTCTCCCCCCCCCTCCCTTTTCTTCTCCCCCCCCCCTCCCTTTTCTTCTCTCCCCCCCCTCCCTTTTCTTCTCCCCCCCCCCTCCCTTTCTTCTCTCCCCCCCCTCCCTTTTCTTCTCCCCCCCCCCTCCCTTTTCTTCTCTCCCCCCCTCCCTTTTCTTCTCCCCCCCCCCTCCCTTTTCTTCTCCCCCCCCCTCCCTTTTCTTCTCTCCCCCCCCCTCCCCTTTTCTTCCCCTCTACCTAAATATATGAAATACTTCATATCTTCATTTCTCTAATACTTAGACACTCAAGTCCGATCAATAGATTCAGCACGTTTGCTGAAATGTAACAATATTAATTTTTGACAGAATTGCCCCCAAGTTTGAGTGACAAATTGATATCTGTTCCTTATTCGTGCCTAGATACTGTATGAATTGTTTGGCCTCATTTGGTTTAATTGCAACATTTATAACTATCCGGTATACTTCAGAATAGGTGTCAGGTCCATGATATTTTCATTTTAATAAAGTCCTCCGGCTATGGCCCCAGTCACTGCGGGTGCACGCCGGAGTGCCTGGTGGTGCATGCACCAGTTCCAGCCACGACCTGTGGTCGATCCGATGGGGGGGAGGGGCCCATAACAACATCACGCGTCTGATTTGCCCTCATTGGCTGAACTGCCGCCGTGATGTGCCCCAATGCTCGGCCGCCACGCCAAAAGAGAAAAATCTTGTCAAATTGCGTCGCGCATCATGTCTTGGGCACACGCCAACTGGAGCCTGCCCCATAGAGGGCTGTAACTTGTGTGCGGTGTGCGCAGCCGTGGCCACCAGGGCCGAAGCCTAAGTGATGGCCTGTTAGTCTTGTATTATCCCCAGAAAGGGATGACAGTCACAGTTTCCTTTGAGGCTGACAGCCCAGGGTCTGGCTATCCTCCCATTTCACTTGTGGTGGGCCATCAGTGATAATTCTTTCCTTCCCGCCCCCGCCCACAATTAAGCCACCTTTGTAATCAGACAAAAGTAGAAAAATCTCCCTATTATGTCGCACTAAAGAGACAACCCCTATCTGATTTAAAATCAAATTTTATTGACATATTAATTAAAATATAAATGTAGTGAAGTAAACAATGAACCAAAATGATTAAAGTAAATTTAAAATTGAAGGGAGACATCGGTGTGCTAATCTGAACGCTATTACTGGAAATGAAAACCGCTATCTAATCTTTGTTGTGTACCATCTTTTGTAGATCAGCACAGACCCAGGAAAGGTCTTGACCTGTCGTAAACACAATATATTGTATTTTTAAGACAAACTAACAACATTAACCTCTGAAGCACCAGATTGATTAAAATACTTGGAATCTCATGATATTATCATGACACCACCCTTCTTAAAATTGAGTAAAGGGGCTGCTTACACACCAGTGTCTGCACTTGCATGAATACCGCCTTAACCATGCGTGATGAACCGTCCATATCGTGCCAGTCACGGGATCCACATCCATACTGACTGTTTTTCTAGCTGACTCGTAGGGGCGCTCTCTGAGCCTTGCTTTCTTCCTTACAGTCTCTCTTGCTACCTCTTAGGCCTCGTCTCTTGCTCTGACAGTCCCTCTTTCACTGTACTGTCTCTCTCAGCCTCGCTACTCTTTCTTTTGGCTGACTGTGTGTCTTCCGCCCTCTTACTGTCTCTATCAAAGTCTCTTTCTCTTCCCTCTGTTGACTGTCTCTCTGCCTTGCCTGTCCTTTTCCTCTTGCTGTCTATCTCTCCCAGCCTCTCTCTTCCTTAGCTGGCTGTCTCCCTGCCTCACTCTCTGCAATCAGGGCCTGTGCTGGCCTATCATTATTTCCTAGGTAATTAAATACTGTCAGATTCAGGGTGATGAGCTGTAATGGGAAACCCCAGCAGTCCCCACTTTAGCCCTTGGTTCCTGGAGATAACAGGTTGTACACAAACCTGTTGAACCGTATCAAAAGCCTTTACAAAATCTAAGTAGACCACATCATTACCCTGGTCTAATCCTACTTACGCCTCAAATAAACTAATAAGGTTAGTTTGGCATGACCTATCCTTCATAAATCCATGCTGACTTCCCATTTAGGATCAAGTGTGGAGTCCTCAGACTGTGAGCAGCACCCGATAGGGACAGAAAATATTTTCCAAATATTTAGTTATTCAGTCTCCTTATTAGTAGCACTTACACGTTTTCAACTTTAATTTTTTTTATTATTGATGTGTGTTTGTTTTCAGGGCAGAAGGGAACATCTCAAATGGGACAATGGTCTATGTTACAGGAAATGTTGTATTTGTTCTAGGGGGTCTTCAACGAAGTTCGATAGTGCCGATTCGGTACTACCACATGGCAACTCCCCTTCAAGTCAATTGGAGTGTCCATGAAGTAGCCAAAAATCTTATTGAATACACCTCTTCCAATCTATTTCCAGGTTACCAGACAATGCCTTATTTGGGTAGGTTTTTTTTTTTTCAACCAAAAGTTTTAGGCTTAATGGTACAGGGCATAAAATTATCTAACACAATGTCTTACGATTCTGTAGTCAAAACACCTTTTTTTATATCTGAATAGACTAACTTGACTCGCTGGGGAACCAACCGACTAACAAGACCACAAACATTAACACAAACCCACAATATGAGGGGGAGAGCAAACAAAAAAAAAAACAGCCTGAGGGAGCACTGCACTCTGTATCCTCTTTAGGATCTTCATCCTCATACTAGGGCCCCCTACGTATGGCTCCTGAACCTTTGGCCTATCCTTGTACCCTCCAGTCATCCCTCCCTACCTGTCCCCATCTACCTGTAGTCTGTATCGACCTATCAAAGGAGAATGCATTTCCCTCTATCAGTGCAAAATATTAGTGGCCTCCACCCCGGGATGTCTGACTGGGCCAACCACGATGACCAGACTTTTTAGAAAGCTTTTCGCCGGTGTCATTGACCAAACTCGTAACTGCTCCATCCGGCATACGTACCAAATTCTATTCCTAATTTTTGGGATTGTGGGTAATTCGGGTTGCTTCCACAAGGCTGCGATTTCGCACCTGAGGGCTGTTGCAAAATGTGCAACTAATTTGTGCTCAGATCTGGTTTAGCCCTGGGTGCACCTGCCTAACAGAACAACCAGGGGTCCAAAGGGACCACGAGAACGAGAATTCTCTGTAGCCAATTCCTGATGGACTCCCAGATTGGGGCCACTTTGGTGCAACTCCAGAGCATGTGCAGCAAGTCTGCCTGCTCCCCGCATTGTTTCGGGCACAATGGGGGATAGTTTCTGAGAAACTTTGCCAATCTTGTCGGGGTGAGGTACCACCTCATCAGGACCTTATATGCATTCTCCTTTAACGTGACACACATAGAACTCTTTGCCGCCGCTGTTACTATGGTATCCCAATCTTCGTCTTCTAAAGTCTCCCCTAAGTCTGCCTCCCAATTACTCCTATAGCGGAGTTATTTGTCACCGTCTGTTGCAGGACAGACCACCTCTTTGTAAATACTAGAAGTAAGTCCCCTAGTGTCTGTTCCTCTTGAACATAGCTGCTCAAAATTTGTTCGCCTTGGGCGTTTTGGTATTTTAGTATAGAACGCGCGCAGCTGGAGATATCAAAAAAAATCCGAATTTGGCATCTCTTTTTCAGATTTAATTTGCTCAAAGGATTTTATTGATTTTCGTCCTTCCAGCTGCCAGAGCCTCGTGAGGCCCTTCTGTTTCCAGGTTAAAAAGTCAATACTACTCAGGCCCGGAGCGAAATCAGGGTGCCCACAAACGGGGTCATTAAAGAGTGCCTCACTGTGAGGGCACACCTATACTTGGTACTTTTCCAAACTGCAAGGAGCTGCCAACTGCGGCGAGCGGTTCATCCAACGGATTTAAATAGCCTGTTTTGGAAAGCCAAATTACATCCTGTAGTTCTATGGGAGCACAGCACTCTTTTCCAACTCAGCCCAGCGTATAAGGCTAGGGTGCAAGTGCCACTGTATAATTTGAGATAATTGGGCCGCTCTGAAATACAACAAACAAGGTACCGCCAGTCCTCCTCTTATAGTTGGCCTGATTAACGTGCTAGACTTAATATGTGGCTTTTTCTTACCCCAGACAAATTTCACCATAGAGGATTGCAGCAGGAGGATGTCTTCTTTGATAACTCGTACTGGAAGGGTCTGGAACAGATATAAAATTCTAGGGAGAAGGTTCATTTTTAAGCTCTGGATCCTGCCGATCCAAGAGATGCTATAATCTGACCACCTTCTGAGATCCTCCATCAGAGTCCTTATTAGTCTGGGGTAATTTGCTTTATATAGGGCGCTATAATCTTTAGTGATATTAACCCCTAAGTATTTTATGTAGGAGGTTTGCCATTTGAAATTGAAGTTAACATCAATTAGTTTTTCTGTGACCTTAGGCAGGTTTATATTTAGAGCTTCTGACTTTGACTGATTAATTTTGAAACCAGAGATCTTATTAAATTCCCCCAGCAAGCTAAACACATTCGGTAGAGAGGTAAGGGGTTTCGACAATGTTAGAATAACATCATCTGCATACAGGGCCACCTTATGTGACTGCTCCGTGATTTGTATCCCTGCTATGACTGGGCTTAGACAGATGTGTGCCGCCAAAGGCTCAATGCATAATGCAAAGAGTAGGGGGGACAGGGGACAACCCTGTCTGGTGCCGCTCTTATCTGGAATTCTTCCGACGGGAAGCCCTGGTGCTTGACTCTTGCCGTCGGACCCCGATACAGAGCTAGAATTGCGTTAATCATTCTCCCCCCCAGGCCAAACTCCTTCAGCGTCCCTCTCAGGTAGGACCAGTCGATTCGATCAAACGCTTTCTCAGCGTCCAGACTTAACACCATTGATGGGATATTATCCGCCTGGTGTTGTCTGCCGTCTGTCTGCCGTGTGTCTGCCGCATTTGAAACCCACTTGATCAGGATGGACCAGCGTTGGCATTGCCTGGTTAAGACGGTTGGCCAATAATTTGGAGAAAATTTTAGTGTCCGAATTAATTAATGAGGTCTGTAACTTTTACAGTCCGCTGGGTCCTTTCCTTGTTTACGGATCACTGAGATGGACGCCTGCAGCATCGGGCCTGGGGTGGGGGCACCCGCTAAGAAGGAATTAAATAGTTTTAGTAAATGAGGAGCTAAGATTTTCTGAAACTTTTTGTAATATAGATTAGAGAAGCCATCTGGCCCAGGGGCTTTAGAAGGCTTCAGTGACTTCATTACCTCTATTAGCTCCTCTAATGTGAAGTCTTCCTGTAGTGCCTCCTTTTCCTCTCTGCTCAACTTGGGCAAACTTGCCTCTGATAGGAATGCTCTTAGCTGAGTACGAGTGGCCTCGCTCTGACAGACCTTCACCCCATCATATAGGTTCTCGTAATAGGCTTTGAATTCTTCAGCAATTAGTTTGGGGTCAGAAGTAAGGTCACCTTTCCTTGTCCGAATTGACTGAATATGGAAGTTTTGTGATTTTTCTTTTAATTTGTTGGCAAGTAGGGTATCTGGTTTGTTCGCTTTTTCAAAAAATGTCCGCTTGGACCATGACAGCTCCTTCTCAGCCCGGGAGGCCAGTAATAAATTTAGTTTTGTTTTAGTATCAAGCAAGACCTGCATGGTTGGTGCATGCTTATTCTGTTTATGAAGGGCAGAGAGCAGCCAATTCTGATTGAAGCTTTTTAATCTTCATGTCTCTCTCCCTTTTACGTCTACTCGCCATCCCTATGAGATCTCCTCTCAACGTTGCCTTATGGGCTGCCCATAGGGTGGACTGTGATGAAACACTGCCTAAGTTCGTCTGGAAATACTCCCTGATTTTGTCCCCTACCTTGTGTTCAAACTCCGGGATTTTTATTAATAAATCATTTAGTTTCCAGTTCGCTCCTGGCCTGTTCTAAAATCAGTGCTCAATAGACGCGTGATCCGACCATGAAATATCATGGATTCCCGTGTGGGAGATCTGAGAAACCATTCTAATAGAGACAAAGAGGTAGTCTATCCTGCTGTACCTGTCAGGTGGATGTGAGTAAAAGGTGTACCCTCTCTCCCCCTGGTGTTGTTCCCGCCATACGTCTATCAATTTGTTAGCTTTTAACCCCCTGGACCATGCTAGCCGGGTTTTCGGGCGGAGATTAATCCCTGGTGTACACCTGTCGTACGTTGGATCTAGAGTCTGATTGAAATCTCCTCCCACAATCACACAGCCCTGAGCTATTTTTTCTAACGTGGAAAAGAATTTGTCCATGAATGATTCCGCTTGCTCACTTGGAGCATAAACATTAGCCAAAGTAATGCTATGGCCTCTGATGTCCCCTACCACAATGAGGAACCAACCGTTTTTATCTTTCTTTGTTAAGTTAATATTCAACGGTACCCGATTATGGACAAGGATTGCTACTCCTCTCTTTTTTTTGTTTGCTGATGCTGAGGACCAAGTCCTGTATCTGCCGTCTATGTATGTTGGGGAATTCGATTTGGAGAAGTGTGTCTCTTGTATGAGAATAATGTCTGGACAGGGAATAGTTCCGTGGGCGCCTATAAAATTTTACCACTATAAAGGATATACGAAAACCAAGCCTGTTGGTTGTGAAGATTGTTGATCCTCACGGTGGGCTTGAAAACAAAGAGAAAGCACAACACATAGCGTAATACTGTTGAAACATTAAATAAACAACATATAAGACAACATATAACAGCTGAATACTGAAATGGTATTTTTAGGACAATAAAATCATTTAATAACAATTAATATTTAATATAATGCACAATTTGCATGGACATATAGATTTAAGCAATTAAAAATCTGAATAGGTGGTTCAACTGCTCCGTAGCACCAATGTTGATGATAGCAATGCCTACTCACCAGATGGAATAGGTTTGCAGGCAGTGGATATTTTAGAGCGTATCCCCTCTCATCTGTGTGCTGCTCTCTGCTTAGCTGGCGTCTCTGTCGGCTCGTGGGTGCAGCTCATCAGCAGGGACTCCTGCAGCTCCAGGAAGCACGTCTGAGCAGATGGAACTCAGCTGCAGCTGATTCAGCACGATGTCAGCCACGGACCACCGTGAGCTCGTCTATCTGCTGCTCACTGCTAGCTGGCGTCTCTATCCGCTCGTGGACGCAACTTGTCAGCAGGTACTCCTGCAGGGCGCTTGAATAATGGGAAACCGCAACAACTGGTTCAACTCGTCGGCGGCTATAAGAGATGGTTAGCTGGCAGCTCACGTTGATTCACCGATGTACGGGGGGTACTACACCAATGTGTGCGGGGCTTGAACCTCCACCCTACGCCTTTCAAGAGCGATCTGCTCTCTTCCTCAGGGGTATATGAATAAAAAAGTCCAAAATGTCCTTTAAATACTGACTTCACCATTTGGGTAAATAGTTCCACCTGTAGCTAATTGCACATGTGCTGTGCTTGTGATAAAGTTGCTCTTAGTGTGTTTGCAATCAGACACTGCACAGTGAGAATGTCTTTGAACAAAAAAGCTACTTACTATTTTGTACAGCTGTTATACATAATGACAACATTAAACATAACACAATATACAATGAACATATACTACTAACAACATATATATTTAAACCTGACACAATAAACAATGAACATATACTACTAACAACATATATATTTATGTATATAAACAAAAAATAAATGAATAAAAATAAATAATAAAAAAAAAAAAAAATGCATAATTTTAAGGTAGGACATAAAAAAAAAAAAAAAATTTATTTAATATAATATTGCGAATTATGATTAGATAAAATGTATTAAACCAGTGATAGTGTGCTTATTTATGTAGGAGGAACCTACTGCTATAAGCGAATTTAAACACTAATGTATATGACATGTCACCTTATGTGGATGTATTTGGTACTAACCCACCAAAAAGGATTTCAAATCGAATTCTACATTTAAGCCCATTGGGGACAGAGTACATAACTCATAAATCCAATAGGACTCTCTTCTCCCCAATAGGCTCAATGTGTTACCTCCTCTCCAGTGTGGTACAATGCGCTCTATTCCTACGCACCTCAAACCTTTTGGGTCTTTATTGTGCACCTGAAGAAAATGATTAGACACATTGTGTGTGACTAAACCAGTTTTAATATTGTATATATGTTCATACAAACGTCTTTTTATAGCTCGCGTTGTCATACCCACATACTGCAGACCACACGGACATTCAAGTAAATATATAACAAAGGAACTACTACATGTAATATGTTGTTTAATTTTATAATGTTTATGTGTTTTATTTGATATAAAATTTATTTTTTTGTTACTGTATTTGCATGCCGTGCATTTGTTACAGAGGAAGTATCCCCCACAGAGTGTTGTGTCTCTTTGAACTGGCTGCAGCGATGGACAGCTGGGTGCCAGTCTCTGTCCTATATTAGGAGCTTTTGTGAATATAATATGTGGATATTCGGGTAGAATTCCCTCTAGTTCTTTATCCTTTTTCAATATTGGCCAGTATTTTCTTAAAGTTTTGCGTATGTTGGGTGCCATTTGGTTATATTGAGTGACAAATGACAAATTGCCTGATGAGTTAATATTTTTATTTTTATATTGTAAGAGACTGGTTCTGTCCATCGCTGCAACTTCAGAGATAGTTCTATCCAACTCTAGTGGGGAGTACTTCCTCTCCACAAATTTTTGTTTTAAATCCTCGGCTTGAATTTTAAATGTATCTGGATGTGAGCTGTTTCTTTTCAGTCTAATGAACTGTCCCTTAGGGATGTTTTTGACCCATGTGGGGTTGTGGTGACTCTGTGCATGTAAATAATTATTTGATTGAACCGGTTTAAAATATGTGCTGGTGTGTATGTGATTATTAACTATAGTGATTTCTAAATCTAAAAATTCTATTTTATTAGTATTAGTGACAAACGTGAATTTTAAATTATTAGTGTTGTTATTCATATATAACTGAAACTGTGTTAACTGTGCTAAAGTGCCTGACCAGATAAAAATAATATCATCTATGTAGCGACGCCACAGCACCAAGCTTGCACCATAGGGACAATTGGACCATATATGTTGTTTCTCCCAATATCCCATAAATATAATGTCTGGGTCATATCTCTTGTAATCAGTCATGGCCGTCCGCTGCTTCTGGGGACTATTAAATCCCTTAACATTGTGGGACAAAATTATGAAGTCCTTACCCATTTGATGATATTAAGGGTTGAGCTTTACTATGGGCTACCTGTTCCCGTAGTGTGACCCTGTACGAGGCCATCCGCGTCGAGTTGGACCACATCTGACTCATACTCTCTGGCTGCCGGGGAAGAAAGAAAACACTGGGACACACAAAAGGGAAACAATGAGACAAACACGAACAACAGATCAATACAAATAATGAACCACCTGTGGCAGCCTTCAAGCTAACCCTGGCTACCACAGTAAATGCCCCTCCTGGACGTCCAGCTTGGTCGCAGTCCTGGGTATTCTTTTCCCAACTGCTAACCTCAGTGCCCGCTGGTCCAGTGGGGACTTGCATGAGCCACCAGGGCGTGGGCCTACTGGTACTCATGTGGAGACCCATACCGTTCGTGGGAATGGACCCAACCCCCTTCCCCCCCCCCTCTTACATAAACTTACAACTCATATCCACTTTTAAACCCCTATCCCCTCACCTCCTCTTCCCCTCACGAGGGGGCTCCCATCCAGCCTAAAGCCTCTGTTCCTAACTATATAAAAAAAACTTTAAAACTTTTAACCTCACGGTCTACATTAACTCCCAAGTGATGTTACCTATATCCTTTCTCCCCATTCTCTGCTTCCGCCTTCTTGTTAAAACCTAACCTTTTTCTCCTTCAGGGGGGCTCAATTTTTCTCCTTCCCCCCACCCCTCTCAGCCCTCTTCCTTTCCTACTCTTTTTTCCTTCTCTTCCGACCCTGTCCCCTCCCCTTCTGTCTCATCCTTCAACTCTGCGGGCTCAATATGTCTGTTCTCCTACTTCCCCGAGAGAGGAGGCCACCCAAACCAACAACTCCAATCTCCAGGTCCACCGTGGGGCGTACCTTCTGCAGGGCCCTCCTCTGTGGGCCATCTGTTGTTGACATCGGCTACAGGCCCTCCCACACACCATATCCCCCCTCCACAAACCAACACATCCCCCGGCCCTAACTGAGCCTCTGAGGCATCAACCCACCCCCAGACCGTAAAGTACTAAACCTGAGCATCAGCAGGCCGTTGAAGGCCCCCCCCCTCCCACGGACAGACTGAAGGCCCTCACAGTGGACTGACTGAAGGACCCTGTGACAGGGTAAATAAAAGCCACCAGCTATATGCCTGGAAAACCTGTCTAGTCTGCAGTGCAGCAGTGACTAGGTTAACTTCAGCTGGGAACCTCAGGACAATTAGTTGGATCCCAACTGCCTAATCAAGGTGTGTTAAAACCCGAGGCTGTAGACACATGATGCTGGCTGTTGAGGAGAGAGGAGTAAGCTGCTGAAGAGATCACTGATACAAGGTCTGTTAGCAAAGTAGATGAATTGTTAACTGTCTGTCCCCTGCATAGAAAAAGGGTAGCTGCCTTATTTATAGACTGTCTGCTAAAGAGAAACTGTTTTGTTTGGTCTGCTGAAGAAAAAGCCATTTTCTTTTGTTTGCTGATGAAAAGCCATTTTTTCTTTTGTTTGCTGTTGAAAAGCTATTTTTGTTTTGTGTGCTGTATATCTTTAAGGCTAAATAAATAAGCCTTGTCAAGAAACCCACGTGTGTAGTTGCATGTACCCTGCAACAGACCTCAATGGACCGACTGAAGGCCACTCCCACAAACTGATTGAAGGCCCCCCTGCGGACTGACTGAAGGCCCCCCCACAAACTGATTGAAGACCCCCCAACGTGCTGCCTGAAGGACCCACCCCCCCCCCCCCGTGGGCCGCCTGAAGGCTCCATCATGGTCTGACTGAAGATGTACTGTAATTCAGCAATTCTGTACCCCTTACACCCTTTAGTCCCATACTGTACTTTAACCCCCATGCCCCTACTTAACCCCTCTAGGCCCCCATTTAACCCTTCCAGGCCCCTACTTAACCTCCTCAGGCCCATACATAACCCCCAGCCTAATACCTTATGCCCCCCCAAGGCCTATACCGTACCCCCCCAATTCCCCTGGTCCATACCTTCCCCCCATGCCCATACATAGCCCTACTCCCCCATGATCATACATAGCCCTACTCCCCCATGCCCATGATTAGCCCTACCCTCCCCCCAGGCCCATACCTAGCCCCCCCAACCCATTCTTAACCCCCTCCCCCGGCCCATATTTAACCCCACTCCTAGCCCGTACTTAACCCCCCCCCCCGAGGCCAATTCTTAACCCCCCCATTCCCTTACCTCACCCCCACCCAGGCCCATACTTTACCCCACCCCCACAGGCCCATACAGGGTTTACACCAATCCAGGTTTGACCCGGAGACTACGGGTTTTGGGCATTTACCTCTGGGCTACGGGTTCAGTTTCTTAATCTCCGGGTGGCGCCATGGTGCGGCAGCGTCTCCAGCATCCTCCGGCATTCTCCTGCATGTACCTCTGCAACTCCAGTGAACATGGCTGCGTGGTAT
Source organism: Ascaphus truei (assembly GCF_040206685.1). Lineage (NCBI taxonomy): Eukaryota > Metazoa > Chordata > Amphibia > Anura > Ascaphidae > Ascaphus > Ascaphus truei. Next base: position 122,870,864 of record NC_134487.1, read on the forward strand.
CAAATGACGACGTGTTGCCGTGGCAACACGACGCTACGTGACGTGTGGAGTGCCGTGACCCATGGGTGATGACGTCAGTAGTGCAACCAATATGGAGGTGTCTTGGTCTATCTTAGCTGTGCTACAAAGTAACTAATAGTAAGCTAACAAAGATGTGGGTCGCACATGGCAGCCACTAGCATTAGAAAGAAGTGAGTCATGTTAGTGATAGTGTAACACGGGTATACCTGCAGGATTCTACTTTACTCAGAAGTATTGTATGTCTTTATTTATATAGCGCCATAAATGTACATAGCGCTTCACAGTAGTAATACATATCATATAAATAACAAATAATATAAATTACAGGTCATGGGAAGAAGTGCTTCAGACATAAAAGTAACATGCAAAACAAGGGGATGTGAAGGAAAGGTGAAGGGGTGAGGTGGGGAAGTGGATTGGGCGCTCCCTGGTGAACCAATATTGTTGTTGGGAATACAACTAATAACACACAATATAACACCAATAGTGAAATAGTGAAAAAATAAATGTGTGTAAAAGCAGCTCAACTTCCTCTGATGGGACAGTTCCAGGTCCCAGAAGGGTAGATTGTTTCTTGGAGATGAGGAGGAGCGCAGGTAGGTGTAGCAAAATATGCAAAAAAGAATAACAAATATATAGTGCAGATGGTAAACACTGTATAAGTAGATGTAATCTATAGAATCGAACTCACATAGATCGTAGAAAATATCACGTGTCAGAGATCCTTCTCTCTCTGACTGGAGCCCTTTAAATGGTAGCAGGGAAATCCCTCAAGGCACGGATATGTATGGATAAGAAGAAAAGCCACAATAGTGCATACTATTCCAATAATGTATTAAGCATACAAATAACACGAGTATATCACACTCACATTCGCCATGTATAAATCGGGTGGGGGAGAGAACCGCAGCTCGTTGTATAATGGTGTAGGTGTAGGCAGCTTCACAGCATACAGGATTCTCTTCCGCGTGTGTCACAGCCGTCGCGTCACTTCCGCTATCGCGTCACGGCTGAGGGCGGAAGTTCCCAATGGAAGAGATCTAAAGCCAAGTTCTGCCAGTCCTTCAGAGCTTGTTCTCTCTCTTCAAACTCTACGCGTTTCGCCAGATGCTTCGTCAGGAGTTTTAATGAGATAGGGGATGTCTCTAGGGTATTTATAGGGCCATCAATTACAAAAATCACATTTTTAACCCCTCAGCGCTCATACATAGCGCGAGGTGCATAAACCCAGTGCTAGATACAGACAGACATATACAAAACATTCAACTTTATTACACATAATTGTTTAGTTAAAATTGGTACATATCTATAATATAATGTAATACAATATTGCCTCAGCATATAAATAATTATAAATAAATAATTAATTAGAAGGAGAGGAGGTTGTGGGCTGGAGGAAGAGAGGAGATAAAAGATGTTAATTGCTAGTAAAATACAGGATCATGGTTAGCTAAAAAATTAGAATAGATAGCGATATTATAATTTGATGGTATAAGAACCAACATAAGAAATTACAGTACAATAAAAAGCAGATGTATAATATAAAATTAAAAAAAATTTTTTAAAAAAAGGTAGAAAGGTAAACAATATTAAGATAAAAAAGCACCAATATCAATATCTATATTAAGTCCTAGGGGGGCGAGTGTTTGCATTTTGTGAATCCAATAGGTCTCTCTTTTGGCTAAACTATTTATTCTATTGCCCCACCTCCAATGTCTGGCTACCTGTTCTATAGCCATATACCTTAATGATTTAGGATCTGAATTATGAAAATGTAAAAAATGCTTCGATAAATTGTGTGTTAAAAGCCCCTTTTTTATATTTCGGATATGTTCTAAAATTCTAATGTTCAATGGTCTAGAGGTGCGTCCTATGTACTGCAATCCACACGAGCATTGTAATAGATAAATAATAAAATCTGATTTGCAATTAATAAAATGTTCTATCTTTAAAGTCTCGCCTGTTGTTTTGCTTTTAAAATTCAGTTTTTCAGTCATTTTATATTTACAAGCAGTACATGAGTAGCACCCATAGAACCCTACAGGTTTTTCCAGCCATGTGGTGGGTTTATCTTTGGGACTAACCTTAAATGTCGTTGGTGCCAGTTTACTTTTAAGATTAGGTGCTTTTTTAAATAAAACATTAGGGGTGTCAGGGATGTGATCTTTTAAAATGGGGTCGTTCTTTAGGATATGCCAATGTTTACATATAACATTTCTAATTTCATTGGCATCTTTATTATACGGAGTAAGAAACGACATATTGAATTTAGTATTATTATTTGAATTTTTATTTTTATTTTTATTTACCAATAGATCTTTTCTCGGAACAGAATGTGTTTTTTCAATGGCTCTTTGAAGTGTGTTTTCATTATAGTTTCTATCTTTAAATCTATTAATTAAAATTTCAGACTGTTCTTGGAACATTGTGTCGTCGCTACAATTACGTTTTATCCTTCTTAGTTGTCCATAGGGGATATTTTTTATCCACTGAGGATGGTGGCAGCTCTCTTGTAGTATAAAATTATTGCTGTCCACTTTTTTAAAAAAGGTTTTTGTTTTTAAAACCATATCCTCAATAAAAATAACTAAATCTAAAAATTCAATTTCATGCCTACTCCATTTATGAGTAAATTTTATGTTACGATTATTATCCTCCAAGGCATTTAAAAATTGTGTTAGTTGTTCTTCATTCCCCTTCCAAATAAACAGCACATCATCGTTGTATCTTTAATATAGCTCTTAAAAGATGGCACATATTTAGATAAAAAACAGTCTATATATTGGGAAAGATTATTGATTATTGGTGATTATTGGTGTTCAAAGAAAATGACAAAGATTAGAAAACCTAAAGAACGACCCCATTTTAAAAGATCACATCCCTGACACCCCTAATGTTTTATTTAAAAAAGCACCTAATCTTAAAAGTAAACTGGCACCAACGACATTTAAGGTTAGTCCCAAAGATAAACCCACCACATGGCTGGAAAAACCTGTAGGGTTCTATGGGTGCTACTCATGTACTGCTTGTAAATATAAAATGACTGAAAAACTGAATTTTAAAAGCAAAACAACAGGCGAGACTTTTAAGATAGAACATTTTATTAATTGCAAATCAGATTTTATTATTTATCTATTACAATGCTCGTGTGGATTGCAGTACATAGGACGCACCTCTAGACCATTGAACATTAGAATTTTAGAACATATCCGAAATATAAAAAAGGGGCTTTTAACACACAATTTATCGAAGCATTTTTTACATTTTCATAATTCAGATCCTAAATCATTAAGGTATATGGCTATAGAACAGGTAGCCAGACATTGGAGGGGGGGCAATAGAATAAATAGTTTAGCCAAAAGAGAGACCTATTGGATTCACAAAATGCAAACACTCGCCCCCCTAGGACTTAATATAGATATTGATATTGGTGCTTTTTTATCTTAATATTGTTTACCTTTCTACCTTTTTAAAAAAAAAAATTTTTAATTTTATATTATACATCTGCTTTTTATTGTACTGTAATTTCTTATGTTGGTTCTTATACCATCAAATTATAATATCGCTATCTATTCTAATTTTTTAGCTAACCATGATCCTGTATTTTACTAGCAATTAACATCTTTTATCTCCTCTCTTCCTCCAGCCCACAACCTCCTCTCCTTCTAATTAATTATTTATTTATAATTATTTATATGCTGAGGCAATATTGTATTACATTATATTATAGATATGTACCAATTTTAACTAAACAATTATGTGTAATAAAGTTGAATGTTTTGTATATGTCTGTCTGTATATAGCACTGGGTTTATGCACCTCGCGCTATGTATGAGCGCTGAGGGGTTAAAAATGTGATTTTTGTAATTGATGGCCCTATAAATACCCTAGAGACATCCCCTATCTCATTAAAACTCCTGACGAAGCATCTGGCGAAACGCGTAGAGTTTGAAGAGAGAGAACAAGCTCTGAAGGACTGGCAGAACTTGGCTTTAGATCTCTTCCATTGGGAACTTCCGCCCTCAGCCGTGACGCGATAGCGGAAGTGACGCGACGGCTGTGACACACGCGGAAGAGAATCCTGTATGCTGTGAAGCTGCCTACACCTACACCATTATACAACGAGCTGCGGTTCTCTCCCCCACCCGATTTATACATGGCGAATGTGAGTGTGATATGCTCGTGTTATTTGTATGCTTAATACATTATTGGAATAGTATGCACTATTGTGGCTTTTCTTCTTATCCATACATATCCGTGCCTTGAGGGATTTCCCTGCTACCATTTAAAGGGCTCCAGTCAGAGAGAGAAGGATCTCTGACACGTGATATTTTCTACGATCTATGTGAGTTCGATTCTATAGATTACATCTACTTACACAGTGTTTACCATCTGCACTATATATTTGTTATTCTTTTTTGCATATTTTGCTACACCTACCTGCGCTCCTCCTCATCTCCAAGAAACAATAAAAGTAACATTAAGGAAGAGGAGTCCCTGCTCCGAGGAGCTTACAATCTGATTGGTAGGTAGGGAGAACGTACAGAGACAGTAGGAGGGAATTCTAGTAAGTGCATCTGCAGGGGGCCAAGCTTTATGTATCATGTGTCCAGGATTATCCAGTGCTATTCATATGCTTCTTTAAGCAGATGTGTCTTAAGGTGGGTCTTAAAGGTGGATAGAGAGGGTGCTAGTCGGGTATTGAGGGGAAGGGCATTCCAGAGGTGCGGGGCAGAACGTGACAAAGGTTTAAGGTGGGAGAGAGCTTTAGATACAAAGGGGGTAGAAAGAAGACATACTTGAGAAGAACGCAAGAGTCGGGATGGTGTATAGCGAGAAGTTAGGGCTGAGATGTAAGGAGGGGCAGAAGAATGTAAAGCTTTAAAAGTGAGGAGAAGAATTGAGTGTGAGATACGGGATTTGATCGGAAGTCAGGAGAGGGATTTCAGGAGGTGAGATGCGGAGACAGATTTAGGAAAGAGTAGAGTGATTCTGGCAGCAGCGTTTAGGATAGATTGTAGGGGAGACAGGTGAGAGGCAGGAAGGCCGGACAGCAGGAGGTTACAGTAATCGAGACGGGAGAGAATGAGGGCCTGAGTCAGAGTTTTAGCAGTCGAGTAACAGAGGAAAGGGCGTATCTTTGTGATATTGCAGAGGAAAAAGCGACAAGTTTTAGAAACGTTTTGAATATGAGAGGAGAATGAGAGAGAGGAATCAAGTGTAACCCCTAGGCAACGTGCTTGGGCTACTGGGTGAATGATCGTATTTCCAATAGTAATGTGGAAGGAGGTAGTAGGGCCAGGTTTGGGAGGAAGTATAAGAAACTCTGTTTTTGCCATGTTAAGTTTCAGTCGGCGGATGGCCATCCAGGATGATATTCCAGAGAGGCATTCAGAAACTTTGGTCTGTATAGCAGGTGTAAGGTCAGGGGTTGAAAGGTAAATTTGTGTGTCGTCAGCATAGAGGTGATATTTAAACCCAAAAGATGATATTAGGTCACCTAGAGAGAGATTGTAAAGAGAAAAGAGAAGGGGTCCCAGGACAGAGCCCTGGGGTACCCCCACAGAGAGATCAATAGAGGAGGAGGAGGAGGTGTTAGCAAAAGAGACACTGAAAGTACGATGGGAGAGGAAAGAGGAGATCCAAGATAGAGCTTTATTCCGAATACCAAGAGTATGGAGAATGTGAAGGAAGAGGGTGGTCCACGGTGTCGAATGCTGCAGAGAGGTCGAGTAATATGAGCAGAGTGTAATGACCTCTGTCTCTGGCAGCATGGAGGTCGTCAGTTATTTTAGTGAGAGCTGTTTCAGTAGAGTGAGCAGTGCGGAAGCCAGATTGTAGAGGGTCTAGAAGAAAATAGGTGTTGCGAAAGTGTAGCAATCGAGAGAATACAAGACGTTCAAGGAGTTTGGAGGCAAAAGGCAGGAGGGAGACAGGTCGATAGTTAGAAGGACAGGTAGGGTCAAGCTTGCTGTTTTTGAGTAATGGTATAATGGTTGCATGCTTGAAGGAGGATGGAAAGGTACCAGAGTAGAGGGAAGAGTTAAAGATCTGTGTGAGCATAGGGATTATAGAAGGAGCAAGAGGTTTTAGGAGATGGGAGGGAATGGGATCAAGAGGGCAAGTGCTAGAGGAGAAGAGGAGATCAGCAGTGACACATCCTCCTCTGAGATAGCGGAAAAAGAGTCAAGAAAGGCAGGAGGAGAGTTGGGAAGCAGTGTGGGATGGGAGGAGGCAACAGATGGGATGTTCTGATGTATGGATTCCACCTTTTCCTTAAAAAAGTCAGCAAAGTCCTGAGTTGAGATGGAGGAAGAAGAGGGTGGTCTGAGTAGAGAGTCAAAGACAGAAAAGAGTCGGCGTGGGTTAGACTTGTGTGTGTTGATTAGTGATGAAAAGTAGGTTTGTTTAGCCTGAGAGAAGGCAGAGATGAAACAGGACAGCATAAATTTGTAGTGAATGAAGTCTGCGAGCATATGAGATTTCCTCCAGAGGCGTTCAGAGGAACGAGTGGGGGAACGCAGCATGCGTGTGTGGGAGTTTAGCCAGGGTCTGGGGTTAGAAGGGCGAGGACGGCAGAGAGAAAGCGGGGCATGAAGATCAAGAGAGGAAGATAAGGCAGAGTTGTAGATCCTGACCAGGTTGTGAGGGTCTGAAGCAGAACTGAGAGAGGAGAGGAAGGAGCATAAAGTGGGATCAAGAGCTGGTAGGTTAATAGATCGCAGGTTTCTGCAAAAATGAGGGCGAGATAGAGATGGAGATGGAGAGAAGCGACAGAGAGCAAATGAGATGAGGTGATGGTCAGAGAGAGGAAATGGAGAAATCGGAGAGAGAGAAGTTTTAGTGAAAACCAGGTCTAGGTAGTGGCCATCCTTGTGGGTGCTGGCTTCAGTCCACTGTTGAAGGCCAAAAGAAGAGGTCAGAGAGAGAAAGCGGGAAGCCCAAGGGAGAGAGGGGTCATCAATGTGGCAGTTGAAGTCCCCAAGGAGAAGAACAGGGGAGTCTGAGGAGAGAAAGAAAGAAAGAGAGCCAGGATTCAAAGTGAGAGAGAAAGGCAGAAGGTGGATGAGTAGAGGAAGGTGGGCGATAGATGACCGCCACATGGACAGGGAGAGGAGAGAAGATCTGGACTGTGTGAACCTCAAAGGAGGGAAAATCAAGAGAGGGAGGAATAGGAACGGTTCGGTAGCGGCAGAGAGAGGAGAGCAGGAGCCCCACGCCTCCACCCCTGCCACCAGGGCGTGGAGTGTGGGAGAAGGAAAGGCCACCATAAAAGAGGGCAGCTTCCAGAGCAGAGTCAGACTGAGTGAGCCAAGTCTCATTTATATCAAAGAGAAGCAGGGAGTGAGAGAGAAAGAAGTCATGCACAGAGAGGAACTTGTTAGAGAGGCAGCGAGCATTCCAAAGGGCACAGGAGAAAGGGAGAGAGGAGGGAGGGTGGCAGGGGATGGGTATGAGGTTGGAGGAGTTAACACCAGAAGGAGTAGAAGTTGCATGTGGGAGACGAGGACGAGAGCATGTAGAAATAAGGCAGGGACCAGGATTGGGAGAGATATCCCCAGAAGCAAGGAGGAGAAGCATGGATAGAAAGAGGATGTGTGAGGATGTTTTGTAGGGCTGTGTTTTTTAGTGCAGGGGATATAGCTGTGTGATGTCAGAGGGCGCAGGTAAGAAAGGAGTTCATGTGAACTGAGAAGTGGTGAAGGAAGGAGAGATGGAGATATATGAATAGAGTTAGAGACATGATGAGGCTGGTGGAAGGAAGTGCATAATTTGAAAAGAAGTGAGGTCACAGCAAATATAAAAATAAAGATGGCATCACAGCAATCGTTAAGTGCTGAGATGTGCAGTCTGGGATAGATGATATCCTCCTTTCCAGCGTAGTTCAAATGCAGGAATCAGAAGCAGAAGGTGTTGTCCACTATTCCACTTCTTTTTGAACTTCCTTTTTAAACTTCCTCACTACTTTAAACATTTCTACTTAAAAGCATTTCTGCTTAGGAGCATTGGGCTAACGAACAGACCTAAGTAGCAGAAAGTCTGTTAGTTACTTGATGTGGCCATCTAAGGAACATACTAGTGTTCTGCACATGCTGGATTTGGGTGTATTTGATAAGTTGAATGCCACTATATGGCTAACAGGACTATGAACCATCTGCTATGGAATAATGGCCAATTTACTATTTCAAACATCCATTAACACTACGGTATGTGTCATCGTGCCAGGCATTATTAGTAACACAATATAAGTGACTGTAATAGCATGCTCCTATATACCATTTCAGCAAGCCAACCTACAACTGTGGAGCAGGTCTAATAGATAAAAGACACCCCTACTTTGGATAAGGCTAAGGCCCCGCTGCACGCGCCCGCACGGCCGCCTTGCTTGCCGGCAGCGCGTGCAAATCACTGCTCTGCGGTCTGCAGTAAATGGTTTATGGTGCGGGGGGCGTGGCCAAAACGGGTCATGGGGTGTGCGGCAATGATGTGGGGGGGCGGGGCCATCACACTGTCTGTGCCAGGGGTTCCCTTCCCTGCCTCCCCCCCTGTGCATCTGCTGACACTGCAGACACTATAGGGGTTAATCTGCTGTGCCTCTCTTCTTCATCCAGCGCCTTCCTTCCCCTTCATTTAGGGGGGGGGTCCTTCCCTCTGGTTAACAGTTCCGGAGTATGTCTCGGCTCACACAGTATGAGGAGAGTCTGTGGGAGGGAGCAGGGGGGCTCCCTTGGTGCTGCAGATTTCATTTGGAAGACAAATCGCTGCTTCCCCCCCCCCCCTCTTCTCCCCCCTCCCCAAAGCCTCCCCGCTCCCCAATGCCTCCCCGCTCCCCGAAGCCTCCCCTCCTTGGCTCACAGCCACACCACGTGACGCATCGCCGCTCGGGATTACAATTCTCTTGCATCCCCTGGCGGCTGACGCGTCACAGCGTGTAGCGAGCCCTGCAGGGAGGAGGGACTGGGACCGGCTCGGGAGGATACCAGGAGATGGTGAGTAGCGCGCGCGCGCCGCCGTACACAGCGGGACCAAAGCCTAAGGAGGGAAGTATTATTGTACCCTCAGTCCTATGGTCTCAAGTGCTTTCGATTATAAGCTTTTATTGCATGTTATTTGTACCCCTTATTATATATAAAGGAGTGTATACCTACCTGAGGTTCTAAATGGTACAGTATATATCATTCAGATCAAGATTACGCAAAGTTCATAGCATAAGCGCTAATTTTTAGGTTTTAATAGTATTTTGTGTTTTCAAAAATGTAACATTAAAATTTATTTATTTTCATTATTAGTGGAGGTGAGTGCATCATTAGGGATTCTGTCTCTCCCGTGTAAATCCAGAACTAATTATCCTGGCTAGCACCCCTCCAGCAAGTACATTTAAGAAGCTGAGCAGGGCCTCCCCCTCCTCCCCCACCCCTTCCCTTTTCTCTATCGTTATACCCATTTTAAAATGGCCAACTATGACAGAAGAAGAAGTGGTGACATCCGCTGAAACCCTTGTGTCTAATAACCCTGAAGACCTTACACCATCTTTAGCAAGTGAAATTCTACATCTTTGAAAAGTATACGATGCCACATTTACAGTACAAGTGACTCTGGTCCACTCAATTTATTGAATGCGGTTTATAATCTACAACTTGAAGGAGTATTTGGAGAGGGATGCATTGCCCTCTGAATTTTCTGCTCCCTACCTCTATCTGTGGCTGAAGGAGAACGAGCATTCAGCAAATTATCAATGCTAAAAAACTACCTCCGTTATACAATGAGTGAACAGCGCCTCAGCAATCTGGCAATGCCGAACATTGAGCACGAACTTGCTCAAAAACGAAATTTTCGTGTCCTGATAAATGATTTTGCCAGCCTAAAAATGAGGAGATGATCAACTTATCTGATTTAGAACTATTACAAAGATTAGTTTTGTGAAGATTCATATAGGTTTAAATAGCAGCCCCTGACAACTTTTGAGATAATTTAATAAAAATATTAAAATAAACAGATTGCATTGTAGTGTTCTTTTCAGGATTCCAATAACAAGAAAACATTTAAGTAAAAGTTGCGCCCTGAAAAATGTTATTCATGGTAGGTGCGCTATGGGTGGGAGGGGTGGTGGTGGGGCCTGCTCCTTGCATTTGTCCTGGGTCCCAAGATTCCTGTTGGTGGCCCTGTTAGTGCATGTAGGAAAAGAAAAAAAAAAAGAGAGCACACAAAACGCCTATAGAGAAGTACAGTTTTAATTAAAAAAACACACACGTGGTTTTACACTCACATGGTGTCCATAAATAAAAGCCTTCACACTTTTAAGGGGAAGTGTGGAGCCTGCTTGGCGGGTGTCAGGGAACACCCCTGATGAAGTGATTGATATCCTGAAACGCGTATGGTTGGCAGTGTACTCTGAAGTTTGGCTGGTAGCCCAATTCCTGAGAAGTCCTGGCCCCTCCGGTTGTCTCAAAACACTGTGAAGATCAATCGCACCAACGAAGCACACAACAGCAGACAAACACAAGGATCTGGACACTACAAGACCTGACAGGACCCTCCGAGCGGGCGCCACACTTCTCCTTAAAAGTGTAAAGCAGGCCTGCACAACATGCGGCCCGCTGTGACTCCGGCCGGGCGCCAGTTAATTAAATAATAAATAATTTTAAAAAAAAGTTAAAACTGGCGGCAGAAGGGAGAGAGAGGGGGGCAGAAGGGAGAGAGAGGGGGGCAGAAGGGAGAGAGAGGGTGGGTGGAGGGAGAGAGAGGGTGGGTGGAGGGAGAGGGAGGGGGGGAGGTATGAGGAGGGGAGGGGTGAGGTATGAGGAGGGGGAGATGTAATGTTTTTTCCTGTATCACAATAAGAAAACAGTTAAGTAAAAGTTGCGCGCTAAAAGATATTTTTTCGTGGTAAGTGCGCTATGGGTTCGGGGGGCGTTAGGGGTGGGGGGCGTTAGGGGTGGGGGGCGTTCAGGGTGGGGGGGAGGGCCCTGCTCCTTTCATTTGTCCCGGGCCCCATGATTTCTGTTGGCGGCCCTGTGGGTGATGTGAGGTGCATGGGGGGAGAGGGTGATGGGAGGTGCAGGTGGGTGATGGGAGGTGCAAGGGGGGTGATTTGAGGTGCAAGGAGGTGATTGGAGGTGCAAGGGGGGTGATTTGAGGTGCAAGGAGGTGATTGGAGGTGCAAGGGGGGTGATTTGAGGTGCAAGGGTGTGTCACGCTGTGCAGCCCGCAGACCAGGCCAGTCCCCTGTACTGAGGTGGGATGTTGAATATACACACCGACAGCAGAGGGAGCGGGTCCGGGATGTGGTTGTAGCGTGGCCAGGCCTGGGTTAAGATTTAGAATAGTCGTTGTACTTGCCGAGTTCAGGAGTATAGAGAGTTCCGTAGTTAAATCCGTTTCCGTGTCCAAGGGTCTGAGAGGTAAGAATCGTGATGGGTAACCCGAAGTCGGGAGCCAGGGAGGTAAGTCAGACAAACCGGTTAAAATCTGTAGGAGTAAAGCGAAACAGGAGCACGACACAGTTTCCAGGCTACACAGGAAGCAAGGAGCTATGCAGAGCAAGGAAGTGAAGGCAAAGCAGGATACTTAAAGCGACAGTGACCAATCCGGACGAGGGGCATGGCGGAGGCGTGTCGAGGAGCTGCTCGTGAGTGGCTGAGAGACCAGGAAATAGCAGAGCACAGCTGAGATATGGAAAATAGCTGAAGCGCTCAAATGCAGGTATATCTCAAAATGATAACAAGCCAGACCACTGTACCAGGGTACTAACAATTGATATAGTACCTATTGTGTCATATAATGGGTACTATCCTCCTGAAGACAGGTGGTGTGTGGTGCAACCCACTCACCATCAGTCTCATTGGCAGGTTTCCCTGAAAAATATACAAGTACTCACATCCTGGTAGGGCAGGCAGGCAGGCTGTGCAGCTACTCAATGCAATACAGGGAAAAGGGAGACCAAAAAGCGCACCAGCACAAACGGAGCAGGAAGAATCCAGGACAAAAAAATGATTAAAAGGGCACTTTAATGTGGCAAAAGACCCATCCAATGCATTTCGAACGTCGCAGCGTTCTTTTTCATTCGTTCGAAATGCATTGGATGGGTCTTTTGCCACATTAAAGTGCCCTTTTAATCATTTTTTTGTCCTGGATTCTTCCTGCTCCGTTTGTGCTGGTGCGCTTTTTGGTCTCCCGTTTCCCTGTAGAGCACAGCTGAGAGTCTGTAACACCAGTGCCAGAATCCAAGATGGCGGCGGCAGAGTTCAAGGTATGCACTGGGCGACGGCATGGGTAGCGACGGGGGGCAGGGGCAGCAACTGCTGCAGTACTGGTAGTGGGTAAGGAGGGGTCACGCCGCAAGGGACGTGGCCCCCGATTCCTTACAGGTGGTGATTTGAGGTGCAAGGGGGGGGGAATTTGAGATGCAAGGGGTGTGATTTGAGGTGCAGGGGGGGTCATTGGGGGTGCAAGTGGGGTGATTTGAGTTGCATGGGCGGTGATTTGAGGTGCATGGGGGTGATTTGAGGTGCAAGGGGGGTGATTTGAGGTGCAAGGGGGAGAGTGATGTGAGGTGCAAAGGGGGAGAGTGATGTGAGGTGCAAGGGGGAGAGTGATGTGAGGTGCAAGGGGGGAGAGTGATGTGAGGTGCAAGGGGGGAGAGATGTGAGGTGCAAGAGGGGAGAGCAATGTGAGGTGCAAGGGGGAGAGGGATGTGAGGTGCAGGGGTGTGTGATGTGTGTGCTGTGCAGGGGGGTATTGTGTGTTTGATGTGGAGGGGGACTATTATGTGTGTGGGTGAGTGGGAGAGATGGGGGTATGAGAGATAGATGGGGAGTATCACAAAGGTTGATAGTGAAGGGTTCTGGGGGAGATATGAGGATGATGATGAGGGGTGCTGGGGAAGATATGAGGATGACGATGATGAGGTGCTGAAGGAGAGATGATGGTGATGATGATGATTTTACCCGTGCGGCCCAATTTTTTTTTCCTTGGAGCAGTTCGGCCCTTCTCACTTTACGAGTTGTGCAGGCCTGGTGTAAATGCTTTTATTTATGGACACCATGTGAGTGTAAATCAATGTGTTTTTTTAATATATTTTTTATTAAAACTGTTCTTTTCTATGGGTGTTTTGTGCCCCTTCTCTTTTTTTCTTTTGCTACATAATTTGAACCTGATCTAAAACCTCCTTAAAGTGTTGAGTATTAACCCCTGCGTTGAATCATGCCTCCTAAGCCAATGAAAAAATTGTGCTGAGGGGTTCTTGATTATTTTAGAAATAAGAGGCGACCTTACCCATCCACAAGAAGATGGCACCACGTCACGTGGCTATCATGACTCCGACTTGGCAATAGATGACTCCAACCCACAGTATGATGCCCAGACAAATATATGGAGGGGCTAAACTCTAGATTAAATAAGACTTTTCAAACAGAGCTACAAAAAGGAGAGAGAAAAAATAGAGCAATCAGAGCAGAAATAATTTTCGTTAGGGGAACGTATTAACCTCCCAGAAGACTACTTTCGTCTTGACAATGTCCATAGAGCTCTGAAACTAAGACCCCAAGGAAATTGCAATCTAAGAGATGTGATTACCAAATTGCTTTTTTCCAAGTCATATGAAACAAGTTTCATATGATTTTTCACCCACTATGCTTAAAAAAGAAACTTGAAAGCAGTTACTGTGACCCTTAGTTTGAATGGCATTATATATAAGCAGGACTTATGCTGGTAGCACCTAAAAATTCCCACTAAATTCTGAAAGATCCAACTGACAGAGGAGCTTTCCTTGAATGTTTGTGCCTTCGTCTTACCTCCTCCGGGGCCTACAGACCTGCTAGAGCAAAAACAAGCCCACTCAAGCCTGTGTGGTCCAGGACGAGTTAGGAGAAGTGCTCTCCTTTGGGCCTTAACTGCAGTACAGTATATCTATCAGGGAAAACCCACAAATATGGGACCGCAAACAAATATATAGAAAGGTTATTTAATAGGTGAAAAATATGGAGGAATGGCTTACATAGTATCAGTTTGAACCTCTGGATCCACAAATCTGCATGGACTTGCAAAAAGGAAGAGGGAGAAAAAAGGGGAAAAAACACAATAGTGTGATACCATCAAATAACATAGATTGTATTGAGAAAAATGGCAACTCACAAACAGAGAATGAATATCAGCATCAAGGTAGTATCACCCAGGAGATGTATGGTATTAAGTCCCTCCTGGCCCTTGGTACAAAGGCAAACAAACAGTAGATGGCGCTCTAATACTAAAATTATTAAAGTGAATAGTATATATATATGATATACAAAAGTGAAATGTGATAATAAGGTAAAAATCAACAAGTGCAAGTATGGGTACAATAAATCACTCAAACCCTTAGATGGACTGTTTCAAGGTCCAGAAACAGTATACACAGGAAAACCAGGGGAGCGGTTGCACCTTAAAATAAAAACAAAATCTACATAGTGTGATATTGTTAGCACAATGAAGTGGTTTCTAAGAAACTTAGAAAACTAAAAGAGGAGGCTATAACAAATATAACCACCAAACAATGTGGTAAAACCACAGGAGGAGCTAAGATCTCAAGTAGAGACAAAACACAGGGATAAAACAAACACTTTTATCCACAAACGAATGAATTGGAGGCTTACAGAATCCAAAAGGATAAACAGCATAGGGAGTATGTGATCTTCCGATCACTTCACATCACCGATCACTGCTGCTGCTGCTGCGCGCCACCCGACTGTGTCTCGAACAGCCGTCACGTCACTTACGGAATTCCTCTCTAAGTGTGACCCTGAGACTGAGAGAGAGAGAACGTTGAGCCCGTGACGTCATCTCCAACCGGCCGGAATTCCGGAAGTGACGTGACGGCTGTTCGAGACACAGTCGGGTGGCGCGCAGCAGCAGCAGTGATCGGTGATGTGAAGTGATCGGAAGATCACATACTCCCTATGCTGTTTATCCTTTTGGATTCTGTAAGCCTCCAATTCATTCGTTTGTGGATAAAAGTGTTTGTTTTATCCCTGTGTTTTGTCTCTACTTGAGATCTTAGCTCCTCCTGTGGTTTTACCACATTGTTTGGTGGTTATATTTGTTATAGCCTCCTCTTTTAGTTTTCTAAGTTTCTTAGAAACCACTTCATTGTGCTAACAATATCACACTATGTAGATTTTGTTTTTATTTTAAGGTGCAACCGCTCCCCTGGTTTCCCTTGGTACAAAGGTTGGTCAAAGTTCGCAATGTCCGTCATGAGTTGTGATTCTTTATATACCCATTGCCTTGTGATGTCACAAGTCCATCTCCAATATTGAAAGTTAATGTAACAGCTTTATACAATCAATATTAACATATAAAACATAATGGAAACCTTTAATGCATATTATTATGTAGCTAGGTTCCCCTTTGCACGTCCAGCACTTCCAGGGCTCTTACCTCTGGCGGGGGGGAGTTGCGGGTCTCGGGGGGGTTGGCGTGGTGAGCCGGGTTGTTGCGGCGCACCCGGCTAGCGGGGGCCGCAATTGTGAATGTGCGCGCATGCGCAGTGGTCGCGCATGCGCAGATAGTGTTCGGGAGCTGCGGCGGCCATTACAAAGTTGCGCATGCGCAGTACGATCGCGCACGCGGCCCCAATTCATCAGTAGCCTCCGCGGGACTACAATTCCCATGAGGCCTAGGGAATGGATACTTTTCACGGGCTTGGAGTGAGGCAGTTGGAGCAGGGAGCTGGGTAAGTGAGGGTGCAAGGGAGCAGTAGCCCCTTGCACTAGGCCAGTCACCCCCATAGGCCCCAGATAGCTATTACCCTTGTCCCAGCTTGTGGTTGCTTCAGGGACCCTCCTTAAGGAAGGAGATCTGCCCCTTTAGCTATTTGATTATCCTAGGAATCACTTCGTGGCGCGCAGTCTGATTACTGGGTCTGGGCTCAGACCCCCCTCCAGCTAGAGACTATCTTTCCGGAGGACCCTGCCACGGAGGACCCAGCCTGCCGGCTGCAGACGGATCCAACTCAAGGTATAGACGGTACAGTGCATGGTGGTATTATCCACGCTGGAATTCACCCCACGCGTAGGACGTTGCGTCGGATCAGGCGGATCCAATCCAGTTATATTGCGGCACCCGTGGGCTGGAGCCCCGGGCAGGTACCTATAGTAGTGCACTAGTAGCGCTATCTCCAACACATTGGGTGGGTTTGGACATAAGGGACATCAGGGAATTGGTGCCCAGCACCCAGGTACTTTGGGGGATACCTATGTTGATGTGTGCACCCAGTGAAGGTCTATGTATACGGTTATATGCATCATGCTGTGTGGTGCAGAGTACCGAGGTTATTAGTTATAGTAAAACGTTTGCTAGCATATGTATGTGTGCGTGTATTATTATTATTGTGTTCCTGTAAGAGGACCATCCCACTCTGGTGGGAACCCTTACAGGTGGAGGCGCTGTGTTCGAATAATCAGGTAACCCCAGGCTCCCAGTGGCGGAGGTTCAGGCCTTCTGTGAGCCTATCAGGTAACGCACCACACCCGGTAACACAAGTGTATTGCTACATATGGTCCCCATCTGCGATTGGGGGGGGCAAAAGGTTTTACATTTGGAGGCGCTGCTGAGATCTCAGACCTGGGGTGCTCTATTAAAGTCTAAATTTAGCTGTTGCATTTGCCACCATGTTCTCACCGTCTAAGCAACAAGTGCGCGACTGGGCGCTGGAACTAGACGAGTCCCCAAACCATGTGCTCGCGGTGGGGGATGTGCCCGCAGGCCTTCCCTCTCAGGAAGTCATTAATCAGGTCAGATCATTCCCGAGTTCGCTCAAGCCCGCCAAATCGGGTGGAAATGGAACCCCACATACCGCTGGTACATACTCCTTATAGCCACCCGTTATGAAGTAAGGGAAAACATCACCCCTGCCGCCCTACACTTCCCGGGAGCCTTGCCTCCGGGGTGTTCTGTCATTTTCTCTGAATTGCCTAGGGCACTGCCGGCCCAAATACCCCATCCCGAGTCCACGCCGGGGCCATCCCGCACTCCCGGGATATATGGTGCGTTACTCTCAGGACATTCACTACTATATTCAGAGCCACTGATACCCAGGGTGATCTTCAGTCCCGGGTCCCACGTGGAGACCCCCTCCAGACTGGGCCCCCGCTCTCCATGTATCTGTCCCTTGAACGACAGACAGTACAAGACTCCAAGCCAGTATACAATCCCTGGCCCCTACATCCTTACAGGTGGACTCAGCGGCAGGAGGAATCCTACCTCAGCTAGTAGAAGCCCTGAGCCAGGCTTCCCATTCCCATCAATACCGCAAGCTCAAGATATTCCCCGGGAATAGACCCACGCTGGCGGGTGAGGCAGAATTTGAGGAATGGAAAGACCACACGGAACACGTGCTCCCGGAGTGGACTTGCTCTGATGCAGTAAAACGGCAACGAATTATTGAGTGCTTACGACCACCTGCTACGCATATGCTGCAGTTTTACGACAGTAAACACCCTAATGCCGACGCAACAGCCCTGATCCAGGCTCTAACCCGGACATACGGTGTTCCTAAGTACGCCGTGTCGTTACTGGCCAAATTCTACTCTCTCACGCAAGTCGAAGGAGAAGAAGTGTCAGAGTTTCTTCATCGGATCCAGTTGACCCTATGGCCTCTGGAAAAGAAGGAGGTTATTCCTGCAGCCCAAGCTGATGGCATGCGAGTCTAGCAACTTCTGCAGGGCACCTTGCCTATGCACCCGGTGGCGATACGAGTCAGTTGTACTCTCTCTCCAGACCAGCCTCTAGAGTTCGCAGATTTAATGGATAAAGTCTAGCTCATGAAGGTACTCTACAATTGCATCGGCCGAAGCCCCCGAGTGACTCTATGAAACGAGAGAAGACCGCTACTTCGGCCAAAGGATATCCTCAAGATGAACTGAAAAGAGCAGCGATCGCAAAGGCCAAAGAGATCAAAGGTGAGGAGGATTCCCCTGCTCATAAAAATCCTAATGCTGCACTACACTTCCCCAAGAGGGAGTCAGAGGCCTCCAGGGCTGAGACCCCTCCGGGTTTTCAAGGCTGCTTCAGGTGCGGCCAAAAAGGGCACTTCGCTAGTGCTTGCACCAGGACAAGAAAGGTCAGCTCCGACCCACCCAAAGCCATGACCTGCACGGCGCAGACTGAAGAAAGCCCTTCTCCCAAGGGCTCCACCCCGCTAAGCATTGGAGAAGCGGTAACAACAGACGCCTACATTCGTGTGGGGCCGGCTGCCCTCATACGCATCCTCGTAGAAGGCATCTACGCAACCGCGTTGTTGGACATTGGGTCTCAGGTGACCATTGTGTATCGCTCGTTCTATGATCAACATCTGAGTCACCTGCCATTGCAAACTGCGGACACTATGAGACTCTGGGGACTTAGTCAGGAGGCCTATCCCATTGACGGCGTGGTGAAACTTCGGCTGGCCATACTACAATTGAACACTGGCAAGTTCCATCCCATGGACGTGGAGGTGTTAATATGCCCCGAACCTCAAGAGCATCCCAGTGCCCCGATTATCCTGGGAACAAATACCGATGTGGTACGGGCAGTATTTCAAGCATACTTGAAAGAGGCTTGTGAATTACCCCTCTCGGCTCTACCCATACAACCCAGTATGACGGAAGAAGACCCTCCGAGCCCGGATGAAGTAGATTACGGAGACTTATTCAATACTCACGAAGGAGTGACCGTGATTCCCCCAGGGGGAGTAGAAGTTATGTGGGTGGAATGCTGCTATCCAGAACGAGACGAGGCCGATCAGCTCTTTTCCTTAGAGAGTGCATCCGAAGAGGATGCCTATCGCGGTTACCGACTTGTGCCTGAAATCCGAGAGTGGAAGGGCGGAATGCCTATGAACGTCAAGGTATATGTTCACAACATCTCTCCCTATCCCATGCCCTTAGACCAGGGACAACGGTTGGGTCGGATATACCCTGTTACCTCTGTCGATATGATGGCCGCCCAAGTAGATGATGCCGCACCACTGGAGCAGTCCACGGAAATGGCCTTTGACTTCAGGGAATCTGCCTTGTCCACTGCATGGAGGGCTCGTCTGACTGCCAAGTTGGAATTACGGAAGGACGTATTTTCCACGAGCGACATGGATGTGTGCTGTAGCCGAAATGCTCAACACACTATTCGGCTAAGTGACACCACCCCATTCCGGGAACGATCCCGTCGTATTGCTCCTCGAGATGTGGAGGATGTGAGAGACGTGTTACAAGAGATGGAAGCAGCGGGCATTGTGACTGAATCCCGTAGTCCCTACGCATCGCCGATTGTGGTGGTGCGAAAGAAGAATGGGTCGGTGCGATTGTGTGTCGACTACCGGACCCTGAACAACCGTACCATACCGGATCAGTATACACTGCCACGAATTGAAGAAATTCTCAATGCACTGTCGGGAAGTCAGTGGTTCAGTGTCTTGGACTTGAGGTCTGGGTACTACCAGGTACCTATGAGTGCAGAAGACCAGGAGAAGGCTTTCGTATGCCCCCTTGGCTTCTACCAATTCACTCGTATGCCCCAGGGTATTTTTGGAGCTCCAGCAACATTCCAACAGTTGATGGAAAAGACCATCGGGGACATGAACCCCCAGGAATGTCTCGTCTATTTGTATGATATCATTGTCTTTGGCAAGACTTTGGAGGAACATGTGGCACGGCTAATGAAGGCGTTGGATCGACTGGGACAAGAAGGCCTGAAGTTATCTTTGGATAAATGTTGTTTCTGCCGTACCTAGGTGACCTACGTGGGACATATAGTATCCGCTGAAGGGATAGCCACGGATCCCACCAAAATTGAATCAGTGATGGAATGGCCAAGACCCAGAAACGTCATGGAGCTACGCTCATTCCTAGGATTCTGCGGATACTACCGCCGTTTTGTAGAGGGGTATTCCAGTAGGACCAAGGTTCTTAACAATCTCCTCAAGATTTACCCCGAAGAGACGGGGTGACCTGCTACCTGGGCGCGATTGCCGTTCGATGACAAGTGGACAGACACCTGTGAACAAGCATTCCTTGATCTGAAGAAATGTTTAACAGAGACACCCGTTCTTGAGTACGCCGATCCCGAACTACCCTACGTCCTTCATGTGGACGCAAGCCTCAACGGGTTAGGAGCAGTACTCCATCAGAAATATCCGGCCGGTCTCCGACCAGTGGCCTATGTCAGCCGCAGTTTAACCCCCCGGGGAACACAACTATCCCGTCCATAAGCTGGAATTCCATGCCCTTAAGTGGGCCATTGTGGATAAACTCCACGACTACCTGTATGGGGTCCTCTTTGAAGTGCGCACAGACAATAATCCGTTGACATACATAACGACAACCGCCAAACTGGATGCTGCAGGCCATCGATGGTTAGCATCCCTCTCAAACTACAGGTTTACCTTGAAGTACAAGCCTGGGCCGCTAAACATTGGAGCTGATGCCCTATCTAGAAGGCCCGGACTAGAGGTCACCCCGGATGAGGGCATTTGGGAATAAATTCCTAGGCCAGGAATGCGAGCCATGTGCAACACGGCAGCTATAGTGGGGAATAAAGTGGCCTTCTCTGAATTACGTGTCGTGGATTCATTGGGATGTCAATCCAAGGCTCTACCTGCTGCCTACTGTGACCCTGATGGGCTGAACGTCACCCCTGATAAAATTATCTTGTGGAAAGATATGATACAATATCAGGTAAGGGACCCAGTAGTGGGCCTTATCCGCCAGGCAGTGCAGAAAAACAAACTTGATATGCTGAAGTGTGCTCCCAGCGACCTTGTGGCGATTCTCCTGCAGGAAGCTGACAAATTCCAGCTGGACAACGGTCTACTCTATCGGGTTGTACAGTACCATGACCATCCCGAAAGGAAACAATTGGTCCTACCCCGAAACTTACAATATCTGGTCCTGAAAGCCTTATACGATGAACATGGCCATCTGGGCGTAGAAAAGACTTTTGGGTTGGTGTGTGATCAGTTCGTCTGGCCACGGATGCGTGAATCAGTGGAGCGACACTGTCGTCGGTGCTCCCGATGCATCCAGCGCAAGACCCTCCCTACCAGAGCCGCCACCATGGCTCATCTGAAAAGCTCAGGCCCCATGGACTTGGTGTGTATGGACTTTCTGTGTATCGAACCTGATACCCGAGGCATCGGTAATGTGTTGGTCATCACAGATCATTATACTCGCTACGCTCAGGCCTTCCCCACCAAGGACCAGAAAGCTATCACAGTAGCTAAAGTACTATGGGAACGATACTGTATCCATTATGGGCTGCCAAACCGTCTGCATTCGGACCAAGGTCGGGACTTCGAAAGTAATATCATTAAGGAACTGCTCAAGCTACTAAACATTACAAAGTCTCGAACCACCCCATACCACCCAGAGGGAGATGCCTTACCGGAGAGATTCAACAGGACCCTCCTGGACATGCTTGGCATGTTAAAAGGATCTCAGAAGAGCGAATGGAGCAAGCATGTGGAATCTCTGGTGCATGCCTACAATTGCACCCGCCATGAGTCCACAGGGTTCACTCCTTATTTTTGATGTTCAGGCGAGAAGCGAGGCTTCCGGTGGATATATGTCTGCGGGTATCTACCGATGGGGTACCCAACATGACGCACTTCCGATACGTACAACGGCTACAAGACAGTTTGCAAAATGCTTACCAGTTAGCCGAGAAAGCTTCTGTAACGCGGATAACAAAAGATAACATAAGGATAACGCGGATAACATAAGGTCCGCCATCGGGAGATTCGTCCTGACGATGCCGTTCTACTCCGAAATCTAGGAGTCCCCGGCAAACACAAACTGCTGATCGCTGGCGTGACGGAGTCTATGAAGTTGAATCACAAATGCCAGGTACCCCAGTATATCGTATAAGAGACAGTGATGGCCGAGTAAAAAGCTGGCATCGTAATCACCTCCTCCCTATTCCACAAATGGAGGAAGGAGATACAGAGATACCGACTACATCATTAGATGGAGAGTCAGAACCAGTGTAAGCTAATGAGGAAACTAGTCCGTCAGAATGGAGGGCCCCTCTCAAAGGGAACCCCAACACTCCGCGGCACCTCCCGGGGCAGCTACGGGTAAAGGGCCTCAACAACCAACTGTTAATAAGGGAACTCCAATGAGTAAACCCTTGGAACCTAGAAGCCCATGCTTCATGCCCAAAAGAGACTTTTCAGAGACATTTATACCCTCAATGGGAGAGGCTGAACCTCAGGACTATGCACATTACTCTCCAAAAGAAGTAGAGCCAGAGCTTCGCAGAAGCCAAAGAATGAGGCACCCTCCCAATCGGGCAGCCTACGATTCAGTTGGGGCACCCCACTATGAGGCTCAGCAGTGGTCTCGGGCCAAGATACAGGCCGTTATTGTGATGTTCACTCAATTGTGTAATCTCATGTAAAGCATTGCAAGGTGTTAAGTTATATATTTGTACCGCATTTTTATTATATAACTTCTGTATATGGTTGTTTGCTACCCAAGCGAGATTGTTGGGATTTTACTAGGGGGAGTGTGTAGCCAGGTTCCCCTTTGCACGTCCAGTACTTCCAGGGCTCTTACCTCCGGCGGGGGGGAGTTGCGGGTGTCGGGAGGGGTTGGCTTGGTGCGCCGGGTTGTTGCGGCGCACCCGGCTAGCGGGGGCCGCCATTGTGAATGCGCGCGCATGCGCAGTGGTCGTGCATGCACAGATAGCGTTCGGGAGCTGCGGCGGCCATTACAAAGTTGCGCATGCGCAGTACGATCGCGCACGCGGCCCCAATTGATCAGTAGCCTCCGTGGGACTACAATTCCCATGAGGCCTAGGGAATGGATACTTTTCGCGGGCTTGGAGTGAGGCAGTTGGAGCAGGGAGCTGGGTAAGTGAGGGTGCAAGGGAGCAGTAGCCCCTTGCACTAGGCCAGTCACCCCCATAGGCCCCAGATAGCTATTACCCTTGTCCCAGCTTGTGGTTGCTTCAGGGACCGTCCTTAAGGAAGGAGATCTGCCCCTTTAGCTATTTGATTATCCTAGGAATCACTTTGTGGCACTCAGTCTGATTACTGGGTCTGGGCTCAGACCCCCCTGCAGCTAAAGACTATCTTTCCGGAGGACCCTGTCACGCAGTGACTACGGCCTGCCGGCTGCAGATGGATCCAACTCTAGGTATAGACGGTACGGTGCATGGTGATATTATCCACGCAGGAATTCACCCCACGCATAGGAGGACGTCGCGTTGGATCAGGCGGATATAATCCAGTTATATTGCGGCACCCGTGGGCTGGAGCCCCGGGCAGGTACCTATAGTAGTGCACTAACACTTCAAGGGATAGCGCTATCTCCAACACATTGGGTGGGTTTGGACATAAGGGACATCAGGGAATTGGTGCCCAGCACCCAGGTACTTTGGGGGATACCTATGTTGATGTGTGCACCCAGTGAAGGTCTATGTATACGGTTATATGCATCATGCTGTGTGGTGCAGAGTACCAAGGTTATTAGTTATAGTAAAACGTTTGCTGTGTGCGTGTATTATTATTATTGTGTTCCTGTAAGAGGACCATCCCACTCTGGTGGCAACCCTTACAGGTGGAGGCGCTGTGTTCGAATAATCAGGTAACCCCAGGCTCCCAGTGGCGGAGGTTCAGGCCTTCTGTGAGCCTATCAGGTAACGCACCACACCCGGTAACATAAGTGTATTACTACATATGGTCCCCTGCGATTGGGGGGGGGGGCAAAATGTGTTACATTTGGAGGCGCTGCTGAGATCTAAGACCTGGGATGCTCTATTAAGGTCTAAATTTAGCTGTTGCATTTGCCACCATGTTCTCACCGTCTAAGCAACAAGTACGCACCACACCCGGTAACACAAGTGTATTGCTACATATTGTCCCCATCTGCGATTGGGGGGGGGGGTGCAAAAGGTGGTACAATTAGAATGATTAAAGTTACAAAAAAAAATTATTAAAAGTTCACACACCAGAAATAATTACAAGTTTAGGAAATTATTTAAACATTTGATGTAATTGGCCAAATGCCACAAGATGGTGGTAGAGAGCAATAATAAGATTGCGATATTCCAATACATATATCAGTGCACATAATGCCAAAACAGTAGATATAATTAAATGAGTAAAAAGAAATATAAATACATATATTTATACATACATTAATGAGAGAAAAGAAGAGAACAATTATAATTAATAAAAGAATTGACATCAATATCTATTTTTCATCCCTTTTGATGTAATATGTTTTTTCTGTACCTTATGGACAAAAGGAACTTTGTCTATTTGATAGCTGCACCAAACATCACTTTCTATTTTTACACATTAGATAATTAATTTGCATTCATTTCATCCACTCCACATCTATCAGGAGTATGGAACCCTTGAGGTAAAACAGAATCGCAAAAAAAAAAAGAGACGGTTATAAGTTAAATAGAAAGTGTTTAATGTTCACAACAAGTTAGTTACTTAAAAAAAAGGTAAAACAAAAAGGTATCTTTAAAGTCTGTAGAGCTAGTTGCAAAAAGTGAGGTAGCCAGGGAAGAACAAATTACCAGAAGGGCAACAATTGCAAGGGAATTACAAGGGGGGAAAAAGGTACATGTTAAGTCTGCAGCGTTAGATGCAAGGTAAGGCCGTGGTGTAGCAAGTGCGGCGCGTGCACAGCGCTTCACCACGATTTGCGGTCTGGGAGCAGATGGAGGAGTTTGCGAGGGGGGAGGGGGTGGCTGGTGTTTTCCAGGGGCGTGGCCATGGCCTCACCCGGTTGGTTCGCCCTCATTGGCTGAACCACCGGCAGGGGCGTGGCCACCCCTCCGTAGCAACTTGTAAATACAATTATGTGGTATTTACAAAACCTCGTCGTAGAGCTCGACTGCTAAATGCGCGCCAAGGTAAGTACTGGGCCCGGTCTGATTGGGGGGGCGGTTCTTCTACGCACAGCGCACACGCCGAGGCATGTGCTGTAGAGGGTACTGGGGCCGCAGCCTAATGGTAGCCAGGGGGGGGAAAAAGAGCAGGTAGCAACAACTAGCAGGCTGGGTGAGGTTTATAAACGCTAAGCTAAAATGGTCACTGGCCCCATGGGAGATGGTAGTTCCTACCAGCCCTGGGCATGAACTTGACTTCTTTTGTGTGCCCCTACAGGTCCACAGTGAGTATTGCTTGAGGGAATCTTTACAACATCTAACCCAGGGGAGCGAAAACTTTTTCCCCTGCGCCCCCCGGCTGGCAGTTCCCTTCTCTCTGCAACCCACCCCCCTCTCTTACCTTGGCTCCGGGACAGCACATTGCCATGGCATGACATTGCGGCGTCATTTGACGCCGCGTTGCCATGGCAATGCGTCTAAGATGCCGCCGGAGCCAAGGTTAGTGAGGTTCACAGAGGCCTTCGCCGCTTCCCCGGCACTTCATTTAAGAGCCTTCAGGAAGCGTGCGGGGCCTCTGTAAGCCCTGCGCCCCGCGCACTCAGTCTCGCGCCCCCCCAGTTTGCACACCGCTGATCTAACCAGAGGGACAAAACTAGTGAGGATATTTAACCCCAGTTCCAGTGATGTGCATGCAATATCTTGTATATAATGTATACCCTGTTCACTTATGTAACTGTATTTGTAACCATGTATTATTTGTCATATTAACTCTGTACCCAGGACATACTTGAAAATGAGAGGTAACTCTCAATGTATTCCTTCCTTTTAAAACAGTAATAAATAAAATGATTGATCAGCTATGGATAAAAGCTGTCAAAAATAGCTTGATTCCCCTGTACGAGCTGTGGTCCCCCAGGTCTGTAGGTGAGACTTCCGGGTGCTATCTTGATATTCCCTTTGTCACAGATTCTGAGAACGCTTTTACAGAGAAAATCTGATGGTGCCACATGTATCCACTCAGACTGCAGCTTGGGGAATCAATGTGCCGGGGACTGCCAGGCAGCCCTGTGAGTACTCGGAGTACTCAGGTATTAGTTCACCTCTGCTGAACCTAGGTCTGAACTTTTGACAACTTGATTACATTTATAACTTACTAACCTTTTCCCTTTATTTTTTAGTATGACCAGCTTCATTATGATTTTACAGGTACCCATTTGCCTATTTGCACATTTTTCCACCTGTAAGGTCACTATTACATTTACACAGCTCAGTTTTCTTGTGAAGGGTTCAGCTACAGTTGATGAGCTTTATTCACCCTTAAATTACATGTTCAATGCTCTCTAAGATGGTTTAATTGTAAATAATATCTTTAAAATTATTAAGACAGCGGACGGGGTCACCAGAGCTAGTTGTTGGGTCTGCCACAGGGGCGATTGTTAGGTCTCACAATTTCATTTTACACTGTCTTTTTTCCAAACGTTCTGTGCAGGATCTATGTACCTAGTTTTATTTTGAAGCCTAGTTTTTCTTTGTTTCCCTTTTGTTCAAGTTTTTATTTATTGTTTACACCCAGATATTTGTATTTACTTCTACAGTTCTCTACTCAAAGTTACTGTAATCCCCCAATTTTTGAAAAAGTTATTCCCAATTTTCTTAAGCTTCTGCCCCCCAATTGAAATGGGCATTGCAACATTGATTAATAATCAGGTTGCATTCAAACCCATCATGTCGAAAGCGGAGAGGAGATACATCTAGTGGTGTGAACGCTTAAGGCTGCGGCCATGCTGTCGCTAAGCGCGGCCATGCTGTCGCTAAGCACGCTCATGCTTGGGACGTCACCAACTCTCCAAGCATGAGCGCTCGGCTATCATGCAATAATTTGAGAGCAGGGGGTGTGGCTATTAGGGAGGTGTGTGTGTGTGTCTGGCTTTCCACTGTGAGGTATATTTATATACATATCATACACCCTTTGGACACTTTGGACTATCTGTGCTAAGTGCAGAGGTATGATCCACGGTATTTGAGACATTGTAACTGGAACCTTGGATCCAAGTGTAGTTTTTGATTGCCACCCTATGGAGGATTTTAACATTGTTTCACTGTAAATAGTTCACTTTAACTGTAATATATTCAGATGTAATTAAAGTTTTATTATTTTCATTTTATGATCCCATGTGGATCTCCTCTAGAGGATTTATTTTGAGCTAGGTACCTACCCGTAGGTTGTATCTACATACCTAGTGGATGAAATATTGACATATCTTGGATTTATATGGTCCTGATCACCTTATTACTCAGCGAGTGCATGTAATATGACCTTTTTGACCCTTCTGAGGTCTTACCTTTGTTTATGTAGATTGCAATCCTATTTGCACCCTGATCATTAGAATACTCCTATATACGTACGGATATTTTTGAGTATTGGGTTGAGCGGTTTGTTCACCACTACTGTTCTATATTGAGGGATAGATGTTCCAATATGTATTTTGGTCTTCAGATTAGCCTCAATAAACGCCTAACGTTTCTATGATGATGTGAGGTGTTAGGCGGTACCTCTGAAGTACCTTATCCTCAGGCATGTTAAATACATTAACACTAGCCCATTACATTATTTCCCTTCTTCTCCAGGGTCTTGGTCTATTTGCAAGAATACCAAGCATTGCCAGGTAGTATCTATGCATCATTAGATTGACAATGGCAAATGAATCCAGAATACGTATGTTGCAAATGCTGGGTTCTTATAGTGTAGTCTGATTAGCACCTAGTGCCTATAGGCACATAATTAAGGTGTCCTAAAGTAAGGAAAACCTAATGCAATAATGAGAATCAAAGTCTAAATTGGACGCTAAAACAAGACAGGTGCTATTTTAATATGTGTACATCCATGTTGAGCTCATTTAAATAAATGAATTATAGACACCACAATGCACCACCTGTTGTGACAATATATCTATGACCCCTACGTCGCACACCAGTCATTTGCTACCAGGAAATGAGATTGTGCTACGACACCACTGACGTAAGCCAACTTTAAATCCGCCCATATTGCCACTAGGATGTCGTTTTTGTAATGGATAAAATAAATATGTATTGTCTGTCTACAAAGCCAATTTGTGTTTAATTTAGGTAAAGTCTGTAACTCTGTGTCCAACAACCCATGATCTGTCAATAATAGCTTTTCTTAACTCATTGCTGCTGTGCCATCCTTATCCTGACATATTTGACATTGTAACATAATGTTAAATCCCTTGCATGCTTCCTCACATTGTCATTTGCACCAGCCTGTTTACGCCAAAATAGATTTATTTATTCTTTGCTAAACGTTGCCGCTATAAAGCTGCTGGAATAGAATAAAATGGCATCCATTGTCACCGAAATAAATGAAGGCAATCACAAGGAACAACACAAAACATGTTTGGGGATCTTGGCTGCATCATGATATGACATTTGTTTGCCCTTCTTGCAGCAAAGGGACGAAGAAAAGGTTTTATTATGATTTTGACACTGCTTGTGATCAAATCTACAGCTTTCTCCTAAAGTGAAACCTTGACCTCCACTGTGACATTCAATCGACTAAAAGAAAAATAGTCAAAACATGTCCTTTCTTTACTCTGTCTTATTAAACTACGGTAACAAGGTTGTGCAGAACTCGTCAGAAAGCAGCGCTGTTGTTGTAATGTCTAAGGGGCCTATGCAGAGAGCAGCGCTATTTCGAAATTCGCCATTTTTTGGAGAAAATCGCGCAGAAAGCAGCAGAAAATGGCGAGTTCCGAAAAACGCGCCAATTTTTCTTTTCTATTTGTAAAACTCGCCTCGCGGCTGGCGAGAACCTCAATCTCGCCAGTTTTAAAAATATCCGTATGCAGAGAGGCGCGAACGGCATCTAGCGGCTGTTCGCGCCAATAAAATGGCGCGATTGTCTCCTTTTTGCCTCGCCAGAAAAAACTGGCAAGAAGCTGCCGCTCGCGGCCATTGCAAAGGGAAAAAAAAGGCGCGAATTTGTTTTTACACGTTTCTGAAGCGCGCATCTCGCCAATTTAAACTCGCCACACGCATCCATGTTAAACATAGCAGAATTCGCACTTTTCTGCATATGGAGAATAAAACTCTCCAAAAAAGCTACTTTTTAATAAATTCGCCAATTTTAAAATTCGCTGCTCTCTGCATAGGCCCCTAAGTTCCATGTAGCAGCACATAACGGAGTTGCAATAACGTGACTCCGCCATTTCACTTTTTTCTCCACCGTATTTACTGCAATTTCAGATGAATTTATTACCTTTTCAACTTCACAGTCCTGAAGTGCAAACAATGGTAAATACAATAATGGTTTCATTAAGGTCAATAACTGAATGAGGAAACAATGCAGAAGAAGAAACAGGTCTAAGTTATACATTTGTTTTTTTATAAAATTACAAGGTGACTACCCCAAAAAAATAATCAATATCACTCACAACACAGGAGATTGTTGAATGATTTCTTAATGAGGATGTTATCAGGATGAAAAAAAAAAGTAAATGTATTTGATAGAACGATGAGTCATTTAAATAAGAATATAATTTTAAGGCCATCTTAAAAGTCATTTTTAAAGTGTTAAAAATAAAGTACAGTCTATTTTAAAGAAAGTAAAATGGTACCATGAATCTCCTCGTTTCAGCGTTTTCCAAGAATAATTTCCATATGTTCAGGCTGTAAAATCTGCATGGGTTCCAAAATGTCTTCTAAAGGCTACAAAGAAGGGACTGTTTAAGAACTTCTATGGCAAGGAGTTAGAATTACCACTGACTGCAGTCTACCCTTTTCATAATTACCATCATACTGACTCAATAGTTTATTAGCACCCCAATAACTGACTTCCTTATGGAAGTCTAACAAACAAACTCTCAGGGGCCTATTCTATAAGCCTTCATAAAAAAAATCGCTGGGCCGATAACGCTGCCAGTTTTTTGAGCGTTGCTATCAAGGTATTCAGAAAGCCTCGATTACCTGTGATAGCAAAATTCCCAAAACGGTTCGCCTCTCTCAAAAGGTCTCACCCGGCGATTTGTTCCAGCTGCAGAGAGAGCTGCACAGAGAGAGCTGCACAGAGAGAGCCGCCTCTCCCTGTGCATATCTCACCAGCGGTCACAGGCTTTAAATTAAAAAAAATAATTCTAGTGTACGTGAGCAGGGGGTCTCCGGAGCAGAACCACTTTGATTTCAGGTCCGGGGGCCCCTGCTTCCCGAGATACAGGTCCCGTTATGGGGTTAAAAAGGATGTCACATCACTTTAAAGAATGATGTCGCATCCTTTAAACTTATGTAACATATCACATGGTACATGAACCAATGGGATTGCCTTCAATCCCATTGGCTGTAATACCATGTGATATAGCCATGTGGTTTTAAGGATGCGACATACCTCCCTGGGAGATGACGTCCCATCCTTAAAAAAAAAAAAATTAAAAAGAGGCGGGCACGATACAGTGTCCAAGCGGATTGGAGCTGTACCATCTGACCCTAAAATGTGATGTTACAGGCCATATATAAGGCCTGTTCCATTTCATTTTAGCTCAAGAAGACGACGGGACAACAACTATTGTGGATTTAACATGGGGTTTTGGATTGAAAGAAAGAAGATAGAAGATTAAAGAAAAGAATAAAATAATGACAGATGAAGATAGAAGATGGTGAAAGAAGATCAAAGAAAGAAGATTTTTGTACTTGATGCTGTCCTTCAAGGAGGATGGAGACGGATTGTGGGTGATGACGTCACTTGGTCGAGAGCTTCCTGAAACGGAGGATGAAGACTTCTAAAGGTAAGTAAAATATTGAATGCATGTAAATGTTTTTTTTTAATTGTATTTTTATGTTTGTGATTGCCCATTGACTGCTAATGTATTAATCTGTGCCTTTAGGGTACAGATAAATACAGTGACAGGCAATGCATTTCTTGGCAAATGCTTGTTTTTAATTGATTTAATTTTTTTCTATTTCTGTTTATTGTTTTGATTAAATTGTTTGGAATTTGGATGGCTTGCTTTTAGTACATTTTAGGGTTGGTTAGCGGTTTAAATTAATTTATTGTTTTGTAGGCTAGTGGTTTTATTTATTTAATTGATTTGTTGGCTAGTGCTTTTATTTGTTTAATTGATTTGTTGGCTAGTGCTTTTATTTATTTAATTGATTTGTTGGCTAGTGCTTTTATTGATTGAATTGATTTGTTGTCGAGTGCTTTTATTTCTTGAATTGGTTGGATAGGTGTTTATTTAATTTTATTCTTATGTTTTGGAATAACATCATTTTGTATTCTTTTGCTGTTTTGGTGATAGATAAATGTTATTCATGTGTACTATTAGGCTTTTAATTATTTTATTGTTGGAGTGTTTTGGTGCTTGTGTATTTCTTTTGTTATTGTATATTTTTGGCCTTAATGATTTTTATTAGGTTGACCATTGAGTGCTATAGTAGCTTATCATGCCCATATTAAATGGGTATGATATACAACTGTGCCAATCAATGGGTACAAGGTGGGTATAGTGGGGCCGGGGTGGGTGGTTAGGCCTCCCAGATGGGTACTGGGGGACGGGGGTTAATCCCTTAATTACTATAATGGTTATTTATCGCTAAAGTGATTAAGGGGTTAGAGGCCATTAGATTGTATTTTTTCATGTACTGTTGCTGGCAACGGATGCCCTTCATGATGGCGTATGTAGAAAGTTTTATTTACTTTATTTATGCTGGCTAATGTTTTATTTTGAATGGGCAAATGAGCTATTATCCATATGTGGATAATAGTTATTTTGCCCATTACAGTACTGTATTGTATGTGTTGGGAGGTGGTTGGGGGTAGAGGAGGTGGGTAGTAGGGTTGTTGTGTGTATTTTTGTTTATTGTGGGTAGAGGGATTGGGTGAAGGGGGTAGTAGCCCCAAGGTATTAACCGCAAAAGTAATGAAAGGGTTAACTACACCCGCAAATGCCCCCCCCCCCACAAGGCCTAAACACCCAGGGCCAAATACCACCTTCACCCACCCCCGCTACCCATAATAAACATGGCACTGGTTGTTAACCCCCTTCATTGCCTTAGCGGCTAGCCGCTAAGGTAATGACGTTGCCTGTAAATGCATTTTTATTGCATGGGATTCATGCGGGGGGTCTCTGGTGCTGATATTAATCAGCTCCGGAGAATACCGGCATCCATCCGATGCAGGAAAAAAAGCATTTCTTTTCTAAGTCTTCTCTCGCCGCATTCTCAGCAGGTTCTCACCAGCCTCACGCCAACTTTTCCTGGCATGAGGATTTTGGGAGAAACTCCACTCAAGAGCCATGATTAGTCTCGATAAACTAATTGACGCTACTAGAATTGCACGTTTCAGAACATGGCGATAAGTGGCTTATCGCTGCTCACCCGGCCATGTGTTTTGGATGGCTGAAAAAATTGTCGATTCATGCCTTTATCGTCCACTTATCGAGGCTTACAGAATAGCAGTAGGCATTTTGGCCTAAAAGGCCCCCATAAGTGGCTTATCGAGGGTTATAGAATAGGCCCCTTAATGTGCTTAAGTTTCCTTGTCTTCTTCAAAATTCCTGTGACCCAAAGGCAATCAAAAACGATTTTCTCCCACCTGCTTGCCCCAGCACCTCAAGCACCCCAGCCTCCCTCCTCACCTTACTGTGCGTCTCCACAGTTCTGTTCACATTATAAGTGAGGATTCCAGTATTCGTTCATCTTTTTTTTTTTTTTCAAGTGCTTTCATTTCATAATAATAATTTTTAAAAAAATGTATGTGTTTATCAGTGTTAACAGTGAAAACAAATTGACACACATTTGAATTTGGGGTTTATTGGTGGACCTATTTTTAGTTCCCATACTACCCATGTGTTGTCTCCTAGCTGTGGCTGGGCTGCGACAAGAGGTGGAACTCAGAGGAAACGATGCTTCATTTCCGTTTTAATCATGTGTAAGATGATCAAATGGTTGTTTTTCAGTAAAAAAATCTTAAAAAACTGGAATCCCTAATTATAATTTCTATGATCAGGAGGGAACTTCCTAAAATGGCTGTATCAGTGTTTGATAACTTGTTAATATTTTGGTTTGTTACATTCGCTCTATTTAACTGCCTCCCCACCTCACTACTGCGGCACATTTTGACACCGCTTCAATAAATGGTCATATTAATACTGTAAGACGTCACGCATTTGCAAGCCTAAGTAAAAGGAGAGTAGGAACACACACAAATGATAGATCTGTGGAATACCTTTTGCCTGTATTGTGTCCTCGGCAAAAAGTATCACAAAATGTTAGCAGAAACTCCAGGAGAACGGCACAGTAAGTGAATTAGTCCAGCAGACGTGGATTCTCCGTTACCCGTTATTTCGAACTTGCTAACAAATGACAGTTTTGAGAAACGGGCTCCGTTAGCCGATGTGCTGGGTCGCACTGGAACACCTTGATTACTTCCTCTGAGAATATGATGTGCACGGAGCTGTAAAGGATTAAACAGTTCCGTTAGAAAACAAAATCACAAGACGTAACACCGCAGTTTTTAAATACACTAATCTGCAGTGGTAGTTCTACTGTATCCAGAACAAGAACAAAATATGACTTACCTTTGTCATAATCACTTAAACAGCTGAAAATGAATAAAGTAAAATCATCCTATTCAAAAATAGATTTCTTTAATGTTTCTGTGAAACTGCCCTTCACTGGATTATACAGGTACAAGCAGTTGAGCACAGTGCAATTTCTTTTTCCCACTAGGAAATAAACATCCATTCTTCTGCGTATGTAGCATTACAATCTACAAGGCCTAGATGCACTAAGCTCCGTTAAGTCAAAGAACATGCTGTAACGTGATATTAAAGCGGGAACGAACATCATTTTCTTTGACTTAATGTGATCTTCACAAAACTAATTGCAGATGTAGCCAAGGTCATTGCACCTGCTCATAATGTGCAATATCAGGTTATAATGCACAATAATGGAACATGGGAAGTAATACCAGTGCCGGTGCTCTAGATAGTAGCTAGAGACATAGTAACTGTCTAAAGTCCGTAATAGCAGGCAATCATTTAAATGCAGTGCTCCAGGAAATATGTGACCACTGCACAGAACATGCTGATATATCCAGCCGATAAATGTGTGGACAATGTAACAGGTAGAGGAAAGGGAAGAGCGGGGGGAGGGGAAAAGGAACCGGCAGCATGAGATGCACAGCTGTGAACCCGTGATGCCGGTTGATCCGGCCTCGCCGTAACAACAGCCCCAAATGATTCCTGCTGTCACCCACTGGCCACGAATAAACGGAGGAGAAGGTGTAAATGAGCTCACGTTCCCAGAGTGTCCGTATCTGTGTATACTGTGTCATAATGCAGAATAGGAAGATCCTGGTCGATGCGTGCTCCAGCCGAGAGAAGGTATATGCAGGTAGATTAAGCTGGACTATAAGACGTAAAAAAACTTTGATTGAAAGTAGAAACATTGACATCGTTCCAGCAGTCATCTCTGATGCGTTTCGTACCGCTATGGTACTTTATCAAAGAGTGACTGCAAGTAGACAGGAGGATCCTTTTGTAGCGGCTTCCGGTGATTAATTGGATGCAGGTAGATACAAGCAACACCTGAAAGGTGTAGCGATGTGCCAGGAATTTGTACAGGAAGCCGCTACTCTATGGAATTCCCTGAGTCCAATAGAAACATACTAACATACTGTACAAGAATAAAAATACATTGTATTCATTGCATCTTGAATCAGAGGGGTAATATATACAGTACCAATAAGTAACAATAAATAACAAGTGCAGCAATTGAAACATAACCACTATAACAAAAAGCCTACTGAATACAAGGTAATCTATAAAATGAACTTAGAACAATATAATGCTATTTTGTTACGCTGGTATTAGACCCCCAAAAGATTAAAGCAGATGTTCCCGGGGACCTCGGACAGGTGTTGGAGGGGATGGGGACAGCTAGGAGATCTGGCGGTATTGTCCAGTACTGCAAACATACTGGAAAACAGTTCTGAAATTAAGAAAAGATGTAACGGATATTGAGATCCCGCTAGATCCAATTTTAATTATTCTGGCTAAACCCATGGACGATGTGAACCACTATACATTTAAATTGATCCTGCATATTCTAACGGCGGCTAGATGCGCTGTAGCAGCAGTGTGGAAAACAACACTCCCGCTCTCCAGAAGAGAGGTTATTAGAAGGGTTAATGATGTCCAATTGATGGAGACCCTCACCTCATTTCTGAATCATACAGTATGATACAGTCTGGGATCCCTGGGATGCCGGATAGGGTGGTGCCCCCGGAGGGAGAGTTGATTTGGGAGTGGTTTGTGTGGAATGTGTTATGTTGTGTATGAGATATTGTATGATATGTAATGTGACTGTTGATGCTTGTAAGGAATTCCGATCAAAATGGTTGTCCCCTCCCCCTCCCTTTTTCTTTCTTGTACCCTTACCCCTCCAATTTATGTTTGAAAACTTTAATAAAAATATAAGTTACAAAAAAAATGTAAAAAAAATAATGCTGGAAATCTGTAAACATATTCAATTGAAAATAGAATACTATATAAAGAACATAGCAATAATGAATGATGATATAGCATGTTAAAGGACACCAAAAGGTGTCTTAAACAAATGAAATGGAATAGAATCATAGAAACCAAAAACCACTACACATATCTCAAGGTGGCACTAAAGACCACTGTAAAACTATTGAAAATAATGTATAGATATATAAAGCAATACAATATAGGGATGGATAAGATATGACCCATCCATATGAATATATCATTGACTATATATGAGAAAAATATATCAAGATAATAGTAATGATAGATTAATGTCTACTGCAAAAAATAATGTGGTACTGTATAATAGTAATGGCAAACATTCATATGTGTATGTATATAAATAATGATATAATGTTATATAACAAAAATCCACCATATAGGGACATCTGACTATACAGTATATATCTATATGAACATAAATAGATACATAACAAAAATATACAGTATATGAACAGATTTATAACAATTGTAAAACGCTGGGGAAAATGGGGAACGATGGGAAGATCATGAGAGACGCTGGGGAAAATGGGGAATGATGGGAAGATCATGGGGGACGATGGGGAAAATGGGGAACGATGGGAAGATCATGAGAGACGCTGGGGAAAATGGGGAATGATGGGAAGATCATGGGGATGATGGGGAAAATGGGGGATGCTGGGGAAAATGGGGAACAATGGGAAGATCATGGGGGACGATGGGGGAAATGGGGGACGATGGGGAAAATGGGGAACAATGGGAAGATCATTGGGGATGCTGGGGTATGTGGGGAACGATGGGAAGATCATAGGGGACACTGGGGAAAATGGGGAACGATGGGAAGATCATGGGGGACGCTTGGGAAAATGGGGAACGATGGGAAGATCATGGGGGGTGCTGGGGAAAATGGGGAACTATGGGAAGATCATGGGGGATACTAGGGAAAATGGGGAACTATGGGAAGATCATGGGGGACACTAGGGAAAATGGGGAGCGATGGAAAGATCATGGGGGACGATGGGGAAAATGGGGAACGATGGGAAGATCATGGGGGATGCTGAGGAAAATGGGGAATGATGGGAAGATCATAGGGGATGCTGGGGAAAATGGGGAACAATGGGAAGATCATGGGGGATGCAGAGGAAAATGGGGAATGATGGGAAGATCATGGGGGACGCTGGGGAAAATGGGGAACGATGGGAAGATCATGGGGGATGCTGAGGAAGATGGAGAGCAATGGGAAGATCATGGGGGACGCTGGGGAAAATGGGGAACAATGGGAAGATCATGGGAGATGCTGGGGAAAATGGGGAACGATAGGAAGATCATGGGGGACGCTGGGGAAAATGGAGAACGGTGGGAAGATCATGGGGGACGCTGGGGAAAATGGGGAACGATGGGAAGATCATGGGGGAAGCTGGGGAACAATGGGAAGATCATGGGGGATGATGGGGAAAATGGGGAACTTTGGGAAGATCATGGGGGACGCTGGGGAAAATGGGGAACGATGGGAAGATCATGGGGGATGCTGGGGAAAAAGGGGAACGATGGGAAGATCATGGAGGATGATGGGGAAAATGGGGAACAATGGGAAGATCATGGGGACGCTGGGGAAAATGGAGAACGATGGGAAGATCATGGGGAATGCTGGGGAAAATGGGGAACGATGGGAAGATCATGGGGAATGCTGGGGAAAATGGGGAACGATGGGAAGATCATGGGGGACCCTGGGAAAAATGGGGAACGATGGGAAGATCATGGGGGACGCTGGGGAAAATGGGGAACGATGGGAAGATCATGGGGGACGCTGGGGAAAATGGCAAACAATGGGAAGATCATGGGGGACGCTGGGGAAAATGGGGAACGATGGGAAGATCATGGGGGACGCTGAGGAAAATGGGGAACGATGGGAAGATCATGGGGGATGCTGGGGAAAATGGGGAACGATGGGAAGATCATGGGGGACCCTGGGGAAAATGGGGAACGATGGGAAGATCATGGGGGACGCTGGGGAAAATGGGGAACGATGGGAAGATCATGGGGGACGCTGGGGAAAATGGCAAACAATGGGAAGATCATGGGGGATGCTGGGGAAAATGGGGAACGATGGGAAGATCATGGGGGACGCTGAGGAAAATGGGGAGCGATGGGAAGATCATGGGGGACGCTGGGGAAAATGGGGAACGATGGGAAGATCATGGGGGACGCTGGGGAAAATGGCAAACAATGGGAAGATCATGGGGGATGCTGGGGAAAATGGGGAACGATGGGAAGATCATGGGGGACGCTGAGGAAAATGGGGAACGATGGGAAGATCATGGGGGATGCTGGGGAAAATGGGGAACGATGGGAAGATCATGGGGGACCCTGGGAAAAATGGGGAACGATGGGAAGATCATGGGGGACGCTGGGGAAAATGGGGAACGATGGGAAGATCATGGGGGACGCTGGGGAAAATGGCAAACAATGGGAAGATCATGGGGGACGCTGGGGAAAATGGGGAACGATGGGAAGATCATGGGGGACGCTGAGGAAAATGGGGAACGATGGGAAGATCATGGGGGATGCTGAGGAAAATGAGGAACGATGGGAAGATCATGGGGGACGCTGGGGAAAATGGGGAACGATGGGAAGATCATGGGGGATGCTGAGGAAAATGGGGAGCGATGGGAAGATCATGGGGACGCTGGTGAAAATGGGGAACAATGGGAAGATCATGGGAGACGCTGGGGAAAATGGGGAACGATAGGAAGATCATCGGGGACGCTGGGGAAAATGGAGAACGATGGGAAGATCATGGGGGACGCTGGGGAAAATGGGGAACGATGGGAAGATCATGGGGGATGCTGGGGAAAATGGGGAAAGATTGGAAGATCATGGGGGACGCTGGGGAACAATGGGAAGATCATGGGGATGATGGGGAAAATGGGGAACGATGGGAAGATCATGGGGGACGCTTGGGAAAATGGGGAACGATAGGAAGATCATGGGCAACGCTGGGGAAAATGGGGAACGATGGGAAGATCATGGAAGACGATGGGGAAAATGGGG
Source organism: Ascaphus truei (assembly GCF_040206685.1). Classification (NCBI taxonomy): domain Eukaryota; kingdom Metazoa; phylum Chordata; class Amphibia; order Anura; family Ascaphidae; genus Ascaphus; species Ascaphus truei. The sequence continues at coordinate 122,909,335 of NC_134487.1, forward strand.
AACAATGGGAAGATCATGGGGACACTGGGGGAAATGGAGAATGATGGGAAGATCATGGGGGATGCTGGGGAAAATGGGGAACGATGGGAAGATCATGGGGGACGCTGGGGAAAATGGAGAACGATGGGAAGATCATGGGGGACGCTGGGGAAAATGGTGAACGATGGGAAGATCATGGGGGACCCTGAGAAAATGGGGAACGATGGGAAGATCATGGGGGACGCTGGGGAAAATGGGGAACGATGGGAAGATCATGGGGGACGCTGGGGAAAATGGGGAATGATGGGAAGATCATGGGGAACGCTGGGGAAAATGGTGAACGATGGGAAGATCATGGGGGACGCTAGGGGAAAATGGGGAACGATGGGAAGATCATGGGGACGCTGGGGAAAATGGTGAACGATGGGAAGATCATGGGGAATGCTGGGGAAAATGGGGAACGATGGGAAGATCATGGGGGACGCTGGGGAAAATGGTGAACGATGGGAAGATCATGGGGGACGCTAGGGGAAAATGGGGAACGATGGGAAGATCATGGGGACGCTGGGGAAAATGGTGAACGATGGGAAGATCATGGGGACGCTGGGGAAAATGGAGAACGATGGGAAGATCATGGGGAATGCTGGGGAAAATGGGGAACGATGGGAAGATCATGGGGGACCCTGGGAAAAATGGGGAACGATGGGAAGATCATGGGGGACGCTGGGGAAAATGGGGAACGATGGGAAGATCATGGGGGACGCTGGGGAAAATGGCAAACAATGGGAAGATCATGGGGGACGCTGGGGAAAATGGGGAACGATGGGAAGATCATGGGGGACGCTGAGGAAAATGGGGAACGATGGGAAGATCATGGGGGATGCTGGGGAAAATGGGGAACGATGGGAAGATCATGGGGGACCCTGGGGAAAATGGGGAACGATGGGAAGATCATGGGGGACGCTGGGGAAAATGGGGAACGATGGGAAGATCATGGGGGACGCTGGGGAAAATGGCAAACAATGGGAAGATCATGGGGGACGCTGGGGAAAATGGGGAACGATGGGAAGATCATGGGGGACGCTGAGGAAAATGGGGAACGATGGGAAGATCATGGGGAATGCTGGGGAAAATGGGGAACGATGGGAAGATCATGGGGGACGCTAGGGGAAAATGGGGAACGATGGGAAGATCATGGGGACGCTGGGGAAAATGGTGAACGATGGGAAGATCATGGGGAATGCTGGGGAAAATGGGGAACGATGGGAAGATCATGGGGGACGCTGGGGAAAATGGTGAACGATGGGAAGATCATGGGGGACGCTAGGGGAAAATGGGGAACGATGGGAAGATCATGGGGACGCTGGGGAAAATGGTGAACGATGGGAAGATCATGGGGACGCTGGGGAAAATGGAGAACGATGGGAAGATCATGGGGAATGCTGGGGAAAATGGGGAACGATGGGAAGATCATGGGGGACCCTGGGAAAAATGGGGAACGATGGGAAGATCATGGGGGACACTGGGGAAAATGGGGAACGATGGGAAGATCATGGGGGACGCTGGGGAAAATGGCAAACAATGGGAAGATCATGGGGGACGCTGGGGAAAATGGGGAACGATGGGAAGATCATGGGGGACGCTGAGGAAAATGGGGAACGATGGGAAGATCATGGGGGATGCTGGGGAAAATGGGGAACGATGGGAAGATCATGGGGGACCCTGGGGAAAATGGGGAACGATGGGAAGATCATGGGGGACGCTGGGTAAAATGGGGAACGATGGGAAGATCATGGGGGACGCTGGGGAAAATGGCAAACAATGGGAAGATCATGGGGGACGCTGGGGAAAATGGGGAACGATGGGAAGATCATGGGGGACGCTGAGGAAAATGGGGAACGATGGGAAGATCATGGGGGATGCTGGGGAAAATGGGGAACGATGGGAAGATCATGGGGGACGCTGGGGAAAATGGGGAACGATGGGAAGATCATGGGGGACGCTGGGGAAAATGGCAAACAATGGGAAGATCATGGGGGACGCTGGGGAAAATGGGGAACGATGGGAAGATCATGGGGGACGCTGAGGAAAATGGGGAACGATGGGAAGATCATGGGGGATGCTGAGGAAAATGAGGAACGATGGGAAGATCATGGGGGACGCTGGGGAAAATGGGGAACGATGGGAAGATCATGGGGGATGCTGAGGAAAATGGGGAGCGATGGGAAGATCATGGGGACGCTGGTGAAAATGGGGAACAATGGGAAGATCATGGGAGACGCTGGGGAAAATGGGGAACGATAGGAAGATCATCGGGGACGCTGGGGAAAATGGAGAACGATGGGAAGATCATGGGGGACGCTGGGGAAAATGGGGAACGATGGGAAGATCATGGGGGATGCTGGGGAAAATGGGGAAAGATTGGAAGATCATGGGGGACGCTGGGGAACAATGGGAAGATCATGGGGATGATGGGGAAAATGGGGAACGATGGGAAGATCATGGGGGACGCTTGGGAAAATGGGGAACGATAGGAAGATCATGGGCAACGCTGGGGAAAATGGGGAACGATGGGAAGATCATGGAAGACGATGGGGAAAATGGGGAACAATGGGAAGATCATGGGGACACTGGGGGAAATGGAGAATGATGGGAAGATCATGGGGGATGCTGGGGAAAATGGGGAACGATGGGAAGATCATGGGGGACGCTGGGGAAAATGGAGAACGATGGGAAGATCATGGGGGACGCTGGGGAAAATGGTGAACGATGGGAAGATCATGGGGGACCCTGAGAAAATGGGGAACGATGGGAAGATCATGGGGGACGCTGGAGAAAATGGGGAACGATGGGAAGATCATGGGGGACGCTGGGGAAAATGGGGAATGATGGGAAGATCATGGGGAACGCTGGGGAAAATGGTGAACGATGGGAAGATCATGGGGGACGCTAGGGGAAAATGGGGAACGATGGGAAGATCATGGGGACGCTGGGGAAAATGGTGAACGATGGGAAGATCATGGGGAACGCTGGGGAAAATGGTGAACGATGGGAAGATCATGGGGGACGCTAGGGGAAAATGGGGAACGATGGGAAGATCATGGGGACGCTGGGGAAAATGGTGAACGATGGGAAGATCATGGGGAAAATGGGGAACGATGGGAAGATCATGGGGGACGCTGGGGAAAATGGTGAACGATGGGAAGATCATGGGGGACGCTAGGGGAAAATGGGGAACGATGGGAAGATCATGGGGACGCTGGGGAAAATGGTGAACGATGGGAAGATCATGGGGACGCTGGGGAAAATGGAGAACGATGGGAAGATCATGGGGAATGCTGGGGAAAATGGGGAACGATGGGAAGATCATGGGGGACCCTGGGAAAAATGGGGAACGATGGGAAGGTCATGGGGGACGCTGGGGAAAATGGGGAACGATGGGAAGATCATGGGGGACGCTGGGGAAAATGGCAAACAATGGGAAGATCATGGGGGACGCTGGGGAAAATGGGGAACGATGGGAAGATCATGGGGGACGCTGAGGAAAATGGGGAACGATGGGAAGATCATGGGGGATGCTGGGGAAAATGGGGAACGATGGGAAGATCATGGGGGACCCTGGGGAAAATGGGGAACGATGGGAAGATCATGGGGGACGCTGGGGAAAATGGGGAACGATGGGAAGATCATGGGGGACGCTGGGGAAAATGGCAAACAATGGGAAGATCATGGGGGACGCTGGGGAAAATGGGGAACGATGGGAAGATCATGGGGGATGCTGGGGAAAATGGGGAACGATGGGAAGATCATGGGGGACCCTGGGAAAAATGGGGAACGATGGGAAGATCATGGGGGACGCTGGGGAAAATGGGGAACGATGGGAAGATCATGGGGGACGCTGGGGAAAATGGCAAACAATGGGAAGATCATGGGGGACGCTGGGGAAAATGGGGAACGATGGGAAGATCATGGGGGACGCTGAGGAAAATGGGGAACGATGGGAAGATCATGGGGGATGCTGAGGAAAATGAGGAACGATGGGAAGATCATGGGGGACGCTGGGGAAAATGGGGAACGATGGGAAGATCATGGGGGATGCTGAGGAAAATGGGGAGCGATGGGAAGATCATGGGGACGCTGGTGAAAATGGGGAACAATGGGAAGATCATGGGAGACGCTGGGGAAAATGGGGAACGATAGGAAGATCATCGGGGACGCTGGGGAAAATGGAGAACGATGGGAAGATCATGGGGGACGCTGGGGAAAATGGGGAACGATGGGAAGATCATGGGGGATGCTGGGGAAAATGGGGAAAGATTGGAAGATCATGGGGGACGCTGGGGAACAATGGGAAGATCATGGGGATGATGGGGAAAATGGGGAACGATGGGAAGATCATGGGGGACGCTTGGGAAAATGGGGAACGATAGGAAGATCATGGGCAACGCTGGGGAAAATGGGGAACGATGGGAAGATCATGGAAGACGATGGGGAAAATGGGGAACAATGGGAAGATCATGGGGACACTGGGGGAAATGGAGAATGATGGGAAGATCATGGGGGATGCTGGGGAAAATGGGGAACGATGGGAAGATCATGGGGGACGCTGGGGAAAATGGAGAACGATGGGAAGATCATGGGGGACGCTGGGGAAAATGGTGAACGATGGGAAGATCATGGGGGACCCTGAGAAAATGGGGAACGATGGGAAGATCATGGGGGACGCTGGGGAAAATGGGGAACGATGGGAAGATCATGGGGGACGCTGGGGAAAATGGGGAATGATGGGAAGATCATGGGGAACGCTGGGGAAAATGGTGAACGATGGGAAGATCATGGGGGACGCTAGGGGAAAATGGGGAACGATGGGAAGATCATGGGGACGCTGGGGAAAATGGTGAACGATGGGAAGATCATGGGGAATGCTGGGGAAAATGGGGAACGATGGGAAGATCATGGGGGACGCTGGGGAAAATGGTGAACGATGGGAAGATCATGGGGGACGCTAGGGGAAAATGGGGAACGATGGGAAGATCATGGGGACGCTGGGGAAAATGGTGAACGATGGGAAGATCATGGGGACGCTGGGGAAAATGGAGAACGATGGGAAGATCATGGGGAATGCTGGGGAAAATGGGGAACGATGGGAAGATCATGGGGGACCCTGGGAAAAATGGGGAACGATGGGAAGATCATGGGGGACGCTGGGGAAAATGGGGAACGATGGGAAGATCATGGGGGACGCTGGGGAAAATGGCAAACAATGGGAAGATCATGGGGGACGCTGGGGAAAATGGGGAACGATGGGAAGATCATGGGGGACGCTGAGGAAAATGGGGAACGATGGGAAGATCATGGGGGATGCTGAGGAAAATGAGGAACGATGGGAAGATCATGGGGGACGCTGGGGAAAATGGGGAACGATGGGAAGATCATGGGGGACGCTGAGGAAAATGGGGAGCGATGGGAAGATCATGGGGACGCTGGTGAAAATGGGGAACAATGGGAAGATCATGGGAGACGCTGGGGAAAATGGGGAACGATAGGAAGATCATCGGGGACGCTGGGGAAAATGGAGAACGATGGGAAGATCATGGGGGACGCTGGGGAAAATGGGGAACGATGGGAAGATCATGGGGGATGCTGGGGAAAATGGGGAAAGATTGGAAGATCATGGGGGACGCTGGGGAACAATGGGAAGATCATGGGGATGATGGGGAAAATGGGGAACGATGGGAAGATCATGGGGGACGCTTGGGAAAATGGGGAACGATAGGAAGATCATGGGCAACGCTGGGGAAAATGGGGAACGATGGGAAGATCATGGAAGACGATGGGGAAAATGGGGAACAATGGGAAGATCATGGGGACACTGGGGGAAATGGAGAACGATGGGAAGATCATGGGGGACGCTGGGGAAAATGGTGAACGATGGGAAGATCATGGGGGACCCTGAGAAAATGGGGAACGATGGGAAGATCATGGGGGACGCTGGGGAAAATGGGGAACGATGGGAAGATCATGGGGGACGCTGGGGAAAATGGGGAATGATGGGAAGATCATGGGGAACGCTGGGGAAAATGGTGAACGATGGGAAGATCATGGGGGACGCTAGGGGAAAATGGGGAACGATGGGAAGATCATGGGGACGCTGGGGAAAATGGTGAACGATGGGAAGATCATGGGGGACGCTGGGGAAAATGGGGAATGATGGGAAGATCATGGGGGATGCTGGGGAAAATGGGGAACGATGGGAAAATCATGGGGGATGCTGGGGAAAATGGGGAACGATGGGAAGATCTCATGCTTCCTCTCATACCAAGTCACCTGGCCTCTAAGCTTGGCCTACAGCGATGCTCAGCATAGCCTTCAGTTCCTCGTGCTGCTCTGAGGGCTAGACAAAGGGTAATCAGACGATACTGCAGCACTTGTACTTTGTTAGCAGCCTGCTAATTTTCTTCCTGATCTCCTTGGCATTTGCCTGTTTCTCCTTTGCCTCCTGTAGGTGCATATGCAGACCTTGAAGATGGCTCTGCAGAATGTGCTCTGCTTGTGTGCGTTGCTCCAGTTCTTCTAACTTTTCTTGTTCAAATAGTTTTTTCATTTTTTTAGCTGGTGAAACTTTTCATTCCTTTCACTGACGTGGTCAGTCAAATAGGAATTTTTCTTTTTCAGGCTTGTATTTTCGCTTTTTACAGTCTCTATAACGTTTAGTGCCTCCTTGTAGTCCTCCTTCCATTTACACTTTTCTGAGTTGAGTCCAAGTCTCTTGGTGTGAGACGTCCAGCTCTAGGTTGAGGGTGTGAAGCTCCTACTGAGAGATATTAAGATCCATACTAAAACTGCTGACAGCTTTGTGAGAGACATCCAGCTCCTCAGCAAGACAGTGAAATTCTTTTTAAGAGATTTCTATTTCTGTGAGGAGATTACTGATCTCCTGGTGTGAAGCATCCAGCTCTATGTGGAGAGTATGAACCTCATTCTGCGATATGTCAAACTCTGTCCGGATACTGTTGGCCTCCTGGCAAGAAACATTCAGCTCTATATTCAGTGTATGGATCTCTTTGTGAAAGTTCTCCCACTCGCTACCTAGACTGTGAAACTCTTTCTGGGAAACATCCAGCTCGGCACAGAGACTGCGAATCACTATCCGAGAGACGTCAAGCTCCATATTGAGGCTGTCAACCTCCTTTTGAGAGATTCCGAGCTCTGCACCGAGACTGAGAGACTCCTTCCGAGATAGTCCAAGCTCTACACCGAGTCTGTGCCTTCTTTTGAGCCTTCTCCTGTTTCTGCTGCAAGTCAGCAATAACTTTGTCCGAGCGGGTCTTTTTATTGCCCACGGTGGTAATAATAGTGTCCGCTGTCTTCAGCTCAGTCATCAGGTCTTCGAAGTCACTACATAAGCGACGCTCTGTGTTCATCACAGTCCCACAGTCAAAGGCAAGTGTGAGTAGACCACTCTGTAGCTTGGCATTAGCTTCCTTTTCCTGTTTGAATTGTTCACAGAGGAGATCACAGTCATGTCTGGCAGTTTGCAGTGCATTTTCAGGGCTGGTCAAGGGACCATCACCAACTTGTTCCGGCTCCATTTCCCTCATATAGTTTGAGGGTTTCTCAATGTGATCATCGGACAAACACTTCTCTGGGGTACACAACTTCTGCCTTGAGTCCTCTGGATATTCTGTCATTCCTGGGATGAATCCTCCATTTGCTCTGGGCTGCAGGGCATCTTAGCCCCCCTTTTTCTCTGCAGGATATGTGGACGTTTCTGATCCTTCTATGGAAAGTGGAGAATCTCATTTCTTTTTCTGCCTTTTTGCTTTGGAAGACTCATCCCTTCAGGGAAACTGGGGTCTCCTTCTTTGTTTGAAACTTCAGCAGTTTCACAGCTTTTCTTGCAGTTGCATTTGCGGGCAGGAATATTCGACATTCAGTTGGTCCGACTCTTGCTGGTGCCAATCATATTCGTGGTCATAGAGACCTGCCTTTTCGGTGCATTCTGATTTCAGGTACCTCCACCATCCTAGAGGTATTTTGTGGGTGCATCTCGTTTTGGGGCCCACATAAGATATATATCTTCATCCTCATCCGTATCCTCATAGGACTAGAAGGGACACTCTTTTGTGTGGCCGGGTTAATTATGTGGCCGGGTTAATTACAGGAACACCACATTTTGCCCTTCATTTTGCGGTATCATGTGTATTTTTCCCCCTGACTCCGGGAGGCGCTATTGCAGGGATATTCTCTGTACATGCTATTGCAGTGATATTCTCTGTACATGCTTAGCTGGTAGTCCAACAGGTGAGCAGACTTCACTTGAAGAGTTCGTAGGTCTTACAGGCATCTCTGTAGACTATTTCATTATCTGAGCAGTCATTTAAAAAACCCACATGAGTTTTTTTCCCACAAGTGGTGGGGTATACTTTGGTCACAGCATCAGTACCTTGTGTAGGTCACCATCTGTCGCAGTCCCCTAGTCAGACTGTGGCATTGTGGCTTTCTCTAGTGCAGTGTAGTTTTTGTAGCCCTTTAATTCTAGTCACTTCTGCACGTGATTCTTTTGTTCCTGGTTTTGGTGCTCAAGCAGGAACTGTAAGCAGGCAAAAGCACAATTTCCAAGACAGTCTCCTTGGTCCCTTTGTAATTCAAGGGCCACCTCTCATACCACTTGTTACACCATATGTAAGAGACATGTGCAGAAGTAGAACCAGGGAGACATATTTGGGAAAAATACCTTTTAAGAAAGTACTGAAGAGTAGATAGGGGTGACGGTCCCCCCCAATTGACGAGTGCTGCAGAGTGTACAATCCCTTTAGGGAAAGTGTCAATATTGCCAATACCCGTGGGGTAGTGGAGCAGGAGCAATGAAATAAATGAAGTAGCGAATTAAACCCCTATTGAGGGAAGTGGCCTGGCGATAAGACATCAAAGAGGCGATGGGGATGACCGGTGAGGGGTTCACGGCCAACAACCGGACCCCCATCTGCAAAGTCCCGCAAAGATGGCCAAATCACCTGGGGTAGTAGAAAGTCACTTACTGACTCTCCTTGCTCCAACTGATGAGCGTGCTCCTGGATGCATATAATCCCAACCGAACATCCCAATGAAGAGACAGAATCAGCGGGCACTGCTGGGCACAGGTACAAGGCTGGACTATATTGTAGTAACTAAATTGAATTTATTAGGTCATGCACAAAAAGGATAAAAGAGGGATAAGTCCCCAGCAAAACTCTAACGCGTTTCAACCCTTGCGGGTCTTTGTCAAAGAGTACAGCCACTCGATATACAACCCGTTAAGTAGCAAACCGGAACCGGAAGTGACGTCGACCCGTCAGTGACGCGGACCATCCTCTGCAAACAGCCGAGGGCGGTCGGCGCAACTGGGGGAGCGGCGTGAACAGCCGTACCGGACCATGACAACGGGATTATACAAATAATACAAAACACAGAAATATAAGTGAAAAACATTTAAAAACATCTGTTAGCATTATATATATATATATATAATGTTAATTGGAAAGGTTATAATGTGATGAATAAATCATGTTCAACTAAATACAATCTATATAATATAGATATGTAAACATGTTAAAAAAAATAATGAAATTTAAAATCAAATGGGGATATGGGGGAAGCAAAAAGGGAGGGAAAATATACTTGCATGGTTAAATATGTATGAGCTGAATTAAAAATGAATTAAATGGTAGAAAGAGACTCTCCAAGTCATGTACTAGTATTAGTATGTAATGATTGTTATGAATAAACCATGTTTAATACTCTTTGAAAAAGTCCATAGCCTGGACGAAACATGTTAGAGTGGTTGCCTGATGTTTGCTGCTAGCGATCAATAAAGTTTTTTTAGACATCCATGCGTTGGCTGCTGAAGTTGCTGTGAACCACGGACCATCCTACCCCCTTCTTCCTGTGTCATCATTTCCGGAGGAGCACGCTGACGTCAGCTACACCAGAGGAGGAAGCCGCTGCAGAATTCCCTGCACCAACAGGGACGGCTTTTTCGTGAGTACTCCTAACCTCCACGCGGTATTTCAGGGAGATTATTGAGGCGGTTAGTGCCGGGCTGTGATTTACTTGGGGGCGCCCCTTATGGAGGTGTCCCCCTGTACCTCTATCCGGCTTACTATTACCCAACTCCCTGTTTTCAATACCGGAGGCTTATTGTTTCATTAATCATTGCTGGGTCTCTCTTCAATCAAGTTGCCATAAAGTGTGTGCACTACCTGTTAGCAGCCTCGGTATACTGGGTAATTCCAAATTCTCTAGCATGTTTAATATAAGTTGATTCTCATGATTTTTTCATCAATCATATTCACAATGTTAAGGAAAAATACAGAATAATACAATACATGACATGAACATTGGACGGTATTGTATATATATCAGACAAATGGTATTCTCAAAAAGAGATATATGTATATAGTATTCCATTCTTAGTTAATAATTCATTAGTTAATGGAAAATACACAAAATCATTATATTCAAATATGCTCAACTATAATCATAAGAGATTCTAGAGAAAGATACGGAGTATAGGGAAAACGAGGAGGGGACAAGATAAACATCCAAGTGAAAATGTAACGCATGCTAATTTGATTATGCAAAATAATACAAAACAATGATAAACATCACTTGCATAGAAACATGTCACAAATAATGTGACTATGTCGTTATTGTGAAAAATCCAAATGATCTATAAATGCAAATGTGTCATAACATAACATATTCAGAAACCCACTTAAATTGGTTAATTTCCATATAAACTCTAGATGTTGGGGAGAGGCAGAGAGTATAAAAAAGAATATTATTAAAGAAAATGTTGTATTTCCCAGTCTACATTAATTCCATTGGGGACCAGAGTATCCATTGTAAAGATCCAGAACATTTATTTTTGATTTAAAATGTTCTGGCGATCCCCACGTCTGACCGGAGATGGAATATGCTCGATACTGCTGAATGTGAGCAAATCTAATTTGCCCATTGAACATTCAGCAAAATGTCTCGCAACTGGAAACCTTAAATCTTTATTCTTTATAGATCTTACATGTTCCATTATGCGTATTTTCAATGGACGAATGGTCCTACCTATATAGTTCTTCCCGCATCCGCAGGTTAACATATAGATAACATAATTGGTATTGCACGTGATGAAAGTTCCCAATTTGATCTTGTCCCTAGTCTTCTTAGAATGGATGTTTTTTTTATGGACTTCGCATAAGGACACATTTTACAATATCCACATTTGTGAAAACCCAAAGGGGGCACAAAATCTTTTGTCTTTGGTGTGGGTGTCACAAATAAACTTGGTGAAACATAGTTTGACAATGTTTTTGCTTTTTTAAATACAAATTTAGGTAAGTCTTCAATAGATGGTTTTAATTTCATATCAAGACTTAAAACGTTCCAATGTTTGGTAATAATGGAACGATTAGGATTTGCCTGTCGGCTATGTTGTGTAATGAAACAAAGGGGTACATTACGATCCTTATATTTATTACTATTTTTCTTTTTCAAGAGATCTGTTGTGAGCTTTTAACCATTTAAATTTTGGTGGGTGTGAGCTTAAATTAGGTAGGAGGTTGCCACCCTCCAATCAGCTAAGACCAGCTGAACAAGAATTGTGAAACATACAGGACACCTACAAGCTCATATTGAAGCCCCAAAATAACCACAACATAAGCATATAAGTGTCACAGAGGAGTGCTACTGAGCATGGCAATATATATTTTAAAACCAGAGACAGAACATGAAACACAGACAGAGCTCAGTGCACATCCAGCGAAACTTATACACGGTACAGTGCCTAAATATATATGTATAGATATCTATTAAATAAAATGGTCTTTCAGTTTAACATTTTGGCCAAATTGTTGTAAGCCCCTGAGCCACTACACGGCAGACAACATCTCAAGGGTCCCTAACACTAATATAAATTCTTAATAACCTGTGCATTACCAGGAAGAATGATTTATAATAAATCTGTCAAAATTAGTTGCATAGTTCTAAGTCTGATTGAAGCTTTTATTAACCTGTACATTACCAGGAAAAGCACTCTGTATTAGATTTGTCACAATCATACTGAAGCAAGCAAGTTCCCCTGAGAGGGGGAGATGCTATGGAGTGAGCTTTTAACCATTTAAATGTGGGAGGGGGTGAGCTTAAATTAGGTAGGAGGTTGCCACCCTCCAATCAGCTAAGACCAGCTGAACAAGAATTGTAAAACATACAGGACACCTACAAGCTCATATTGAACCCCCAAAATAACCACAACATATATATAAGCATATAAGTGTCAAAGAGGAGTGCTACTGAGCATGGCAATATATATTTTAAAACCAGAGACAGAACATGAAACACAGACAGAGCTCAGTGCACATCCAGCGAAACTTATACACGGTACAGTGCCTAAATATATATGTATAGATATCTATTAAATAAAATGGTCTTTTAGTTTAACATTTTGGCCAAATTGTTGTAAGCCCCTGAGCCACTACACGGCAGACCACATCTCAAGGGTCCCTAACACTAATATAAATTCTTAATAACCTGTGCATTACCAGGAAGAATGATTTATAATAAATCTGTCAAAATTAGTTGCATAGTTCTAAGTCTGATTGAAGCTTTTATTAACCTGTACATTACCAGGAAAAGCACTCTGTATTAGATTTGTCAATCATACTGCAAGAAAGCAAGTTCCCCTGAGAGTGGGAGATGCTATGGAGTGAGCTTTTAACCATTTAAATGTGGGAGGGGGTGATCTTAAATTAGGTAGGAAGTTGCCACCCTCCAATCAGCTAAGACCAGCTGAACAAGAATTGTATAACATACAGGACACCTACAAGCTCATATTGAACCCCCAAAATAACCACAACATATATATAAGCATTTAAGTGTCACAGAGGAGTGCTACTGAGCATGGCAATATATATTTTAAAACCAGAGACAGAACATGAAACACAGACAGAGCTCAGTGCACATCCAGCGAAACTTATACACGGTACAGTGCCTAAATATATATGTATAGATATCTATTAAATAAAATGGTCTTTTAGTTTAACATTTTGGCCAAATTGTTGAAAGCCCCTGAGCCACTACACGGCAGACCACATCTCAAGGGTCCCTAACACTAATATAAATTCTTAATAACCTGTGCATTACCAGGAAGAATAGTAAAACATACAGGACACCTACAAGCTCATATTGAACCCCCAAAATAACCACAACATATATATATAAGCTAGAACACACAGAGATATCGCTCAACACTTACATGAGTTTTGTCCTAAACACTGTTGATAAGTCAATTTTTGTAAGACTGAACAGTGGTGCTAAAGTTTAATAGAAATATGCAAACAACAAGAGGAAAGCAACCTTTAAATAGCACACGGACATAAATGAAGGTGTAACAAAAATGGTATTTTATTCAAGTGATATAAAACAGGGGATGAAATTTTAAAAGAAGAGGGGGGCTCAGCACTACCTAAACATATTGGACATGGAGGCAAGAGTCAAGTGAAGATAAAAAATCAAGACACATACAGGGTGTAGGTGGCTATATCTAAGCACACCTACGTGACAATCTACCTATACTGATACCTTGTGACCACATGTAAAGGGTATTATGCCATATAGTTTGGTGCAATAATTACATGATAAAGGTACACAGGAATTGAAGGTAACAGGTTGCAAAAATACGTTAACACTCAGCAGGTGATTGTCACAAATAGTTAGGTCAGTACTCCATGTTGTAGATAGGAAAGGTAGGGGCCCCCCTCAGCAAGACTCCCACTCCAACACGTTTCGACGGGAAACTGTCTTCTTCTGGGAGTCTCCCAGAAGAAGACAGTTTCCCGTCGAAACGCGTTGGAGTGGGAGTCTTGCTGAGGGGGGCCCCTACCTTTCCTATCTACAACATGGAGTACTGACCTAACTATTTGTGACAATCACCTGCTGAGTGGTAACGTATTTTTGCAACCTGTTACCTTCAATTCCTGTGTACCTTTATCATGTAATTATTGAACCAAACTATATGGCATAATACCCTTTACATGTGGTCACAAGGTCTCAGTATAGGTAGATTGTCACGTAGGTGTGCTTAGATATAGCCACCTACACCCTGTATGTGTCTTGATTTTTTATCTTCACTTGACTCTTGCCTCCATGTCCAATATGTTTAGGTAGTGCTGAGCCCCCCTCTTCTTTTAAAATTTCATCCCCTGTTTTATATCACTTGAATAAAATACCATTTTTGTTACACCTTCATTTATGTCCGTGTGCTATTTAAAGGTTGCTTTCCTCTTGTTGTTTGCATATATATATAAGCATATAAGTGTCACAGAGGAGTGCTACTGAGCATGGAGAGTAGCTAGCACTATTTGTTTCTTTGTTTTTTTATGTAGTCTAATAAAGTTGATTTTTACCCCTTTTTTCCTGGTGAGCACCTTACCTTTTTTCTTGGAGCGGTTGTTCATCTGATCCTTACCTTGTTCTGCTGTCGTCTGAGAGGATCTGCTACACCACCGGAGGCCATACGGGAGACGCTTCTGGCAGCGTCAGGAAGCAGCTGGAAGGAGGGGGATCAGGACGGTGCCTTATCGTGAGTAAAAGTTACTCCACACTGGCCTTAGCCGGGACTACGTGATTATATTTCACACCACTCTGTCCCTGTTTTGTTCCCTCCTGTTACCCCCAGTCATCCGCAACTACATCAGTACTGCTTAACCCTTTATTCCCCATTATCCGGTGTCAGCTCCCTTTATTACATTTATCACTATGCTTTAAATGCATTTTTAGCTGGACCACCTGGAGCTTGTACACAGTTTTTCTGTTCTCTGATAATTGTGTTTTTTGTTTGTATGTTCCTAATCCTGTTATCCCCATTTTTCACCATATCCCAAAGATCCATAAATCTTTGATCGGTCCTCCTGGCCGACCTATAATATCAAGTATTGGATCTTTGGGAGATGGTTTATCGAGGTATGTCGATATCTTTTTACAGCCAATGGTTCACAAGCTCCCATCATACCTCAGGGACTCCACTGACTTATTAAATGCACTTTCTCACATCACTTGGTCCCCCAATTATTTGTGGGTTACCTTAGACGTCACTTCTTTATATACAATTATTGATCACACACAAGGAATCACAGCTATTCAATATTTTCTTAATCAATCACAATTATCACCTGCACAATCCACGTTTATTATAGAATCTATTTTATTTTTATTAACTCACAATTTTTTGTTATTTGATTCAGATTATTATTTACAGACACGTGGTACTGCAATGGGCACGTCATTTGCACCCTCATACGCCAATTTATTTATGGGTGAATGGGAATTTAATCACATTTTTAGTCACACCAACCGTTATCGTCACAATATTATCTTTTATCGTAGATTTATAGATGACTTGATTTTGATTTGGGAAGGTGACACGGGGTCACTGAATGAGTTTGTGGACCATTTGAATCATAATCAATTTAATTTACATTTTACTTTTTCGTTTCATGTTCAAAAGATTGACTACCTCGATTTACAATTATATGTTGACTTGGATCACCGGATCCAGTCTGACATATTTAGAAAAACTAATTCCAGGAATGCCTTTTTGAAAGCTGATAGTGGACACCCTAAGTCCCTACTCAGAGGTATTCCTAAAGGACAATTTTTGAGGCTGAAACAAATATGTTCAGATCCAGAGAATTTCTTGCAACAATCTAAAGAATTAGCCTCTAGATTTTCTCAAAGGGGATACAGAGAGACGGACATACAGAGAGCTTTTGAGAGTGCATATTACACCCCACGAACAGATCTCTTGAAAAAGAGAAATAGTAATAAATATAAGGATCGTAATGTACCCCTTTGTTTCATTACACAACATAGCCGACTGGCAAATCCTATTCGTTCCATTATTACCAAACATTGGAACGTTTTAAGTCTTGATATGAAATTAAAACCATCTATTGAAGACTTACCTAAATTTGTATTTAAAAAAGCAAAAACATTGTCAAACTATGTTTCACCAAGTTTATTTGTGACACCCACACCAAAGACAAAAGATTTTGTGCCCCCTTTGGGTTTTCACAAATGTGGATATTGTAAAATGTGTCCTTATGCGAAGTCCATAAAAAAAACATCCATTCTAAGAAGACTAGGGACAAGATCAAATTGGGAACTTTCATCACGTGCAATACCAATTATGTTATCTATATGTTAACCTGCGGATGTGGGAAGAACTATATAGGTAGAACCATTCGTCCATTGAAAATACGCATAATGGAACATGTAAGATCTATAAAGAATAAAGATTTAAGGTTTCCAGTTGCGAGACATTTTGCTGAATGTTCAATGGGCAAATTAGATTTGCTCACATTCAGCGGTATCGATCATATTCCATCTCCGGTCAGACGTGGGGATCGCCAGAACATTTTAAATCAAAAATAAATGTTCTGGATCTTTACAATGGATACTCTGGTCCCCAATGGAATTAATGTAGACTGGGAAATACAACATTTTCTTTAATAATATTCTTTTTTATACTCTCTGCCTCTCCCCAACATCTAGAGTTTATATGAAAATTCATCAATTTAAGTGGGTTTCTGAATATGTTATGTTATGACACATTTGCATTTATAGATCATTTGGATTTTTCACAATAACGACATAGTCACATTATTTGTGACATGTTTCTATGCAAGTGATGTTTATCATTGTTTTGTATTATTTTGCATAATCAAATTAGCATGCGTTACCTTTCCACTTGGATGTTTATCTTGTCCCCTCCTCGTTTTCCCTATACTCCGTATCTTTCTCTAGAATCTCTTATGATTATAGTTCAGCATATTTGAATAAATCAATGATCATACATTGATCAAATGTTTTGACCTGGTCACTACTTCGATATAATGATTTTGTGTATTTATTGGATTGGGTACTAATCCAACTATTTTCCATTAACTAATGAATTATTAACTAAGAATGGAATACTATATACATATATCTCTTTTTGAGAATACCATTTGTCTGATATATATATATACAATAACGTCCAATGTTCATGTCATGTATTGTATTATTCCATATTTTTCCTTAACATGTTGAATATGATTGATGAAAAAATCATGTGAATCAACTTATATTAAACATGGTTTATTCATAACAATCATTACATACTAATACTAGTACATGACTTGGAGAGTCTCTTTCTACCATTTAATTCATTTTTAATTCACCTCATACATATTTAACCATGCAAGTATATTTTCCCTCCCTTTTTGCTTCCCCCATATCCCCATTTGATTTTAAATTTCATTATTTTTTTATCATGTTTACATATCTATATTATATAGATTATATTTAGTTGAACATGATTTATTCGTCACATTATAACCTTTCCAATTGACATTATATATATATATAATGCTAACAGATGTTTTTAAATGTTTTTCACTTATATTTCTGTGTTTTGTATTATTTGTATAATCCCGTTGTCATGGTCCGGTACGGCTGTTCACGCCGCTCCCCCGGTTGCGCCGACCGCCCTCGGCTGTTTGCAGAGGATGGTCCGCGTCACTGACGGGTCGACGTCACTTCCGGGTTCCGGTTTGCTACTTAACGGGTTGTATATCGAGTGGCTATACTCTTTGACAAAGACCCGCAAGGGTTGAAACGCGTTAGAGTTTTGCTGGGGACTTATCCCTCTTTTATCCTTTTTGTGCATGACCTAATGAATTCAATTTAGTTACTACAATATATTCCAGCCTTGTACCTGTGCCCAGCAGTGCCCGCTGATTCTGTCTCTTCATTGGTATGTTCGCCTTTTAAGAAAGTACACAATAAACGCACAATAAACATCCTATCCTTTTGTACGGGCTGACTCACTTTCCCAGTCCCTATCTGCAGGGTTTAGAGGATAAGACTCTTTCCATCCTTTGACCCCAAAGTCCATAGAGGTACATGTAAGCAGGGGGCCCTTTATGTCAGTCTCTGGGTCTGGATTGGTGTCCATTGGGGGGGCCAGCCTCTGCCGGGTTTCAGGGTCCATTGTGCCCTGGAATAGAGGTCTGGTTCTGGGTGTCTTGCGGGCAGCGCAGTCCTTCTGTGCTCAAAACAATGGCTCTTTCAAAACAATGGCTCTTTCTAGCAACACAGTCCTGTTCTCAAGAAATCTCCTGCAGTTCAAGCAGAAGGCTTTTCTACCTGTCTGATGAGTCAGGTGGAGACTGGTTAATTGTCTCTAGCTGCAATTAACCAGCTCCTTGCTGGCTTCCTCAGTCCAATACAGGATTTCTATTGAAGCCCTTTTAGACAGGGGTAACGACCATGTTATACCTTCCAAAAGAGGTTGTTGGAGCATGAAATATGAGAATTCACATCTGAGATCAGAGCATACCTTGTTAAATTCTATTTTCATATCCCAATTACATGTATTTTATCCTAAAACCCCTCTGCATTGAGCACAGCATAAGCCCACCTCCTGGGCATGTCCTTACACCCCCCCCCCCCCCCCCACCCCACCCTCCCCTCTCATCAATCTCCAGTTACACCTTTATGGCTTGAGAAGAATAAATAGCTTTACTTTTTAATTAAAACATGCCTGAATATCGAAACATGCTCATAACTTTATATCTATAATATTTAGAAGAATGCCATCTTCACGTGTGCATGTCAGACTCTATGCGATGCATGCTAGGTTTGAGAGACAAATAAATATCTGACCTTTGCACTCTCACAACAGAAGTAGCAAAATGGTTTAAGTCAAGAACACGCTAACTTTTAAAGGGAGTACAGAGAGAACAGAGAAATGTATCAGACAGGCAGGAAAATAGGAAAATAGGACCCAGTAACTTCCAAAGACAATACCTTTCTGTTCATCTTTTGAATGACTACATGCAGGAGTCGCTGCTTCGGCTGGTATGCCAACATACACTCCTCCATAATTCCTTGATAAAAGAAATAGACTATTAGAATTGGCCTTGCAGTAGTAAATAAGTAGCAATAATTGTGTTGGTTGTCATGCCACCAGACAATATTTGCATGCAATCTTTTATAGTATTTGATGCATTTTCAGGATATTTCCGAGGTACATTACACCTGTCTATTTGGTTTAGTTGCCCATTTGAAGCATTGAATACTGTATGGTGCTATGTTTGAGCTGTGAAGTGTTAGTACTATTTTTCAGTCATTCGATCCAGTTTAGCTGTAGATCGCGTACTTCCTTATTTGAAACAGGTTCATAGTACACTTCCCATGTATCTTTCATTGTATTACTAAATAAAGAACAGACGTGGTTAAACCTACAACATTTTGCAGTACTAACACATGGAAAGGTTGCTGAGCACAACGAATGTGCTACAGAACGTGGTGCTAATTGTTTAAATGCGCTGTTTTGTACCTGCTGCCACCTGGATGTTTGCCGTATTTCTATTGAACCAAATAATGTCGCCATTGCCAGGAATCCCACTAATAGTCAGACAAATATCTCAGCTCACGAGATGGAGTGGGTAGGAAATGCTGACAAATGCTATCTTCTTAATTGAAAGCATTGCTTTTAAGCAAAGCAATTGCATTAATTCACACATATACAAGCCCAGCCAATTCTGCTGAACAGAATAAATGGTCACCGACAAGACTAAATCAAGCAATTGTGATGGTGTTTGTTTTTTTTTATTGCGGGGGTGCGGGGCGAGGAGTTATTACAGATTCCTGGGGTCTCTGAAGGAATCATATATATGGTTTCTGATACGAAGGGCTCAGAACAAGAATCCAGACCTACAGTACAGTATGATAGTTTCTGTTTTTACCTTGGGTGTATGATGTAATAGGCAAACTGAATAGTTAACGCTATACATAATTTCATTCCATTTTTGAAGAAGCAGCACAAATAGTGTCACATTCCCATCTGATTCTGCTAATGTTCTATGTGTTTTCTTTTCTACTTCAGTGTACAAAGCTCCAAGCAAGAAATGACGTTGAACAATGAAATGGCTGATAAAAGTATAAATCATAATAAGACCTCCGTTTGTCATCTCCTGGTGTTGACTCCTCTGTTCTGCAATGCATAAAAGACAAATGTAATCAATGTCAGAATGCATTGTGGGGATTTGCCACAGCGTAATATTATATCTATTTCAAACATCTTTAATCAATACAAGAAAAACTGGTTTCATAAGGACTTGATCTCCAAAGAGAGTCAATTCAAGTTAGGCCAAGTCCATGGTGGGTGCGTGCGCATGCGCATGCGCGACCATGCTAGTTGCTTCACGCTTGCTCTAAGCTTGAGCGATTTGTGCCCTCTAATTGAACGCGACGAGGGAGTGTGTCGTGGGAGTGGCCGTGACATCTTTGGGTGAACCACTCCCATGACCTGGCCGTTGCTTGACGAAACAAATGTACTGTATTTGCTTACTCGTGCATCGCGAGCGCCGGTGCTTCTGGTTACATGCACGGCCGCACGCTTTTAAGACAGCCTTAGAGGCACAACATTTTGATTGTGCCGTGAGCGCGGTCGCCATAACCGTGGACGCGGCCTTAGAGTTGTAAACCTGTAGTAGCCTGTGCTGATAGATGTACAGCACAAAGTGGGCCAATGTACAGTGTGTCTGTGATGAAAAGGTTTCCATGGCATTCAACATGTTACTGTATGTGTATTAGTACCATTGCACTGGAGCAGGGGTGCACAAAGTTTCTGTGCTGCACCACCCTGCCTGCCAGCCCCACCACTTGCACCCCCCCCCTTGCCAGTGAACCGCGAGTCATGTGAGACATGACCCCGCAGGTTTATTTGACGCGTGTTAATATGGTGATGCATCACTTCACATGATCCCATGGCGTCATTTGACACCGCGTTGCAACCAGAAGCCGGCTGAATCATGGTAAATTGAGGTTGCAGAGGCCTAGAGCGGTCCCCCGGCGTGTAATTGAAATGCCTCCGGGAAGAGCGAGGGGCCTCTGCAACCCCCACTTTGCGCACCCCTGCACTGGAGTACCATTAACCAGCCGTCTTCCTGGGGGGATTCTATTATTATGAATTCTGGGTTTCACACAGTGAAAGAGGTGGTGATTTCTTGTAACTTTTAAGCAAAGTCACAAAACATTGCAGTTTACAGCTCCCATTTAAAAGATGCTACTGTACACAACACAACCTGCTAAATCTTGATAGTGCCCTGCGTAAAAGAGATTGAATCACTCATATTGAGTGCCACTTAATGAGTGATTAAATCATCATGTAATTGCTATGTTCTATGTCAGGGATGGCATGGCCAACTCCTATCCTCAAGGGCCATCTGCATGCCAGGTGTTCTGGATATCCCTGCTTCAGCACAGGATGCTCAATCAGTGGCTCAGTCATTGTGAAGTGATGTGCCTGACTCCTTACAATCTATTATTAATAACACTGCTGTCAGACAAAGGGTTTTAGTGTATGAGCCATATCACAAACTCACGCAGGCAACGTGCATTGCTTGGTAGCAGCAGGAAGAGGTTTTTTCCCCCCAAAGCGCACCCCCAGCAACGGACATTGATCCAGGAGTGTGCGACAGCGTCAGAGTGGTTTCCGGATCAGCCCGACGCCACTGGAGGACAAGCTGTCATCTTCCATAGACTTCCATTCATTGCGCAATTACTTTCTACATCTTGTGAGTAGGATTCCGGTTTTAAACCAACCGGGCCAGTTGCCCGCCATTTGTTCATATTTGTTATTTCAAATTCAAGTTGTATTAAATTAGCTCTTTTATTTTTCAGCCTTGCTTCCATTTGTCTATTGTTGTATATTTCTTGTTTGTTAGTGATTGTGTTGTATGTCTATTTAAGTAGCAGTTTGCACTATGATTTGTTTTTTTGTTTGTATTCCACATATCACTTGACATCTGGCCGTGGATACATCAACATCTGTGGAAGTACAAGATTTGAAGCAGTTCTTTGCACTCCTTTCCATTTGGACTTCATATAGACTGTCTTTGGACATTTTAGGCGCCGGTTTGTATTTTGTTTTTAGTGGTTTAACTGACTGTGTTTTGGGTCAGTAATTCCTGGCAGCCTTGCCTTATTAGTATAAGGAATTTCAAGTGTATTCTCAATTGTTTGCACTTTATATTTATTGTTTAGCTTTTAGCGCTAATTGCACCAACCCTTTTTTTCTTTTTCACTGCTGTCAGACTGATTCTGATCTGCAGCACCCACTTTTGTCTACAACTACAACAGATAGTATATTTTGTGCTAGGTTTTTTTTATTTTGCCTGTGCTGAGTTACCTTACTGCATAAAAAGAGGCCCGTACAGTAAGGGAATGAGATCTAGATGCAGTCGACACGCAATGGAGCAGCAATCAAGTGAAAACTTATCCATGCGAGATATTTTTTTGTATTATTAATGTTTGTTTAAGTTAGACAGCAATAGACAAAGCGCAAGCCTCTCCATGGTCATAAAAAAGAGAAAATGTACATAGTGCAAAAAAAGCTAATAATATAAATTAGTGCTTCAATAATTATTTGAATGCCCACTGACGTGGTATCAGCGAAAATCAGGCGTTTTCAATATTAGGTCAGGTCTTGGTTTTTATGAACGTTGATGTATAATAAACTGCCAAGGATTATGCGGAGAGAAAGGAGGGAGACAGAGTGCAAAACCATTTCTAGAATCAAAATACACTTGAGCAGTGGACAAATTACACTCACATACTCCCGGTAAGTACAAATGGTAGGCCACTCTAAAAGACGTGCCGTGCTGAGCGCTCGCTCATGCAGTAGCCGGCTCCTACACTAGCTGGCAGTCACGATTCCGGATTGTTGACGTCGATGGAGTGGAAGATCGTGAGGCTTTAGTGCTGGCTTCCAAGAGTTAAGGGGCAGCAGTAGGCACGTGTAGAGAACAACACTACGTGTTTCACTCGAGTAGTGAGCTTCCTCAGGGTTGCAGTAATCCACCCAAATGTAGTGATGGGGCTAAAATAATCCCATAGGATGACGTCACGGTGACAAATACGGCACAGTGGATACAACTAATTTAAATAAAAACATGCTGATTGGACACTAGTTCTATAGGTACCGTATAAAACCTGTGGAATGTTAACTGGACAATCACGGCTCAAAGAGATATATGAAAGAAATATGTCTGAGGCTTACACAGTTAATATATGTTGTGCTTATGTGTTTTTAAATTTCAGATGCTTTATACTGTACATGCCAAATTAGATTCCTTTTGTAAAATGTATACAGTATATCAAGGAGGTAAGGTAAAAAAGTATGCCCCAGAAGAAGTCTAAACTCAGACGAAACTAGTAGGGTGAGGGTCTCTTAGTAGATCTCCCTATTTTCTGTCATATTCAGGACTTTTACCTGTCTTTCTATTTGCTGCAAAGCCTTATTTAAAGGCTATTGGGACTGTTATATCAATTTCGGAATTGAGCCCTGTGGCTAATCTCACCGAGTGAACGGAGCCAGCGGTATCCCCGTTTAGGGGAGTGACGTCACCATCGGAGGACCCGCGCGACTGCTGATTACAGCTGAGCAGTGACGCGTCCGCGTCCGAGCACACAGACGGAGTGAGCAGTTCCTGAGATTAGCAGCCCCTTTGATGCAGCGATCTGAAAGCATTTTAATGATATGCCTGTTATTTCTGCTACATTGTAAGTAGCCTATGTTGCTTGCGCAATAATTTTATTCATAAACATACTTCACCATATTGGTATCTTTTTCATCTATAGGTACATCTCGTTGTGGAATTCGAATATACTGTAGGACTTGTTCACGTATTTATCCTTCAGGTGTTGTATATCCATGCACCTGTGTCTCTGATTTGCGCCTTTTGTGTTTTTTTGTACTTTGTATTTTCTTTGGGGTGGTGTACACCCATTACATTGTGGCAGCACTCATAGACATCATTGCAAAACTATTGTAAATCAGATTTGCGCACCTTATACATTTTCTTCTTAGATATATATATATATATAACTCTCACATTTCCACACCCACCCACACCATTTATATCCAGTCCCACTCCACACACACCTTGTGTAAAGCACTGTATATACTGTGGGCTCTCCATTCTTTTTATTCACACTGATACACATACACACTCTTTCTTCACTTGCTTTCAGTTACCCTTTGACACCTCTAGCCATAAAACACATCCACACCGGGGGAAGGAACAGCACAGATAACATTCCAAGAGACACTGTTTTTAAGTTATCCTTGCTTCATTCATTGTAACATCGCCGGAAGAAGAGATCAGTGTATCTCGAAAGCTCGCACAAATAAAAGCATTTCGTTAGCCACAGAACGGTATCATCTATTTATTTTTTTATTATTGAAGCTCGGCTAACACGGTACTGATACCTCTACATGTATGTATATATATATATATATATATATATATATATATATATATATATATATATATATATATATATATATATATATAAGGACGAACACAAAAAAAGAAGACTGAGCTGCGCCTCTGCAAATGGTAGTAGATATGTAGTGTGAATCACTAGGAGTAAAAACTCTGTGAATTAGGTGTATATAAACAAATTGAAATATGACAATAAAAATGAAATAAATGTAAAAATGAAAAATATATATGAAAATCAAAATGAATAATAAATCAATTATAATAGAACAAAACCTAAAACCAAGCTTACAATAAAAACCAAATATAAATACTCATACAACAAATAAATATCTCCACAAATAGGGAAAAAAAGGAGGTATAAAAACCAGTCCCGAAATTGTCCAATGAATCCAATAAGTTCTGGTATAGAGGGTCTCCGGCTGCTCTCAAAGTGGATAAACCACATCCACAGGGAATCTAGAAGAAAAGGGGGAAGAGAGAGCGCACACCCATAGCGTAAAATTGTAAAATTTAATGAAGGGAAGGGAGGGAGGGGAATAAGAATTGCACTTACAAAGGTACAATATAAAAAAGCATTCTGTGATATATAATCACCACCATCCGGTTTAGAACTGCAGCCTCATGGTCTGTGCAGTCCCAGGGTGACGTCCCAATCCAAAGCCAGGATAGTAGTTCTTCTCTGCATCAATGGGGGAGTCCTGTGGAGTGGTTCCAAGCTGGGAAGCCTCTGCAACAATCGCGCGGGTCAGTGAGTCCCAGCGCGCGGTGATGACGTCAGTGTCATGCGTTAGCCACAGAACGGTATCATCTATTTATTTTTTTATTATTGAAGCTCGGCTAACACGGTACTGATACCTCTACATGTATATATATATATATATATATATATATATATATATATATATATACCCACACCATTGTTATACACCCCCCTCCACACACACCTTTTGTAAAGCGCTGTACACACTGGGCATAAATTAAGATTTACACACATACACACACATACACACTCTACATCACAAGCATTCAGGGACCATGTAACACCTTAAGGCTTGTAATATAGTGCGCGCTGGTGCGTGTGCGGCGCGCGCACTGCCTTGAACGTGCACGGGGCGCGGGCATTTCATGTGTAGAGGGTGGGTGGTAATGCGCGCGGCTAGGGGGCGTTACAACGCTAGGCCGCACTGTAATTGGTTCACAGCATCACGTGGCGCGGCGACAGCGTGAAAATAAAATTCTCTTGTACTTTAAAGAAAAAACACAGCGCACAACGCTCATTGTGAAAAATGAAACATAAAATTGTATTAATGACAATAAAAGTTCTGCGTACATCAGGTTAAGAACAAACAGGCATTTGGCATGGTAGTGGATACCGCACACTTGAACTGGAACCGCAGGTAAAGATGTCAGCATCTGGGTCACTCTCCTTCAGTGGCAAGATGATTCAGCCCTCCCGATGTAATTTAGGGGAAAAGTCTCTTACACCACGGCACATCTAATTCTCCGTAGAGGCAGTCTCAAGTGTACACTGTTCCACATCAACCGGTTCAAAGCGTGCAAGGGAAACCGATGGCTTAGTCCCACAATGGAGTTCAGCACACTTGGCATCTTCCGTCCTGCACACAGTACCGTAGGCACCGTAAAGTCACGTGACACAGGATACCGGACAAACAGTGATGATGTCACTCGCCACAGCCTCGTGATGTACCTCACGGAGTGGCAATAGTACAAAAAATGCCAAACCAAAGTGGGAACCGCGTAATAAAGTTCTCAACTTTAGAGCTCTTTGGCACAAT
Organism: Ascaphus truei; assembly: GCF_040206685.1. Lineage (NCBI taxonomy): Eukaryota > Metazoa > Chordata > Amphibia > Anura > Ascaphidae > Ascaphus > Ascaphus truei. Next base: position 122,935,478 of record NC_134487.1, read on the forward strand.
CCAATGCGTTTCGTAGTGGAACGCTACTTCATCAGGGAATGAGGAGACTGGGTAAACATGCTATATAAATTCCCATCATTCCATAGTGATTGCTCAGGCACCCATAATGCCGGGCCAATCCTCAACTCGCAGACAAATGCCAAACAGCTGTAAGCATAACTAGCATCAAATAGAACATAAAAATGAGCACAATATTAAAAAACATTTTATAAAATAATGTATATAAAAAAATTGTTGTATGGATGAGAATGCCAAGGAGAAGGAAACTGCAAATGAAAAACAACCAATTAGAATTGCAGACATGAATTAATGAAACCAACACATAGAGGACAGAAACCATAATCATGCAGGGATCAATTAGAAAGGGAGTGTCAAACCCAGCACTTAATAGAGATATAAAGCCAATGAATAATCATGACACCCATCTTCAATAGAGAGACCAGATATCAATATCCTCATTTAACCCTTTGGGGGAGAGAGAGTTAAGTTTATAGATCCAGAATGTTTCCTGATAGGAAAGATTCTTAACTCTATCTCCTCCTCTTCTTTCTTTAGGGACAATCTTAATACCCTTAAACATCAATGCAGAGGGATCCTTATTGTGGTGTAACGCAAAGTGACGAGATAAACTGTGTTTCTCATACCCATTCTTGATGTTTCTGATGTGCTCCTGGATCCACACTTTGGGGCATCTTTTGGTGCGGCCCACATATTGATAACCGCAGGCACAATTTATCAGGTACACCAAGTGCGTTGAGTTACAGTTAATAAAATCATTGACAGCAAAGCTCTCACCTGTAGCAAAAGACTTGAATGTCTTTCTTTCAGCATGGAGATGTTTACAGACTGAACATTTGCCACAAATAAAATTACCAATAGGTTTAGTGTTCAGCCAAAGTTCATTCTTTATATGATCTCAATTATTGCACACATCACTAGGAGCGAGTGAGTTTTTTAAATGTTGTGCTCTCCTATAAATGAATTTAGGCGTGTTTGTGATATGATCACCTAAAACTGGATCATTGCAAAGAATTCCCCAATGTTTTTTTTATAATTTCCTCAATCTTGCCATTAACAGAATTAAAGGTGGTGATAAAGGGTATCTCGATTTTGCATTCGAGGCCCTCAATCTTTTCTCTAACCCTGTCCATACTTCTGACTCTATCCAGATCTCTATTTAAATTATCCAATGGATATCCTCTCTCTACAAATCTCTATAGCAGGTGTTGGGCTTGCTCCTCAAAATCTTCCTTTCCACTGCAGTTCCTTTTAATTCTTATAAATTGGCCTCACGAATGTAATTAATCCAAGATCTCTTATGGTTGATAGAGGCAAAAAGCAGATTGTTTGAGTGCACTACCTTGAAGAAGACCTTAGTGGAAACCTTACCCTCCTCCAGTACAGTCAGCCTTACAAGCCAAACACCCGGCGCTCATGCTTGAAGCGCTCTCCAAGCATGAGCGCACGCAGTGCCAGCGGGGACTAAGGGCTGGGACCCGCTGCGCCTGGTGGCGCGGGCGGCCGCGTGAGCGCAACTCACTATTGCTGTTTAGCCTCACGATCCGGTCCCAGTCCCTCCTCACTGCCAACTGACTACGTACTGTGACGCGTCAGCCAGCAGGGGATACCAGAGAATTGTGTTCCCGTGCGGCGACGCGTCACATGGTACGCGAGTCAGCCAATGGGGAGGAGGGGAGGGAAGGAGCTAGATGGGAGGCGGCTTGGGCGGGGAGCAGGGAAGGAGCTGCAGGTTTAAGTGTGTGTGTGTGTATATATGTATGTATGTGTGTGTATGTATGTGTATATGTATATGTATATGTGTGTGTGTGTATGTGTGTGTGTGTATGTATGTTTGTGGGGGGTTGGATGGCACCACGATCAGATCCCGCACCCCTCCCTCCCACTCCCGCCCCCCTCCCGCTCAGGCTCCCGGCTCCCTACAGACCGCATATCGCGGTCTGTGTCTGTCAGCGCCCCGCCTGTCTGCAGTGCGGGCGCGCTGACTGAGGGAGCGGGGCCTTAGCCTTAGCCTAACACAGCCAATTCTAATTGATGAAGCGCGAACGGTAGCACACGCACTATATTACAGGCCATAGTCATAAATTGCATACTGCACAGGGGGAGGGGTCGGCTTCACCCACAGATAACATTCCAAGCTGTCCTGTTTCAAAGTAAGTTTTTTTGGCTTAATCCATTGTAACATCGCCCAAAGAAGAGATCAGTGTATCTCGAAAGCTCGCACAAATAAAAGCATTTAGTTAGCCACAGAACGGTATCGACTATTTATTTTTTATTATATATATATAATTATATATATATATATATATATATATATATATATATATATATATATATACACACACACACACAAGAAAAAAATTGTAGTGCTAAACAGGTGTGGTAATTAACCGTGTAGAGGAGTTCACTGGTACACTATTGGCAAAATAAATATTGCCTAAGTGCACAAAGGTTTAGAAAGTGAAATAATTGTGTCAAGTGTTTGCTGACTTACAGTATAAAGTAAAATATATCAGTCGTGTTGACACATAATAAAAAATCAAGCCAGTTCCAGTGAATATAAAGTGGACGAGAAGTCCAAATCCAGAAGATGAACTTTTTGGAGCAGGCTGCAGCTTCAGAGTGATATACAGAAGCCATATCGAGACGTCAATATAGAGAAACAGCTCTCAAACTTGAAAAAATGCAGTGTGAAAGGATATGTGCTGCCCGGGAGGTTAACGGTACACAGCAGACAAAATGTATATCAATAGTAATAATAATATTAAAATCTTCAAACTTTAATCAGCAAAATTCAAATAAAGACGAGATGAGGGACGCACAAATTATTCTAAGTAAAAGTAATACTAATAAAAGGTGTACAGTCCTATTCTGGTATCCCAGGTAGTGGGCAATAGACTACTTCACAATATAACTATGTATAGCTAAATGTATAAATACATACAGTATATACATATCTAGCCCTTTTTCTGAACACCTTCCTAAGGGACTACTGGTCGCTGTATAACACCTGCGGCTCCAGGAGATCTGAGCCTCCGCTAGCTGGGAGCCTGGGGTAATACTCACACATTTACATAGCGCAGCGCCTCCACCTGCGATGGCTCCCACCGAAGGGGGAGTGGTTCCTCGCAGGACACTCAATAAACACATACACAGTATAGATAATAACTAATACTTTACTAACTCACATAGAAAACATAACACAACATAACCTTATACTATAACTGTATAACCTTACACACAATATCGGTGTTCCCACCCAGTGTCCGGTAATCCCCCACCCAATGTCCCGCACTCTTGCAGAGATCGTGCGTGACTGCGCAGTCACAGTTAAGCTAAGGGCCCGGTGGTGCACTTATAATTCAGAGTTACCTGCCCAGCACTCCAGTGCTCGGGCCTGCAACGATCTTCACAAAGGGTCAGACGTGCGATGCATCCGTCTGATCCTATCCTGGTGATATTCTCCGTGGACCCCAACGTGGGTCCGAACTCCGTCACTGGAACAGCAGCAGCCGCTGAGTCCCTAACTATCTAGGTGGCATTAACGTGACAGGAACCCTAACCTAGGGCCTGTCCCTGTACTACCGCAACCTGTGGTGGCTTTGGGGAACTCCTATGGCCTGCAGGGGTATGACCTGTCCCACTCCCCTCGCTCTCCTAGTCCCCTAAGCCTCACTAACAACTAGCTAACTAACAGCGCCTGCAGCAGACACACTGCACACATAGTCAACCTGCAGACAGCAGCATGCAGCCCTAACACGCTGCACACGCTCTCACACCTAAGGGCAACCTCCCTATATCGGGCCGTCCCTTATCAATTACCCCCTACCCTAACAGGGATTGGGGCCTGCCTGAGACTTGGGGATCCTTACCTGGTGCAGGAGCCACTCGCTCCTTGCACCGTTCCTTCCCCTTCCTGCTCCCAGCTCCAACTGAAGTGACTCTAAGCCCGCGAAATGTATCAATCGGGCTGTCTGGGAATCCTCCAGCCCTATTGGCTCCTATCAGGCACCTGGTGCCTGTCTCCCTATGCCTCCTGGGAGTTGTAGTTCCCAGGAGGCTGCTATACCATTGGGGCCGCGTGCGCACTTGCCCTGCGCATGCGCGAACTGTCTGGGGCCTTCCCTGCGCCTGCTTGCCACTGCGCATGCGCGAACTACCGCACAATGGCGGCGCCCTGTTCCCCGAGCCGCCGGGACCTCGGCAACGCGATCGCGGCCCTAACAACGGGCCGCTCGCGTCCCCGGCAACCGGCCGCATCAGGGAACAGCGCACAGCTCCCTGCACTAGCCCCCACCCTCGCGTTCTCCCGGCGGGTCCGTCGCTGGCTCCGGCGGCACCCGCAATCGCTCGCCACGCTACAGAGAGGGTCAAGGAGGGTAAAACAAACTCGGGGCTACACATACACACTAGTATATAGTGGTCGTGAATATCAGTATCAAGGTATTGCCCCTCACAGGTCAGTCTGGAATCAGGCCTGTCTCGTTGAGGTCTCTAGTGGTACATCATTAGTGTAAACAAATATACTGATCTGTACCACCGTGTCTCTTGTAGTTGAAACTGTGGAGAGTGCTTCCCCACAGATAAAATACAGTGAAAAGTGGCAAGAAAAAGCCAATAATAATAATATTGCCCGGGGCACCTATCGATAATCTTGAGCGTTAGTACCCTGTTTGAATGCTCAGGGAAGGGTTAAATATATTAAAGGGGTAGGGCAAGGTATCCAGGAGTTGGAGAATAATACTACTGTAATACGCTTACGTATCTAATGGCATATAGATATGTATCCAGTGTAGCAAGTTCAATGGTCATTGATACAAGTATCAATTTATTTTTGTTGTTTAGCCAGAGAGCGTTTGAATGGCTGATTTTAGTATTATGGGCTTTCAGCTGTCCCACTGTAGTCCTGTGGTTTGAATTGCTGCATAGAGGTGCTCACCCCAGTCAGAGGTTGTTAGTGTCAAAAGGGGATTTACATTTTCCCACAACACCGAAGTACAGGCACATCTGGTGACGGCTAGCAGTAATAGATAAATAAAGGTAGTTGTTATACATTAGCACTATATGGAGTGAGGTGCTAGTATAAGGTTGCGATTATACAGAGGAACTACAATGTGCGCGCATTTGTGATGTCACATTTGCAACGTCGCAGAGCGACATTTGTACAAGCACGCCGCTACCTGAAAACAAACTTGGAAAACTTCATCTGTCTCGCGCATTGCAGTAGCAAACGGCGCGACGGTCGCTGTAGGTATAAGCACTTTCTTTGTGGGGATGTATACTCCTTGTTTTGGTGCCGTGCGGCGTTGCTCCAGGGCAGTGCCACGCGCGTTTTTTGGTATAATCACGGCCTTACGTAGCTCTGATCTATGAAGTAGTCACAGTATTCTCCGGATCAGTACCAGGTATATTTACACAGTCCGGTTAATTCAAGTCTATACCCTTAGATCTATAGTTAGCTCAGAAAGGTGAACCTGGTCTGTTATGATCCGAGGAAAACACTCTCATTAGTTCTCCGGTACGTGCTGGAATTAGAGCTTTGATTGTAGCTAAACAGATGCCAGACAAAAAGATCTATACCAAATAGGCTGATAACCCAGTTCTTTGGGGTAAGCACACTGTCCTCCGGATCAGTACCAGGTATATTTACGCGGTGCTGCTAGTTTGAGCCTACATCCTGAGATCAGCAGGCTAGTTCTGATTGGTTAGACATATGTAAACCCCGGTTGTTTTAAATAGCAGAGCCCTAGTGTCCAGGTTAATAATGGCTATTGTATTGCAGCATGTTTTTAATTAGCTGCGCAGCTTGTATGTGTTGTTGAGTCAGACAGTACCCTCAGAGCAAATGTAAATCATCTCCCCATGCACATAGTTAGTGTGGTAGGAACCGGGAGTTGCGCCGAGATTAGAAAGTCAGTGCGTATGTTACAGAACCAAATGCACATAGAGGGGTGACGGAGGTTGATGCCCTAAAGCCGTCAGGGACGTTTGCTGACGTGATTGACATTCACCAATGAGAGATGGAGACGGTGCGCAAGGGAAATTTCATTAAAGCACCAACAGCTGTGTGACAGGGTGAAGTCAGGTACTGATTATTATGCCTGATAATAAAAAATGCACAAATGCGCACCAGGGATTAGTGGAAGGTAATTTATTAAAAATACATAAAAACTGAGGGGATCCAACCGCACCTCAGAACAGCTGTGCAGCTGGACGGCTAAGTACTACCAAGGAGAACACCTAATGGAGACTAAACCCTAAGCTGCACAGTATACAAATACAGTAAAATTTATATAAAAAACATGAAAGAAAAAAACAAACATGAAAACAACCTATCAACAGATTTGTATAGAAACCGCCATAGGGTTGGGCACTGGCAAGGGGAAACGGACACTCACACTGAGACAGTCAGCAGACTCGCGGTGTCTGCACAGGATCCGGATCTCGGCACCGCGGAGATGGATAAAACCGCTGCTGTCTCCTGCATCTCCGCGGTGCCGAGATCCGGATCCTGTGCAGGTTGTTTTCATGTTTGTTTTTTTCTTTCATGTTTTTTATATAAATTTTACTGTATTTGTATACTGTGCAGCTTAGGGTTTAGTCTCCATTAGGTGTTCTCCTTGGTAGTACTTAGCCGTCCAGCTGCACAGCTGTTCTGAGGTGGGGTTGGATCCCCTCAGTTTTTGTGTATTTTTAATAAATTACCTTCCACTAATCCCTGGTGCGCATTTGTGCATTTTTTATTATCTTGTATTTCAGGGTGCCTTCCCCCCTTTCTAAGGGGGGTTCACCTAGATTTGAGAGTTTCTGGGGAGACGCTTTATGTACATGCTGCAAAGGGATCATCCACACCATCACACAGCACGAGCGCTGAATATCCTGTTTTTTCTACCTTGATTATTATGCCTGCAAACATACATCTGAGTCCTACATCCAGCACTCAGAAGGTTAACCCAGGAGAAAAAGATGGGCAATCAGGAAGTAAGCAGACACCTGACAACCAGCATGATGAGATATAAGGAAGTCTTTGCTGGTAATCAGGTGGCTGTCTCAGAGCTATCCTAGACAAGCTGCTATGCAGATGGATTCACAAGTATCTCTCTAAACCACAGTAAGAACTGTTCATATTGTTTTCTGACTGTTTGATATATGTTAACGGTTTGGTAAATGGATAAGCCAGCCAGCCTGATAGATAGGCTTGGAGTGTTAGTAAGTTCTCCCAATGTGGAGCAGGATTTATTTTGCTATGTTTCGTTTATGCCTTAAAGGGACAGTGTGCCCACATGTTTAGTTATGCTGCGGAGAAATAAAGCCATGCAACATTTGCTCTAAACCTGAAAATACATGTGTGGACTATTGTCTGACCTCGGCTACAGGCGTCCTGCCACAAGCTGTTTGGACGCGAGCTGCCTTTGGATGTAAGCCTCACACTGCCGGTACTGGGGTCATCGTGGACTTCATCTATGGTCCCACACCATCCGAGATGGCCTTACCCTGGGGTTTTCTTAAATTGCATCAGGCGGCTAACCCTTAGTGCACCGACATTGGACCCGTTCTCTGCTCTGATTTGGTAACATCACTTTGTAACAGGGGACTTACCCTGTTCAGAAAACTTGCCTCTAATCCAACAGTGTACTGGTTAATTGACCAGCACCTGGCTGATTAGAGGTGTTAGAAAAAGCCTGCCTCTGAGACAGGAAGTGAGACTCCTTAGCTCACATGTGAGCTGAACTAGGAAACAGAGCAGAGGTTCCTGAGTCTCCTAGGTGAGACTGACCGAGAAAACACAGCTGTCTGGAGCTGACAAACAAGACTTCTTAACCTGGATGTTGATTATCCGGATAAAAGGCAGCAACCCAGCAAACAGATAAGACTTTATTTTCCAATGACTGTTGTTATATATATATATATATATAACTTGGGCTGATGAACAGCTTGGGTAGCCACCCAGGTAAAAAGGGCTGGAATATAAGGATACATATATGCCAAAGTGGAGCAGATTTTGTTTGGCTCACTATTTCTCTTATGTTGCTTTTTGCTGTGTTTAAAGCGACAGGCACAATAAAAGCCTTATTTAATTTCACCTTAACAAGTCTCCCTTGCATACCTCTGCGCACGTCCTCCTACACACTTTTACAGAGATTATTCTCTCAAATGCGAGGTTTTACTCTCCCCTTGTGAGTGCAAGTCCTAGTGACTGTCTCTTTTTTAACCCTTATTAAATTGTCAACATAGTTATGCTATGGAGCTTGCGTTTCTTTTTCTCTTTTTTCTTTATATATATATACTAGCTTTTGTGCCCGGCTTCGCCTGGGGAATGTAATATTTAATACATCTCCCAGCCCCCTCTTCTCACCCCCCACAGCCAGCACATCTCACCGGCCCCCCTCCCCCCCCTTCCCCCTTATGCTGCTGGATGTAGTGCGGGGTGAGATTTGTCTCTGTCTGTGTTTGTGTCTGTGTTTGTGTGTCTGTCTGTGTGTCTGTCTGTGTGTGTATATGTGTGTGTGTCTGAGTGTGTGTGTCTCCCCCCGCTGCTGGAACATATCCCTGCTCCCCCTCGCTCCACTGGTGGCACATCTCCCCGCACCGCTCTGGCATGTCCCCTCGCTGTCGGCTCATCTCCCCACCCCCCCTCGTTGGTACATCTCCCCTCGCTGCCGGCAAATTTTCCCGGCCCTGCCCCCGTTGGTACATCTCCCCCCCTGCTGGCACATGCATATCACCCCCCCCACGCCCTGCTGGTACTGTACATTTCCCCCCGCTAGATGGCACATCTCCCCCCCCCAAAGGAACATCTCCCCCCGCTAGCTGGCACATCTCCCCCCGCTAGATGGCACATCTACCACCCCTCCCCCCGCTGGCACATCTCCCCCGCACATCTCACATCACACACACAGCCTCAATCCAGGCAAGGACACACCCCCTTCCTTAGTAGCCACACCCCCTCCCGTCCCCCGCTCCTGCTCTAACATTATTGCTGGACAGCCGAGGGAAACTTAGAATATCCATAATTTGGGACGTGAGTCACATTGGAACCTCAAAATAGTTGCGTTGACCTACAAATCCACCGCAGAATATCCAGTCCAAGTTTCGTTGTGCTACGTTGTGCCGTTTGTGAGATATCGATGCTTCGGACATACAAACAAATGGAAAACAGAATCCAACTTAGGGCCTCATGCAGAGAGCAGCGCTATTTAGAATTGGAGAGGGGGGAAAATTTTAGCTTTTTTGGAGAGTTTTTTTCTTCATATGCAGAAAGGGCAGAAAACTGCATTTACAAGCCTTTCTGCATATGGAGAGTTTCAATCAGCGCTATAAGCGCTGTTGAAAGTACTGGGGAAAAAATCGCGTTTTTTTTTTTTCCCTCCACCGGCCGCGGAGCGCCAGCTGCTTGGTGGAAAGGAAAAATGTTGAAAATCGCGCCATTTTTTGGGCACGAACAGCCACTAGATGGCGATCACGGCTCTCTGCATACGGCAGGAAAAAAAAACTGGAGAGATTAGAAACTCTCCAGCCGCGCGGCGAATTTCAAGCAACAAAAAAAAAAATGGCGCTTTTTTTTAAACTTGCCTTTTCCGGCGGTTTAAAGCTCCATTTTCGCCGGCAAATGGCGAGATTCCTTTTTGCTCTGCTCTCTGCATGAGGCCCTTAGAATTATAGTATAGATATTTGTATAAATCAATATCTGTGTAACTTTTTGTAATGAAAGGGTTAAGATCTATACTTATTACATTGTTTTTAGGCTATTCCCAGAAAAAAGTGCCAGACTGCAGACAGAATCCCCAGACATCTCTTAATTATACGCACACTGAAACAGATTAGTTGTTCATGACAGTTTAAACGTTAAACCTCATTGTTAGATCAGAGTTGTGAAAATACTTTAAAAATAACATTTATTTAAATCATATAAATAAATTGTACGTAAGGTGTATTAAAATCTGAAGCGGGAGGAGAGAGTATTATAAACTGGGATGGTAAATGTCACTGTCGAATAAGGTCTTATACCGATAAGCGTATAATACAGGAATACTTGTCCTTATTTAAGTACTTATGGAGGCTGGTAGCAATATATATAGGGTAAATCAAAATAGTAGGAGAGGTAGCGAGTGACTATATCTATTCAGCTGAGAACACTGGTGCACCTTAAATACATTGGACACAAATTCCAGGGCAATAGCTTTTTACGTATACAGTACTGTACTGGATGCGTGAATGTGTACTACAGTCCTGTATGCTTAAAGCATCATAGATTTAATTTATTTTTTCAGAAATGAAAGCGTCAAATTGACAGCCTGAAGATTTATTTATTTTATTTATTTATTTATAAAATATTTTACCAGGAAGTAATACATTGAGAGTTACCTCTCGTTTTCAAGTATGTCCTGGGCACAGAGTAAAACAAATAGTACATGGTTACAAGTACAGTTACATAAATGAACAGGGTATACATTATATACAAGACATTGCGTGCACAGTTAAAGAAAATGTATATTATGAGCGTATGAAACAGTTACAGACTAGATTAAAATGTCAATGGAAGGCGAAAACCATTATATTTTAAACTTTCATTTTTCTACTTTTATATTATCAGCTTTACTATTTTAACAATGTGATATTCATATTCATGTTTCTTAACTTTTACTGTATGCCACCAAAGGGGGCACAGACAACCACAATGGCAGCGAATGGGCAATGAAAAAAAAACCAAAACAAATGCTACACTGGCGGCACACTTTATTGAAGTGCGGCCAGTTCCGCAAACCGGGAGATTTCCCGGCTTGCTAGTGGCATCCCCTCGGCGTGCCGCGCGTCACCGATGCGCGGTCACGCGTCATCGGGTGCCTGCGCCCCCTGCACGCGCGTCCAGGGCTCCCCGAGGGAGCCCTGGTGTCCCGCGATGTGGGGGACGGCGGCAGGGGGTTCCGGGGTACCCGGCGGACCCGGAGAGGAGAGGGGGAAGCCGCGATCGGTGGGCCTCTCCTCCGCTACTTCGGCGCGCGCCCGGCACCCTCCGGCGCGCGCCAGGTAACTGCTGCGGCCGAGAACGGGCAAATGCTCGAATAAACTCGGCCGCAGCAGTATGACGCATACCCTATACGTTTCAACCAGGTTCCATATTGACATCCATGTAAGAAATGCTATGACAAGCATATGCGTTTCAACCAGGCTCCACAGCCAGCGACACGCATGCGCAGCACCCTAATACCATATGTGTGATTATTAATATTGAATATAATCTTTCTTTACACGCAAAGAAGTCCAAGAGCCAGCCAGTTTGAAGCAGAAAACTAAAGAACATTTGAAATTTGGAAGAAGAGACGACTTTGTATTTTTGTATTATTCATTTTTACTTAATTTTCGTGTGCTATTAAAACATTCCATTCTCTAAAAATAATTTTTGTATTTGTATTTTATTTTTTATTTACATGGGCGTTATGAGTATTCCTTGAAATAAATTCTCTAAGCTCTAATTTACAATAATATTTAGATAAAATAATAATAATTTTGTTATTATTATCTACGTATCAATCAATTGCTCTGTCAATGTTCGTAGGTTTAAATTGTGCGAAGTTAAGCAGCATGGGTGCAGTTAGTACTTGTTGGCAACGGCATAAACAATATGTAAATATCCACTCATTGGCTGTCCCTGGGTGAGTGACAGGCCATTAAGCCTGTCACGGGAGACCAGGACTCTTTCACAGGATTAAGCCGACAGGACACGGAGATCAAATAAATGGGTGTTTATTTCGGCCGGAGCCAACAGACGCAACACAGTACACGCCAGCACAGGAGAGATCTGTACAACTCAAATTGGCTGCTGTTTTGCTAGGTTCCCGGTATCCATAGGAAATCATAGAGCTCAGGGAGCGACTAAATCCAGCACGGATGGTGAAAATTCAGCCGATCACAGCTATTGGGGGCTCACCTCTGTGGGCTAATCCAGGCTGGGGGTGTGACAGGGAGGCCAAGGCAAGGAGGCGGGAATTACGAACCAACCAATGAGAGCAGCGCCTTCCTCCCCCTGCTCTCAGAGCCGGCTCGCTATATCTGGAGGAGATAGGCGTCTCTCTGTCTGGGTAGAAAATGACTCCGCTCTTCGGACCAACGTCTCTAACACAGGAGGACTGCCCATCCACACCATCCATTTTCTCCAATTCCCCCGTGGAGCCAGCCGAACACAGGTTCCTGGGTGTATAAACTGGAAATGCACTTCACAGTTTACAACACACAATCTACAAACAATAAAGTCTCCCTACACATTATTGGGGTTAACCTACAACATCCAGGCTACCTGAACCACAGGCAGATGGATATACACGGTGATACGGTACATCCATCAGATGAATAGGGACCAGAGACCGGGCTTAACCTTTAATATGCAGGTCTCTGGGCCCCTACCGTCACAGAGGGATGTGCAAACATCCGTAGTCTTTTATATATAACTATATAGATTACATTAATTTGGACATTAACACCTGTCACCCACTCTCTGCACCCCACTGCCATAAACAATATGTAAATATCCACTCATTGGCTGTCGCTGGGTGAGTGACAGGCAAATCAGCCTATCAAAGAGGGGGAGTGATGTGCAGCTTATATTAATTAGAACATTAACACCTGTCACTTTCCTTCTGCATCCCACTGCCATTAAAAGTCCTGGGTGAGTGAGGCCGTTCCGTCTAACACAGAGGGAGAGAGATGTGCAGTCTTATTGGCTGTCCCTGGGTGAGTAACATGGCGCTCAGCCTATCACAGAGGGATGTGTATATATAAATATATATACAGTGGTGGGATTCAAAATTGTTAGCAACAGGTTCTCTCTCACGAGGGGGGTGGGAAGAAGAGGGGGGCAAAGAGAGGTAGGGGGGGGAAGAGAGGTAGGGGGGATAGAAGAGGGGGGAGAGAGAGATGGGAGGGAGAGAGAGATGGGAGGGAGAGAGAGACGGGGAGAGAGAGAGACGGGGAGAGAGAGAGATGGGGGAGAGAGAGACGGGGGGGGGAAGAGAGACAGGGGAGAGAGAGACGGGAGAGTGAGAGACGGGGGGAAAGACGGGGAGAGATGGGGGAGAGACGGGGGGAGAGACGGGGGGAGAGAGAGAAAGAGAGAGACGGGGAGAGAGAGAAAGAGAGAGACGGGGAGAGAGAGAAAGAGAGAGACCGGGGGAGAGAAAGTGAGAGAGGGGGGGAAGAGAGACCAGGGGGAAAGAGACACCAGGGGGGTGTTAGAGAGACCAGGGGGAACCAGTGCAAATAAGTGCAGCTTGAAACAAGTGCAAATACAAATGGACACATGCAAACTACACAAGCAGGCAAACAAGGACACAGACACAGGCAGGTAGGTAGGACACACAGAACACAGCCCCCCTCACATCTACCCCAGCCATCCCCCCCCCCACATCTCTCCCAGACCCCCCTCACATCTCTCCCAGCCCCTCCTCCTCACATCTCTCCCAGACCCCCTTCTCACATCTCTCCCAGCCCCCCCTCCTCACATCACTCCCAGCCCCCCTCCTCACATCTCTCCCAGCCCCCCTCACATCTCTCCCAGTCCCCCTCCTCACATCTCTCCCAGCCCCCCCTCCTCACATCTCTCCCAGCCCCCCTCCTCACATCTCTCCCAACCCCCCTCACATCTCTCCCAGCCCCCTATCCTCACATCTCTCCCAGCCACCCCCTCACATCTCTCCCAGCCCCCCCCTCACATCTCTCCCAGACCCCCCCCCTCACATCTCTCCCAGCCCGCCCCTCACATCTCTCCCAGCCCCCCACTTCACATCTCTCCCAGCCCCACTCCTCACATCTCTCCCAGCCCCCCACTTCACATCTCTCCCAGCCCCCCTCCTCACATCTCTCCCAGCCCCCCTCCCAGCCCCCCTCCTCACATCTCTCCCAGCCCCCCCCCTCACATCTCTCCCAGCCCCCCCTCCTCACATATCTCCCAGCCCCCCCTCACATCTCCCCCAGCCCCCCTCACATCTCTCCTAGCCCCCCCTAACATCTCTCCCAGCCCCCCTAACATCTCTCCCAGCCCCCCTCACATCTCTCCCAGACACATCTCACATAACCCCCTCGCATCTCCCCAGCCCCCCCACACATTTCCCCCAGCCCCCCTCATATTTCCCCCAGCCCCCCCATCACATTTCCCCCAGCCCCCCCATCAGATCTCTCCCAGCCCCCCTCACATCTCTCCCAGCCCCCCCCCCCCCCCTCACATCACTCCCTGACCCCCTCACATCTCTCCCTGTCTCTACTCACATCTCTCCCTGACCCCCCTCACATCTCACAGGGGTGAGAGATAGGGGGTGGGGGAGCAGAGAGACCAGGGGGGGCAGCAGAGAGACCAGGGGGAACCACTGCAAATAAGTGCAGCCTGCAACCAGTGCAAACAGGACACAGACAGGAGATACACAGCACACAGGCAGGAGACACACAGCACACAGGCAGGAGACACACAGCACACAGGCAGGAGACACACAGCACACAGACAGGATGCACACAGCACACAGCACACAGACAGGATGCACACAGCACACATCACACAGACAGGAGACACAGACAGGAGACACAGGCAGGAGACACAGGCAGGAGACACACAGCACACAGGCAGGGGAGACACAGCACACAGGCAGGAGACACACAGCACACAGACAGGATGCACACAGCACACAGACAGGAGACACAGGCAGGAGACACAGGCAGGAGACAGGCAGGAGACACAGGCAGGAGACAGGCAGGAGACACACAGCACACAGGCAGGAGACACACAGCACACAGGCAGGAGACACACAGTACACAGGTAGGAGACACAGCCCACAGATAGGCTGCACACAGCACACAGACAGGATGCACACAGCACACAGCACACAGCACACAGCACACAGCACACAGGCAGGAGACACAGGCAGGAGACACAGGCAGGAGACACAGGCAGGAGACACAGGCTCACCTCTCTCTGCTGCATGCTTTTTCTCTGTTCTTTGGCCCCACCCCCAGGCTCCTGCCACCTCTCCTGATTGGCTGCTGCTGTGTAATGCAGCCAATCAGGATGGAGCAAGCTGCCCAGCCCCTTAGCAGAAGCTCTGCTCTCTCCCTTCTCGCACCGGTTCTGCGACGGAGGATATTTTAGGTACAGGTTCGCACGAACCGGTGCGAACCGGAAGAATCCCACTTGTGTATGTGTATATATATATGTGTGTATATATATATATATATAACATATATATATATATATATATATATATATACTCTTAGAAATTCCGGGCATTATTGATTATTGATGCTCTCTGATTGGTCAAAATTGTAAGCATTATCCATTCAGTAATGGCCCAGAATTTTTGGTACTGTGCCAAGTTTTCCAGTCAATCAGCTTTGAGTTCTCATACACACTGAGTGAGAGCAGCTCTCAGACAGGGGAGGTGATCGGACAGGAGGCACCAGCCAGGCACAAAATAAAGGAAATTGGACTCCGTAAAATTATTTGCACCTGGATTGAAAACTGGTTAAAGGATAGAAAACAGAGAGTTGTCATAAATGTAACGTTTTCAGGTTGGGCTAAAGTTGTTAGTGGAGTACCTCAGGGATCAGTACTGGGACCCCTACCTTTTAACTTGTTTCTTAATGACCTTGAGGTTGGCATAGAGAGAAAAGACTCAATTTTTGCTGATGAAACTAAATTATGTAAGGTAGTAAAATCAGAGCATCATGTAATTTCTCTGCAGAAAGACTTTATTAGACTTGAAACTTAGGTAAATGACAGATTAGGCTTAGTACAGATAAATGTAAGGTTATGCATTTGGGAAGCAAGAATATACAGGCGACTTACAAAGTAAATGGGATAAATTAGGCAAACCCTTGATGGAGAAGGATTTAGGAGTGCTGGTAGACACCAGGTTTATCAATAGTGCCCAAAGTAATGCAGTAGCTGCAAAGGCATACAAGATCTTATCTTGCATTAAACGGGGAATGGATGCGTGACACGGCTGGACCAGATTGCATCTCTGCCTCCTGTCATGTAAGTCCTGATAGCTACAGGCTGTGGCAGGTAATCCTGTGGGCATTGCCCCCCTCATTCTGACTCCCTGAGTGACAAAGTGGTGGTGACATAGGAATCTGTTTGCAGCCTATTGTGGTGAAGATCCTGTGCCCTCCCCTTCTGAGCCTCAGGGAGGAAGTGCAAATTTGTAGTTAGTCCAGTTCCACCTCTGCTAGGGAGTGGAAGTGTGTGCGATCTGTTCCCAGCTGGGAGGGAGATAGGCCAGTCAGTCCCTCATGGGCTGGCCAAGGAAGATCTGAGGCCTCTGTTCCAGTGTGAGACTGTCTCTGGATCTCCTGGAGCCCACTGAAGCTGATGGCGCTGTCACCAGAAAAAGGAACATCAAGATCATCTAAAGCATATCCTGTTCCCCCACTACATCGCACAACACTCAGCTCTCCTGGACCCTCACAGCTATGCCAGCACCACAACAGCAGTAGCCACAGCAGTATCTTCCAGATGTGTTGGGTACATGCGCTACAGATGGAAGGAAAGTAAGCATAATTATGCTCCTCTATAAAGCATTAGTAAGACCACACTTTGAATATAGAGTACAGTTTCGGGCACCACTCCATAAAAAAATACATTATGGTATTAGAAAAAGTGGAGAGAAAAGCCACCAAATTAATAAAAGGGATAGAAAACCTAACTTATGAGTAGAGGCTAGCTAATTTTGGTGCCATGGCAACGTGACGTCACATGACCCAGTGGCGTCATTTGACACCGGAGCCGAGCGGGGAGAGGGGGGAAGGTGGGGCGCCAGCAGAGGGATGAGCAGGCATGGGGGAATAGTTTGCTCACCCCTGCTATAGCTTACTGACACCAGTAATTTACTGGAAAATTATACTTTCCCACTCAATGTATTTGTAACATTCCTCAATGACCTAGAAAAAGTTTAAGTGAGGCTTTTTTAAACAAACATGATACACATTATTCTGCAAATACTTAAAGATGCAAATTAACTGTAGAGTTATGGGTCAAGTAGAACAGTAATGTGCCTTTATTTCATTTGTTGCATGAGTGAATGCACTTCAAGTCCTACACATCAGTGGTGCAGTCCAAGTCTCTGGCAATAGAAGAATGTAAATGCTATTATTTTCTAATTCATCAACGGTTCCACTTGAAGTTGGAAAACATGCAAAACCTGATATGTGAGCACGTCCGTACTGACCAGACACACATAGACCATGTGTAAGATGTAGCAAAAGGACAACATTTCAAATACTGAACAAAGGACATTTGCCGGAACATTTGTAAGGTATTGAATGTACTCACATATCTTTAGATGCTTCTACCGGGCCTAAAACACAAAATATTGTTGTAAGTAAACAGAAGAAAATCCTAAACATACAGGCAGCAAATGCTAATAAACATCTCATCATTTTATCAACGGATTAACACTGTGGAAGTTGCAAGTAGTGCCAAAGTGTGTAATATGTTTTTTACCCATCATAGAACTTTAGAGGCAAGTGAACATATTTATTAAGCATAAAAGTGATCTTTCAGGGAAATGATGTTGCTGTTCAAAATACTGAAAGTGTGACACATTCTAAATATATCAGGAAAATCATACAGTACTTAAACTAATATCTAAATCTTGTTCAAATACTGTATGTTCACCATTGTGTTCCACCTAGGCAATACAAATCAGCACAAGATGTATCTTCCCTGAGGTTGTGCTATGAACTTAAAGGGCTCTATCATGTTCCAAGACTATTCATTTCATTGGGAGAAAAAGGCTGTGCGAATCATGAGATTACACATCAATCTATTGGTGCATTCCAATGTTGTCTCCATTGTGTCGGAAAGCAACGCGAGTATTAGATCTATAGGAGTTACTATATCAACAAAATAATATCAGATCCTTGTTGCTTGGGGGTTAGACATGCACCATTTGCTTTTTAATACAGGTTTTCTTTGACAGATCCAACGTCTGACATCCAGAATTAACACTGCAAATATATATTGACAGCTGTGTCAAACTCCCAGGAAGGTGCAGGCAAGCTGGTATAGGCTTTAGTGGAGCACAATTTCCCTTCGCATTAGCTCTAGTGAGTACAATAAACCCCGTAATCGTTTGTAAATTACAGTTATCAGTGATACTGAAGGCTTCTTATCCAATAGTGCTATGCACTTAGATTGTAAGCTCTTAGGGACAGGGATTCCCTTTCCTATTATTACTCTCATGTCTGGAGCACTTTTTCCCACTATGTATTATATTATGTCACGTGTATTACTGCTGTGAAGCGCTATGTACCTGGATGGCACTATATAAATAAAGAAATACATACATACATACATACATGCATATGCATACTCCTGTGTAAATTGTAATGAAGTACATAGAACTGTGGTAGTTATATCTAAGGCTGAGATCATACTGTGTGCGGGGGCGCTTGCCCGCGCGTGTGCACGCCTAGTGCGCGTACATGACTGAGCGCGATGGCGTGACCGTGTTTTTTTGGTCTTTTCAAGCAACGGCCGCGTTATGTGAGCGGTTCAGCCTGAATCAGTATGTGCACGCACACACGCTCAAGCACACAGTATAGTCTCAGTCTAACTATATGAAATCAAGGCAATTTTGGTCATGTTGACAAAGATTTGACAAAGATTTTAGCTTATTACACCAACCTTAGTGACAATTGTCTGCAATCTACACTAAAAAAAAACATCTATGGCATTAAAAGTTGGAAAAAATATACTACCACCACTCTTTGTCCACACTTACTCAAGTTGCTTTGCCTTTGCACACCTAAAAAGCCCCAATGCAAGTGAGTGGGCTTTAAGTTGCATTGAGACTTAGCACCGTATTGTAAGTGAATCATAAAATCATTTTAGGAGTTAATGAAAGTGGACGAACGTGCAATTGAATTTTATCCAGAATCCTTGTCTGCAGTTTAACCAGTATATGACACTGGGGTGAAAGAGACGTTAGGGGGACCTATGGAAGACATACAGATTCACTCACAGGTACTTTGTATTTGGGTAGATCAGTGAGAGTGGCTGTAGACAAAATATAAATAAGTCAAGAAAACCAGAGTCTGTGTGCTGTTAGATGTACGAGATAAAGAGCAAATGCACCAGGAATGGTGTACACCAGGGGTGCCCCTGTCTGTGCTCCCCCTTGCCTGTGCCCCCTCACCCCCCCCCCCCCTCCTTACCTGCTCTCGGGCTCCATGCATCATATGACGTCACAACGTTATGTGATGCAGACGTTTGACACTGTGTTGTCATGGCGATGCCTCACTGAAGAGCCGGCTGAGAGCAGATAAGGAAAGTTGCAGAGGCCTCGCACCTCCCCCGGCATTTAATTTACATGCCTGGGGGAAGAGCGTGGGGGCTCTGCAACCACCGCGCCCTCCCTAAAAATTCCTGTACCCCCCCCAGTTTGCGCACCCCTGGTGTACACAATAGAGACACATGGGAAGATATAGACAGTAAAAACAAATTGACTGTTATTTCACAAAGAAGTGTAACTGTTTCAACCTCTTACAATCACTTATTTTACACACAAGTGTACACAATAATACAGTGTTGCTTCACTGTTAAAATATTTACCACCTAACTACATTTTCATACCACTTCCCAAAGTGTGGTGGCAGTTCTCTTGCTCAAACTGAAATGTTATTTTTATATGTGTGTATTTTATTTTGGTTTATGCCCCAAACCACTATTAGTCACATCTGTCTCACAGTGATATTGGGCACTAGTCTGGGGGGGGGGGGGAAAGAGGGGTGCATGTGTTGGAAGGGGTGAGGATAGGGATGGTGGGTGAAGGGGGGTAGTTCCCATGGGAAGAAGTTAGGCCTCCCAGTGGTGGGGGTGGCGGTTAGTAAAGCCCCAGTTTTTTTTAAAGTAATATTTAATTAAAAATAATGAGTGGATTTTTTTTAAGCCGAACTTCATTACATTAAATAAAACTGTAAATCGCCTAGCTATAAATTACGCACCGCTCATGTTTGAGGAAATAAAACTTAAGTTGTAAATATTTAAAAACAGTGAATAATGCTTCATGTGATACAGAACAAGAAGCACGGACATTTACAATGTCTCCATTATTGTAAGCCAACATAATAAGTCTTGTTATGATTTTGCTTTCACAAAGATGGTTGTGTATGTTTTTAGAAAACATAGGGTTCTTCAATGATCATCACCCAGCCACAAGTTTCAGAAAGGAGTTCTGGTTATTTAGTCATCACTCGCTCCCATTCAAGACATGCATTGCTCCATTTGGTATGAAGTCCAAGCTAAATGAACCCTTTAATTTGAAAACGATTAAATATATATTAAATAAACACTAAGGCTCGAGTCCATAGAAGGACAGGCCACGCTGAGCCGTGCGGACGCTCAGCGCTGAGCCCCTGCATACTCAATGAGGATGCCTTGAGAGGGGGCTCACGCGAGCGTCCGCAGGCGTGCGGAGGCTTTGGAATTTTCAGCCGACAGCCAAGCTGTTTTTCAGCGCGCTGTCGGCTGAAAACATCCAATCAGCCTGAAGCAGCGTCAACGTCACGGCGCTGTGACGTTGACGTCAGTGTGTCGCGGGTGATTGGCCCAGCGACGTCACTGCCCCGCCTCCAACCACCTCCCCCCCGGCTCCCTTCGCGCACGCTGGCTCGCCTGCAAGTCTGTGGAATCGCGCTGACTTAAGCAGACGAGCCTCAGCGTTAGCGCGCCTCCGCTCTCCTGAAGCCTCTATGGCCCTGGCCTAACATTGGTAGAGCAGGGTTTCTCAACCAGGATGCAATGTCACCTATGCATGAATGTTCTGGCAGAGTTAGTCTTTACTGACTTCACCAGGTGCATCACAGACCATACACCACGTTCCGATATCCCAGAAATCCAGCAAATATTTTATTACGTGGTTTAGACTGGCGTTAACCCTGTCTTTCCTATGTACATAATGGCCAATATACTGGCCAGTATATACATAGGCCAGATAAGCTAAACCAACCTGAAATAACTTGGAATTTCTCCTCCTGCATCTCACTATGCCCTCCCTATTGCTTTATCTGTTTACGGTTTCCTCACTCCTTTGTGAACGTCTCTGTTCTCACCAACTTCCCCACTCCCCACTGCACCATTATTTATACACCTCTCTCCCAACAACTTCTTTACCCCTCAATAAAAAGCACCCCATCAAAAATACTCTATTCACACCCTCTATCTACTCCTTCCTGCTGCTGGGGATCTCCCCTAAGCCTGAAGCCAGTCATACACACCTGATTTCACCCATGCCTCCCTGCCATCTCTTCCCCTGTAAAGTGTGTTAACCCTTAAGTTATTTGACTAACCTTAAAACTTGCCCCACAAATCAAGCATCCCAATAGTCTGCACTCATGGTTACTGTCCCATAACCACTCACTCCTACCACCATTGTGACCAACCACTGCCATCTACAGCACTTATTTCCTCACGTACTATCTCTGTAAGTTCCCCATCAAAATTCTTAGATTGTAAGCTCTTCGGGGCAGGGATTTCCTTTCCTATTGTCTGATTTTGCTGCACTTATTGTATTATTATAATTCCCTGTACTGTAGTCTTTGTGAAGCGCTAAGTACACTTTTGGCGCTATATAAATAAAGACATACAATACAAATATTTTATCATCTATTACTTAAAATATACTACAGTACATATTAACCCCTTAGAAGCCCACAAATCCACTATTTATGTTTTTTCATGACTAGCTGTCCACAAAGGACTACACAAGGGTTAATATCAACATCTAACTACACTACCTAGCCCTTGACCACCTTACTGCCTAGTAAAGTAACCCCTCCCACAACCCTCCCAGGAACCCCGGGAGGCCTAACTACTCCCTTCAACCCCCCCCCCCCCATATCCCCATTCCCCCAACAAACTCATCCCTTCCCCCCACTAGACTAATGCCCAATATCCATGTCACTTACAACACACCTGTGCGCTAGTGACCTGTACTTTGGACATGGGTTAATACACACAGCTATCGAGCTGATTCACTATTCTTGACGCATGGACCCTCAAAAGAATAATATCTCTACTCAATCCATCCCAATATACCATCTGTCACAAACAGCACACTTGTAAGCACGTGTCTTATATATGCAACCAGGGTTAATAAAGACAGTCAACTCACTGCCAACCTTTCTCCTTCATATGCGTTAATATTTACCATAACTCCATTACAATTTATATATTATACTACTATGTAGGCTGATATAGTGAGATTTCAGTGATTATACATAGAAAATCCTGTTTTTTGGTATTATTTGATTTGTGTAATTGCAATGGTTACAAATATTATTTATTGTTCTTGCAAATTTCTATCAGACCCATGATATCTTCATATTTAATAAATGTACTCTTTATGAAAAACTTTCTTAGCCATGTGCTCTGGTATTTGCAGATTGCAAAGATTGCCTTTCAAGGTACATTTTAAAGGGTCCCATTTATTCAAGTGTCAGGGAAGTCATTCAATCCCACCACTGTCAAAAACAGATGTTGACTTGAGATAACATCAGTCCTATAAAACACAGGCCTGGCCACAAGTTCTACCAGCCTTAAAAACAATTTTGGTATTTTTAAGTCAATTTGTAACCAACATTAACCTCTTGTGTGCCAGATTGATTAAAATACTTCATATATCATGATATTATCATGACAATCCCTATTAGCCAAATGTGGCCAATAATGGTTTTGAGTTTTAACCACAATAAAATACACATATATAAAATAAAAAAACAGAACATTAAAAATACATTTTTAACTTAAAGTCATTGTGGATAACAAGGCCCTCCCAATGGGTGGCTTAGAAAGCCACATTGGCAATACATGGTAATCTAACACGGTAATCTATAATTAAACTTTAATTAACATTCAAAAACATTAATAACTCCCCTTCATTATATTAATGGCTAACTGCTATGGTATTGAGGGGGTTAACCCCTCCCCCCAAGAGGCCTAACCACATCCCCAGGGCAACTACACCCTATCCCTCCCACTCCCACAACAAACCTACCCTCCCTCGCTAGGCTACTGCCCAAGATCCCTATTAAGCAAATATACTGCTGCACCAGCCTTTATTCTAAAACTTCTCTGAGCCGTTGTCATTGCATCTCCTGTATTCCATGTGCTATAAGTTTTGCATCCCCCGTGTTCATGCCTCATTTGCGTCGCCCGGCACACGCGGTTGATCTGTTTAATTATAATGGTTTCGGATTTAATTGGGGGCAATTCTTCGCGTATCTGCCAGGTGGCAGATATTCATAAATTGTAATTAATTCTAATGTGTACACTACTTGTGCTACAATAATGTGTCAACTTGCAAGTGTTTTAAAAAAACAGATACTATATAAACCAAGTCTACCACAGTGGTCCATTGTGAATTGACCTTGGTACTGTAGAAGTTACTGTATCAATTTAGGCGTTTCATAATAAAAACAATGCTCTGTGTCTTTTTTATATTCTTTCTCCTGTCCTGCACAATTGCCGAACGAACGCAATGAGTACACAACAGTATGTGTGCTAAAGACCTGACTGTACTTATGCATTTTTAATATGTCCTGCAATTAATGCAGCAGATGATAAAATGGCCACAGTTGCTGAAATCTATGAATATTTCATTGCAAAGTATGACTTTTACAAATTTTCACCTGATGCTCGTGTGGAAGGCGTGCAATAAGGATAAAGTTAAGTAGCGATCCGTGGTTTGTTCGTATTGACCCTGCACACAGAGTTAGAGGAGGGTATTGGTGTGTGATGCCAGATTTTTCCAGTATCTTTGATCATGGAGACTTCAAAAGGAGAAAGGCCAGGTTTAATCAAAATAAGAGTCGTCAATCCCAAGCCAGCAATATAATAGCGCCTGCACCGGCGCCAGCACCGGCTTACAATAACGGTCCGACCGTCAGTGAAAACCTGGTGACTTGCAAGCCTTGCTATCTGTCCCCGCCAGGATACCTGCAAAACTTCCAGCCTGAGCCTGATTTCACGTACAGATACCAGCAAGCTTGCATGTACCAAAAAGATTTCCAGCTTCATCAACTGTCAACTACAGGTGTAGCAGGCCCGCTGTCACCTGTCAACTGCGTGTATAATGAAGACTACAGGAGTGACAGTGGCTCATCACCATCCATTTGGCAAAGTCTATAATAAAGGTAAATACAGTATAATTGATTACAGTAACTACCTGTATTACACTACATGAATTACTTACACTACCTGCAGTTCAAGATGCCATATTTTATTCTTTGTTTAAACGATCAATACATTATGCACACAGACAAGTGATTAGTTACTGCAGATCGGTCCGTTCTCCTGTAATCAATCACTTTGCTCATGGTTATTTAGTTCTATTATTTTATTCACAATTCTAGATAATGTAGTCCAGCAATATGATTGGCTGAGCAGTTACTACAGTAGATACTGAAAAATTGGTGGACAGCTAGGCGCATGCGTGTATGTCTCATGGTACCTTGTTGAAACGCATATGCGTATCATCACATCCCCACCCACCTCGCACGCAAAGTCTTACTACAGTAACAAGACACCGGTAATGCAACCGCTTATCAACACTCCCCCTTCCCCCCGAGCCATTTATGAAAATTCTTGTAGCCTTCTTGAAGGAACCATTATCTGAAATATTATACTTACTGTATGTTTTATAAAAGGCGGCACAATGAAACAATGAAACAATTTTAAAAAATCAACTTTTTTTAAAAATTTATGAGTAAAAACATTATTTTATAACTTTTGAACAACAGAACAATCAAGCAGCAGCAATAACGGAAATATATAATATACTGTACCAGTAATAAATTTATTTTTCCTCAGAAAAGAAACTTTGTCATCAAGCGGAGAAAGGCAAAAGGAGAGATTTCAACCTAAAGTATAATATCGCTTTTGGGAGACAAATAGAGGCGGAGACATCTGCTATATGGGTATTGGTATATTTACATCGCTCCAGCCCCTTATCCGGGTATGATTGATGACGCTGATGATGTCAGCGGTTCCTCCTACCTTTCCAGCAGATGATCTGTTGTTTACATGATCGAACCAGTCTTTCATCCGGGGATCACTGATGATGCTAATGACATCAGCAACTCCGCCCACTGTCACAACACTGATCACTGGATTGGCTGAGCGGCCCCTCCCTCCATTTAGCGCAAACAATTGGAACATTTAAAAGCCGTGACGTACACTTACCTGTCACAGGGAATATTGCAGAGAACCTAGAAGAGCCACGGACGTTTACCACAGCAGAGGATTTGTATTTTGCAGTATTTGCTTTGCTTTTCTTCAATTATTTACCTCTAGTTGTCTGATGCTTAGTCTTATTCTTCTACTAGATATAGTGCAGTTTATGCTATCTGGTAACTAGCCAGTAAGCTTTTAGAAAAGGTTGTGCAGTGTTGTCCACTTACTTAAAGTCAAATATGATAGGTTGACTTTTGTGTCAAGATCAGGTCTATCTGAACAGTATATTACACTCATTCTGTGTTGTGTCTATTGAGAGATATTTGGTTGGAGGTGTGTAAATTAGGGAAGTACCACAGACTGATTTCATCTGTGGGAACGGGCTTGAAGAAGGGGCGTCTGATGCCCCGAAACATTGCCCCCCCATTATTTTATCACCCTAGTCTTTACGTGTATTGTACGTATACTTTTTTTTTTGTGTCTTTTATTGTTGTTCATTTCCCCCTTGTTTTCCCCTCCACCCCTACTTTCCCTCCATGTTGTTTTTTTCTCCTTGAGATGTAGTCTCCAGACCCTGCATTTGGGTTCATTGTACAGCTGCTAATATTGTTTTCAAATATATCTTTGACTTATTCAAATTGACACTTGTCCATAATTATGCCCCTTTATAAAGCATTAGTAAGACCACACCTTGAATATGGAGTACAATTTGGGGCAACACTCATTAGAAAATACATTATGGAACTAGAGAAAGTGCAGAGAAGAGCCACCAAATGAATAAAGGGGATTGACAGTCTAATTTATGAGGAGAGGCTATAAATTATGAAACATGTGTCACATTTAATAAAGGACTTCATTTTATATTTACTTTGATAATCACTCTAATGATTTTTTTAAATTAATATTTCCATAGACACAAATAGAACATTTATTACATTTAAAAAAGTCTGGCTTTGACAGAAAAACAGAGCCGGCGTGAACTGTTATGATACCATTTTTTACTTCACTTGGGGCAAGAAAATTTCCAACAGTATTAGCTCTCTAATATACATGATATTTAGGTGGTAAAAGTTGACTAAAACTTAAATCACTGGCTTTGTTTTTATTTTTTTAAATAAACTGTGTTATGGGATATTGTTTTCATTACAAATGAGGGCCGCCGTGTTAAGGTTGCCCAGGGGGCACAAAGCACCAGTAAATATATATACAACACAAGTCTCGTCTGGTTTTATTCAAGGGGTCCAAATATGGTGTACTAAGCATAGCACAAACAGACTGTGGAAATAGAGGGGTTAGACTAGTATTACTAAATATTATTATTAATGTGTAATATTATGCATAATAGTCATACTGAGAAAATAATACATTTTGTTAACCTATATAAATAAGGACACATCTGTGCTGTGTAAATACATTTCTGGGTTGATACACAGCAACTTTATTCTGCGCGAACACTATTAAGAGTGTTTTTAGGGCTTACACCAAGTTGACATGATGAGCTGGTACTTGGGAGGAGTTTGATTTCCTTTGGCTTCTCCCTTTGGTGTGATGTAACTATGTGTTCAGTGAGCATACACCCAGAGTCACTCACCTCCGCTTATCTTTATTGGCTGTCTAACAGGGCGGACTAAGGCTGACAAACACTTTTCCATTCAGAAACCCCTAAGAAATTAAACTTGTAATTAATTTGCAAATAAAGGAGAGCAGACAAATGTTAGGTTACTTCTTCGATTGTAAGATGCCACAGATTGTTTGACGCACCATCGATTTGGCACTTACAATCGAGGAAATTTACTTCTCACTTAGCAGGTTTACCGGCGGTGACGGGAGAGGTCCATGTCATCGGAGGAATGAAGCTGACAGTGGGCATGCGGCGGCGGGAGAGGTCCATGTCATCGGAGGAATGAAGCTGACAGTGGGCATGAGGCGGCGGCAGGAGAGGTCCCATGTCAGCGGAGGAATGAAGTTAAGACAGCGGGCAGCAGGAGAAAACCTTCAGACCATTAGACCGGAGCAGGAGGAGTGTGGCATAGAAAAACGGCTGGGGAGGAGCGCACTGTATCACCGGAAGTCAGATACCGGTCAACGTCCGGTGTTACAGTGCGCTCCTCCCCAGCTGTTCTATGCCGCTCTCCTCCTGCTCCAGTCTCATGGTCTTCTCCTGCCACCGCCCCCTGCCCGCTGTCTTAACTTTATTCCTCTGCAGACATGAGACATCTCCTGCCTCCGCACATCCGCTGGCAACTTAATTCCTCTGATGACATGGACCTCTCCTGCCGCCACAAGTAAACCTGGTAAGTGAGGAGGGGTTTTGCTGGTACTCAAGCAGTGCCCCCCTAGCAGACATACAAAAATATATATTTTCTAAAACATCAATTCTAAGACGCATCCCGATTTCTGACATATGAAAATGGGAAAAAAGGTGCGTCTTAGAATCGAGGAAATACGGTATTTGTTTAGTGAAGCTACTGTATCTAGACTGCTTATTCTTTACAAAAGGTTATTTGCTGGCCGGCGACCTAGGGTTACACCTTTAAAGTGTCATCACAGTCTATCTTCCCCTTCTTGTGTAATATAACATTTGTACACACAGCCTGCACAAATTCACATTTTGCCATCAACTTTGTTACCTGCCCTGAGGTGACTTGAGACAGTATCACTCTTTGTAAAGCAACCTCACTCGTTAATGTCTGAGTTAAGATTTAAAAAAAATGTTTTAAATGTAATTTTAATAGAATAACTTTAACTAGACAAAATTATTATTTTTATGTGTTTTTATTAGAAAATACAGCACTGCTGTGAAAAAGAACGCTGCGACGTTCGAAATGCATTGGATGGGTCTTTTGCCACATTAAAGTGCCCTTTTAATCATTTTTTTGTCTTGGGTTCTTCCTGCTCCGTTTGTGCTGGTGCGCTTTTTGGTCTCCCTTTTCCCTGCTGTGAACCAAACTGCAAAAGCATAACCCGCTTCTCTGCCAGAAACATCTCATGGAATCAATTAGATTTCAGAACTGCTGTGATGTCCCTAAAGGAGCACGGCAGTGGAAAAATGAGGGCATACTTTTGTCATGAGAATCCACAAACAATAATATTCTGTGTGTCTGTAAACTATGCTCCATAGGACACAGCATACAAGCAGACCAACTGGTGTGCTTAAAATAAGTTTCTAAACAAATAAATACATGGTTTGTTTGCAAGTTCATAAAAAAAAAAAAATATATATATATATATATATATATATATACAGTATATATAACTGCAGGGAGGAATACAACACTATGTTTTCATAATAAAAGGATTTTAAGGTAATGGGGTATGTAGGATTATCCTTGCCCTTCAAATGAATGGCTGTAAAAGCGTGCACCCTTTTGTGGATCTGGGTCTTCATTTTCTATGGCCCTTAATCAATATGATGTGAAGCCTTCTCCTTCTGCAATCTCCATTCAAATAAATAGAGAAACCTTCCTTGACAAGGAGCACGTCTCAACACAATATACTATGGTAGCTGCCTCATAATTGGCTATTTTGGGCTTAATGGGTCTCACGTAGCATAAAGAGTTAAAATATTACTGTCACCTGAAACTTCCCTTCCCATGAACCTAGTATATTCTTGAATGGAGAGAAATGTATAAAAACCCTTGTAATCGGAGAATATAGCAGTGAATTTGGTGTTTACTTATAGTATATACAGTTATGTAGCTTCAAATACTAGGGGTATATTTTATTAGTTTATTATTTCGTACTTGCAACGTATTTATTGAGATATCAGGGACCTGGATGAAGTCTACCCTATTTACTGTAGATGGCATAGAGAATAGTATGGTGCAAATATAACATCACAGAAGCTCCGATCTCAAGTAATCTAGAAGAATTGATAGATCCACAACCCTCCTTGTCCAAAGGAACCAGAGAGCGATAGTGCTCGGCAGAGGTAGGCCCTTACAGTATAGCACTTGGACACCAGTCCTGAAATCTCTCATAAGGTCCATGATCTATCAGAGGATTAATATTTCCCCGTAATGTAGAGATATATATTTTTTTCCAACCTGCCCTCTGAAGGTGGTTTTATTATTGCTTAATACATGTTTGTGTTTTTTGCAAGAGTCCTTGGTGCCCATTTATTCTCACAACTTTCATAGACGCCCTGGTCAATGCAACAAACTATAAGGAAAGTTTCCCTGACATGCTGAGCGAGTATTTTTATAGATCACTTTGATGAGCCCCTTGTAGCCAGGATAAGAGGGGTTACACTAAAGAGGGGCCGTGAGTGGTTGGCACTGCTGGGGTTTGTGTTAAGGTTTCTGTTGCTGAGCATAACAGTTTTTATCCACTGCTACCCAACTGCCACTTTGATCAAAATTCAATTTTAAAATGACACTCAATCTGTATTATGTTTATTGTAATAATGTCTGTAATGTATATTAGTATGCAATACATCCATGCTTTGGTAACATAGTTCTCATCATCATACAGTATAACTGGAGAAGGATGGTTTTCTGACTCACAGGTTTTCTGACGCCACAGTTCATGGACACGATAATAATAAATGTATTTCATATAGCAGTTTTCTCCCAATGGGACCCAAAGCACTTCACAATTACAGTGCACAGTATGCAGCATATAGCAATTTTTACCGACACAGTCCCTGTCCAGATGAGTTTACAATCTATGTTATCGATGCACGAGGCACAGGGAGATAAGGTGTCTTGCCCAAGGTCACAAGGAGCAGACACAGGAAATTGAAGCAGGTTCCCCTGATTGAAACTCAGTGTAATTGTTTACAGTCAGTGAGTCTTTACTCACTTAGCCACTCCTCCCTTACTAGAATACACTATGCCATATAATGCAGGAAAGGTCAGTGTAAGAGGACATGTGCAGAGGTATGCAATGGAGACTTTTTTAAGGTGAAATTAAATAAGGCTTTTATTGCGCCTGTTTCTTTAACACAAGAAAATCATCCAAACATATGCAAATAAGGGGTCAAACAAAGCTTCTGTTCCACTTGGGAGTATTTCTAGTGAAACCTATGCAATCCACAACTCCCTTTAGATTAGCATGTCTCCCAGCCCCAAACATATATCTTGATATGTGCAGATATACAAAAAGGAAAGTCTTATCTGTTTCTTGTAGGGGAAGGCTCCTTTGTTCTTCTGGTGTCCACACCTTTGGGCGAAAAGGCAATCTCGGGATCCAGGTTTAGAAGTACTTTCCCCTGTGTCTTGCTGGCAGCCTCTTCTGGTAGGCTCAAGACGTCTGTCCCTATGGTCAGTCCCAAAACTTGTGAGATTCAGGAACAATCTCACTTCCCGTCTCAAAGGCAGGCTTTTCTAACAAACCTAATCAGCCAGGTGGTGTTGGTTAATTGACTACCAGCAGTTAACCACCACACTGCTGGATTAGAGGCACATTTCCTGAACAGGGATAAATCCCCTGTTGCATATCTCCCCTGTTTGTGGGAAGCTCAGGCTTGCCACGGCCAAAGCCCAACCTTCCACTCTCATTCGAGATATCTCTGTGACTTGAATGGGAGTGGATGGAGGAAGAGAACCCTCAGTCCCGCTTGGATTGGAGTCCTTTCTCCAGTTTATTTGTGTCTCCTCCCGAAGGTGCTTGAGATCAGCACTCCTCAGTCGCTCGAGGAGGACTTTTTCCAAGTATAGTATTTTTACCGCGTGCACGGTCATGAGATTTCCCTTGCGTTGTGTGGTCCTCTTATTGTAGGCAGACTGTATGGCAACAGTTGCAGAGCGTTTAAAAACAGCCCTTTGAGTTTTCCGCTCTTGAAGCTGTCTCTCTGCACTTTTTCCACTCAATGGAGTTGCTAGTTCAGCTTCTTTGGGATTGAGTTGCAATTCCACATCCACTTCCAGAGAATGTCCCATCTTTTCAGCTTCATCAGCTAAGGATTCTTCTGGTTTTGATTCAGAACGTGTACCTTTTTTTGTTGCCTGTTGGGTGGCTGAAGGTTTTGCTAGTGCTTGTTTAGGTGGTTCAAATTTTGCAACCTTGTTTTTCAGACGAGCGGTATCCCCAGCTCTCACTGTACCCATCTTCATGGGTTTTTTGTGGCTGTGGGATACTGACGCTTGGTCAGGGTCAATACTTGTCACTGTAGAACTGTAATCTCATCCGCGAGAGATCCCTGTTTTTTGAGTGCGTCTTGCAAGTCTCTTCTCAGGGAATTTATCTGCACACTTTGCTTTTTCTGAGCTTGCTTCCACATTTTCATTGTATTGTGAAGCAATATTGTGAAGGACCTTCTTGTGCTCCCTCTTGTGCCGAGTCACCTGGGCTCTAAGCATGGCCTCTGTCAATGATTTGGTGATGCTCAGGGTAGCTTTCAGTTTCTCATGCTGCTTTGCGGGGACATACTGGGTAATCAGACGTTCCTCCAGCACTTGTACTTCTTTAGCAGCCTGCAGATTGTCTTCCTGCAGAGTTTGCTGCTTCTCCTCGGCCTTCTGGAGGTGCGTACGCAGACCTTGCAGTTGGTTCTGCAGTCGGTGCTCTGCTTCAAACTTCTCATCTTCCAAAATTTTATTTATTTCTTTAAGCTTGTGCAGCTTTTCATTCTTTTTCTTGACGAGGTCTGTCAAATGAGAATTTTCTTCTTTCAGTTTTAAGTTCTCTTTTTGCAGTCTCTGTAATTTTCAGGGCCTCAATGTATCCCTCCTTCCATTTACGCACATCTGCTTTGAGAATAATAGTCTCCTGGCGGGAGACTTCCATATCTAGGTTGAGGGTCTGAAGCTCCTTCAGAGAGATTTTGAGATTCATATTAAGACTGAGGTTAGTTTTTTGATAGATGTCCAGCTCCTCAGTGAGACTGTGAAGTTCCTTTTTAGAGACTTCCAGTTTTGTGTGGCAGGTGCCGATCTCGTGGTCTGAGGCATCCAGTGCTGTGCGGAGTGTATAAACCTCCTTCTGGGATACGTCCACCTCTGTCCGGACACTGTTGACCTCTTGTTGGGAGGCATTCAGTTCTAGGCTAAGACCGTGAACCTCTTGCTGAAAGACTGTAATCTCCTTCAGTGCCTCCTCATACTTCCGCTTCAGCTTAGCCATAATTTTATCGGATTGGCTCTGCTTTTCCCCCATGGTGGCTTTTGTAGTGTTTGCAGCATCTAGCTCAGTCTTGAGATCGTCCAATTCTGTCCTGGCCAAAGAGTAAATTGTGAGCACATCTTTCTGTAGATTCACGTTATTTTACTGTATCTCTGTGTAATCATCTTTCTTTTGTTTCAATTGTTCACGGAGCATATCCCAGTCATGCCTGGCATTTTTCAGGGCATCTTCAGGGCTGGTCAAGGGATCGACACTGACTGGTTCCGGCTCTGCTTCCCTGGGATGGTTGGTTGAGGGTTCCTCACTGTTGGCACCGGACAGACACTTCTTTGGGGTACACGACTTTTGCCTTAGGCCCTCTGGATATTCGGTTATCCGCGGGACAAATTTTCCATTTTCTCTAGGCTGCAGGGCAACTCCGTCCCCCTTTTTCTCCACAGGATCTGCGGACGTGTCTGTTCCTTCCACAGTAAGTGAAGAACCGCTTTTCTTTTTCTTTTTCCGCCTTTTTGTTTTGGATGACTCCGTCCCATCAGGAATACTGGGGTCTCCTTCTTTATTTGATACTTCAGCGGCTTCATTGTATACGCCAGGCTTTTCTTGCAGTTGCGTTAGCTATAAAACAGAGAACCAGGTGCTTACCTTAAGTTTTTAAAATTGGAAATGAATAAAACAAATTAAATAAAAACACAATAGGATAAATATTGTTACCAATAATTACGGTCTCTCTGGGTGATGAGAGATAGCCTCTAAAATCCTCTGCTTCAACCCCAAAGAGGGAACATCCAAGACCCTTAGTGCATATGAGAAACAGAAGAAACAGGGGGAGCAAGGGGTTAACACATTCTAGCTGAAGAAACTGATCGTAGGAAAGACCCCAAAAAAGAGGCTGAGTCTCTAATGGGAGGGAGGGGAAATGTAAAATAATAATAATGATGTTTTAATACTTACACGGCCCAGTGTAAGTACAGATAATTAAATGGTATCTGTGGGGTTTTGTTAAAACCCATCCAACGGTAGCCAGTTGATGGATGCAGGTACTTGCTCACGAGCATAAGGTTCAAGACATTGTGGATTTTTTACTTCAATAAATGTCTTGAACCTTATGCTGACATCTTGCCTCACTCACCCCATACTGCCGTATTGGGGAGGGATCGGGTCGACCATGGGCACCTGAGAGGGGATTCCCCATTGAAACTCTGCTCGTCAGCAAGTACCTGCATACATCAGGGCTGGTCCGCACAGCCTTGATATACATGCAGATGGTACAGATGGGAGACAGGAGGTTTGGAGATTAGAAACAGACCACCTGTGACAGGGTAAATAAAAGCCACCAGCTATATGCTTGGAAAACCTATGTCTAGTCTGCAGTGCAGCACTGACTAGGTTAACTTCAGCTGGGAACCTCAGGACAATTAGTTGGAACCCAGCTGCCTAATCAAGGGGTGTTAAAACCCCAGGCTGTAGGCCCAGAGGCTGGCTGTTGAGGAGAGAGGAGTAAGCTGCTGAAGAGATTACTGAAACAAGGTCTGTTAGCAAAGTAGATAAATTGTGAACTGTCTGTCCCCTGCATAGAAAAAGGGTAGCTACCTTATTTATAGACTGTCTGTTAAAGAGAAACTGTTTTGTTTGGTTTGCTGAAGAAAAAGCCATTTTTCTTTTGTTTGCTGATGAAAAGCCATTTTTTCTTTTGTTTGCTGATGAAAAGCTATTTTTGTTTTGTGTGCTGTATATCTTTTAAGGCTAAATAAATAAGCCTTGTCAAGAAACCCACGTGTGTAGTTGCATGTACCCTGCAACATATGGTGTCAAGAAGTGGGAAGGATTTTGAAAGGCCCCTGCAGTTAAAGGGCCACACACACACACACACACACATACACACAACAATGAAAAAAAAATGGAAGAATTTTTTTAAGAATTTTTGTGCGAGCAGACCAAACAGCAGGGACAGTTAATGCAGGAGCAGACCAAACAGCAGGGACTGTTAATACAGGAGCAGGCCCGGCTGCAAGCAGAGAGAGATGAAAGACTATTGCAGCAGCAAACCCAGCTCGTAGCCCAGCAGCAGGCAGCACAGGAGGAGCGAATGGCCAAGCTGCTGACCCAATTCCAGGGGTCTGCCAGTCCAGAACTTGCAAGCAAACCCCCGATACTCCTGAGGAAAATGGCTCCGAACGAGGATCCAGAGGCTTTTTTACTGACATTCGAAAGAGTTGCCAAAGCTCAGGACTGGACAACAGATCGCTGGGCAACTGCTTTGGCCCCGCTCCTCATAGGAGAAGCCCAGGCCTCGTATCAGGGCCTCCCAGCAGATCAGGCAATGGACTACCGACAAGAAAAAGCCGCCATACTGAATCGCTTAGGTCTGACCCCAGGGACCTACCGGCAGCAGTTCCGGAACATGAAGTACACCGCTAAGATGAGACCCCGGGTCCTCGCACAGCGGTTATTGGACTTGTGTACACGCTGGATACAACCCGAGGAGTGCACTAAGGAGGCAATTCTTGAGCAGGTGCTTTTGGAACAATTTCTACAAATAATACCCCCTTCCGCACGCTCATGGGTAAAACACCATGCTGCTGAAACCCTAGCTTTGGCGGTCCGACTCATGGAGAACTTCCTTGGGGCTGAGCAGCAGGCGAGTGTCCTGGACCCGACTCCACCGGCACTTGCGGACGGCCAAAGAGGGAGATCGGATCAACGGGGAACCTACGGCCCGGCCATACGCAACCGCCAAGTCCAACGGAAGGAGCAGTTGTTCCAGCAAGGACGGAGTCCAAATGCTGGTCCCCGCCGAGACCCTCATCTCCTTCCGGATGTCGGCTCGTCACAAAATGAGAGGAACTTCCGAGGACGTCGCCCACAGGACCCACCAGATGCCCGGTCTCCAGTAACCGGTCCAGCGGAGCGCTATCCACAGCCCCCTCCTGCGAGGGAACCCTCTCCATGTTCCGCCTGCGGAGAACAAGGCCACCGGTATGTGAACTGTCAACAGATGGATTGTTCATTCAGCAGAACCGTCACCTCGGCCTTTACTGGAGAAAATTACAAGCCCTGGCTACTTCCAGCCCTGATTGGGGGAAAAAACGTCCAGGCCCTTGTAGATTCGGGCTCTGGGAAAACTCTGGTCCTCCAGGAACTGTTACCGCCTAACGTGTGTTCTTTTGACTCCCCATGGAGCATAGAATGTATACACGGCGATGTAAAACGCTATCCGACGGCCAAAATCCAGCTACAGGTAAAAGGTCAGGAGGCTTACCTCGAAGTAAGAGTCGCTCCTTGGCTCCCTGCCCCGTTGTGCTCGGTCGGGACTGGCCTTTCTTTTTGGACCTAATGGTCCCAGTCTTTCACGAGGAGCCTCCTTCTAGGGCTCAGGAGAACCCTGGCAAACTATTCCCCTTCTCGGCAGACCTTTTTCCCAGTAGCCACCGGGTTCAAAAGACTCGGAAGCAAAGACGCTCTGACAAACAGGACTGGTTGCAGAAATCTGGGTCTCAAGATGACCATTCTAGTAGTCAGAGGGAACAAGTGATGGCTGGGGATGGCCCAAGGGAGGGGGATATGGGCCCTTGAGATTTACCAAACCTGTACCTCCCTGACTTTTGCCAGAAGCAAAGGGAAGACCCAGTCCTTGCTAGACAGTATGACAAGGTGGTGAAAATTGATGAACAGATTTTAGATGCACAGGGGGTGATAGTATTCCCCCATTTTGAGCTATCAAAGGATATCCTATATAGGGTGAATAGGCAGACACAAACAGGGGAGGTCACCAGACAGATATTGGTTTCCAAGGCGTTTGTTAAATCTGTGTTCACTCTAGCCCATACTGTCCCTTGGGGTGGTCACCTGGGCAGGGATAAAACATTGGACCGTATTTCATCCCGATTCTATTGGCCAGGGATGCATAGTGATATTGCTAAGCTATGTGCGGCATGTCCGGAGTGCCAGGTAACTAGTCCAAAAGGACAAAAAACAGCCCCTTTGGTTCCTCTACCCTTGGTGTCAGTTCCCTTTGAGAGGATTGGGGTAGACTTGGTAGGACCTCTAGAACCTTCTGCGAAAGGACACAGGTTTGTCCTTGTAATAGTTGATTATGCGACAAGATATCCTGAGGCGTTCCCCCTGAGAACAGCAATGGCGAAGCAAGTAGCCAACAAGTTGTTGGAACTGTTCTCACAGGTTGGACTTCCCCAGGTTATGTTGACAGACCAAGGTACAAATGTCATGGCTATACTGATGGAGGATGTCTTAAACTTACTAGAGGTCAAGTCTGTTCGGACATCGGTCTACCACCCACAGACTGACGGATTGGTGGAAAGATTTAACCGGACTCTAAAGGGGATGCTGAGGAAATTTGTAGATTCAGAGAAGAGAGCCTGGGATGAAGTTCCCAAGGCCTCCACGGGATTCTCTCCAATTGAATTGCTCTATGGCCGCCAACCCGGGGTATCCTAGACCTCCTAAAGGAGTCCTGGGAGGAACAGCAGTCCCCTTCTAAGAATACCCTGCAATATGTACTAGACCTTAGGAAGCGCCTAGATGTGGTCGGTCATTTTGCCAGGAGAATCTTAGATCAGCCCAGGACAGTCAGGAGAGACATTACAATCAGAATGCTCGCATGAGAGTGTTTCACCCAGGAGACCAGGTGATGTTATTGTTACCCAGTTGCGAGAGTAAACTCCTGGCCAAATGGCAGGGCCCATTCGAAGTACTCCGCCGTACGGGTGATGTGGATTACGAGATCGCTCAACCAGGGTCCAGGAAGGGTAAACAAATTTACCATGTGAACTTGCTGAAACCCTGGAAGATGCAGCAGTCTCTATTCATCCACCCGGTGGAGGAGGAAAACGGACTTGGGTCCTCAGCCTCCATGGGAGAACATCGTGAGTGACGAGAAAATCCCAATGGTTAAACAGTTGTCCTCTGAACAAAAAGGGGACTTGTTACACTGGCGACACACTTTATTCGAGCTCGGCTAGTCCCACGAATTCGGGTATACTCGGGTGTATTGAGGTTTGTGACTGTTTTCTGCCCGAGTGCATTGAGGTATTTTCCAAGCAGGGATTGAAGCATTTTATTCCCGCTGGCTGCAATACTGCACAGTATATATATATATACTGCATTACAATTCATGAATTTATGCCATCTGGTAGACACGCGAAGCATTGCAGCCTATTAAATCCTAATCATTATCATTTAACAGATCAGCCGCCCGTCAGCCAGGCATGAACCCAGGCTGGGAAGGCAAACACAACGGGGCTTGTCAGAGGTGAGGAGCGGCGCATTCCAGGTATCTGCCAGGTACATACTGGGTATTTGCTCGAATAAAGTGTGTCGGTGCAGTAGCAATAATTACACAATTCCATGATGTTTTTTCTGACTTACCAGGACAAACTAACTTAATTTCCCATGCAATCGAGACAGCACCTGGGGTAAAAGTACGTTCCCGTCCTTATAGGTTGCCTGAAAGTCGTAGGGTTCTGGTAGAGAAGGAGGTACAAGAAATGTTACACTTAGGAGTGATTGAGGAATCATGCAGTGAGTGGTGTAGTCCACTAATTATGGTCCCTAAACCCGATGGGAAGGTAAGATTTTGTGTGGACCTTCGAAAGGTCAATGCGGTATCCAAGTTTGACGCATATCCGATGCCAAGGGTGGACAAATTAATTGACGCCCTTGGTAACGCGGAATATATATCCACGCTGGACTTGACAAAAGGATACTGGCAAATACCTTTAGAGGAAAAGTCCAAATGCAAAACAGCCTTTGCCACTCCCATGGGTTTATACCAGTTTGTGACAATGCCATTTGGACTGCATGTTGCCCCAGTCACATTTCATTGTGTGTAGTTGCATGTACCCTGCAACACCATCTTTATTTGCATTCTTTATGATTACAACACTTTCTCAGGTGTATGCTTGCAGTGCTGAGGAGGCACACTGTTGAGATTTGAAACTGGTTGCATTTAACACAGGTCATTGATAAACATCTTAGTAGCTTTCTCTAATCCTCTCTTTCCAGTGTCTCAGATGGGAGTCCCCTTTCTTTCTCTGTACCCAATACTATGACATGGGGGCAACATGTGGTGATGCTTCTTGCTGGTACCGTACTCAATGAGTGCGCAAACTGGGGGGCACTAGAGGGGGCGTGAAATTTTCTAGGGAGGGAGCGGCAGTTACAGATGTCTCTCATTTAAATTATTGCTGCGCGAGGCCTCTGTAACTAATTTACCTTCAAGCGACGGGTCGTCATGGTAACCCGGCATCAAATGACACCGCAGGGTCACGTGATGGCGTGGTGCCATGGCAACATGATGTCACATGACCCCAGTGTAATTTGCTGCCGGAACCGAGTGGGGGGGGAGTGAGGGGGTACCCGAGCATGGGAGTAGAACAGGCAGGGCGGCGCAGGGGGGAAAGTTTGTGCACGCCTGCTGTACATCACTTTAGCATCCTGCCCAATGCACAGGACAATAACTAGTACTATGACCAGGGCAATAACCTCAGAGGGGACTGGTATCAGATCAGTCATGGGGCTGTAGGCAGGGCAACTGCGTGTGATAACATGTTCTTCTTTAGCTCCTTTCCTAGGGCCTCAGTTGTGTTGGACACTTCCCTGTTCTGCTTCACCTCCCTATAAGGCGTGGTGTGCAAACTTCTGGTGCTGCGCCCCCTGCCTGCTCTCCCCCAGTGCTCTCGCCCCCTCTTACCTTTGTTGCAGCATCAAATGACGCAGCGGGGTCGTGTGATGTCACGTCACGAGCATGACTGCACAAGCGCGACGTTTCCCGATTTTTGCCGGAACAAATATAGTCACCTTAGCTTTGGGGACTCTCCAGTGGAAGTGAGATAAAAAAGAAAAAGTCTGTTTGGCTGGGATTGCTCCTTTAATAACCAGTAAAGCAGAAAGAACGGTGGAAAAGACTCAGAAAAAACCTGTGTGTAGCAAACACCAGTCAACAAATGTAGGATCTCTTCCAATATTTGAGAACAAAAAGCTCTTCTAACAATTAGTTAAATTATCATTTCTTTTCAGAAACAAGAGCCTTTCATCAGGTGAAAATGTCAGGACCAAGCACATGTCATACAGTATCTATATCGTTTAATAACCAGTAAATTACTTCTACAAAATGTCATCATACTGTCATTGGTACAAAAAAAAAAAAGAAGAATACCAACCAACATTTGTGGCCTATGGATTTTAAAACATACTAATAATTTTACCTACTGAACTATACCACTTGATATGGTGATGTGTGAATGAAGTACCCCTGACAAGTACACAATGTTCATTCCGCTTTTCACTGATGGCTATACTAGCACTTAGCTGGTTTGCAGAAATGTTTTTTATTATGTACACAGCCCTGACCTATATTTGACAGTGACAACAGAGCACTTTTGCTCAAATAAATAAACACTTCTAATTGCTAACACTTGAACAAAGCAGTTTCCGTGCTTTAACCCGAAAAAGACATACCTGCACTTTTCTACGCTTTTCAGGACATTTTTGCAGCAGATAGCATTGTGAGGACGGATGTCAACCACCCCATCTCCACAGCTCATAAGTTAACAGCACTTTATAGTCTGTGGCAGAGTGTGACGAAAAACCCTGCTCAAAATATCAATTTCCTTCCATTCTGCTCATTGTGACTTTCATGGAGGCCAAAATAAGATGCTGCGGCTTTGACTTTCACACCAAGCATAACTGAAATGTGTATTAACATGTGTTAGGCTCTCATATTTTGCTGAGACTGCATCTTGTAATCAACATTACATGATAGTATATTGAAATGGTCCCATTTCCCTTCAATGGGTCAAAAAAAGCAAATAATAAAGAAAATATAGGAATGAAGCACTCAATATGATTAAAAACGGATATTTATTAAACTGATCTTAGCCACTTATTTTAAATGTGTTTAAAAGCTCAAACAGCTCAATATTAGAACAAATCTGAAACCGTAACCATAAATGTACTCAAGAAATATAGAAGTAAAAAAAATAAATCAACAAAATTAGAAGAACCATCCAAAAAATATAATGAAAAAAAATTGTGTGTGTGCCGAGTCACTGTTTTGTCACAGAAATTGCATTTTGTGATGGTGATTTTTTAAATTAAAAATCACAACACAATTTCAGTGACAAAACGCAAAGAAGTTTGACTAATAATAGTTTGTTTGTGGGATGGTGCTCAGAAAGTGCTGGGACCGTATGTGATGGAAGGGAGCATAAACTGGGTATAATGAATAAAAGTAGCAGTACTAAGCCTTAAGAGGGCATAAGATACCCTGAAGGTTGGGGTGGGTTGTCCAAAGACACCCCCCCCTTCCTCATTGGGTTAGCCCCAGGTAATGTACTCACGATAATGCTTCTTCCCAGAGTCTCCCTTCCAAAGCGTGCAGCTGAAGTGGGATAAAGATTCCAAAAGCCAGGGTGTGCAGCGCACAGCAAAGATAGAGAGAGCAGGTCTTGCAATAACAGTCCTTTATTGATGGATCATATGGATGTGGGGCAGCAGCAAAACTTCAACGCGTTTCGTTCAGAGAACTTTATCAAGAATAAAGTTGATAAAGTTGATAAAGTTCTCTGAACGAAACGCGTTGAAGTTTTGCTGCTGCCCCACATCCATATGATCCATCAATAAAGGACTGTTATTGCAAGACCTGCTCTCTCTATCTTTGCTGTGCGCTGCACACCCTGGCTTTTGAAGTTTGACTAATAACTGTGTGTGTGTGTGTGTGTGTGTGTGTGTGTGTGTGTGTGTGTGTGTGTGTGTGTGTGTGTGTGTGTGCGCGCGCGTGTGTGTGTGTGCGCGTGTGTGTGTGTCAGGAATAAGCCCTGACATTCTTTCCTAGTTCTCCCTCTCCCCTTCTGTTCCTTGTCTGTCCACCGGATGTACTGCTGTTTCTGTCTGCTCTGGGGTTCCTCTGTCTGTCTCCTCTTGATGCTGCTGTCCTCTGTCCTTATAGTTTCCTGTTCCTCCCTTGCCTTTGTTATGTGTCCAGACTCCCTCTGCCCTGATTTGTTTCTTTCTTGGGTCCTGTACTTATTAAAGGCCCTAGTCTATGATCTGGCTTGTCCCCGTTTGTTTCCTGCTCCCGTCTCCCTGGTCTCGGTTCCTGCTCCCGTCTCCCTGGTCTCGGTTCCTGCTCCCTGGTCTCAGTTCCTGCCTTCCTACTGCCGACCCCTGCCTGGACCCCGATGATCCTTGTCTGCCTCCAACCTCTGCCTTTGACCCCGACTGCCTCCGACCTGTGCCTGTGATCCCTGACCACGCTATCTGCCATCTGCCTGTGACCCCCACGAGTCTTGCCTGCTCCATGCTGTTCCGGCCACCGAGGTCCTACCTGCTCCTGGAGTCTCCACCGTGACAGTGTGTGTCTCTATGTGTGTGTGTGTGTGTGTGTTTCTATGTGTGTGTGTCTGTGTTTGTTTGTGTGTCTCTGTGTGTGTTTCTATGTGTGTCTCTCTGTGTGTGTGTGTGTCTCTGTGTGTGTGTATGTTTCTATGTGTGTGTCGCTCTGTGTGTTTGTGTCTCTGTGTGTGTGTGTCTCTGTGTGTGTGTATGTGTGTGTCTGTCTGTGTCTGTATTTTCCAAAGTGGGGGTCAAGTATTGCACCTGCGTATGTACGTTTAGCCGTTTTATGCCGACGGCTACTGCACATGTGCGCCGAGCTGACAGTAATTGTGCATGTGAACCGAGCCGATGGCTATTGCGCATGTGTGCCGAGTCGGCAGCTACTGTGCATGTGCGCCGAGATGAAGGCTACTGTGCATGCGCTGGCTTTGGCTAGCGCTTCTGCGCATGTGTTGAGGGGGACGACGCTCCCTGAAATGACCGGCTCTGCAGATGCGCCGGCGCCACCACTCTCCTCCTCCTGAGCGCATTCACCGGCCTCAGCGCTTGTGCTGATTGCCGTGGACGACCAAACTGTTGGTGAGGTAAATGTTGTGAGAGCCGCTTCTGCGCATGCGCGACCCGACGGCTTCATCTGTAAGCACTGACCTCACTTCCATAACCTACTTCCATCTCTTGGAAAACGGATTTGGTCCCAGCAAAGAAGTTTCACTTCAAAAATCTAAAGGAACAGAAAAAGAGGTCCTTCCAGCTATCTTTCTCAGAGGGAAGATGCGAGGCGATGACATAACTGCAAACCACGAGCAAACCAAGGATGCCATTAGGTGTATTTAAGAGGGGCTGAGGTGTTTTAGACTCTATACAGGGCTGGGAGAAGGACCGGATTGGTTCGAAAGGTCACCCAGGGGCTCCTAGTATTGTCAGGTTCATCCTGACATGTTCTAGCAGCTTTTGCTATTTGTCTTAAATTCCCCTACACGTTGTCAGGAATAAGCCCTGACATATTTTCCTAGTTCTCCCTCTCCCCTTCTGTTCCTGGTCTGTCCACCCGGAGTGCTGCTGTTTCTGTCTGTTCTAGGGTTTCTCTGTCTGTCTCCTCTTGTTGCTCCTGTCCTGTCCTTATAGATTCCTGTTTCCTGTTCCTCGCTTGCCTTTGTTTTGTGTCCAGACTCCTTCTGCCATGCCCTGATTTGCTACTGTTTCTGTTCCTGTTTAGTCCTGTACATATTAAAGGTATTTGCTAGTGTTCTGACTTGTCCCCATTTGTTTCCTGCTCCCTGGTCTCAGTTCCTGCTCCCTGGTTTCAGCCTGCTCCCCTACCCTGTTCCCGTCTTCCTGCTGCCGACCCCTACGATCCTGCTTGCTGCCTGCCACCAAACCCTGCCTGTGACCCCGATGATCCTTCTTGCCGCCTGCCACCAACCTCAGACCGTGACCCCAACAATCTTTGTCTTCCCTGCTGTTCCGGCCATTGAGTTCCTACCTGCTCTTGGACACACGTCCACTGGAAATGCTGATGCTCCTATCTGGACTTGGGATTTCCTCTGCGCTTCCTCCTACCCTGAAATTGAATCCTCTCTTCTTGTCTATATACACTTCTCCTTGCTGCAATTCAAGTGCCTCTTTAGGCCATGATTATCCTCACGGAGCATGTGAGCGCGCCGCTGAAACAAACTAATGGTGGCTAATGAAGGCACTCACATAGTGCGCATGACCACGAGCTATGGAGCGACAGACTGGTGAGGAGACAAAGTAAATTGTTTTTGTTGCACGATGGCCACATCACGGCCGCGTCACATGATCGGTCCAGCTAATGAGGCCGAACCGCTCACGTGACGTCACAGCCACGCCTACCTGTTGCCTCCCGATGCCTACAGTGCATGTTTCACATGCGCACCATGCATGCTTGATGTCACGTGGTCACGCGTGCTATCATGCAGTATAATCGCAGCCTTAAACTGGTTCCTACTGCACCTGCTACGGTTCCTGCTTTGTTGCTCTTGCTGTTCCTGTGTCTCAGTTCTTTTCCTGCTCTCTTCGCTACCTGCATGAACTCTGCTAGTGACCCTGATGACACTACTTCGCTGCTTACCTTGGACCTCTGCCTGTGACCCGGACGATGCTACTTCCCCTGCCTGACCAGACCTCTGCCCCCAATGATGCCTCTTCGCTCCCTGACCTCTGCTAGTGACACCGTTTGCCTTTGCTCCTCACCCCACAGTTCTGGCCACTGGGATTCACTCCTGCCGTAGCTCTGCCTCTTGACAGGTATGCACCTTGTCTCCCCTGAATGTCTTGATACCTGATGTACCTACCAAGAGTTTAACA
This sequence comes from Ascaphus truei, assembly GCF_040206685.1. NCBI lineage: Eukaryota > Metazoa > Chordata > Amphibia > Anura > Ascaphidae > Ascaphus > Ascaphus truei. The sequence goes on from NC_134487.1 coordinate 122,979,456, forward strand.
CTCAGAGATAGTAATTATGAGGCTTGGAGCTTGCGGACGCCCCACACATATATCGGGTGAGATAGTCCAATGGACATTGGTATTATTTTTTCTACATCTGTAGATTGTATTTGGAAGACCTGCTAATACTGAATGTAACGCTCCCTGCCTGGCTCTTAGGGAGTATAAATCAGTGTCTGTGTTATCGCTACTCAGGATGCATTACCTTGTCCAGGGTGCAAGCTTTGTGCAGGCTGGATGTTGGTAAGCAATGATGGGCGCCAGGAACTTTATTCAAACAACAGCTTTATTATCTTATAAGCACAGTTTCACATTTAGTATACATAGGTCATCTTGTATATCCATGAGTGTCCTTGGTCTATAATGTTTGCATAGGTTCCCTAGCTGACCCCATGCCGGCCCGCTATTAAGGTGCTGAGGCTTTATAAACAACTACTATGCTACCTATAGAGACCCTCTGCCACCCTTATCGATCCGCCTCTTCATTTCAGGGCGGCCTGCTCCCTGTGGGGCTGCTCCAACTATTCTGATGAGCTGTGGCTTGTGGAGCCCCTTCTAGGCCTAGTCTGTCTCTTTCTTTATATCTTGGGAGTAGTATTAAACCATCTAGGAGCAACACTCTATAAACAGGGTACCTACTCTAACTATAAAACAATAAAAGGGAATCATTACTTTATCCTAAACATAGAAACTATATATAATCTATTCATAGCGAGATCCCATTTCTTCAACTAGTAGCGGGATCTGCCTTCCAGAAGCTTTTCCCTACTATTTATAGCCAAGCCTGATGTCACTCTCAGGTCAGCAACGGGCGGGGCGTAACTTCTGCTGAGTCACCCCAGCACCATGTGATAGGAAAGGGGTGTGACTGTGTGAGCCCACACAGTTAACACCTTAAGGCGCTAGTAATCCCCAAAGGGGGGTTACATGAACAAACGGTACGTGGAGGGGTTTTGTCACTTTTTTAATCACCATAACTTATTCTTTCTCTGGTTATACCGAGGAAACATAGGATATCTTTTTAAAGTTCACCAGCATGAAATAGTTATTTAGATCCATATACTGTACTATACTGTAAAGGAGAATTAAAGATCCATATACTGGACAATCATTTGAAAGGAAAATCTGAGAAAGGAAGCAGACCTTGGAAAGGCCTCTCTTTTTTGTACCTTTTGGACGTATATTTTTTTTGTTATATAATTTTCTATAGTTTTACTAATTGTTTTTTTTTCATTATATTTTTTGAGTTTTTGGTAATCTTGTATCACATTATTTCTGAGGCCAATCGGAAGCGTCACACCCCCATTGCTAGCGTGGGGCACGTAAGCCCGAGACATAGCCAGCTGAGCTGCACTGTTTGATTGTAAGGGAGGTGGAGTATCTCCCCAACTATGACGCGACGGCCCGTCCGCCAATCAACTGCCTAATAGGACGGGTGATCGTGAAAAGTAAATAAACAGCTTTTCAGGGCATATAATCGGAAGAGAGAGATAATGGGTATATTACTCAATAACATAGAACATACTGGGTCAAAGGTTCATGTACATAATTCATTGGTATATATCATTATAATTAAGGAAACAATGACCCACATAATAATGTTAAAAAAGTTAAAACCAATATCAACACTATAGTGAAGAGAATAAAAACACACACAAATTGCTGTAGAAAAACCCTCACAATACACAAAATATACAATTACAGTCTTCAATGGTTTAAACCACACTAATATTTCCAAATTCTTAATAAAAGATAAGAAAGACTTTTCATTTGTTTGCCTAAATTTTCCAAGCCATTGCATCTTAACAGGACATTATTGCAAGGAAAACGCGATGATAATACAAAAATAGGATATCCATACATTACTATGATGGCTATTGATGTAAATGATAGAGATGAAACATTCCTATCCAGAGGCACCATGTAATAGACACTTATTAGCTTTGTCATTTTTGTTATCAAGCATCCAACTCGGTCACTAAAACATAACATGTATAGATATATACAATTATTGTACTTATTGCACATAAAATATTTGCACATTTATTGCAATTTTATTACAAGAAATGTTGCAATTCCCAGTCCACATTGATTCCATGGGGGACCATGGTATTCAATGAGAACATCCAATACATTTCTCTTTTATTTAGAACCTTTAATCTGTCACCCCCTCGCTTTAATATTTCAATGTGCTCAATTGCCAAAAATTTGAAATTTGAAAGTCCACCTTGGGGACATTCTACAAAATGTCTTGACACTGGATGTTGTGTGTCTTTAATTCTAATAAACCTAACATGTTCCATTATTCGTTGTCTTAATGGTCTTATTGTTCTTCCAATGTATCCCTTAGAGCATTTGCACCAGATATAGTAAATTACAAACTGTGTATTACAATTTATAAAAGACCTGATCACATATGGTTTCTTCATTTTCTTAACATCAACATTTTTGGTTGGGCAGGCATATTTACAGATCCTGCATTTGCCGCATCTGAAAAAGCCTTTAGTTTTTATCAGTGATGTTTCTGGAACACTGGATGAGAAGACTGGGGGAAAGATAATTTGCAAGAGTTTTAGCTTTTGTAAAAAACTGTTTTTGGACCCTTTTCTATGAATGGAATAAGGTCATTGCCAAGTTTTAAAATATTCTAATGTCTGCGTATGATGTTTTTTTCTTGTTGTGCCTGATTGCTAAATTTTGTTATAAAAAAACGAGTTCCAGAATCATTCAAAGGGTTGTTCTTTTTAATTATATTCCCCCTTGACTTCTTTTTGGATGATTTAACTCCGCAAGTAGCAATAAGACAATCTCGATTTAATTGAAAAGCATTGTCAAATGCATTTTTAACAGTCAATTCATCGTATCCTCGCTCCCTAAACCTCTTTGTCAGGCTCCTGGAATGGTAAATGAATGTCTCATCTGAAGAACATATTCTTCTTAGTCTCATAAATTGACTTTTTGGTATACCTTTTACTAATGGCCTGGGATGACTGCTGTCAAATCTCAAAAAAGTATTTCATGAATTGATCTTCCTGAACACCTCCATTTGGATGGTGCAGGATAAATCAATATATAAATGAACATCTAAATAATTAATACTTGTGTGGTGACTGTCAAATGTGAAATTTAGATTAAATTGGTTTGTATTTAGTATATCGATGAATGTACCTAACATCTCAATAGTACCGTCCCATATCAGGATCAGGTCATCGATATACCTTTAAAAGAAAATTATGTGATTTCTAAATATATTGTTACTACCATAAATGTGAGTGCTCTCCCAAAAACCCATAAATTAATTTGCAAAAGATGGGGCAAAAGAAGTCCCCATTGCAGTGCCCCGTGATTGAAGAAAAAAGTAATTATCAAACATAAAATAATTGTGATTTAATAAAAATTTAATGGAATCTAACAAGAAAATTTGTTGTGCTCCCGATAAATCTGATTTGTGTAAATAATATTGCACAGCATTCATCCCCTGGTCATGATCAATGATGCTATATAGAGATGAGACATCCATTGTTACCCAACGGTAAGATTTAAACCATTGGATTTCCTTAAGTGATTTAATTAAGTCTGCTGTATCTCTGATATATGAGGGTAGAAGCCTGACCAGAGGTTACAGGAACGAGTCAACGTATCGAGAATGACCATCTCCCAAAGATCCAATCCTGGAGACAATAGGATGCCCCGGAGGGTTCTCCAGTGATTTGTGGATCTTTGGGAGATGGTGGAATATCGGCACGATGGGACACGGAGTTAACAAAAATTCATATTCATTCTTGTCTATAACTTGCAAAATTCTCCCTAATTCCAACAGCTCAACCAATTATCTCCTAAATGAAACTGTAGGATTGCATGGTAACCTGGAATATGAAACAGTGTCATTAAGTTGGCGTAGAGCTTCCATTTCATAGGACTGTGTTGATTGTACAATTATGGCACCCCCTTTGTCTGCGTTTTTGATTATGAGTGATTTATTTTTTTGTAAATCACTCAGTTGTTTGCATTCAGATGGAGAGAGATTAACAGTATGTGTTCCAATTGACACACGTTTTGATAATATATTTAAATCCCTCTCCACCAATCTTTCAAACGTACACAAATGTGGGCCCTTCACAAAATTGGGACAGAATAAAGACTTCTTCTTAAACCCTGTATGGACATTATCCAGAAAAGAGAACAAATCAACATCAATAATCTCATCAGACAGTTCATCTTGTTCCGCAAGTAAACTGTCTAGATCATGAATAACACGTATTTCTTTGAAAGAAGATATGTTGTCTTGATTACTAACCAAAGGAGATATAACCCTATCTGGAGTGGTATTTGAAGACTGGACATTCACAGTGTCTAATTTTTTTGCAAAATTTTTTTCAATGATAACTTTCTTGTAAATTTTTGAAGGTCTATAACCGTGTCCAACAAAGAAAAATTTGCATCAGGGGCAAAACTAAGGCCTCTATTAAGTAAAGTGAGCTGGTCAAAACTCAAATCCACTCCAGAGATGTTAATAACATTATTTATTTCTCCATCTAAAATTTCTTTCTTTTCTCTTTCCTTCCATAATCGTTTCTGTTTCTGGGATCTTCTCGTCCTTCTGTGCGTTTGCCGTTTTTTGACTTTGTAAACATTGACGTATATGGATTGTCTCGAACTATAATAGAACCAAGTGCCTGATCTTCTCCCCTGGCAGAGCTCGTGGATGCTCTTGATTCCTCTGAGAAGGAGACTCCGTGACCTCTGAAGTCAAGATCTCAGGCATCTGAGTCCATACTTGATGCATCATTTTGTTTTTTTAGAATAGATTTTGCTGGCGTCTGCGTTGAATTCCATGATTGGTTTCCTTTATAGTTGAATTTCTTGTTGGAACGTTGACCCCCCTTGGTAGGGGTCGAAGTTGGTCTTTGCCACATATAGATCTGATTACGTTCATAATCCATTTTGTCCCTTTGAAACTTAGACTGTTTCTTTGCAATAATGATTTTATCCACATTTTTGATATTAACTAAGAGTTTTTCATCATTGGTTGGAAAAGTTTCCATAAATTCAAATTCATGGAGTTTGGCTCTTAGAGATGAAATATCTTTTCCTACAGCAAATCTCTGTTGCATTTTAACATCTATAATATGTTGCATTAGACGATTAGAATAGTCATCCAACACCTTACGCCAACTCTCTTCAAACTCTTTAGTAATAAAACCAAAAGTGGGTGCCTTTTTGACTCTGAAGCCACGTGGGATTCTTTTCACTCTTATGTAATTTTCCAATGAGGTAATGTCCCACCATAACCTCAGATCATATGTTAACAAGTTCTCCAACTGGAAAAAATATGTGGCTAAATCTGCTTAATCATTGCAAGGGATTGCACCAGACCCATCAAAAACATATTCTGCTTGTCTTATTCTATTAGTGATGTCTTCATTATTATATGTATACGATTTGAGCACTATGGGTACATCATCAATTTCCTCCATAGCAAACAATGTCCTGTAATCACAATGTCCAATATTAAGTTGAAAAAGGAAAAAATGTATATATATGATAATCTTGTTCCAAAAATAAAAAATAACAATTTATTATCCACCTTGGTGAAAAAATAAAAATAAAAATGAAAAGGATTGTGAGGGTAAAAGTGCCACTATAATCTTTGTTGAAGCACCTAGTCTTGCAGTGTGGTTACCATAAGCATTGAATCATGTCCACTCCGGAGCCCTCACTTGGTCAATGTATACAAAAGAGAAAGAGGAGGGGGGGGGGCCTCTTGTGATGCTAACCAGGAGCAGACTATGCTTTAATATAATTTGTCAATATCTTCATTGCAAAAGACAGTTCATAAGACTCAGGAATCCAAATGTCCAATATGATAAAACACACTCCCATAAAACATGCCACTAGCCTATATAGGTATATCTTGTGTGGTAATCTGGGTATTGTGCAGGACTGATCACATGAATGAAGTAAGGTAAGTTACTCACTGCTGACCTTGGGGGATTTCCTGGTCCTGTCGGCGTGCTCCTACCCAGGAGTATCTGCAGAAAGTGATAGAAGAAACGGTGGTGCAACTGCTGCTGCTGAAGATAAATAGTAACTCAAAAACTGCACTGCAAAGATCTAGGTGCAAAAATTTATTGTAGGCACATTAAAAATAGCCAAAAAGGTCACTCTGACGCGTTTCACGTGGTATCCCACGCTTTATCAAAGAGAAAGTATAACAACCGATCACATACTTAAATACCCATGATTCTCTCTCCTCCCCTATGACGCTGCATTACTGAGGCCAATCGGAAGCGTCACACCCCCATTGCTAGCGTGGGGCACGTAAGCCCGAGACATAGCCAGCTGAGCTGCACTGTTTGATTGTAAGGGAGGTGGAGTATCCTCCCAGCTATGGATGTTCTCATTGAATACCATGGTCCCCCATGGAATCAATGTGGACTGGGAATTGCAACATTTCTTGCAATAAAATTGCAATAAATGTGCAAATATTTTATGTGCAATAAGTACAATAATTGTATATATCCATACATGTTATGTTTTAGTGACCGAGTTGGATGCTTGATAACAAAAATGACAAAGCTAATAAGTGTCTATTACATGGTGCCTCTGGATAGGAATGTTTCATCTCTATCATTTACATCAATAGCCATCATAGTAATGTATGGATATCATATTTTTGTATTATCATTGCGTTTTCCTTGCAATAATGTCCTGTTAAGTGTGGTTTAAACCATTGAAGACTGTAATTGTATATTTTGTGTATTGTGAGGGTATTTCTACAGCAATTTGTGTGTGTTTTTATTCTCTTCACTATAGTGTTGATATTGGTTTTAACTTTTTTAACATTATTATGTGGGTCATTGTTTCCTTAATTATAATGATATATACCAATGAATTATGTACATGAACCTTTGACCCAGTATGTTCTATGTTATTGAGTAATATACCCATTATCTCTCTCTTCCGATTATATGCCCTGAAAAGCTGTTTATTTACTTTTCACGATCACCCGTCCTATTAGGCAGTTGATTGGCGGACGGGCCGTCGCGTCATAGTTGGGGAGATACTCCACCTCCCTTACAATCAAACAGTGCAGCTCAGCTGGCTATGTCTCGGGCTTACGTGCCCCACGCTAGCAATGGGGGTGTGACGCTTCCGATTGGCCTCAGTAATGCAGCGTCATAGGGGAGGAGAGAGAATCATGGGTATTTAAGTATGTGATCGGTTGTTGTACTTTCTCTTTGATAAAGCGTGGGATACCACGTGAAACGCGTCAGAGTGACCTTTTTGGCTGTTTTTAATGTGCCTACAATAAATGTTTGCACCTAGATCTTTGCAGTGCAGTTTTTGAGTTACTATTTATCTTCAGCAGCAGCAGTTGCACCACCGTTTCTTCTATCACTTTCTGCAGATACTCCTGGGTAGGAGCACGCCGACAGGACCAGGAAATCCCCCAAGGTCAGCAGTGAGTAACTTACCTTACTTCATTCATGTGATCAGTCCTGCACAATACCCAGATTACCACACAAGATATACCTATATAGGCTAGTGGCATGTTTTATGGGAGTGTGTTTTATCATATTGGACATTTGGATTCCTGAGTCTTATGAACTGTCTTTTGCAATGAAGATATTGACAAATTATATTAAAGCATAGTCTGCTCCTGGTTAGCATCACAAGAGGGCCCCCCCCTCCTCTTTCTCTTTTGTATACATTGACAAAGTGAGGGCTCCGGAGTGGACATGATTCAATGCTTATGGTAACCACACTGCAAGACTAGGTGCTTCAACAAAGATTATAGTGGCACTTTTACCCTCACAATCCTTTTCATTTTTATTTTTTCACCAAGGTGGATAATAAATTGTTATTTTTTATTTTTGGAACAAGATTATCATATATATACATTTTTTCCCTTTTCAACTTAATATTGGACATTGTGATTACAGGACATTGTTTGCTATGGAGGAAATGGATGATGTACCCATAGTGCTCAAATCGTATACATATAATAATGAAGACATCACTAATAGAATAAGACAAGCAGAATATGTTTTTGATGGGTCTGGTGCAATCCCTTGCAATGATTAAGCAGATTTAGCCACATATTTTTTCCAGTTGGAGAACTTGTTAACATATGATCTGAGGTTATGGTGGGGCATTACCTCATTGGAAAATTACAAAAGAGTGAAAAGAATCCCACGTGGCTTCAGAGTCAAAAAGGCACCCACTTTTGGTTTTATTACTAAAGAGTTTGAAGAGAGTTGGCGTAAGGTGTTGGATGACTGTTCTAATCGTCTAATGCAACTTATTATAGATGTTAAAATGCAACAGAGATTTGCTGTAGGAAAAGATATTTCATCTCTAAGAGCCAAACTCCATGAATTTGAATTTATGGAAACTTTTCCAACCAATGATGAAAAACTCTTAGTTAATATCAAAAATGTGGATAAAATCATTATTGCAAAGAAACAGTCCAAGTTTCAAAGGGACAAAATGGATTATGAACGTAATCAGATCTATACGTGGCAAAGACCAACTTCAACCCCTACCAAGGGGGTGGTCAACGTTCCAACAAGAAATTCAACTATAAAGGAAACCAATCAAAGAATTCAACGCAAACGACAGCAAAATCTATTCTAAAAAAACAAAATGATGCATCAGTATGGACTCAGATGCCTCAGATCTTGACTTCAGAGGTCACGGAGTCTCCTTCTCAGAGGAATCAAGAGCATCCACGAGCTCTGCCAGGGGAGAAGATCAGGCACTCGGTTCTATTATAGTTCGAGACAATCCATATACGTCAATGTTTGCATAGTCAAAAAACGGCAAACGCACAGAAGGACGAGAAGATCCCAGAAACGGAAACGATTATGGAAGGAAAGAGAAAAGAAAGAAATTTTAGATGGAGAAATAAATAATGTTATTAACATCTCTGGAGTGGATTTGAGTTTTGACCAGCTCACTTTACTTAATAGAGGCCTTAATCTTGCCCCTGATGCAAATTTTTCTTTGTTGGACACGGTTATAGACCTTCAAAAATTTACAAGAAACTTATCATTGAAAAAAAATTTTGCAAAAATATTAGACACTGTGAATGTCCAGTCTTCAAATACCACTCCAGATAGGGTTATATCTCCTTTGGTTAGTAATCAAGACAACATATCTTCTTTCAAAGAAATAAGTGTTATTCATGATCTAGACAGTTTACTTGCGGAACAAGATGAACTGTCTGATGAGATTATTGATGTTGATTTGTTCTCTTTTCTGGATAATGTCCATACAGGGTTTAAGAAGAAGTCTTTATTCTGTCCCAATTTTGTGAAGGGCCCCCATTTGTGTACGTTTGAAAGATTGGTGGAGAGGGATTTAAATATATTATCAAAAGGTGTGTCAATTGGAACACATACTGTTAATCTCTCTCCATCTGAACGCAAACAACTGAGTGATTTACAAAAAAATAAATCACTCATAATCAAAAACGCAGACAAAGGGGGTGCCATAATTGTCCAATCAACACAGTCCTATGAAATGGAAGCTCTACGCCAACTTAATGACACTGTTTCATATTCCAGGTTACCATGCAATCCTACAGTTTCATTTAGAAGATAATTGGTTGAGCTGTTGGAATTAGGGAGAATTTTGCAAGTTATAGACAAGAATGAATATGAATTTTTGTTAACTCCATGTCCCATCGTGCCGATATTCCACCATCTCCCAAAGATCCACAAATCACTGGAGAACCCTCCGGGGCGTCCTTTAGTCTCCAGTATTGGATCTTTGGGAGATGATCTTTCTCGGTACGTTGACTCGCTCCTGCAACCTCTGGTCAGGCTTCTACCCTCATATATCAGAGATACAGCAGACTTAATTAAATCACTTAAGGAAATCCAATGGTCTAAATCAGCGTTTCCCAAATGGTGGGTCACGACCCGGCACCGGGCCACGGAAGTAAAATTGCCGGGTCACAGCGAGGCTGGCCGCGCGGTTTCGCTCCCCCCCTCTCCTTGCGGCGGCCCGAGGTGAGGTGCAGGACAGTGCTGAAATGGTGCAGGCTGCCAACACCATGCTCCGCCACCCACAGGACACACCACCCACCAGTGACATGCTACACCGCCCACAGGACACGATGCCCTGGTGTAGGTAGGAAGTGGTAGCGGGGGTGCACCTGTCGGGGGGTGGGGTGTTGTACCTGTGCCATCTGTCCTGGCTCCCTTCCCCCCCCCGGTCCCCTTGGTGCGGGAGATGGGCGTGGGTGCGGGAAATGGGGCGGGCAGTGATGGCTGCGCGGTCGCTGGCGGGCTGGGGAGGCAGGGAGCCCCCTGCTCGGATCGCAGCCTTTCCTCTCTCCCCGCCCCCCCTTCAGTCACTCACATCTGTCGCTGCCTCTGTAATCCACTTTGTGTGTGTGTGTGTATCTGTTTGTGTGTGTATCTGTGTGTGTGTGTGTGTGTGTGTGTGTGTGTGTGTGTGTGTGTGTGTGTGTGTGTGTGTGTGTGTGTGTGTGTGTGTGTGTGTGTGTGTGTCAGTGGCTGTGTGTGTGTGTGTGTATAGGGGAGATTGTGTGTGTGTATCAGTGGCTGTGTGTGTGTGTGTGTGTGTGCGTGTGCGTGTGTGTATAGGGGGAGTGTGTGTGTATGTATCAGTGGCAGTTTGTGTGTGTGTGTGTGTGTGTGTGTGTATCCGTGGCTGTGTGTGTATATTAGTGGCTTTGTGTGCGTGTATCAGTGGCTGTGTGTGTGTCTGTGCAGGCCAGCAGTGGCTGTGTCTGTTCAGGTCTAACTGTGTGGGTGTCTGTGTGTGGTCTGTGTTGGTCTATCTGTGTGAGTGTCTGTAGGTCAGTGACTGTGCGTCTGTGCAGGTCAGAGAGAGAATGGGGGGGGGAAGAGAGAGAATAGAGGGGATTGGGAGAATATATGAAATCTGTATGGACATTCATAACTGTTTTATTTTACACATAGGCCAGTATAGGTGATAACATTTTTAGTGGGTCACGAAGGAGAAGAACAAAAATAACCGGGTCACGGAAAAAAAAGTTTGGGAAACGCTGGTCTAAATCTTACCGTTGGGTAACAATGGATGTCTCATCTCTATATAGCATCATTGATCATGACCAGGGGATGAATGCTGTGCAATATTATTTACACAAATCAGATTTATCGGGAGCACAACAAATTTTCTTGTTAGATTCCATTAAATTTTTATTAAATCACAATTATTTTAGGTTTGATAATCACTTTTTTCTTCAATCACGGGGCACTGCAATGGGGACTTCTTTTGCCCCATCTTATGCAAATTTATTTATGGGTTTTTGGGAGAGCACTCACATTTATGGTAGTAACAATATATTTAGAAATTACATAATTTTCTTTAAAAGGTATATCGATGACCTGATCCTGATATGGGACGGAACTATTGATATGTTAGGTACATTCATCGATATACTAAATACAAACCAATTTAATCTAAATTTCACATTTGACAGTCACCACACAAGTATTAATTATTTAGATGTTCATTTATATATTGATTTATCCTGCACCATCCAAATGGAGGTGTTCAGGAAGATCAATTCATGAAATACTTTTTTGAGATTTGACAGCAGTCATCCCAGGCCATTAGTAAAAGGTATACCAAAAAGTCAATTTATGAGACTAAGAAGAATATGTTCTTCAGATGAGACATTCATTTACCATTCCAGGAGCCTGACAAAGAGGTTTAGGGAGCGAGGATACGATGAATTGACTGTTAAAAATGCATTTGACAATGCTTTTCAATTAAATCGAGATTGTCGTATTGCTACTTGCGGAGTTAAATCATCCAAAAAGAAGTCAAGGGGGAATATAATTAAAAACAACAACCCTTTGAATGATTCTGGAACTCGTTTTTTTATAACAAAATTTAGCAATCAGGCACAACAAGTAAAAAACATCATACGCAGACATTGGAATATTTTAAAACTTGACAATGACCTTATTCCATTCATAGAACAGGGTCCAAAAAAAGTTTTTACAAAAGCTAAAACTCTTGCAAATTATCTTTCCCCCAGTCTCTTCTCATCCAGTGCTCCAGAAATATCACTGATAAAAACTAAAGGCTTTTTCAGATGCGGCAAATGCAGGATCTGTAAATATGCCTGCCCAACCAAAAATGTTGATGTTAAGAAAATGAAGAAACCATATGTGATCAGGTCTTTTATAAATTGTAATACACAGTTTGTAATTTACTATATCTGGTGCAAATGCTCTAAGGGATACATTGGAAGAACAATAAGACCATTAAGACAACGAATAATGGAACATGTTAGGTTTATTAGAATTAAAGACACACAACATCCAGTGTCAAGACATTTTGTAGAATGTCCCCAAGGTGGACTTTCAAATTTTTGGTAATTGAGCACATTGAAATATTAAAGCGAGGGGGTGACAGATTAAAGGTTCTAAATAAAAGAGAAATGTATTGGATGTTCTCATTGAATACCATGGTCCCCCATGGAATCAATGTGGACTGGGAATTCCAACATTTCTTGTTATTAAAATTGCAATAAATGTGCAAATATTTTATGTGCAATAAGTACAAAGATTGTATATATCCATACATGTTATGTTTTAGTGACCGAGTTGGATGCTTGATAACAAAAATGACAAAGCTAATAAGTGTCTATTACATGGTGCCTCTGGATAGGAATGTTTCATCTCTATCATTTACATCAGGCCTGCCCAACTCGTAAAGTGAGAAGGGCCGAACTGCTCCAAGGAAAAAAAATTTGGGCCGCACGGGTTAAATCATCATCATCATCATCATCATCATCTCTCCTCCAGCACCTCTCACTATCAACCTTTATGATACTCCCCATCTATCTCTCATACCCCCATCTCTCCCCCTCACCCACACAATACCACCCTCCACATCAAAAACACAATACCCCCTCCACATCCCCCCAGCCCATTCCATGTCAGCAGCACCCCCCCCCCAAGTCAGCATCCCATGTCAGCATCCCCCCCATGTCTCTCTTCCCGCAATATAACACTCTCTCCCCCTCCCCTAAATCACACCCTCTCCCCCTCCTCTCAATGACACTCTCCCCCTCCCCTCAATATGACACACTCTCCCCTTCCCCTCAATATGACACTCTCTCCCCCTCCACTCAATATGACACTCTCTCCCCCTTCCCTCAATATGACACTCTCCCCCTCCCCTCAATATGACACTCTCTCCCCCTCCCCTCAATATGACACACTCTCCCCCTCCCCTAAATCACACCCTCTCCCCCTCCCCTCAATATGACACTCTCTCCCCCTCCCCTCAATATGACACTCTCCCCCTCCCCTCAATATGACACTCTCCCCCTCCCCTCAATATGACACTCTTCCCCTCCCCTCAATATGGCACTCTCTCCCCCTCCCCTCAATATGACACTCTCTCTCCCTCCCCTCAATATGACACTCTCCCTCCCCTCAATATGACACACTCCCCCTCCCCTCAATATGACACGCTCTCCCCCTCCCCTCAATATGACACTCTCTCCCTCCCCTCAATATGACACACTCCCCCTCCCCTAAATGACACGCTCTCCCCCTCCCCTCAATATGACACTCTCTCCCTCCCCTCAATATGACACACTCCCCCTCCCTTAAATGACACGCTCTCCCCCTCCCCTCAATATGACACTCTCTCCCCCTCCCCTCAATATGACACTTTCTCTCTCCCTCCCCTCAATATGACACTCTCTCTCTCTCCCTCCCCTCAATATGACACTCTCTCCCTCCCCTCAATATGACACTCTCTCCCTCCCCTCAATATGACACTCTCTCTCCCCTCAATATGACACTCTCTCCCTCCCATCAATATGACACTCTCTCTCTCTCCCCTCAATATGACACTCTCTCTCTCTCCCCTCAATATGACTCTCTCCCCCTCCCTCCCCTCAATATGACTCTCTCCCCCTCCCCTCAATATGACACTCTCCCCCTCCCCTCAATATGACACACTCTCCCCCTCCCCTCAATATGACACTCTTCCCCTCCCCTCAATATGGCACTCTCTCCCCCTCCCCTCAATATGACACTCTCTCGCCCTCCCCTCAATATGACACTCTCTCTCCCTCCCCTCAATATGACACTCTCTCTCTCCTTCCCCTCAATATGACACTCTCCCTCCCCTCAATATGACACACTCCTCCTCCCCTAAATGACACGCTCTCCCCCTCCCCTCAATATGACACTTTCTCTCTCTCCCTCCCCTCAATATGACACTCTCTCCCCCTCCTCTAAATATGACACTCTCCCCCTCCCCTCAATATGACACTCTCCCCCTCCCCTCAATATGACACACTCTCCCCCTCCCCTCAATATGACACTCTCCCCCTCCCCTCAATATGACACACTCTCCCCCTCCCCTCAATATGACACTCTCCCCCTCCCCTCAATATAACACTCTCTCCCCCTCCCCTCAATATGACACTCTCTCTCCTCAATATGACACTCTCTCTCTCCCTCTCTTCAATATGACACTCTCCCCCTCCCCTAAATGACACTCTCTCCCCCTCTCCTCAATATGACACTCTCTCCCCCCCTGCAACTCACATCATACCCCCCCTGCACCTCACATCACTTCCCCCCCTGCACCTCACATGTCAGCAGCCCCCCCCCTCACATGCCAGCAGCCCACCCACCCCTCACATGCCAGCAGCCCACCCCCCCTCACATGTCAGCAGTCCACCCCCCCTCACATGTCAGCAGCCCACCCCCCCTCACATGTCATCAGCCCACACCCCTCACATGTCAGCAGCCCACCCCCCCTCACATGTCAGCAGCCCACTCCCCCTCACATGTCAGCAGCCCCCCTCACATGTCAGCAGCCCGCCCTCACCTCTGCACCAGCCCGTTCACACACACACACACACACACACACACACACACACACACACACACACACACACACACACACACACACACACACACACCTCTCTTAGATCAGCACATCCTCTCTCCCCGGTACTAAGCCCCGCCCCCGGCATGCTCTGACCTCCCCGGCATCCTGCATCCTCCTCATGCTGCTTCTGCCCCCGCGCACTGCAAAACCCGGGGGCAGGGGGGGGGGGGCGGTGGATGAATCGCCGCCATTTTTTGAAACTTTAAAAAAACAAAAAAACATTTTATTTATTTAATTAATTAACTGGCGCCCGGCAGGAGTCACTGCGGGCCACACAGAGAAGGGCCGTATGTTGTGCAGCCCTGATTTACATCAATAGCCATCATAGTAATGTATGGATATCATATTTTTGTATTATCATTGCGTTTTCCTTGCAATAATGTCCTGTTAAGATGCAATGGCTTGGAAAATTTAGGCAAACAAATGAAAAGTCTTTCTTATCTTTTATTAAGAATTTGGAAATATTAGTGTGGTTTAAACCATTGAAGACTGTAATTGTATATTTTGTGTATTGTGAGGGTTTTTCTACAGCAATTTGTGTGTGTTTTTATTCTCTTCACTATAGTGTTGATATTGGTTTTAACTTTTTTAACATTATTATGTGGGTCATTGTTTCCTTAATTATAATGATATACTGCACCGACACACTTTATTCGAGCAAATACCCAGTATGTACCTGGCAGATACCTGGAATGCGCCGCTCCTCACCTCTGACAAGCCCCGTTGCGTTTGCCTTCCCAGCCTGGGTTCATGCCTGGCTGACGGGCGGCTGATCTGTTAAATGATAATGATTAGGATTTAATAGGCTGCAATGCTTCGCGTGTCTACCAGATGGCATAAATTCATGAATTGTAATGCAGTATATATATATATACTGTGCAGTATTGCAGCCAGCGGGAATAAAATGCTTCAATCCCTGCTTGGAAAATACCTCAATGCACTCGGGCAGAAAACAGTCACAAACCTCAATACACCCGGGTATACCCGAATTCGTGGGACTAGCCGAGCTCGAATAAAGTGTGTCGCCAGTATATACCAATGAATTATGTACATGAACCTTTGACCCAGTATGTTCTATGTTATTGAGTAATATACCCATTATCTCTCTCTTCCGATTATATGCCCTGAAAAGCTGTTTATTTACTTTTCACGATCACCCGTCCTATTAGGCAGTTGATTGGCGGACGGGCCGTCGCGTCATAGTTGGGGAGATACTCCACCTCCCTTACAATCAAACAGTGCAGCTCAGCTGGCTATGTCTCGGGCTTACGTGCCCCACGCTAGCAATGGGGGGGGGGTGACGCTTCCGATTGGCCTCAGTAATGCAGCGTCATAGGGGAGGAGAGAGAATCATGGGTATTTAAGTATGTGATCGGTTGTTGTACTTTCTCTTTGATAAAGCGTGGGATACCACGTGAAACGCGTCAGAGTGACCTTTTTGGCTGTTTTTAATGTGCCTACAATAAATGTTTGCACCTAGATCTTTGTAGTGCAGTTTTTGAGTTACTATTTATCTTCAGCAGCAGCAGTTGCACCACCGTTTCTTCTATCACTTTGTTTCTTTACACATATACATACACACACATATAGTTTACTGTCCCTCTGACCCTGATGCAAGTGGCACGTTTTAGGTTTCATGATATTTAGTATATTTCCTAATCCCAGTCATTGATGGCTATCTGTGCGTATTATAGGCATATCTCAATGGACATCAGTGCTGATATAATCTCTACGATCAGCACGGATGCAGGAGCGTGCACTAAACTCCAAGTAAGGTTCCTACTACGATCTTTATTTGCTATTGATACCCTCAATTGACATCCGCACTGATACAAATACATGATCAATGCGGATACAGGGGTACTTTGCTCAATTTTACTGCAATCTGTCTGTGCGAGTTTTAGGCATATCTCCATGAACATCAGTGCTGATATAATCTCTATGATCAGCACGGATGCAGGAGCGTGCCACCAATTATATTCCAATTAAGGTTCCCACTTAGATCTTCATTGCTATTTATACCCCCAATTGACATCCGCACTGATATGAACACATGATCAGTGCAGGTGCAGGGGTATCTTGCTAAATTTGTGTGTAATACTGTTACCTCTGTTTACAACATTGAGACTATATACAGTATGGGGTATTAGCACCTCTCCGCTGACACTAGCACTGATATGGTCAACACGATCACCACAAGTGCAGGAGCGTGCCACCATTTAAGCTACTGTAAAGGTCCTCACTTGATTCCTACTTGCTACTGTGCAGCACTTCTAAACTGACATCCACATGGTTATGGTCTATGTGATCTATGTGGAAATAGAAATGGCTGTATTATATTGAAGTGAATTGTGGTCTGTATTCAGTTAAGTATAGCTCTCTCTGATTTCTAGCTGCTACGTGCAGCTCTATGATATGTTGTTAGACATCGGCACCGATTTCACTGCCCGATCAGTGTAGCTGGAGCAACGCACTGCTGATCAATAGTGTGCTCTCTAACCTTATTACCTTGGAGCATGTTTCATTCTCACAGCACCTCTCTGCAGACATCCGTGCTGATAGTGTGTACATGATAAGCATAGACGTAGGAGTGTGCCGTTACTCACAATAGCTACTGCTTTTGTCCTGGATATCAGTTTACATTCCATTAAGGTGTTCTATGCACTTCTAATTGGCATCTGCACTGATAAACTCATTTAATCAGTGCAGATGCAGGAGTGCGTTTGAGAATAAAACGACCCCAGTTTGTTGCCGTTATTATTATTGCAGGACTATGAGATATTATACCCAGAGATCCAACTAGGGATCCTTATTATCCTTGCACGCTTTTCCGGAGTTACAGAGGTATTTACCCCTCCCCTTGTAGGCTTCCCTTTGGTGACTTTCTATATTCATAGTACTCGCATGAGGACTTATTGAAGCCATCTGGTATACACTTGTACATGGTCGTGAGCATTCACACAGTGCTAATATAACGATCATAGTCACTACCCATAGTGTTGATTTTAATACCCTTTATTTTAATTAATTTGTTGACGATAAACTATTTTGATTACTTCACATACTATATCAGTGATTGAGTGCTCATAACTAGGTTTCCTGTTCTCCTGTATTCTAGTACAACAGCAATATCAACAAGAAGCCCCTAACCATTCCCAAGGGATACCCAGCTTGGATACCATGCACAATTAACCTTTTCACCCGTAAGAGACTTATTTAACTGTAGCTCATTCAGCTGAAAACCTCAATTGAAGTCACTTTTTTGGCCAATCACAATATTGAATAAGCCCATTCGTTTCAGTGTGCTCATGAATGACCATATTATTGAGATTCTGAATTGTGTTTGGTATCTCCATCAATGATTGAGTTACCTTCATGTGACCCAGTCTTAAGTGTGTGCTCCAGGTGCCTCATTACTACAGCTACTTATATCTGAATGTGACTTACCTACTAAAAACACACTCTAAGTATGCCTTAAGCACCAGGCAAACTCCTCCGTAACTAAATATAATGAGGAGTAGTTAATGCATAGTTAATGCGATAACTTCCACTAAACATAAGGAACGTTCACTAATTGTTAACCAAGCATTAGTGGCTTTTCACCATGTTAAATAGGAGATAGTCATGTATGCCAGAATTGTGCAAAAGGACAATAAATGTAAAATGTGCTCAGTATCCTGTGATGCGTTAGGCCTCGGTCCCGCTGCGCTCGTTGGCGCGGGCGGCAATGTAGCGAGTTCCCCGCCAGCAGGGGAATCCTCGCGAGCCGGTCCCGGTCCCCCCTGGCGGCACAGCTGACTACACGCTGTGGCGCGTCAGCCGCTGGAGACACCAGAGAATGGTGTTTCCTAGCTTCGACGCGTGACGTGTGTGGCTGTGAGCCAATGGGGAGGGGAGGCTTCCGGAGGAGGAGAGGCTTCGGGGAGCGGGGAGGAGTGTGGAGTGAAAGCAGGTGAGTGCCTTTCTCTGTGTGTGTGCCTGTCTGTGTGTGTGTCTGAGTGCGTGCGTGCCTGTCTGTGTATGTGTGTGCCCGAGTGCGTGAGTGCCTGCCTCTGTCTGTGTGTGTGTGTGTGTGTGTATGAGTGCGTGAGTGCCTGCCTGTGTGTGTGCGCGTGTGTGTGTGTATGAATGAGTGCCTGCGTGTGTGTGTTTAAACTTACTTTCCAGCTCCAGCCCGAGTCCGTGGAGGGAGGGGGGGGGGGAGAGTAGCGGGTCCCTCCGCTCAAGCCACGCCCCCCCTCCCTGTCAAACCGCCCACCACCCGCCCACCTCCCGCTCCGGCTCCCGCTCCCTACAGACCGCAAATCGCGGTCTGTGTATCTCAGCGCACCGCCTGTCAGCAGCGCAGGTGCGCTGACTCTGGGAGCGGGGCCTTAGCCTTAATCTGGGTGTGCGCCTGTAATTGCTTTGCAATCGTTGACGATGCCTCTGGAATGGAAAGTGTAAATACGAGGCAGGGTTCGGCTGTCATTTGCAAGTCTCACAGCGGTAGAGGAAGGGGTTCAGTAGTTATTTATGTCCTGGCTTGACCCCTCATTTTCCCTGGGATTTGCACTGAAGCTGGAATGAAAAACATACAAATAATCTTCCATTGCAAAATACAACGAGCACTGATCTCCCTTCAAATGTTGAGCATTTCTCAAAGCAGCACTTTAATTAATGTGATAGGGGATGGGGGAGTACAAGGGATGTATGTCCCTTGTTTTCGGAGCTAGTCAACATCCAAGCCTCATTTCAACTACTTAAATTGGAGGAGAACACAATGGAATAGCAAAGGAATATGCTTCTGTGCAGGGATATATTTTATACTGGTTGCAAAACAAGATGTGCCCCCATGTGGCATTCAGCCACAAAAACGCTCACTTAATGTGAATGTGAGGCCAGAGCTATTACTGTAACAGCATACCTATCTGTAACCCTGGCAGTGCTGAAACTGTCTGCTGATGTATTTGACAAGTACCTGCAAAAACTGGCTTTGGAGAGGGTAAATCCAGTTGGAATTAGTGTCAACTCTGCTTGTGACCTTGGGCAAGTCACTTCATCTCCTTGTGCCACAGGCAAAAAAAATGGATAGTAAGCTCTGTGCCCGCAACAAACTTCATGTCAAGCACTGCGTACAGTCCCAGTGCTCAATTATCATGAAATAATATTATTATTATTAGAATTGATGTTACGGTTAGGGCATTATCTACTCCAGGGGTGCGCAAAGTTTCCCCCCCCCCCTGCCTCTTCTCCTCCCCCCCCCCCCCCCCCCGCTCGGCTCTGGCATCAAATTACGCCGCGGGGTAATGTGACGTCACTTTGCCATGGCAACACGACGCCGAACACAAGGTAGGAGAAAGTTACAGAGGCCTTGCGTGGTCCCCCTGTATTTGATTTAAATGGCTTGGAGGAGAGCGCATGACCTTTGTAACTGCCGTGCCCCCCTCCCCCAGAAAATCAGGGGGGGCACGCCCCCCAGTTTGCCCATCCCTGATCTACTCCATAAACTTTATGCTTGGACTGGCCTATAGTATATTATTTACAGATGTTAGCGATTACTGGGAACAGGCTCAGTTGGCCCGAGTTTTATATCTCCCTTCTTCTAAATATAAGTTTATTTTTATTACATTTAGTAGGAAGCTAGTTTTATAGGACATAGAACACAATTTTCTGAACTGTTTCACGAAAGCACTGCACGATTGGATCCATGAAGAACTTTTCTGTAGCTCATTACAAAGTATCTCAAATGGCCATCTGCAATTTGTCCCTAAGACAGGGAAGAGGTTAGCATCACTTCAACCAATGTCATTCTGCTCAATAAAGGAAAACACTCTGACAATTTCATTTAAAAGGCCTGAACTCCATATATTCTGTAAGTAAAAAAAAAAAAATGAGGGGTGATAGAGTATTTTTTCAATATACTCTATACATTTAAAAAAAATTGAAAAACAGGAGTGGATGTTTATGGTTTGTAAATAAAAACATTTTCTTTTTCTTGTACATGGTATTTTGTTCACATTGTGATCTGTTGTACTCTGCTGTTTTTATTGTATTTATTGTAGTGGCTCTGTTTAAAATACAAATAAAGAATTGAATGAAATAACAACAGTGCTGCATACTTCCTAATCCCATCATACTTTAACCACTATCCTTAAGGGGTGCCGCCAGTACCTTCTGCTGACTACTGTAAGATTAAACAAGTCATGATTTTACATATGTCACCAGGGTTGCCACCACTCCAGGTTTCATCCGGAGACTTCGGGTTTTTGCCATGTATCTCCGGGCTACGGGTTTACCTAGTAAATCTCCGGGTGGTGGCAACCTTGGGCGGTGGTGGTGGTGGTAGCGGCAATGACTTCCGGCATCTTCCCCCTGCAAATACTGGCAATATGGCTGCGCAGCGGCAAATGGTGCTGCGTGGCCATGCCATAACAGTATCACATGACGACTGTTGCCATGACAACACGTCGTCTTGCGGTGCCACGTCGTCATAGCAACTTGATGCCACGTGACGTCACGTAGCGTCCCATTGTCATGGCAACGCCGCATCATTTGACGCCGCACAGCCATATTGAAGTGAGTTGCAGGGGGAAGATGCCGGGAGGACGCCAGAGGTAAGTGCCTTATTCTAAAAAATAAATAATACAATCTCAGAGTTGGCCTTCATTCGAAGGTGGCAACCCTGTATGTCTCCCCAATATAGGGGGCTATGTATCATCTGCAAAAGTGGAGAAAAGAATTGCACCTGATTTCCCTGCGTATGGGGCTGACACAGCACTGATATACATTCAAAATGACTGAAATAATAAAGAATGGCTGAGAGCACAATTTTTCCAAAACATAAAAGAGAGAGACCTTCAGATATAGCCTTAATCTCACTGGAACCACTTCTGTAGATTGTTCCCTGTGCTGTAGTTTGCCATTGAAATGATCTATTGCGATGTGAGATACACAATGGGCTGTTGAGACAATGAGAGTCTTGATCCTATGTGACTTTTTTTGTGCATCAAAAGTTTCGTTTTCAAAAGTAGTATAAAACTTTAGAAACTGTGTCGTATTGTATGAAGGTCGTTATGTGATTTCATAGGTATAATGCATAGTTCGTTGCTTGAAATTAAGCATTGCGTCATGTTGAATACCTGATTGATGCAATATAAATTAAAACATAATTATGTGCATGTTTAATTTGTAACTAGTGTTAATAAATATATATTGTTATTTAAAATAGCCCCACTCGGAAAATCATACATTTTGTTAACCTACATAATGTAACATCCATGCTGCGTCAAATACATTTTTGGCTGATGGCTGATACAAAGAAACATAATTCTGTGCTAACACCATTAACAGACTGTTTAGGTTTTAAGCCAAGGTTCATTTTGGCGGACAATTTTGCTGCAGGTTTAACTATTAAAGCATAGATACAATATTTGTTAGTGCATACCATTTACATTTATGGGTTATGGGCATCCCATTCGTGTGCACCAAAATATTTAATTTAAAAAACTTTTTTTGCGCTTATGGGGTACTTAGAAGAAAATGAGGAGAGTACATAAACGCACACAAGCGCAGTATAATTTATCATTTCCATTTGTCAATTTTATGCTAAAAAAGCCATTTGTGACATTCGTGCATAGTCCCCTATGGGTAGCCAAGCACCCTGGTCCTCTGACAGAAGCCCGGTGCTCTTCCTATTACAGACAAGCTGTCCCTCT
The DNA here is from genome assembly GCF_040206685.1 of Ascaphus truei. Classification (NCBI taxonomy): domain Eukaryota; kingdom Metazoa; phylum Chordata; class Amphibia; order Anura; family Ascaphidae; genus Ascaphus; species Ascaphus truei. The sequence continues at coordinate 123,002,084 of NC_134487.1, forward strand.
TACCTCCTCCAGATGAAGAGTTGCTGCAGCCCATGCTGACCCAAGAGCTTCTGCTAATGATGAGGATACCAGGTATGGCAAAGACCAAATGTAGGATGCTAGAGGTCCAGGCAGAGGATAATGCAGGGTGCCCGAGCAGTGCTGGGGAAGATGATTAGGAAAGGGAGAAGATGAGAAGGTTATGAAGGGGATGAATGGAGTGGAAGAGCCGCTGGAACCAGAGTGATAGGAGAGAGATGCAGCGCTCAGGGAAGCAGGGCACTGCTGCACCAGCGTGGCACCCTGCATGAACTATGAGAACACGGGCGTCCAATCAGAGCAGGCGGAACAATCTCTTCTCGGTCTCCATTGGTGCATTCCAGGAGCGGGAAGGTAAAGGGACTAGAGAGCGAAGCGAAGTTGCTCCACACCCCCAAGCAGGCGGCACACACACAGAGAGTGGCTCCCGGGGAATAGGGATAGGGTAGTGTCTCCCGGGGGGTGGGGATAGGGTAGTGTCTCCCGGGGGGTGGGGATAGGGTAGTGTCTCCCGGGGGGTGGGGATAGGGTAGTGTCTCCCGGGGAATAGGGATAGGGTAGTGTCTCCCGGGGGAGGGGATAGGGTAGTGTCTCCCGGGGAATAGGGATAGGGTAGTGTCTCCCGGGGGGTGGGGATAGGGTAGTGTCTCCCGGGGGATGGGGGTAGGGTAGTGTCTCCCGGGGGATGGGGGTAGGGACGCGTGCTTCATGCAGTAATAATTGTGAGAGGTTGTAACTACAAACACACAGCGGTGGTCACAGCAATAAGGAAATACAGATACACTACTATGGGCGGAGAGAGCTGTAGATTTGTTGCAGTGTATGATGCTTTGTAACGGGATCCACACGCCGTGCTTTAGTATATAGACGGCTCCATAACTCACCTGTGGTTCCTAAAAAAAAGATGTGGGAAGGGGCGGGTACTCGTGGTAGTAGTTTAATGTAGTTTAAAGTGGCACATGTCACATAATAATAGTAATTACTTGTAGAAAATCATGCGTTCTCTGTGTGGTAGTAATACATAATGATGTCATTTAACAAGATGTCTTTAACGTGAGGTACATTCAAATAAAATGAATCAGACTGTCGTGGTAGTTCAGTGCTTGTGGTGTTATGAGCAAGTGCAAGGTATCGTATCGTGAGCTGTGTTTCTATGCCATGGGTTGTCAAAACATCATTTATTTTTGCTTTGGTATAATTATTAGGAGCTATTGCTTTACAGAGGAGGGATAACTCACCGAAGTTTTAATCCGATTCTATAATGAGGTAAAATGATCACCAGATTTATAAACCCCCTTAAGTGCAAATCCCGTTAGTGTTTAGCCCCTAGTGGTCTGACACAATAAACAAAATTGGTCAAACACACACACACACACACACACACACTCCTATAGTGTGGCCAAGACTTTTATAGTAACATAAAAAAATGATGGTGGGTACCCACATGAATAATAATTGTATAGAGCTCGTCTCACCACTCAGAGTTGGAACCTGATGAAAGGTCCGGATGGGACCTGAGTTGTTTCCTTCGCTGTTCCTAATAAAAATATATTTTCTGACAATGAGTAGAGCTCTATAAAATGATTATTAATATGGGTACCTACCATTGTTTTGTTTTACCCCATTGAATAAAAATTGGTCGCGCCTTTTTTGTCACTTTTTAGTGGAGAAATCCACCCTAGATTACAAAGGAAACATGCAAATAGTAGGGAGAAGCGGCTCCCTAACGCATGCGGACCTCTGATGTGGGAAGTCCTAGAACAATAATCCGTATTTTCTCTGTGTGACCTTTGAAATGCCTGTGTCTCAGTCACTGAGAGCATATTGTAAGGGCTTGTGACAGGGATGTATTGTGACTGCAATGTCCCATCACGCAGTGGCTGTGGTATACAACATGGTATTGGAATAATTGCTGCTTGTAAAAGGACTTTGCTCGGCGGGGGGGGGGGGGGGGAGGGGGTGCAGTGGTGACAAAGTTCAGCACCTCGTTGTTTGAAACAAGGGGGAGCTGCAGCTAGACAGACAGACAGTGGAGGGGGGGGGGGGGGGGGTTAATAAAGCAATCTTCATTGTTAAAAAAAGAAAAAAATTTAAAGCATCTTTTGAAACTGCAAGACCCATCCTCCTCAACCCTGTTTTGTAATCTACAAATCATTTCTGTTGCTGAGATGTTGAGCACTGAAAATGAGGACCCTCAGACGCACAGAGTAACATATATTCAGGTACCCTGTCACAGAGGGTCATTGCTTTTAGCTGTGTTTGCTGTATTGGCAGCACAGATGTATCCAAGATGCTGGTCGCATACAGACATGATAATGGTAATTGTAGCTGTACTTGCTTATTTCCATAATAAGGATGAAGAAAAGTGAGAGAAGCTTTCAAAAGCATTTCATTCTTTATTTATCTTAGAGGAAAAACTGTTACATCTGCCTTTCTCATAATATGCTCATTCATCCTGTTCTACTCTCTCTCTTTTTGTTAAGGTAATAATGCATGTATTTTGCTTATTTCTCCCTGAAAGGTATACTGTATGTTTTTGCAATGCTTGGGAAAGCATTTTTGCTCAGTTAACTTTTTTGGCACACAGGGAAGGTGCGGAGTGCATGGAAATAAATGGCTTGGCCACTTTTCTGGAAAGTACATGAGATGTGAGGGCTCCTTGGAGTTTTGATCACCATTTACGGCGTTGCTGTGTGTGCTGTGGTGTACTGTGGTGTGGTGTGTGTGTGTGTGTGTGTCCCTTATTATTCAACGCTTTCGTTTTTTTTTAAATGTGTCTACTTTTCTTCACCACTACAGAGATGTAGTAGAGTAGAGAACAAGTTATTTGTGTGTGTAATTACAATGATCTATTCTTTATTAGCAGGGCAGGTAGCGCAATGGGGCAAATTCCTTCATGCAAAAACTATATACGAGACTTGATTATACAGTAACCCTTTCTCTGCATTGCAATGCAGACCCCTCTGGCAGCGAAAGGGTTAAAGGAACAGTGTGTGTGTGTGTGTGTGTGTGTGTGTGTGTGTGTGTGTGTTCCAACATAAATTGCTGCATATTTTAGAGGAAATGTTACCTTTTACAAACATTGTGCTCAATTTCATATTTTATTCTCTAGAATCATCAATGAAACCTGTCACTATCATTAGTGGGCTTCTCCAGTTATTCCAAAACTTGGTGGTAAGTCAAACTGTATAACCCAATGAAGCTTGCGGCATGAAATTATTTCCTGACTAATTTTAACCAGTCCAAACAGGACAACCCTGGTAAAGGTGTACTATATACTGTGAGCACAACTAATTCTAAAATGTCATCATTTTTGGCTGGATTTCGGAAAGCACAATGTTGCAGTGGTTCTGGCATGCAAAATGAAGTACTTTTGCCAATGACTTCAACAGCTTTTATTTATCATTCATTCACATAATGAAAATTAGCCATATTTGTTGATATACAGGTGTCAGCATTTCAGGATCCAATGGATCAAGGAATGAAACATGGGGCCTCATGCAGAGAGCATAGAATTTTCAAATTGGCGAATTTCATAAAAAGTAGCTTTTTTGGAGAGTTTTATTCTCCATATGCAGAAAAGTGCGAATTCTGCTATGTTTAACATGGATGCGTGTGGCGAGTTTGAATGTGAAAGATGCGCGCTTCAGAAATGTGTAAAAAAAAATTCGCGGCTTTTTTTCCCCCTTTGCTATAGCCGGCGAGCGCCATTTTATTGCCAACTTTTCCTGGCGCGGCAAAAATGAGAAAATCGCGCCATTTCCCTGGCGCGAACAGCCGCTACATGCCGTTCGTACCTCTCTGCATTCGGAGAGTTTTAAAAATGGCGAGATGGAGGTTCTCGCCAGCCGCAAGGCGAGTTTTAGCAATAGAAAAAACAAAATGGCGCGTTTTTCGTAACTCGCCATTTTCTGCCGGTTTCTGCGCGAAATTGTACAAAAAATGGCGAATTTTGAAATAACGATGCTCTCTGCATGAGGCCCATGGTGTGGTAAATGGTGAGGTCTCCTCTGTCATCTTCTGGTGATATCTCAGTTTGTGTGAGAACATTCCATTCTCCTTCAGAAACAGAAAAAAATCTATGGAAACTAGGTGCCTAGTAACCAGTTTAGCAAAAAAGCACAGACTTACACTTTCAGCAGTAGAAATGTGCAAAACTGTCCAAAATGCATTTGGAAAACATTAAGGGCCTCATGCAGAGAGCAGCGCTATTTAAAATTGGAGAGGGGTATAAAAAGTAGCTTTAATGGAGAGTTTTTTTCTCCATATGCAGAAAGGTCCGAAAACTGCATTTAGAATGCTGTCTGCATATGGAGAGTTTCAACCGGCGATATGCGCGCTGTTGAAACTTGTGGAAAAAAAATCGCGTTTTTTTTTTTTTCTCCCCCACCGGCCGCCGAGCTCCAGTTTCTTGCCAAATTTTTTTGGAGAAACAAATGTTGAAAATCGCGCCATTTTTTTGCCGCGAACAGCCGCTAGATGGCGATCGCGCCTCTCTGAATACGGCAGTTTTCAACACTGGAGAGATTTAGGTTCTCTCCAGCCGCGCGGCGAAATTTGCAAATAAAAAAAAAATGCCGCTTTTTTTAAAACTCGCCAGTACCTGCCTTTCTACAGGCATTTGTCTCCAAAAAATGCCGCTATTCCCCTTACCGCTGCTCTCTGCATAGGCCCCTAAGAGTACTGTATGTGTGCATACAGAGAGAGATATCCATAGAATGGAAAAACCGGTGTACAGCCAAATAACGCAGAGCTGGATTGTGTGACCATAAAAAAGTATTTATTGGTAAAAAGACATGACAGTAGAGTCCTGGCGGATCCTCTAACGCGTTTCACACCGAAGCGCTTTGTGTGCATACATACTCACATGCATGCACTTATGCATATGTAATGGTGTTTCCCCCACCCAATCACAGATATGGGCCATCACAGGGTGTGTGGTGCATATACCTGCTGGCATCAGGAGGGCTGAGTCATCTGCCGATGGTAGTGGGGACACAGGAACAGGCTTCTGGGGTTCAGACCCCAGATATCGCTTTAGCAGTGCAGCGCCTCCATCTGTCGTAAACTCCAGGAACTGAAGGTGATCTTCCACGATATAACTTATTACCTCTCCCCCCTGTAAGGTTACGTACCAGGCAGGAGGTATATAACAACAGGAACGGTTTATTCACTCTGTACAGTTCAGTTACACAACAGTCTTCTCCCGAATGCAGTACTCTCAGCTCTCACTGAATGATGGTCCCTGGACCGTCACTACATGCCAAGGGCACCCGCAGCCGTCCTAGCTCTTCCCGACCTCCCTAGCGGAGGCAGAGGTATGGTCCACACTCACTCTTCCCCGGAGGAAAGAGCACATGGGAAGGCCCCAATTTCAGGCTCCCAGTTGTGTGACCTGCCTTCCTCAAAGGGGAAGGAACACCTACTAACTTTAGGGCAGTCCTGCCCTTAAGTACAGCCAGGAGGCAGGCACCCCGTTGTCCCAGTTACAACAGGATGTACCACCCCCTGCTGTCACTCAAGTGCTGTACCAAAGTGGAGGCGGAAAACCCCATAACAACTACTGGCAACCTGATCGTACCAGGATTTACTGCCAGCCCAAGGGCAGAATAGTAGCCATCAGGTGACCTGGCTACACATACATACACATATTAATAAACACTAAGGAGCTGATTCTATAGATAGTTTTTTTTTGTTCAAGTTTGTAGAATTAGTCTCTAACTCTCCCTGCAGCACACTCACACACAAACTGTGATGGGAGATTGATTCAGTCTTCCTACATGTACCCACGATTTCCAGAGTCTGCCAGGCATTCCAAGTCACTTGACCAGTATGAACTGTAAAGACCCAGCTGATGCTAGGGGATTTCAACAAAAGACAGAAAAGCCCAATGCTACATCCAATTAAAAAACAAAAAACAAATCAGGGCCGGACCGCGGGGCTGAGGTTGGGTTGTGAAATCACCGACCTTAGACCGCGCAAACTGGTCCGGAGTGCGCAGTTCATAGTCAAACAGGCCGGGTTCAGGATTGGAGAGAACAGCGTAGTCGTTGGATGAGCCAGAGTCGGGGTAGGAGATATCTGGGTAGTCGTAGACCAAGCAGGGAGTCGGCAACAGGAAATCAAGCTGGTCCTTTTACTTCAGCGCAATCACTGCAGGTCGGGAACAGGGTTTGCGCGAGTGGCGTCCACGGCCCATAGCGCCAGTCTAGGAGAGGGAAGACTGACCGGAGTGGGCAAACCGCCAGGCAGCACTGGTAACCCCGTGCTTCAGCGCAAAAGTAAAAGCAGGCCTCTAGGAACCAGGAACTCAGCCTCAGCATAGCAGCAGGCCTGGAGGAAACTGGAACGTGGGGCTGAAGGATACGCTGGGAAACCAACGCATCAGCACAGGAACCAGGACAGGAACTAGGAACATGGAAACAGGAACAAGGCGGCCAAACAGGTAGCTTGTGGCAAACACAGTAAACATCCAAGAAGGATTATGCTCGGCAGAGAGGGATTGTGGGAATGCAGTATGTAAAGGCCAGCGGGCCAATCCCCGGAGGAGGGTGTGAGGGCACTGCTCCAATAACTGAGTACAAGGCTAGGTTGCAGTGATAGCCCACACAGCTGCTGTTGATTGCAAAGAGGGAATTAGTGAGAACAACAGCACCCTGCAAGGCTACGAGAAAAGCCAGGAGTGGATTCCTGACAGTATATAGGTAAATACTTCACTAATAATATTTTCGTGAATAAGGCTCATTAAGTTAAACCCTTTGGCCAAAGCGTTATAAGCCTGGAAGCCATGTCAAAAAAAACCTTCTAAATTAAAAAGTTGGAGGGGTGAGCTTAAACCCTGGCAGGAGGGGCCACTAAACTCCAAACATCTGATGCCTGTTGAAAATTGAAATGAACAAACACACATTCCCTTGCAGTCAGCGACATCGCAAATACGGAATCACAACTTTTGCGACGGTGACAGATGATGTCATCTTTTGTGTCGCCGTCAATGTAGCCTGCCCTATATGCTCAGCTTTATAAGCCTGCAAGCCAACGTCAAAGCATAACCAAATTTGCAGATCCTTACGCTAAACTGTGAACCTTCTCTTTTACCTCTGTAGGAGGGAGAATAACCGCACTGGGTCTTGTCCATACAGCAAAATGAAAAAACCTTCTAAACTAAAAAGAGGGGAGGGGAGTGGTGAGCTTAAATCCTTGGAGGGAATTTCCCCCTAGCAAAAAAAAAGACAAATCTAAGCCTGTATAAAGGAATTTTGTAAAGATAACTCATACTGTTGCTTGTTGTCATCATTGACGTGTGAAACCCAAAAAAGTAATCGTATCTAGAATTGTCCTCAAAGATTAGTGCATGGGAACAGGGGTTAATATTATCTGTGAATTTATCTATCAACACTGCAGATCACATTAGAAAAACTGTGCACATGAATAAAGAATGCAGCTCTCCAATGATGCTTTGAAATTAATTAAAAACGTAATTATGCACTTACAGATCACATTGCAGCAATTAATTCCAAGAAGATTTAGCAAGTCTTCCCAATCGTAAACTCATTGTTTGCTTTTCTGTGTGATAAAGTAATTTTACTCTGAAGTAATAGCTAGCAGGCATAGTTGTTAATTCAAAATGTATATATATAACTAAGTAGAGTGAAGTTCAATATTTTGAGGATTTCATATTCGTTGCTGGTTGTGATGCCTTTTTAGGGACCAACATGAGTGTTCCACATAGATAAAATTATAATGTAGAGAACTTTGAAAACTCCACAGCTTTTTCTTCAAGTGATGATGGAGAGTGCAAGGAGCACTGAACACCGGTAGGTGCAAAAAACAAGAGAAAAACACAAAATAGTGCAATTCTGTGTAGAATAGGCATTGGCTTGAGAGATGTAGTACCACAAAAATGTACACTCACATTTTTAATAAAGGTAAACAAGCATTGTATCCCAAAAGGAAATCCTTCGTTGTTGTGTTCTTAATGTTGTAACTTGAGTGTAAGGTATCAGGCAGGATGGCAGGTACTCAAACGTGGATGCACGAAACACAGAGAAACGAAATTGTGTAGTGGTTCACAGTGTATCAGCACAGTATCACACTAGCAAGTACAAATGGCAACTCACATGTGGACCAAGAGTACAGACATTGTACGATAGCAGCTGGATGTGTCTCCAGCGATTGTAATCAGGAGTGTGGCGTCAAACGGAGGTCCCTGCACAGCGGCTGGTGCGCATACAGCTCCCTGCGGTCCTTCCACTTCCGCGTTCCAGTTATGCATTCCAAAGACTCGAGGTCGGCGTCTACATGTGATGTCACCTTCCAGATCCCACTGGTCTGGCTACCAAGACTCTACGTGTTTCTCCAAGTCAGCTTTGTCAGGAGTCAGTCACTGACTGACTTCTCCTGACGATGCTGACTCCTGACGAAGCTGACTTGCGAAACGCGTACAGTCTTCGCAGTCTTGGTAGCCAGACCAGTGGTATCTAGAAGGTGACGTCATCACGTGTAGATGCTAACCTCAAGTGTTTGGAACGAATAAGTGAAATGCGGAAGTGGAAGGACCACAAGGAGCCCACCAGCCTCCATGCGGGGACCTCTGTTTGACCGCAACACTCCTGATTCCAATCGCCGGAGACCCATCCAGCTGCATATCATACAATAGATATAAATGGCGATGAGCGACAGGAAAAAATAAATAAACACTTGTTAATAGTGGTAATACATTCTTCAAGATAAATTAAAGTTCTCTTGATGGGCGTTTGGTGGTTAAAAAATATATATATATATATATATATATATATATATATATATATATATATAGCAACTGTAAATATTCCTGTATATTCATTTGCATGTCTTAGACAGGTCTGCAACCCTGTCTTTCACCATTATCACCCAGCAAACAGCACTTCCACTGCAGCAAGGGATTCTGGGAAATGACATGCAAATGAGCACACAGTGCCACTTTTTATCTCATGCTCACATTACATGAGCAACCCTTAGTCAATGCATGCTGCTTTAAACACAGCTTTTAAGCAAGGACTTGGGAGATGCAAAGTCAGTTAACCCACTCACAGACGTGTTTCAACCTTGATGGGTATCATCAGTGTGAGGTTGGCTTGCTGACATTTGCTCAAATGAGATAAGAAAAGTGCTGTTTGCTGGGTGATAATGGTGAAAGACAGGGTTGCAGACCTGTCTAAGACATGCAAATGAATATACAGGAATATTTACAGTTGCTTTATGCTTTACTGTGGAGGGTTTTAGTCACTTTTTTTACCCACCATAACCTTAATAGTCGTGGTGATTACCTACTCTTATCTCATTCGAGCAAATGTTTACAGTTGCTTTATGCTTTACTGTGGAGGGTTTTAGTCACTTTTTTTACCCACCATAACCTTAATAGTCGTGGTATATATATATATATATATATATATATATATATATATATATATATATATATATATATATATATATATATATATATACTATACTTACACAGCCGTGTGTGAGACTGACTCACATGGTGGGGTCTTTATGCGCTTTATGCTCTCTGTGCCTCGTTCCGTCTGTAGCTTGTTCATCCCTCAATCTCTCTGTATAGCGTATGTGCAGACGCCCAGCGTCCTCGCAATAGAGCCAATAAGGATGACAGCCACAGGGAAGATGTAAACTTTGCATTTTATTAATTAAAAATTAGAGTTTCCAATTACTCACGTGTAAAAACGTCTCCGGTACAAGTAGCCACTCTCAACACTTCGACACAGTTTGTTCCTGCTCCTGCGTCCGGTCGATAGAACTGTAGACGAAGCACTTGCGGAAGCTATGTTGGCCTTCAATGGACAAAAAGCTACACATCCCAACTCGGAACTGCGCGTTTCGAATTCTACGATGCTTTGTTATGTTCCTGTTGGGATTGTGTAGCGAACACAGCTTTTATACCCTTGCAAACATGATGTTCAATTGATCACAGTTGATACAGATTACGCCCAACATGATAATCACTCTGGTTTCCTCTAATGGTTGTAAAAGACAAATGCTACAATTGCGTATGCATAGAATCTATAGTATTGGTTATTACAAAATATTGAAATATGTCATTGGGTTTATTATTCTCCTTGTTTAGGAATTAATGATATTCTAGTTATTAGTTATAGTTAACAGGAAATATCAATTGTTTACCTAATGTTAATGTTTCCGTTCTATAAAATAGAAACAATACACATTTAAAAACAACACATATTTAGAAAAACCCGATTAATGAGCTGATCAGATGTTGAATCTGAGAAAAATCAGAAAGATTGGACGTTAGCATATTCTATTTATTAAAATACTAAAGTTAATAAAATACAGGATTACGCTGCATGACTAAGAACAATGGTGTTGTGAACATTGAACAAGGAGTGTATTCAGCACCAACAACCCCATTATTTAACACTCTTTCCAGACTTACACTTCAAAGGGATCGCCGCAATATCAATTGTATGGAAGTGTCCGGTGTAACCATGCAAACATTGAGTAAGTCAACTGAAAATGTTTTTACAAAAAGATTACAAAGAGGTAATGACATTGAAAATAAAATGAAATACATAGAAAATATAGATTTAGGTGAAACCGAAATCATTAATGGAGAGTTCGATAAATTAGATAAGCTGTTGAAAAAAAAGAGACAAAAAGGTGGTGGGATCTGATTTACCTTGGAAAATATCTATCAACAAAACACATCCCTAGAGTCCTTCGGGTTTTAAAAAAAGCTTCAATGACATATTTCGATATTTTGTATATATTTATGAATTATATAACATATATGTACAGGGATTTTTATGTTTTTTTTATCAAATGTTTTTAACAACCTTTATATAATTCTTAACACTGTGTAATAACCAATACTATAGATTCTATGCATACGCAATTGTAGCATTTGTCTTTTACAACCATTAGAGGAATCCAGAGTGATTATCATGTTGGGCGTAATCTGTATCAACTGTGATCAATTGAACATCATTCCTGTAAGGGTATAAAAGCCAAGTCCGCTACACGATCCCAACAGGAACCTGACAAAGCATCGTAGTATGCGAAACGCGTAGTTCCGAGATAGGACGTGTACCTTTTTATCCATTAAAGGCCACCATAGCTTTCGCAAGCGCTTCGTCTACAGTCATGTCGACCGGACGCGGGAGCAGGGAGCAACTGTGTCGAAGTGCTGAGAGTGGCTACTTGTACCGGAGACGTTTTTTACATGTAAGTAATTGGATACTCTCATAAAGTGCATAAAGAGCCCACCTATGTGAGCCAGTCTCACACACGGCCGTGTGAGTATAGTATTTATATATAAACACATTTTAACCACCCAACCCCCATCAAGAGAGCTTTAATTTATCTTAAAGAATTTATTACCACTATTAACAAGTGTTTATTTATTTATTTGTTTTTTCCTTGCGCGCACCGCCATTTGCCTCTATCATTCCACACGGATCAAGTAAGGATCCTTTTTGGTTGAGCAGCATCACATTACCGGGCCAGTATTGTACCATTTGGTTTTCTGAGCACATTTCTTACATTTGACGATTGTAATATATACTAGAGGGAGCGCCACAGATATTCTCTATTACGCTATCGTACAATGTCTGTACTCTCGGTCCACATGTGAGTTGCCATTTGTAATTTACTTGCATCCATGTGTGAGTACCTGCCACCCTGCCTGATACCTTACACTCAAGTCACACCATTAAGAATACAACCACAAAAGATTTTCTTTTGGGATACAATGCTTGTTTACGTTTATTGAAAATGTTAGTGTGAGTGTGAGAATGTGAGTCTCTCAAGCCATTGCTTATTCTACACTGAATTGCACTATTTTGTGTTTTTCTCTTGTTTTACGCACCTACCGGTCTCCTGTGCTCCCCGCACTCTCCATCATCATCACTATTAAGAGCAAAAGAGGAAGGTTCACCGTGGGTTGAAGCAGCAGTTTATCGGTTATATATATATATATATATATATATATATATATATATATATATATATATATATATATATATATTAATTTATTATTTCATCACATCTGTATATGCATTATTCCTATCACAACTATTGGTCACAATATTGCACTATATATGTGTCATCTAATGCCATTTGGCAATCTTATTCACTACTCACTACCACTAGAGCGCCGGGTGATTTTTGTTCACTTTTTCTTGAAGTGTATTGAGTTGCAAGGTGCTCTGGAGCAAAGCGGTTAATCCAGTGTGGTTCCTTAACATCTATGGATTTTTGCTTGTTAGCTCCTCTGAGCAGGCACATCCATTCTATTGTCGCTGTCACAGTTTGCCTTAACTCATATGTACTCTTTTGCTATACAAAATAAGAGTACATGCTGCACACCCACATTTAATAAATAAATAGATTTAGTCAGTGATTTAAAAATGTGATCCAATGAAAAAAGAGAATCAGTGCACTGCGGACTTACTTCAGAAGAATACATTTATTTAGCCATTAATTACGATGTTTTTGCCGTTCTATCTGCCTTTTTCAAGTGAAGTGGCATAATGAAAATAGCCTAAGGTGTCCCATAAATTGTCCTGAAATTCCAGGGTCCCAGGTGTCAGCAATCCTCTGCCGGTGTCTTGCATCTGTGCTGTTCAATCCCGTTGCGATGTCTCCTCCTGCGTCTGACGTCATCACGGAACGGTCCTCCATTGTTGTTGTCATCACTAGGCAACGGGCTTCTCTCTCTTCCAGCTTCCTCATAGATTTACGTATGCGTCCTCAATCCCCAGTGTCATCACTAAGCAGCTGTCCTCTATCCTCTCGGTATGTGGGTCCTCTGCAGCCAATATTGTGGTATGTGACAAGGAAGACAAGGTATTGTCAGCAGAGCATCAGCCTATCCTTTAACACATCATATCACCAGTGAGTGAACATACTTGTGATTTTAAAAGAACAATTAAAACAGTCATCTCTCCATTACAATGCTTTTTTCCTGACCCAAAGCACCACTGTCCTTATGTTATAACAAATTCCAGATAGATCAGGTAGCAGCAACAGCAGCAGTACAGGTGCAGTATCCCTATACATAGAATTTACAAGGAATACCTATACAGGTAAATTACCTGCTCTTTTGCTTTACACATTGTACGTACTGCACTGCGGAATATGTTGATGCCTGTCATGATAATGTCATGAGGTATTAAGTATTTTAATCCACCTGGTGCTTCAGGGGTTAATGAGCTACAGTTTGAATTTAAAATACAATATATATTGGGTTGATGACAGGTCGAGGCTTGTCATGGGTGGGTGCTGCGCTTCAAACCGAACTTAAGTGGGTGGGCCTGTCATGGATAGCCCACTAAAAGTGACACATGTGGATACAGTTTGATTTAAAAAATACAAAGAAACATATATGGCCTGCTTGCCCCTTGGCCAGGCCTGGTTGTAGGACTGTTACTAAATGTAGAGATGTACAGTAAGTAAATGATGGTTCTCCCGACACTAACATAAACAGGAGACTAGTTAAGGGATATCAAAGCATTCTCTAGAAGGGGTTTAGAAAGTATTCAACATGAGTGACTTTATTAAAAATGAGAATATCGAGTGATGTAATATCCTCTGCATAATAAGAGTTACAAATCTGTAATTGTGTCACCGAGAGGCACGTTCTGAAATCACACACTGTATGTTTAAGAGATAATAATGGACAGATATTCATTTGTCGCTTAAATTTAGGATTAAGATGGTCATGTTTGGTCTCGTTGGGTCTGCAATGAGTGCCTGAATGTATTGATGTGTCTCACGTGTGTGTAAATATTACAGTGCACAATTCAAACGTCGTTGGTAAGAGTTTTTTTCCCCTCTGTCTTAAAACCGTTGATCTCACCGCTGATTTACGAAAGGGGGTGGGTTTATGTGGTTTACATGGGAAGAAAGAATATTTAAGTCTGAGCAAAGATTATGAAAATCAGATCTCAACAGAAGTGTAGTTGGGACAAAATACGTGATATTTCCTGTTTCTGAACCAGTGGCCTCTCTGGGGAAAATCTATGGCATTTGGTAATGTATAGGTTTTCTTTTATGTTATATCCTTTTTATTTTGAGAAACTGTTCTGCGTTTATTTGTAACTGTATGTTTATTGTAATTCTTTTTTTCTGTAACCTCAGCACTGCATTTTTATATATATATATATATTAAAACATTTAATAAGTAATGCTTTGGGCTCTGTATGAACTGTTGCACGCTCTGGGGAGAGTATTTATGTTTTTGGACACATTTTGCTACAACTGATTTTCGTGCGCATACTTTTCCCTATAATAAACAGGGACATAGGGGCCCTTGCAAATATTAATTTGATGTCTCTTATTTGCATATCCCAGGGGGTGGCAGTGTATAGATATGATTGCAATTGAGTAAGGGGTTAATATTAACTCACTGGAGGTACCAGCGCAGGCGAAAGGTGAGTTGGCTAGAGTAACTGTGTGTATTAACCCTGGTTGCATATCCAAGTCACGTGCTCACTTGTGTGATGTTCATGACGGTGGTATATTGGGACGGATTCAGGGGAGATGCTAACTCATTTGAGGGACCTTTGCGAAGGTGAAGAGTGGGGCAGCTTGCAAGCTGTGTATTAATCCTTGTCCTTTAGGGGAGATATTATCCATTTGAAGGACCTCTGTGGAGGTGAAAAGTGGGAGCGCTTGTGAGCGTGAGTATTAAACCTTGTTCCGTATGTAGGTCACATGCTCACAGGGGTGCCGTACGTGACAATGCCATACGCATAAACGCTAATAATAAAAATAGATGGACACGTCGAGAAACTGCAGTGTGGATGAAAATTACCACAGTGTTAATCATAATAATTCTAATAGAAAAAAGGCACATCTAAAACTGTGCAAAAAAAAAGAAAACACCAGTGTCAAATACATAGTCATGGCCAAAAAGCAAAATGTCCTATATAAACCCAGATCCTCCAAAATGACAACAGATGTAGATAAACAAAATTGATCTATTTCCTTTTTATTTTATACCTATTAAAAGTACATTTTTAACCTTTTTGGGGTTATATTTGGAGTGCAACCACAAGGAAACTCTTTTCTTTCTCTTTCTATTTGTGTAACATGATACAAGTTTACTGCTAGCCTGCACCCCATGCCCCTTATTATATCCTATTCTGTATACTAGTCAGCTGAGCAGGATCTTTAACCCCTCGTGGGGTTCTCTGTGCTTATTTGTATGCACAATCATAATCTAACAATCACAACCGTTATCAGAACCAAGGGGTCTCTTAGAGCATGATTCTGTAGTCTTGGGTATCCCCACTATAATTGTCGGGTTCTGTGGGTATTAAAGTGACAACCAATCTGAGCCAATCAAGAATAGTGAGAACATGATGATGTATTTGGATCTTGAAACTAACTTGTGTTCTTTTAGTTCTAAGCAGTAGGATGCTGCTCAGATAAATTGCCATTAGTCATGTTTCAGCACCTCCTCTGCTCAGACAGACACAAACTGGAGTTAACTATAGGCTTACAACCAAGGAACATTTGTTTAAGGCTCTTCAGCCCTTAATTAATATGCTGTAACACTGTCTTCTCCTTTCTAGAGAAACAGTCCCATTAAAATGAATAGGGCCTAAGGCCTAACACACTATTGATGTTAATGTTTGAGACATGCTGTACTGTACAAACCATGCAACTGTGCAGGGCTATGAGTTACTGCTTTGAGGCCATGTCTGCCAAGAAATCCAAAGTGATGTTCACAACTCGTCTGTCTGCTTCCATCTGGATGGCACCCTGGCACGAGATGTATGGGGAGAAGATATTTAAAGTTTATAATTGCATTTCAAACAGTCTGGATATATAGTTTTTCATCTTCCTCATTCCCAACTCTGAATTAAGTAAAATAACATTTTTGACTAAGAAGTTGCTCAAAACACAAATACAAGTAGGGCATACCATATACAGCATACATGTATTAAAAATGTACAATAACACAATAAAAACAAAATGCTGGATATTTCAGTGCAGCAGCTTGTTCATAAGGAATAAAATACTGTACACAAACACCTTACAAATACGCCAAAAAGACCGCCACCAATCAGCCCCCTAAATTCTGTTATACCGAAGTACAGACGTCAAGAAGTCGTGTGTATAGAGCCAGGAAAAAGCTGAACCTGGAACAGCTGTACCCCCCCATACACAGTGCTTTATGCAACCCCCAAAGAAAAAATACACCAAGAACTTATACACAAAAATAAAATAATAGTCCTTAGAGATGAAAAGCTGCGAACACAAACAAAGTAATAAAGAAAAAAATAATGACATGTGTGTGCTGGAAACGCAGCCAAATCCATCAGGAGAGTCTCTAATATACACAAATCAGCCAATATAAGTCTAGTTACAAAAAGCAGGACTAACCCAGCTCATCATTCAGACCCTTAGGAGCGAGCATATCAAGCGTATATATGCAGAAAGCTTCCCATTGCAAAATTAGCTGTATTAAATTACCACCTCTATATATTGGAGATATGTGTTTAATTCCCATAATAATATTAATGATAGAAGTGTTGTGACAAAATTGTTTACAATAGTTTAAGAGGGTTGTTGACATCTTGTATACTATATTAGTGAAAGCACTGTATGTTTGCCTGCCTGGATGTCCGGTGTCCCTAGGGGAAATCTCATTGGTCCCTTGGGTCGCCCGCCCCCGCACACCTCTCATTGGCCTGAGGCGGAGTGACGGCCCACACACACACACACACACACACACACACAACACAGCAGCTCTATACACACACACACACACACACACACACACACAACACAGCAGCTCTATACACACACACACACACACACACACACACACACAACACAGCAGCTCTACACACACACACAACACAGCAGCTCTATACACACACACACACACACACAGCACAGCAGCTCTATACACACACACACACACACACACACACAACACAGCAGCTCTATACACACACACACACACAACACAGCAGCTCTATACACACACACACACAACACAGCAGCTCTATACACACACACACCCTCTGTCCGCCCCCCTCCCCCCCCCTCACGTGCGCCGTCCTGCACTGGCTCCGGACGGGAAGCGCGGCCCTCCTACCCCAGCCGCTCCCTTACCTCCCCAGCGCTACCACCCGCTCAGGTAAGTCACTGTGCGTCCCGCCTCAGCCTCAGGCCCACTGCGCGTCCCGCCTCAGCCTCAGGCCCACTGCGCATGCCGCCTCAGCCTCAGGCCCACTGCGCGTCCCGCCTCAGCCTCAGGCCCACACACACAGGGCGCTTCCTACCGCCGCTCAGCCAGACGCCACATCGAGCGGGCGCCGGGGGGGGAGGGGGGAGCGCGAGTCTTAGGCCCACACAGGGCGCTTCCTGCAGCCGCCTGCACGCCTCACTCAGCAGGACGGCACATCGGGAGACCAAGCGGGCGCCGGGGGGGGGGGGGGGGAGCGCGAGTCACAGGGAACGGGGGGGGGGAGTCACGGGGAACAGGGGGGGGGAGTCACGGGGAACGGGGGGGGGCCACCAGCCGAACCAGCAGGGGGACGGACGCACGGAGGAGGGGGGGGGAAATGCCCATACATAAATTATGACAATACATATGCCCACTGCTCTCAACCCCCCCACTCCCCTTTCCCCCCCCCACTCCCCTTTCCCCCCCCACTCCCCTTTCCCCCCCCGCTCCCCTTTCTCCCCCCCCCCCGCTCCCCTTTCTCCCCCCCCCCCCGCTCCCCTTTCTCCCCCCCCCGCTCCCCTTTCTCCCCCCCGCTCCCCTTTCTCCCCCCCCGCTCCCCTTTCTCCCCCCCCGCTCCCCTTTCTCCCCCCCCGCTCCCCTTTCTCCCCCCCCCCCCGCTCCCCTTTCTCCCCCCCCCCCCGCTCCCCTTTCTCCCCCCCCCCGAAACCTTTACAACAAATACTCACCTATTGTTCCACGAGTTATAAATAATACTACCTATTACGCATTTACATCTCGGGCAACGCCGGGTCTCTCAGCTAGTATTATCTATTTTAATACTACGATACCCAATAAATCTGGTTTTGGTGTGTAGTTTTTCTGACATAGAATAAGCCACATAGGCATTTAAGTATGTATATGATTTGTAGTATCACATGTTATCCTAAGGCAAATCCTATATTTTTGTCCATTATAAGGATGATCAAAGCAATCTCCCAAAGTTAAAGAATTACAAATAGAACAGCCAGCACATTTGTATGTAACCCCTCTCCTAAAGGGTTACTAACATGGCTGTTGTATGTTGGGCCCCACCCTGGGTTGCTATGGGGATCCAGACGTCACGCAGGGGTATATAAGGAGGAGGGACTATTCTAGAAGGTTAGGTTCCAGGAGTATATGAGGATAAGTAATGCTAACATGAGTAGATAAGTCATGTTTATAAAGTAATAGTATAGACTAGGCCCCCTATTTATTATGTTGTAGATAGGGACAGTACCTGTTAAGTTAGGATCCCCGAAAGACGGAATGGAGTCCTGAATAAGTAATAAAAAATTATATATCATGCCACAGAGACCTCAGAAAAGAGGGTTACCGGGTGCCGGTGGATCAGCTCTAACCGCGGATCGGCGCTAATATTCCTCAGTTGTCTGTGTGGAAGTGGCAGTTCACAATCAAGCACTAGGTACCGGGTCAAGTAAGAAAAGACCCATTAGGATTCCCATAGGGGCCCAGAGCAATTGGATCAATACCGATGACAGTTCTGAAGCAAACGGCGGGGCCAGGTCACACACTTACTCAGAGGGACTAAGTCAAAATATCTTCATTTGAGTGTTGAGAGTGGGCACTGATGGAAGAACTGTATTCATGTATGTCGGTTATAAATTACAGTACAATGTTATTAATATGTGTCTGAGCGGTGCCTGTCCTAAGGGACACAAAAAAATGACTGTTCGACTATTAAAGTTCCTGGCTCCCATTATTCTAAAGCCTTGCTACCTCATCGCCCAGCCGCCTGAATCCAGCCGCTGAGTCAAGGTAACTTACCGATAATGTTTACCCTTATCCAGAAATAGAAATATAGATGCATTTATAACGTATCCATCTATATGAATATCTGTAGCTTATAAGAATTAACTAGCAAAACCATATGTCTAGCCTTATGTAGAAATAGAGAGTAGAGTCCAAAAAGGAAGCCGGTGCACAGCTGACAAATGCAACTTGGACGGAAATTACCACTTGAAAAATGTTTATAAATTAAAAAACATACAGGTAGAGTCCTGACAGATCCTCTGACATGTTTCACACGCAAGGCTCTTTATCAACCGTTATTAGCGGTTATGCAGAAATAGGAATATAGATGCATTTATAACATATCCATATGCAGTGGTTGACAAATGACCAAAAAATCTACTCGCCACACAAAAAAATCTACTCGCCACCTAGTACCAAACGTGTGCTGCTTGGGCCAATATTTACTCGCCCGGGGGTTAAATCCACTCGCCCGGGGCGAGCAAATGTATAGGTTTGTCGAACACTGTCCATATGTATATAAATATCTCTGGCTTATAAGAGTTAACTAGCAAATATATGTTTTTAGCTTTATCTAGAAATAGAAATACAGATGCATTTATTAGTTATCAATCGATAAAAGTATCTCTGGCTTAGAAGAATTAATAAAATAATACTAGCAAAACTATTACTTCAGGAAATAAATGTGTAAATATGTATTCCAATAGGATACACACTTAAACATGTATATCCTGTTTTATGAGGATTTTAGACACGCTAGAGAGGCTTCAATCAAATAAACAAATATTTCTTAGAACAGCAAACAAAATATAATAATAATACACGACCGTACTAATTATAGTTCCTTATAAGGTTTGTACTTATTACAGACCTAACAAAACAATACAATTCATCCTATCTAACCATACATTGATATAAAACACAGATATAAATAGATTTACAAGTGCACAAGAATTATGTTGTCTATTGGCATTCCAACATGTCTCTCTTTACTCTCCCTCCTTTTGACTGACTAACTGATGATTGGTTGAGGAAAGATACTCAAACTAAATAGTGTGTGTGTGTGTGTGTGTGTGTGTGTGTGTGTGTGTGTGTGTGTGTGTGTGTGTGTGTGTGTGTGTGTTTTAATCTCATTTGATGTCTTAGAATTCCTATCAATGACTGATCCATTATGTACTGTAATATACTAGTGGGCAGGTCAAAAGGATACCCAGGGTTTGATCTCTGCTGAGGAATGTGCATCGGTTTCCCCTGAAGTGAGTCCTGCACAAGCAATCCTCTCAGGTAACAGTAACCCATGTGGAGTAGCATTATATTACACCCCTATGTAAACTCCCTGGAAGCCAGGCGGGGAGGGTTACATATAAAAGGCAGCTTTCTTTTTACTTAAAAAAAAGTTGAGTGTTCTCTGTTTTAATCTTACCCCTTTTGTATGTATATTTTTATTTATATAGCACCCACAGTGTACTCAGCGCTTTACAAAAGGCACAATACAATACAGAGAATTATAATACAATAAGTACCACAAAGTCACAGTCAACCCCTCTCACCTCAACCTCTCTCACACACTCCCCCTCCTCTCACGCAATTCCACTCCTTCAATCCCCTACCCCCACTGGCAACACACACAATACCTCCACAAACTTCCCACTATCATACCCAACACCCCCACAAACCCGCCACGCAATACCCCCACAAATCTGCCACACAATACCACCCACAATAACCCCACAACCCACAATGCCCCGACCCCACACTCCTCCACAAAATGCCCCCACACAACCTCCTACACACACACACCAGACACTTACATTGAGGGTGCTGAAGTGGAACTTGGGCCCAACTTCCGGCTGGAGGGGGAGGCCCAGCATGGACAAACAGGAAGAGAGGGCCGGCATGGACCAGTGGGGAGAGAGGCCAGCGCAACAACAACTGGGGAAAGCTGGGGTTCAGCAGAAATTTGAGGCTCGGTAGCCAGGTGCAGAACTTGGACCCGACGTCTGTCCGGGCCCAAATTCAAGCGCCGTTTGGCCATACCCCGCAGCCACAAAACAACTGTACTGGCTCTCCCTCCCCTTTTGGCTCCCCTGAGTCCAAACTACTGAAATGCTTCATTTAAGAGGTGAGGGTGACGGTAGAGGTAATGCAGCTCTTATAATAAAGGTTAAGCCCAACCATTGTACCTATGCGCCTGGGTTCATATACAGGATTTCCCTGTAGATCCATCCTTCTGTGGCTCATCGGGCCAAAAACCTGTATATTAATGTACGTGTGAACATTTAATATATGTAAACTGATGTTACACTATAAAAATGTGATTGTGCACAATATAAAGCATAGCCAAGGTCACTGGAAATGATAAAACCTTTGTGCAGCCCGCATATCCGGAGAAAAGGGTAGTGCTTGTGCTGGAGGGGGGGGGGGAAGGTGCAGGGAACAAAGGGAGAGTGGTCAGGGATGGAGATCGGGCCAGTGGACCATCCGCCCAAAAAGAGAGGGATTTGGTCGTTCACCCAGACATCCCGGCACTGAGCCAAACTGGGGATATCGGCCAGGGAAGCCATTGCTGATTACCACTGGGTAGGCACTGCTCCTATTGGCCCTTTAGTATTTACCTCCCTGCCCTTTAACTCCCCTCTGTCCTGCCTCCAGCCCTGATTAGCCAATGCAGGGGAGCCCTCGCATCCTGATTGGTCCCGGTGCAGCATCTGCGCTGTGACTTTTTCGCAGGCCCGTTCTCCATGCTTTCCTGTGGAGATGGGGAAACTATGAAAGAGAGAGACAAACTGAGCACCAGAGACTTGATCAGAGCTGGTGTGCAGACACACTAAGCAGTCGGCTCCGAGGCTGTGCCGGAGACACCTAAAAATGAGGTTAGAAGCCAATATGAGTGGGACATTTGAAAGTGCTTTTGTGTCTTGAACTGTGAGTTGCCAGAGGAGCAGATAGCAGGACTTGCACCAGAGAGGTCTGGAAAGTCCCTATCACCCACAGAAGTGGGATCTGCACCTTTTCGGTGGCGCCGGGCCCCTAGGAGTACTTGGATTCTCCCTGTATCCCCTATTTTGAGAGAGTATAGCTCTGTTAACTGATATTGTGCTGGGTCTGCTGGCTCGGGACAGAATAAATACCTTTTATTTGAACTCTCTATTGTGTCTGGTGCTTGATTCCATGAAAGAGTTCTGGTCTCCCATGACAATTAGTTTTAACGTTTGTCTTAAAGGTAAGGAGATAGGGGGCTTGGTGTATACTGAGTGTGAGGGAGTTCCACAGGTAAGGGGCAGTGAGGGGGAAAGGGTGTAAGGTGAGAGAGCGCAGTAGAGGTGAAAGGGGTGGAAAATAGACAGTTATGAGTAGAGCACAGTAGACAAGCAGGGGCATAATGGGAGATCAAACCTGATATGTCAGAAGGTGCAGATGAGTGAAGAGACTTAAAGGTAAGGGGGATGACTTTATAGTACATCCGAAACTTGATGGAAACTCAGGAGAGGGATTTAAAGAGGCAATGAGCAGAGACTGTTTTGGGAGAAAGTGAAATTATTCTAGCAGCAGAATTTTGGATAGATTGCAAAGGTGAAAGTTATGAGGCAGGGAGGCCTGTTAGCAATATGTTACAGTAATCCAGGCAGGAAAGGATAAGGGCATGCATTCCAGTTTTAGCAGCAGATTAAGGATAGGGCAGATCTTAGCAATATTATGGAGGAAGAAGCGACACATTGTAGTGACAAATTGTAGCCATGCCTTGAATGTGAATGGAGAAGGAAAGGGAGGAGTCAAAGCAACGTGCTTTGTTGACAGGATAGATGGTAGTACCGTTTACTGTGATGGAGAAAGGGGATATTAGGGTAGATTTAAGCGGAAATATGTGGTGCTCAGTTTTAGACATATTATGTTTAAGGCGGTGGAGCACCATCCATGAGGATATAGCCAGGAGCCAACCTGAGACTTTTGTAGGCTGTCATTGGTATATTTTCACAGAGTGGCCCAAAACAGGGGCAGTGTGATGGAAGAGGCAGTGGGGCTACTTGTATGAAGGTTAAACTTGCTGCCCCTTCTATATCTTACCCACCTCAGCCCACTATTCTCAGACTTGCCTGAGGTAGTAAGCTTAGTGCCACTGCAAGCCTCTCCTTGCTATAAATCACTGAACTTGGACTCTCTGGCCCTTAGAAACCAGATTCCCTCAATGCAACATGTAACCTTTCCGCTCCGTTGCGACATATTTCCTGTCTGAGACACCCGGACCAACAACCTGTGCCTGGAAGGCACTAAACTTTGCTATGGTCCCTGAGCCTCAGGTTTGTGTCTGTAGTGCTCAGCAAAGCCGCTGCGTATCCCGGTAAGGCAAATTATTTTTTATAATTCTCCGTCTCATGGAGCCACTCAGCCAATCTCAGAGACCAATTTGTTCACAGCCACTTTGTATGCCAGAAATCACAAACATTTCTTGGAAACGATAAAAAAGAAAAAGTCTCATAAATGTGGTCACTACCAGGCAAGTAAATGTATGAAGTTTACAAAAAAATTATAGTACAGATGGAAACAACTTCTTCCGTGTGCAGTTTCATGAGTCATTCAGTATACATCATTACTGTATTTGTGATAAAATATATATTTGAAGACACTTCGAGAACTGTGGGACCCAATATTAGAGTAAATTAGAGACATAGTTCACGATACTCTAGTCTCTAAGCATTAGAAGTTGAATCCAGTAGGAGAAGGAATAAGCGGTGTACTGCTTTGAAGCAAAAAATATTAATAATAAGGCTGGATCGCTCAAAAATATATTAAAAATATTTATTGAACCATTGGCAACATATAACATATATACACAATTCAATTGCAAGCACGCTATCTCCGGATACCAAACAGCATGGTCGTGAGTAAACAGGTTATATTTACATGATTCATATAAGTCTAACTCCTGGAAGAGATTGTACGAGTTATGTTGTGAGACGGTCCGTATTTGCCACTTTGTGGTATTTTACAGACATCCCCTCCTGATGCTATTACCAAGTCTTTCTCCAACCTGGGAGTATTATTGACTTTCTTTTATATGCACCACTACATGCTTCTCTGGATATATATTTTGTTCATGGACATGATAACAACAAGGTATTTGGATACTATCAGCTGACTCTAGAGCCCTGGTATTGGGATTTCCCCCCTTCTTTCCTAGTCTCTGTGCATGTCCACGAGTATCATGGAGGTGATGCAAAATGTCTGAAGTGAAGAATGTGGAATTGATAGAATCTCCCTGGGCACACTAGAGGGTGATTTAGACAACGTTCTATTGAAGAACCCATATGTATATGTCTACTGCTCTTCTGAGACAGATAGTTTATCTCATATTATATATAATAAGAGAAGGGGTCATTTATTGAAGACTTGCACAGACTAACTACTGACAGTATTGACTATTTTGATGAAGATATATGTCCATGGTGATATGCAAACATTAGCACTAACTTTGGGCAGTAATTACTATCCCGGATGTGGTGATGGCTACTGTCTATAGGTCAGGTAGACTTTTTCTTCCCTTTTTGGGTATGTTTGGTGTGTACAAGTTGGGACTGTAGTATTACATTCCTTGACTCTATGTACGTCAAGTGAAATATACAGTATATAGCTAAATGCACAATATTTATGTGTTTTCAACATGTGATTCCATATCAGTACTAATATTATAGCTAAGTCAGAAATATGTTTTATTATTACTATATACTACCCCAGGGTGCACAAACTCCCCCCTCCCCTCCACCCCCCTCTGATCCTCCTCCTTACCTTGTCTCTGGCATTATGACATCTCGTGTCATGTGACCTCCCAGCGTCATTTGATGCTGCGTCGCGAGAAGCTGCCGGAGACAAGGTAAAGGAACTGACAGAGGCCTTGCGTGTGATCCCCGGCATTTATTTTAAATGTTTTGGTGAAGAGCGTGGGGCCTCTATAAACACCGTGCCCCCCACCCCCCCACCCCCCAGAAAATCTTGCGCCCCCACAGTTTGCACACCTCTGCACTACCCTCAGGTTTTTGAGAAGGGATATTGTTCAATGTGTATTCCCCTTATCTAGCAGTAGGTGTGCAGCAGCATATTTACGCCTTACGGTCTGTTAGTCTCCAGGCCCTTTTTGTTCTTATTTTTTACTAATCTCCACACAGGCTCATTTTCTACTTTTGCATTGTAATAAATAATCATTCGTGCAATATAGGAACCCTGTGTTTTCTCACATTGTTTATCTTAGTTGTGTCCCTTACACCGCATTAAAGATGAGGTTTATGATTATTGATACTCATGACCTGAGCTAAACCTCCCTTTTCTTTGAGTATCTATGTACTCTTCATACCCTTACTCCTTAGGGCCTAAATGATGAGCTTGGTTTGTCTTGTTTTTTGTAACTATATTTTGACAGAGACTTAGATTGATTGATTACTTACCCTTAGAGACTCTCCTGATGGCCTTGGCTGGATTCCCAGCACATACATTTCATTATTTTTTCTTTGTCACTTTGTTTGTGTTGACAGCTTTTCAATAGCGAGGACTGTTGTTATTTCTTTTTTTGTATTTTAGTTCTTAGTCTATTTTTTATTTCGGGGTTGCTATTGTTACATAGCATTCCAGGTTCTGCTGTTTCCTGTGCTTTATATGTTGCACATCTTGACTTCAGTACTTCCGCATCTGCAGAATTCTGGTAGCGCTGATAGGTGTTTTGTTTTTGTTTTTTACTTTTTTGATTTTTTTTTTTTTTTTTATGACAGTACAGCAAATGTGAGTCAAGACATTGACTCACTGATACTGTATGACTCCTATGCCTGACCGGTGTCCTCGTTGCTGCGGCGACCTCCCGGATGTGACGTCAGAGTCCCGGAAGTGGGTCTTCCCTGCAGGCGCTCTGCTCTGATCGGAGCTGGGGCTGAACAGCTGATGTTTTAAATGCCGGCTGGAGGTGGCAGACAGCTCTGGAGTGAGCCGAGAATGTGCTTGCTACTTCTCTCTATTCCTATCCGGGAGGTCGCCGCAATAACGAGGACGCCGGTCGGGCATAGGAGATCACTAAGTTGGATCTCCGCGGGGCCTACAATTTTGTCCGAATTAAGGAGGGTGACGAGTGACAGTTTCGCCTGAAGGAGATATACATTGTTGCGCTCTTCACAGGAAGAGTGAGTAGGAGCTGGGACACAGTCAGGGGAGGGTGTGTAGGTGCAGGGAGCAAGTGGCCCCTGCAATAGGCCAGAAATCCCCTAGGCCCCAGCTAGGCCCTGAGACATAGTTTGTGTTTGTGGCTGCTGTAGGGAAGGCCACTGCAGTTAGGGACTTTGCCCTTTAGCAGCGAGTTAAGTTCAGGGACACAGCTGCAGTGCTGTGCGGCCCTGATGGTTGTGGTCTGAAACCAGACCCCCTAAGAAGATAGAGATTGCTGCAGAGTTGGAATCCCCCAGCGGACAGCTCTCGTGTGCCGATCACATCACTGAGGAGATCGTGGATCGGCGGATCCTTTGCAAAGATATCGGCGGGCCCAGGTGCTGGCGCACTGGGCAGGTATCGTAAATAAGTGCACTAACAAAGTGCATACACATGGTGGGCAGCGCTGTCTCTCCTACCAGGGAGGTTGGGTGTAGGACTTTGGGGTGCTGTGGACACGGTGTGGGGTACCTGGTGTGGGGTTACAGCCCTGCGAGGTGTGTGGACAGTTGTGCTAATAGTTATGATAGAGTTATGGAGTCTATAGAGTGATAAGAGTATTCATATTGTTCCAGTAAAGACCTTTGCTATTTTACATCATTGTGTGAGTAATGTGATTGTGTCCTGTGAGGGGCTGCTTCCACTCTGCTGGGATCCCTCACAGGTGGAGGCGCTGCACCATATAGTAAGTGGTAAGAGTAATTCACCCCAGGCTCCCAGTGGTGGAGGCTTAGGCTCCTGCAAGCCAACAGGTAAAGGGCAGCACCAGTCGCTATTTACAGCCACCCCTCTGATCTAAATTAGGGGTGGGGGAAACAGGGCTACAGAACCTCTACTCTCACACTGGTAGCTCTGTATATATGCGGGCAGAGGAACAGAGGAACCAGTCTCCACCAGACACAGTATACAATCACATCAGACTCTGCGCTTTTGTATGTTAGTGTATTTCTCAATGTCCAGAGGACCCTGTATTAAAAGGGCCCGTTGTGGGTGCCGTCACAATCGTCGGAGCTCTTCATATCAGTGTGTAACCCGCAGCAGGCCTGGGTCTTCGCAAAGCCTTTGGTAACCCTGGTTAGTGGTGAGCTTACCCCTCCCCCCCCCCGTAGTTACTCACGCCTCTCTTAGTCTGGTATACTGCTGCTGTGCTTTTGATTCCACCAGTGGGCCTGTCCATGACCTTGTTACCCAGCGGTGCTGTGTCACCCCACTCACGACCTGGTCCTTACTACAAATCAGCCCGAGGGTCCCTCCTGATCGCGGCAGCTCTGCCCTCCCAAGCTCCACAAAGGGGTCTTAAGGACTCCCCTTTGTTTAGTCCCTCCTCTTCTTGAGTTGAATGTCATTGGATGGGGCCACGTCTATCCAAGAGTCGCATCCTGGGCACATCACAGGGAAGTGCCAGCCAGGGGGCAGTTTGTATCCTATTTGTACATTTCCCAAGGCGGTTAGAGTATCATCCAATTTACTATGTATATACAAGTTAGGACAACAGGTAAGTAAGGCATGAACAAAGTATACTCTTTGAATATATCCCTTAGATGAATGCTTATTAAATCTGTGGCTCCCCTCTCTCGGTTGTCTTTCACTGCTGTCCACGCGGGCCCCAGCATGCTGGAAGGATGATGTCAGCAGCTGGTGGATATGGAAACCAGATCGAGCCTCAATCGGAGAGACTTTCCGAAGATAGACAAGAACCACTTGCCGTGTTAATTGCACTTCATCAGGAGAACAAACATGTAAAAGCCTCTATCACAGAGATATAAGAGAGAATGAGGGAGGTCTCTTATTTGCATAGGCTTTTGATACTTTTTTTTGCCAATTATGAGGGAAATAAAAGTATGAAACAATCATTACAAATGGCAGAGAAGCTGTAAAACAATAATTTAGTTGCATGCATCATCATCATCATTATTTATTTTAAAGTAAAAAATAAATACTAGGGGGCATCACAATACTTTACAGTCAGTTTGAGAACTACAATTAAATACAATTATTTTGTTACATGCACAGTAGCATTTCATGTTGATCCATTACATATTATGTTCTGGGCATCTGATAATGGAAATGATAAAGCAAACAATAGAGCAAAAATAGAAGGGCATGTGTATTTCCATTAACTCCTTCAGGGTAGGCATTGAGCTGTGACTGGTTCTTTTTTGTGTCTGCCTCAATCTGCCACAACATAAAGAATAAACTAAGGTTTAAAAAAAGGTACTGTACTGTACATCTATTAACAAAAGTATTACACGAGAGCACTGTTTGTATGAATGTGTAATGGTGCAAAGTATATCTTATACGTGCAATAAAATAAATATGGACATTCATAATATCATTTATCTGCAATATATGGATAGAAAAATGGGTTGCATAGTGCTCAAAAACAAAAATCACAGCAAAATATAATATAATAAGCTAAAGTTGAAAGCGGATTGCCCCTCCAAAGGAAGCAAAAGATAAGGCTAGGATAATGATATACACCCACACACCTATTGGATGTGTAACTGGAAAGTAAAGTCCCACAGGCAATGAGGTAAGGACAATACACACCTGCCAGTGTCCAGCAATTAAAACAACATCATGGTGAAACATGGGGTAATAAACAACAATCCTTGCAGCCACTTATGGAGAAAGGAGGGTGGAAAAAGCTCACTTAAGAGTATAACTCACGCAAATAAGGAGCCTTGTAGTCCACTTCTCCTGGGGTGTACCGTGCCTCCGTTCAGGTAGATATGCAGAGGAGGAAGAGAAAAAAACAAAGCACTGGTTCCACTTAAAGCTATGAATAAACACAGAGGTGCGTTCCCAATAATAAATGTTTAATGGACCAAAAATAGCACAAAAACAGAACACCTACGCGTTTCGGGCTAGTGGCCCTTTATCATAGCTTTAAGTGGAACCAGTGCTTCGTTTTTTTCTCTTCCTCCTCTGCATATCTGCAATATATGGCAGGCTGCTCCAGCAGTGAAGGAGTTAAAGATACTAACTCACATATCACAGAAGTAAAAGTCATGCCCACCCTGTGTTTATCACTAGATCACAATTCACACCACAAAATTGTGTTATCTTAAATTATTATTATGATCTTAAATTCATGTTACAGGCATAAAATTAGAACACTATCTAGTACTTTATTATAGAGGATTCTAGAGCTGACTGAATTGTGGTATTGTGATATTGTGATATGAATTGTTTCTTACGCTTATCCTTTTTAATGACTACATAGGTGTACATTGTCCATAGTAAATACAGAATAAAGAAGATGGGTATCTCTATACATACAATAGATTGGTCTGGACATGGAGTCTGGAACATGCAATGGAGCCTTCTAGATGCTATCAGTGGCGGACTTACCTTTTTGCCCCCTGTAGGCTCTGGGGCGGCCCTCATCCGCAGCCTAGCGACATCATGACGGCACGTGAGTCCGCATTGTCATGGTAACAGGTTCGTCATGACGACGCAACGCTGCAGGATGGGGCCCGCTCCAGAAAAGGTAAGACTCACACACACACAAAATGCCTCCCCAAAAAATTGCCGCTCTACGCTTTAGCCTAGTCAGCCTTATGCGAACTCCGCGCCTCGGTGCTGTGACACACACTGGAGCTAAATGCTGTGAACCCCCAAAAAGGTGATCCTAATATATCAGATATGTCAGACACTATGGTTAAATTACGAATTAGTGCCACGTATACTTCACGTATTAGAATATTTATCTAAACCAGGGATGCGCAGACGTTTGGCCCTGCGCCCCCTGCCTGCTCAGCCCCAGTGCTTGCACACACCCCCCCCCCCCACCCAACCTGGTATCCTGCGAAATCATGTGACGTCATATCACGTGATCCCGCAGCGTCATTTGACCTTGCGTTGCCATGGCGAAGTGTCGCCCGAAGCCGTCGGACAGCAGGTAAGTGATTTACAGAGGCCTCGCACGCTCCCCAGCATTTAATTTAAATGCTTTGGGGAAGAGCGCTGGACTTCTGTTACCGCAGCGGCCCCAGCAAAAATTCTCACGCCCCCTAGTTTGTGCACCCCTGATCCAAACCACAGTAAGGAAAATATTTGGGTCAGATGTTTGTGTTACACAGTATGCATAACAGAAATAAATGTCAGTGAAAAGGAATGATATTTTCTGACTGCACTTTTTCCCTGCCCTGACTTTAATAGTACAGAAAGTATTTTCATTCCTAGCAGAACACTAGGAAAGGATCTTTACTTTTTCAGTACGGGTATGCCATTATAGATATTTCACACATTAATATTAGACATATATTATTTTTGTTATCACTAATCGCTTTACTGACCATCAGGGCGTGCAATAGGTTGCAATGTGTTCCAGGCCCCTCTTTGAGCAAGCGGGGAGCTGTATTAGGGTGTACAGAAAAAAAAAGAATCAGGTTAAAAATGAAAATGGTGGGGGGAGCTTGGGTTCGGGATACATTATTTCCATACCACTGTAGTTCATTTGTACATTTTGTCAAAACTTCATATTTACATGTTATTTAGTATTTATACCAGCGTGTTATTATTCCTGCATTTCTAAACGTCATTATATTCTTGTTATTACATTTTGTTTACATTGCTTGCAGTCCCAGACTTATACTCTATATCTATCTGTTTATAAGTTTCACGGTTCAGAGCTCCAGCATCCGTGGGTCAATCACAGGATCCGCCATAGAATCCCTGCACAGATCCCAGACACGTCTAAACTTGTACATAGTGTAGTTTAAATAGGCCGTAATCTTCTCATAGCGTAAAGTCTGCCATAATCTATTTGTTATTTTGGCCATATTTGGGACTGGGCCTTTCAGGGCTGCCGATATGATACATCTGGGGGCCGCCAGTATATGGGAGCTGAGTTTTTGGTCATGTTCTGAGGCGATTTGTTTAATAGGGCAAATCAGGGATCTAGGGTAATATGTGTGTCTATGATTCTGTTTATAATGTGACAGTTTTTGCCCAAATATCTGTTATCAATGGGCTTGTCCACCATACATGCATCATAGACCCTCGTTGCCCCCAGCCCTAAAAACAGACCGGTGTGGTGTTACTATACATTTTGTGCAATCTATCGTGTTAGGTTCCAGCAATATAGTACTTTGTTACGCATTTTCCTTTAGATTTACATAGTTACATAGTTACATAGTACATAGTTACATAGTGGATGAGGTTGAAAAAAGACGTACGTCCATCAAGTTCAACATATATTAAATTTAGACAACAGATACTTTATCCTACAACTATACATACTTATTGGTCCAGAGGAAGGCAAACAAAAAAACCCAGTGACATATCATCCAATGATATCTCATAAGGGGAAAATAAATTCCTTCCTGACTCCAAGAATTGGCAATCGGATTATTCCCTGGATCAACATCCTTCCTATGTTTACTTATTTGCTATATGCCTGTATACCTTTCCTTTCTAAAAAGATGTCCAACCTTTTTTTGAACAAATCTATTGTATCCGCCATCACAGTCTCCATGGTAATGAATTCCACCTTTTAACTGCCCTTACTGTAAAGAACCCTTTCCTTTGTTGCTGGTGAAATCTCCTTTCCTCCAACCTTAAGAGTTGGCCCTGAGTCCTTTGTACTGCCCTTAGGGTGAATAGTTCTTTTGAAATCTCCTTGTACTGTCCCCGTATATATTTGTATATAGTTATCATATCCCCTCTTAGACGTCTCTTTTCTAATGTAAATAAATCTAATTTATCTAGCCTCTCCTCAAAAGTTAGATTGTTCATCCCTTTTATTAATTTGGTGGCTCTTCTCTGCACTCTCTCTAGTTCCATAATGTATTTTCTACGGAGTGGTGCCCAGAATTGTACTCCATATTCAAGGTGTGGTTTTACTAATGCTTTATAAAGGGGCATAATTATTTTTACTTCCCTTCCATCCATTGCCCGTTTAATGCAAGATAAGATATTGCTTGCCTTTGCAGCTACTGCATGACTTTGGGCACTATTGCTAAGCCTGCTGTCTACAAGCACTCCTAAATCCTTCTTCATCAAGGATTCATCCAGTTTATCCCCCATTTAATTTGTAAGACGCCTGTTTATTCTTGCTTCCCAAATGCATAACCTTACAATTATCTGTATTAAACCTCACCTACCATTTACCACAAGTTTCCAGTCTCCAAGTCCTCTGGAGAGAAATTACATCCTTCTCTGATTCTATTACCTTACACAATTTAGTATCATCAGCAAAGACGGAGACTTTGCTCTCGATCCCAACCTCAAGGTCATTAATAAACAAGTTAAAAAGCAGGGGTCCCAGTACCGATCCCTGAGGTACTCCACTCACGACTTTAGCCCAACCTGAAAAAGTTCCATTTATGACAACCCTCTGTTGCCTGTCCTTTAACCAGTTTTCAATCCAGGTGCCGATTTGTGTTAATAAATATGGTTGATGCTGTCTCCCATATATCTGCCCAATCATTTGGTTCTTGTGGCTCTTCTCACCTAATGTAGCATATCTTTTTCTGTGCTGGGCGGAAGAATAATTTGTTATAAACTGGTTTTCAGTCCCTTGCTAAGTGGGTTGGTTATGTAGATTTCTTCATATGTGGTAGTATTGCTGATCTTATACAGTACTTAGTTATTTGTTATAAAATGCCTTTTCTGTATGCAGGAAAATAATTCTGTATTGGGTAGCTGATGCATCTCTTGTAATTGTGGACATTTTTTAATTTCTCCACCAACAAGCAGATCTTTAATTCTGACTAGATTCGGTCCTTCCATCTCCGGTGCTTTTGAGCTCTGCATCCTGGTTTGAATATCGGATTAAATGATGGCAATATGGGGGAACTAATTGTTGTCATGCCCCATCTCAAGCCCATTCTATCCCATATTTGCAGGGACTTATTGGTTTGCGGGAAGGAGATTATCACAGGATGATCTATGAGGTTTCGGGATCCATAGAATTAATCCCATTGGTGTCGGTTTTGAGAATGCATTTTCTAGTTCAACCCATCTAAGGCCTCGTCCAGGGTTCCGGCGGGCGTGCTGAGGCGCGCTGAGGCTCAGGGAAAGCGGGTGCTTTCCCTGGCCTTAGACAGCACGCCGTCAGGGGGCGTGTCGGGGGCGGGCCAGTGACGTCACGGAGCTGGTTCACCCTCATTGGGCGAACCGCTCACGTGACTGGCACTGCGCTCCGGCAAGCGCGTGATTTTAAAAATGACCTAAGACCTACGCTTCCGCGCGCTTGCGGAAGCGTAGGCGAGCCCCTACTAAAGCCGCTCTCATTGCGGCTGTAGGGGCTCACAGGTAAGTGCAAGCGCACCTCAGCACGACTCAGCGCATAAGCGCTGACCATGCCTGAGGCCTAATGGAGTTAGGTTCTGTGTGCCAGAGTGCTGCTTGGGCTATCTTGCCTCTTGGCTATAAGATCTAAAGGCAGTACATTTGTATTAATCATGCTCTATATCTGGTTATTGTAATGCCTATTATTCACAATGCACAGTAAATACTTGTATTAGTTGTGTGTATATTCCCCCAGTCATGGCATATATTGTACTGTGGAGCACATTGGCTAGTCAGGAATACATTGTGTGGGCTGTTACATTACAGTATGTACTGAGCTCTCTGCTGCCCACTAGTGTCAAGTCATATAAGCGTCCCTAGTACAATACGTGTCACTGAGCCCGAGAAGGAGGGGGAGTTAATTGAATCAAACTAAATTATTCAGCACCAGCCCTCGAGAGGACAACATGCCTGCTGTGGACAAGCTACTTTTGGAGGAGGCTTTGCAAGACAGCCCCCAGGTAAGACCAGTCTTTGATATGACTGTCCTAAGAAAGGGGGTGTTTGCTGCACATCCTGCAGGGTGAGGTTTGGCCGGTGATCACCCTTTTCCTTTGGATGCAAATGCAACGCCGTCTGTAAGGGGACTGAAGGTTCAAATATCACCCCGGGAGGCACTGACAGAGTGCAGGAGCATCCTACCCCCGCTATAGAAAGGGTCTGACAATGATCAGATATATGGGAGCTGCTGGGTGTGCACTGCAGGGACCTGCTGCAGCTCTGCAGGGGTTAATAGGAGAATGGGCAGGATACTTGTTGTTGTAGAAAGGAGGACACATACCCGGATGCAAGAAACTTGTACTGCTCTGGTCATGTGCGGCTTACACAGGGCAGTTTCTTTGTATTTCCCAATCCGACAATCGTGCAACATGGAGGTCTGGATTGGGATGTAATCCTCCACACATTGGTGCGTTGGGTTTCCTGCCTGTCCTTCCTGAGTGGTACATGCACAGGGGTGGGAGTCCAAGGTGCAATAATAATGTATCGCTTTATACATCGTCTAGTGCCCTTTAATAATGCATTGCCATGGTGTGGGGTTGTGGGGCCTGTAATGTTACACCTTTATGGTGCTGCCGGGATACAAACTCTGCGGTTCCTTTATCTGTGGGAAGTAGAGATTGTGTGTGTGGCTTGTTATGGTTCTGCTTGGAGGTGCTCACTGGCTGAATGTCCGAGGAGGAGGAGGAGAGGAGGAGGGGGCAGCAGTGTTGTGGCTGTTGGCAGATCTGCTTTGTCTCTGGGTTACTGGCACAGTGTGGCTGGACTGGTGAGGAAACGACCAGATTTAGCTAGAGGGAAAATCCTGTTGAGAGGGAGAGCCAGAAATCTGAATACTATGAGAGGGAGAGCCAGTCATCTGAATACTATGAGAGGGACAGCCAGTCATCTGAATACTATGAGAGGGACAGACAGTCATCTGAATACTATGAGAGGGACAGCCAGTCATCTGAATACTATGAGAGGGACAGCCAGTCATCTGAATACTATGAGAGGGACAGCCAGTCATCTGGATACTATGAGAGGGAGAGCCAGTTAACTGGATACTATGAGAGGGACAGCCAGTCATCTGAATACTATGACAGGGACAGCCAGTTATCTGGATACTATGGGAGGGACAGACAGTTATCTGGATACTATGAGAGGGAGAACCAGTTATCTGAATACTATGACAGGGACAGCCAGTCATCTGGATACTATGACAGGGAGAGACAGTTATCTGGATACTATGAGAGAGACAGCCAGTTATCTGGATACTATGAGAGGGACAGCCAGTTATCTGGATACTATGACAGGGAGAGACAGTTATCTGGATACTATGAGAGGGAGAGCCAGTTATCTGGATACTATGACAGGGACAGCCAGTTATCTGGATACTATGAGAGGGAGAGCCAGTTATCTGGATACTATGAGAGGGACAGACAGTTATCTGGATACTATGAGAGGGACAGACAGTTATCTGGATACTATGACAGGGACAGACAGTTATCTGGATACTATGACAGGGAGAGACAGTTATCTGGATACTATGAGAGGGAGAGACAGTCATCTGGATACTATGAGAGGGACAGCCAGTTATCTGGATACTATGAGAGGGAGAGCCAGTTATCTGGATACTATGAGAGGGAGAGACAGTTATCTGAATACTATGACAGGGACAGCCAGTCATCTGGATACTATGACAGGGAGAGACAGTTATCTGGATACTATGAGAGGGAGAGCCAGTTATCTGGATACTATGACAGGGACAGCCAGTTATCTGGATACTATGACAGGGACAGCCAGTTATCTGAATACTATGACAGGGAGAGCCAGTTATCTGGATACTATGAGAGGGAGAGCCAGTTATCTGGATACTATGACAGGGACAGCCAGTCACCTGGATACTATGAGAGGGACAGCCAGTTATCTGGATACTATGAGAGGGACAGCCAGTTATCTGGATACTATGAGAGGGCCAGCCAGTTATCTGGATACTATGAGAGGGAGAGCCAGTTATCTGGATACTATGAGAGGGAGAGCCAGTTATCTGGATACTATGAGAGGGAGAGCCAGTTATCTGGATACTATGAGAGGGACAGCCAGTTATCTGGATACTATGAGAGGGACAGCCAGTTATCTGGATACTATGAGAGGGACAGCCAGTTATCTGGATACTATGAGAGGGACAGCCAGTTATCTGGATACTATGAGAGGGACAGTCAGTTATCTGGATACTATGAGAGGGACAGCCAGTTATCTGAATACTATGACAGGGACAGCCAGTTATCTGGATACTATGAGAGGGACAGTCAGTTATCTGGATACTATGACAGGGACAGCCAGTTATCTGGATACTATGACAGGGACAGCCAGTTATCTGGATACTATGACAGGGACAGCCAGTTATCTGGATACTATGACAGGGACAGCCAGTTATCTGGATACTATGACAGGGACAGCCAGTCATCTGAATACTATGACAGGGACAGCCAGTCATCTGGATACTATGAGAGGGACAGCCAGTCATCTGAATACTATGAGAGGGACAGCGAGTCATCTGGATACTATGACAGGGACAGCCAGTTATCTGGATACTATGGGAGGGACAGCCAGTCATCTGAATACTATGAGAGGGACAGCCAGTCATCTGAATACTATGAGAGGGACAGCCAGTCATCTGGATACTATGAGAGGGAGAGCCAGTTAACTGGATACTATGAGAGGGACAGCCAGTCATCTGAATACTATGACAGGGACAGCCAGTTATCTGGATACTATGAGAGGGACAGCCAGTTATCTGGATACTATGAGAGGGAGAGCCAGTTATCTGAATACTATGACAGGGACAGCCAGTCATCTGGATACTATGACAGGGAGAGACAGTTATCTGGATACTATGAGAGGGAGAGCCAGTTATCTGGATACTATGAGAGGGACAGCCAGTTATCTGGATACTATGAGAGGGAGAGACAGTTATCTGGATACTATGAGAGGGAGAGCCAGTTATCTGGATACTATGAGAGGGACAGCCAGTTATCTGAATACTATGACAGGGACAGCCAGTTATCTGGATACTATGAGAGGGACAGCCAGTTATCTGGATACTATGAGAGGGAGAGCCAGTTATCTGGATACTATGAGAGGGAGAGCCAGTTATCTGGATACTATGAGAGGGAGAGCCAGTTATCTGGATACTATGACAGGGACAGCCAGTCATCTGGATACTATGAGAGGGACAGCCAGTTATCTGGATACTATGAGAGGGACAGCCAGTTATCTGGATACTATGAGAGGGACAGCCAGTTATCTGGATACTATGAGAGGGAGAGCCAGTTATCTGGATACTATGAGAGGGAGAGCCAGTTATCTGGATACTATGACAGGGACAGCCAGTTATCTGGATACTATGAGAGGGACAGACAGTTATCTGGATACTATGAGAGGGAGAGCCAGTTATCTGGATACTATGAGAGGGACAGCCAGTTATCTGGATACTATGAGAGGGACAGCCAGTTATCTGGATACTATGAGAGGGACAGCCAGTTATCTGGATACTATGAGAGGGACAGCCAGTTATCTGGATACTATGAGAGGGACAGTCAGTTATCTGGATACTATGAGAGGGACAGCCAGTTATCTGAATACTATGACAGGGACAGCCAGTTATCTGGATACTATGAGAGGGACAGTCAGTTATCTGGATACTATGACAGGGACAGCCAGTTATCTGGATACTATGACAGGGACAGACAGTTATCTGGATACTATGACAGGGACAGACAGTTATCTGGATACTATGAGAGGGACAGCCAGTTATCTGGATACTATGACAGGGACAGACAGTCATCTGAATACTATGACAGGGACAGACAGTTATCTGGATACTATGACAGGGACAGACAGTTATCTGGATACTATGAGAGGGACAGCCAGTCATCTGAATACTATGACAGGGACAGACAGTTATCTGGATACTATGACAGGGACAGACAGTTATCTGGATACTATGAGAGAGAGAGACAGTTATCTGGATACTATGAGAGGGAGAGACAGTTATCTGAATACTATGAGAGGGACAGCCAGTTATCTGAATACTATGACAGGGACAGCCAGTTATCTGGATACTATGAGAGGGAGAGCCAGTTATCTGGATACTATGAGAGGGAGAGACGGTTATCTGGATACTATGAGAGGGAGAGACGGTTATCTGGATACTATGAGAGGGACAGCCGGTTATCTGGATACTATGACAGGGACAGACGGTTATCTGGATACTATGGGAGGGACAGCCAGTTATCTGGATACTATGAGAGGGACAGCCAGTTATCTGGATATTATGAGAGGGACAGCCAGTTATCTGGATACTATGAGAGGGACAGCCAGTTACCTGAATACTATGACAGGGACAGCCAGTTATCTGGATACTATGAGAGGGACCGCCAGTTATCTGGATACTATGAGAGGGAGAGACAGTTATCTGGATACTATGAGAGAGAGAGCCAGTTATCTGGATACTATGAGAGGGAGAGACAGTTATCTGGATACTATGAGAGGGAGAGACAGTTATCTGAATACTATGAGAGGGACAGCCAGTTATCTGGATATTATGAGAGGGACAGCCAGTTATCTGGATACTATGAGAGGGACAGCCAGTTACCTGAATACTATGACAGGGACAGCCAGTTATCTGGATACTATGAGAGGGACAGCCAGTTATCTGGATACTATGAGAGGGAGAGCCAGTTATCTGGATACTATGACAGGGACAGCCAGTTATCTGAATACTATGATAGGGTCAGCCAGTTATCTGGATACTATGAGAGGGACAGCCAGTTATCTGGATAATATGAGAGGGACAGCCAGTTATCTGGATACTATGAGAGGGAGAGCCAGTTATCTGGATACTATGACAGGGACAGCCAGTTATCTGAATACTATGAGAGGGTCAGCCAGTTATCTGGATACTATGACAGGGACAGCCAGTTATCTGGATACTATGAGAGGGACAGCCAGTTATCTGGATACTATGAGAGGGAGAGACAGTTATCTGGATACTATGAGAGAGAGAGCCAGTTATCTGGATACTATGAGAGGGAGAGACAGTTATCTGGATACTATGAGAGGGAGAGCCAGTTATCTGAATACTATGAGAGGGACAGCCAGTTATCTGGATATTATGAGAGGGACAGCCAGTTATCTGGATACTATGAGAGGGACAGCCAGTTACCTGAATACTATGACAGGGACAGCCAGTTATCTGGATACTATGAGAGGGACAGCCAGTTATCTGGATACTATGAGAGGGAGAGCCAGTTATCTGGATACTATGAGAGGGAGAGCCAGTTATCTGGATACTATGAGAGGGACAGCCAGTTATCTGGATACTATGACAGGGACAGCCAGTTATCTGGATACTATGAGAGGGACAGCCAGTTATCTGGATACTATGACAGGGACAGCCAGTTATCTGGATACTATGAGCGGGACAGCCAGTTATCTGAATACTATGAGAGGGAGAGACAGTTATCTGGATACTATGAGAGGGAGAGACAGTTATCTGAATACTATGACAGGGACAGCCAGTTATCTGAATACTATGAGAGGGTCAGCCAGTTATCTGGATACTATGAGAGGGACAGCCAGTTATCTGGATACTATGAGAGGGCGAGCCAGTTATCTGAATACTATGACAGGGACAGCCAGTTATCTGAATACTATGAAAACAGACACACAAGTTTGTATTGTGTTTTGTTATCTTGTTTCTGGCTGTCCAGTGGAAATAGTAGGGAGGAAGGAGCTGGTTGTGCATGCATGTTTTTATTCATACAGTACTTTATACTTCTAATGTATCACACACAGTAAATGGAAATAATGCAATACACAATGACAAATACAGTGATTTTTTTTAAAAAAAATTACATCTTTAAATTGAATTCACCTTAAAGTGCATTGTATTTTTGTTACATTGACCTTTAAAGTTCTATTCAGACATACCCCTGTTTAAGGACACTCACTTTAAGTACACTAGCGAATAAGGACATATCGCCCAGTAGGCAAACGGCAGCTCACGCATGCGCCTGTCAGCACGTCCTGACCAGCAATACCGTCTCCCTACCTGTACCGAAGCTGTGCGCAAGCGGGGAGACTATAGAGCCTGTTACAAATGTGTTATTTACATCAGTTATGCACGTATATGACGATTGCAGTACAGTACATGCATCGATAAGTGGGAAAAGGGTAGTGCTTCACTTTAAGTACATTTTCGCTTTACATGCTATGAACCCATTGCGTACGTTAATGCGGGGTATGCCTGTATCTTCAAACGCATGGTTTAAAATGAGATATTCCTTTTTGATATACTGTCTTTCCAGGTATGACAGTTTAAAGAAGTATACATAAATATGTAAATCATGCACCATATACCATTTGCAATCTTTGTATAGAAAATAACATTGTATGTAATAAACACCTAAAATGTATCTTAAAGTTACCACATTTCTGAAAGGCTCAAAATAGGTATGAAGCAGCAAAATAACAGGTTCTCTAAAAACAATAAAACCTGGTATATTTAAAGCCACAATCCCACCTAAATACCACATTTTTATTTCAGCACTGCAATCGGGGGATTCTCTGGTGCTGAACCACATTATTTTTGCTCTGTTATCTAGATACTTACTAGGTTTCGTTACTGGTGTTTCTTGCTGGATATTTCAATGGCCATCCAATAAAAAGCCGCCACTTCATACTCTCAGGGATGTTACGGCAGCCTATTGGGACGTGTGAAATTTAGCGGCGATTTTAATGCATTCAACTTGCTTGTCCCCTTTATTTATTTTTTAAACATGATTAGAAACAGGACATGGGTATGGTCCTCCATCGCTGAACTGCTATATTGTTAGCTCCGGGGACCCCCTGGTTTCCGGGATACTTACAGTTTTTTAGGTGCCGGTGTTCTCCCACAACGGGAAAACCAAAAAGGCAACCAAACCGCGTGCCAGCTGGAAGCTTCCTGTTGCATGAACTCCGGCGCCATTTTGAACAAAAGCAGGAGCTGTAACCGAGGAGATTCTGGAGCTGGAAATATTGCGGCTCAACTTTGGAGGGTCCCTGGTTGCACTGCTGTAAAATTGGGCAGCATTTCTGCTTTGAAATAAAAACAGAATGTGATTTTAATATGTGTTTTATGCGGCCTCTAGTTATTTACGACTTGTTTGTACTTTCCAAAAGACTTAGGCTGGGGTCATGGTACCGCGCGTCTGCACGCTGAGCGAACAGACTGCCTTAAGGCAGTGTTCACGTCCATGCGGCGTCCGTGCGCGCGGAGGCGGGAGGGGGTGCGCGTTGCACAAGAAATCAGTTCAAACTGATTTCTTGGCGCAACTGGCCGGACACGTGAGCGGTTCGCCCAATGAGGGTGAACCAGCTCAGTGATGTCACTGGCACGCCTCTAGACATGCCCACGGCTGAAGCACGTACCATGGCCGAAAAACGCACCCGCTTCAAGCGGGTGACATTACGGCCGCACACGCCTCCGCACGGGCGAAGGCGCCATGGCCCCAGCCTTATGGTACTGCAAACAGGGCCGTCATGGGGTAAAACAGGATATTTGCTAGCTTTATGTATATCGGAAATTCTAAAATGTGGTCTGCCTATTAAATAGCATGGTGGGACAGAGATAAAACTTGGATCCTGAAAAGCAGTAAAAAAAAAAAAATCAATAATTTCAAAATTGAAGTAGGCAATTGGGATGAAACAGGTAAAATAACAAAAAACGATTTTGAGAGCAGCTGTATCTTTAACAGGAAATGAGAAACCAGTTAGGACTAAATGTTATCTCCAATAAAGTAAAACATACCAGAAAAAGAGGCAAGAGAATATTTATTATTTGGAAAGGAGTATTAGGTTCTCTCTGCTAGCGACAGACATACTTTAGAAAACGGTTATCACGAATATTAGATCTATGCAGGGCACTTCGGCACAATAAAACAACTGTTGTGACTCGCCAAGTCCAAGTCGAAATATAGAAATAGTGGGGATGGAAAAACGCTCCCATTCTTTAAAAAGTCAACCTCATTAGCGATTGCTCCTCCACTATGTGTGATGTGGAAGAATATTTTAAAAAGGCAATGACTTTTTAAAGCATGGAAGTGTGTTTTATCACCATTCTTACTGCCTTGAATTGGTAAATTGCTAGAATTTTGTTTTAAGGAAGTTATTTAGGGTTTTGGTGCCCGGCTTGGATTCAGCATCAAATATTAAAATATGCTTTGAGACCAATTTCATGGAGTAAAAGGCTTTCTGGCACTGCAACAGTCTTTTTAGTTAGTACATATGAACTCGTAGCTCTTCCTGTGTGGTTCGCTCCAAATGAGGATTTCTCAGCAGCTTTCTCATGTTTACTACCCAAAGTGTCCCTCATTTGACCTTCTCAAAAATGACAGAGGGCGGATTTAATAAATGTGCTATGATGTAAATAGTCCGAGATAAAAACGCCATGTGATGGCCATTCTAGAGAGGGGAAAAAAGAAAGCATTGGCACAACAGTATGGTTTAGTATCAAAACAACTGCAAACATACAGATCGCTTCAAAAGTCGTAGAGTGGGTGACACAGAAGCTGTCTTAGTTTTAATGAAAGTTGTGCTCGGTGTAGTTTTTTTTTGTCCTGGATACATAAAGGTGGAGCTGTGATCTACAGAGATTTATTTTATATATATATTTTTGCTTTAAAAAGCTGCACATATCTAAATTTTCGTTCCTTCAAATTACAAGTTTGCATGATGATGTGAAAGTGCAGGTCATTTGTTCGCCCCTTTGTTGCCAGAGGGAGCTGCAGCACTGGGTGATGATTTAGTAGTTAATCTTTAGCTCACAATAATTGAAGAAGATGATGTAGCAGCCCAGTGGGGATTGCAGCCATGTGATTGCAATGCATACCCTGATGACACAAAGAGGAGAGTAGGGTCCTGCTCATCTGTTGAGATGGGTGAACATGATAGTTTCTGGAAAATGCAGTTACATTGTCAGGATGTCCCACCGGCCTCTAGCTCTTGCAGCATCCTGAGAACGTTATGATGCCACTGTAAAGGGTAATGGACCTAGGAAAACGTTACATTAACAATGAGAGCTAATCCATCTTCATTTTTGGCATTATAAAGGGAGAGGGTTTGCTACTGGAAGACTGGGCTTAACACAGCCTTACACAGGAAGCAGAAGATGCCTTCACCTGCATGTATAGTCTGTTTTTCTACTGGTGTTAAGGAAGAGATGGGGAACAGGAGAGCAGAACTACAAGTAGAGATGTACAGTAGGATTCTTTTATAGCACCATTCAGGTACATAGCGCATTACAATACAATAAAAACACAGGTAATGTAATAATATTGGTGGGATAGGTCTATCAAGACTTAAATGTAACATTGGGAGAAAGAAGTCCCTGCCCCAAAGAGCTTACAATCTAATCAAGTAGATCTGAGAGATATACATTTATTTCCTGGCTGCTTAGATAATTCAGTGCAGCAGCAGCAGCAGCAGCAGCAGCAGCATCGGCTAACGGTCACTGGGACTAAAGCATCAGAGGGACTGCTTTTGTATTTGAGATGCTGGTGCAAGCCAAAATATGGTGTTTTTACAAGCATTTATTTTTTTACCGTCGGGTAAAAAAAATGTATATTAGATGCTTGCTGTATTGCCTTTTTATTTGCACATTTTTAATTTTCAACATTACAGAATCAAAATAAAACATGAAGAACAGCAGAGGATAAGGGGATGTGCAAATAAAAGATGCATAATAATGTTTAAAGCAAATAAAAGTGCAAAAGAATATTAACAGAATAAGAATGATTCCTTGTTAGCCATTTGTTAAGTTTTATTGCGCAACCTAGCACTGAATAATATCTGGCGATATGTTGATTTGGCAGTATTAATTCAGGCTCACTATTGGGGAAGCATTGACCTTTTCATTTATGTCCCATACCCAGAGCCAGACTACGACATAATTGAGCCTCGGACGGACTGAAAATTTGGGGCCCATGTAAAACAATTTTCATTTTCATAGGGGTGCCAAATTTCTCAACCCACAAGGCCAAAGCTAAAATCTTGTAACATTCCTTGCTATATTGGATCTTATCCTCTTGTCCCCAAAGATTCCAATGCTTGGTATCCTACCTCACATTTTCAGTGACCATGCAATAGTGTACTGTGTAAGGAAAATCCGACCACCCAAATCAAGCTCTACATTTCTACTCAACAGAACATTTAGAAACTTTAACCCACAACAATTTCTGGATGGATGATCTTACCAACTGCCCTTGATACAGAATCAAGATAATACCGGCCCCCAATTCTGCACTTGATTATTTCCACAATATATTCCAGCCTTCTGGCCATCAACAACCATCTAATATCAAAAAGTATGATGCTACAAATTCCACTTACATTCCAAGCGCATCGAATTCATACTTTGTGATATGTGCTACTTCCCTACTATCAAGGCGCAACCCTAACTACAATCATAAAGCGCAACCTGTGAGTACTCCTATAGCTAATTTTGTCCCAGTATCCGAAGAGGAGATTACACAGGTGCTACTAACATTAAAACTAAACAGCCAGTGTGGACATGACCTAGTACAATCAAAGTTCCTACGACTCGACGCCCAAGTCAATGCCATACCACTCGCATCACTAATCAACTCTATTTTGTCTTCAAAAGTGGGGGACCTTGTTAGGTGAAAAGTCTAGCTAGAAAGCTGTGTGTATTAACCCTTGTCACATATACAGTACGAGTGATGTGCTTACATGTGTGCCGTTCATGACACTATCCATGTAATGTCTGTAAATTGAATGCATAACCTCAGTTCAGTTAACG
Source organism: Ascaphus truei (assembly GCF_040206685.1). Lineage (NCBI taxonomy): Eukaryota > Metazoa > Chordata > Amphibia > Anura > Ascaphidae > Ascaphus > Ascaphus truei. Next base: position 123,046,933 of record NC_134487.1, read on the forward strand.
TAACCATGTATTGCCACCATAACTCTGTGCCCAGGACATACGTTAAAACGAGAGGTAACTCTCAAAGTATTATTTCCTGGTAAAACATGTTATAAATTAATAAATGATGGTTCTAGTACAGAAGGGATTTCTAAGTTTACATTATACATGTTAGTTCAGTGAGCTCTGGACTTTAGATACAAAGACTTAGAATTGAAGTTCCAAGCTTTACATTTTTGGGATCTCATTGTACCCATTAGACTTAGTAGCATTACACAGTTACTGCACCTGATAGAATCCACTAGGCAGCGCTTTTTGGCTTTGATCCTCTTAACAATCTGTTGTACTAATGGACGTTACAAACCAAATCTCATGTAGTATTTGCTGGACATGAGAGAGGGTCTGATTGCCTCTATTGTTTACAGTTTAGTCTTGTATTTATTAGTACACAGGATAACAGGTCATTGGTTTGACTACGGAGATCAATTATACATTTTTTTTTCTTCCAATGTCTATCCAATTGAATGTTGTATTTGCAATTTCTGAGTTATTCTAATCATTTTTTTTTCTCGGAGAGGGATTATTTTAGAACATAAACTCTAGATGTGTGAGAGAGTTCCCAGCAAGCCACGTCCCATTCAATACAGCTGGGATAAATCTGGGTATACCTTGTGAAGCCTAACCTGGTTTACATAACACCTCTCTTGAATTTTGAGGCTACTTTCTCTAATTGCAGTTCATATCCACGTTTTGGAGATACTTAGCCAGGTATCCCCCCAATCTTCCTCACCTTGGTATAGATCCCAATCCCCGTTTTTTACATAAAAGATAGTCTCTTATTATCAAAGGTACAGTAAAGAGAGCAAATAGAGTAATAATAAGTCTCTTTACAATTGCTACATATTTTTTAAAAAGATATATCTAGGCTGGATTACAAAAAGAGAAGTAGAATATAGAGAGCTGAATATTTTCTGAGGAAAAAATTGGCAGGGCCCCTTATTCTTCAAGGTTAATCTAAAAATCATAAACTGGTTTTTGTTGTTTTGATGACTAATGTTCCAGTGGTTTTGAATCATGTGATGAATCAGCAGATACGTTTCAAAGCAATTCTGTCAAAGGCCACGCCAGGATTTTCAAATTCTTCATGATCAGCAGGACATCGAATTTATAATACTCATAGCTGTTAAATTGTAAAATGCAGCTCAACCCCGTTTGAATGCAATCCGTTACAACGCGAATCCGCTTATAACGCGATGCAAGCGTGGCTCCCAATTTTTTGTTTGGACAGTTTTTAAATTTGCTGGATGCATGTAAAATTACAAAAATCATTTGCATACAATTCTGTGCGGGGGGGGCGCAGGGGTTACAGAGGCCCCCGTGCTTCCCGAAGGCATTTGAATTAAAAGCCCGGGAAGCGGTGAACGCCTCTGTAACTTCTCCTTAACGTGGTTCAGACGGCTTCAGTTGATGCGTCGCCATGGCAACGTGATGTCATGACACCTGCCGTCAGAGCCAAGGTAAGGAAGGGGGGGGTGAGGAGAGAGGGACATCTAACGCGATCCGCTTATATCGCGAGATTCTTTGGACCCCAAGCAACGTGTTATAACAGGGTTGAGCTGTATAACTTTCCTCCACATAAAGGTACAGAGTTAACTAGCATCTGGCATATTGGGAAAAGCACTTTTATTTCCTTAAATATTATGGACTTAACTCAACGGAGCTTCCCGTGTGATAGTGCAGGTCAGCGCTATCAATGCTTGCAGAATAAGGCCCTATAACCAAGATCCACAAAAGGGTGCTAACCCTAAGCACACCTTTACTCACAGTCATATCAATGGGACCAAAGACGAGCTAAAGCTTAGCACCATTTTGTGGCCCTGGGCTTATGTTTGTTATATGAAACCGCTGAAAATAGTAGCATTTGGCTCATGGGGACCCCTAGGTTCTGACCCTGTTTAAAACAGAGTGGGGTAAAAAATGAGCAGGAGGAATTGTTCCTTTAACATTGTCACTGGCATCACAGTCTTCTAGACCAGACGCCCCCATGTGCCTGATTGAGGCTTAATGTGCTCCCAGAAGTAAAAAAATGGGAGGAGCGCACAAACCAAATGGAGCAGGAAGGACCCAGAGTCAAATAGCAATGTAAGCAATTCGCGCCAAAAACAGGTAAGAGGGTATTTAATAGGTGGTGTTACACTGTATTTTTATCCTTGATAAAGAACGCTGTGACGTTCGAAACGCGTTGGATGGATCTCATGACACATTAAAGTGCCCTTTTATTCATTTTTTGACTCTGGGTCCTTCCTACTCCATTTGGTTTGTGCGCTCCTCCCATTTTTTTACTTCTGGTTAATCATCATTGGAAGCAGCACAGCCTGTCAGCCACACCAAGGATACGTGAGTACTTGCATTTATTCAGGGGAACCTGCCAATGAGACTGATTGTGGGTGGGCTTGTACTACCCACCACCTGCCTTCAGGAGGATAGTACCCATTCTGGTTGTTATATATTACTACCATTATTACTCATCAAGGATTCCTTTGGAAGGTGGTTTTGGCTACATTATATCCTGTTTTCCTGGCACTGGAGCGCTTTTGCCAATTTTTCTATTCATGTGCTCCCATGCAGTATGTAGTCATTTTAAGGGAAAATTAGGTTAATTGATTTTTAAGTGGGAACATTTATATGGGGATTCACCTTACAGTCTGCTCCAAAAATCGACTTTTTTCCACATTTGTACTTGCTGCTCCTATAGCAAAGCGACCTTTAAATGAGTGCACTCTATTGAGATTTATATCTTATAATGCCTTTTTTTAATCTTTGCACAGACCCGCTCCCTGCTCAGCGTGTTTGAGGAAGATGCTGGAACCCTCACCGATTATACAAACCAGTTACTCCAAACCATGCAGCGTGTCTATGGTGCGCAGGTAAGTTCCTGTTCTAGCTCCAGGTAAACCCTCCGTATGGCATGGCTTGCGGCCCACCTCTTTACTAACCCTGTTGATGTCTAAAATGTATAGTTATGAAATGCAATTTTTTTTCATATGGTTTCCATGAAGTTTGTGGTGCATAATTGCCAAAAAAAATACCCTTTGAATATGTATTATTGGTGGTTTTGTTATCCATCTCCCACCTGCAAAACTGTGACAAAGTGGTGCAAAAAATAGCACCAGGTTTATCAAAGAAATAAAACCCCCATAGAAAGGAATGAATAGATCTTTCCTTAAGAGCTGGTGCTAATTCTTTGCCTCACTTTTACAGATGGAAGACTTTGATACATAACCTGCATTTGTTTTATTGAGTGCTTTAGCCTAGATGCAATTTCACATGGGTTAAACAAGAAATGTTAGCAAAGGGAATCTGAGACCCTGACCACACTGCTAAGCTGTGGTTGAATACTCTTTTGCAGACGGACTTAATTAATATGCCACAAGATTTCAAGGAGCCTGTGTGTTGCAACGCGATGCATGGAATTAAAGCCGGAATCTGTGCTGCTTTTATATTTTCATGTATTGGAATAATCTGAAACAGGTGGTCCTGTGAAATTAAACCGCATTACTTTCAGCTCCGAAGATTTTCTGGTTACTGAGAAGTGAACTATTTAATCCCTCTGATTCAAAATATTTGCCCAGGAGAACAATATGGTCATCACAACACTTTTGCAACCAACAGAAAGCTCCTGGTGACAAAATGACGACCATATTGTTCTCCTGGGCAAATATTTTTGTCAGCGGGATTAAAGAGTTAACATATTGCACTCTTCCTTGTTTTTCCCATCATATTAAAAACCTTAAATTCACAAGAACAGAGTGCAGCCCGGATCTGTGAGTGAGTTCAGCTTTGGGGTATGCTAGGTTCAGATAATTGCAGAACAAAAAATAATGTAATGGGGATTGCTGCTCTGGAGCAGTACTTCTGCTTGGAAAAGAAAAATAGCTCCCAGCAAGTACCTGACAAGTAAGATAATCATTAACAGTAACCAATAACCATCAGAATGGGCAGCTACTTAGAAACGTGTGTTCCACCTGCTCGCTCCAGTGATGCCACCAAAAATAATTGCATGCCAGCAGGGAAGTACAGCGAGAGACTCACAGGTCCCAATTTACTAAACATAGAATAACCAATGTGTATTGCTACACTGATAATAATAATAATATATATTTATTTTTTTGGACTGTTTTTAGGTAACGTCCATGTTCATTTTCCTGATTTAATGGACTTTTGGGAATCGATCCCCATGAGTCTGCTAAATTGACAGACTTGCAGAAGAGGGAAAGCACGTGTTAAGACTTTCATAAGTTCTAATTATTATTGTCGGCTGGATACGTTACTATAACAGAAAATGAATCCGAGGGCTGCTACTTTCCCATCTTCCCACTTATTAGGCTGAATGTTATTAAACACAATCTCAATAAACAGGCTTTTTGTCTCACACCTGAATCCAATCTCCGAGTGTATTATTGTTTGCACAGTCATATTTAAGATTATAGCATGTCAAATGTATCAAAAAAGCCTGCGCGTTATTGAGTGTGTGTCACTGTTATATCACTGGAGAAGTGCTTACAAATCAAATGTAAAAAATCACTCTCCTTTTATAAAGCGTTAACCGTGGTATTGGCTACTTGGCACCTTGTTTTACATGTTACGTTTATAGGCAACAGGTTATACAAGTGGTACACATCACTGGCATCTTACACGTATGACAATGAGGAAGGCTCTTTTTGTCTTCAGTTTTCTTCTTGCTTATAGTGGTGTGGGAACTAGTCCCGTGTCCGGTGCTCTAGAATCCCGAAGGGAAGGTGAATAAACTTCAAATGTAAGGCATAAAGAATTGGTATCGAAAGTCTTAGCTTCAATTCCCGGGAGTATATAAATGCTGTAAGCAATAATATAAATGAAGAGACTATGGGGCCTATGCAGAGAGCAGCGAATTTTAAAAATGGCGAATTTAGTAAAAAGTAGCTTTTTTGGAGAGTTTTATTCTCCATATGCAGAAAAGTGCGAATTCTGCTATGTTTAACATGGATGCGTGTGGCGAGTTTAAATTGGCGAGATGCGCGCTTCAGAAACGTGTAAAAACAAATTTGCGCCTTTTTTTCCCATTGCAATGGCCGCGAGCGGCAGCTTCTTGCCAATTTTTTCTGGCGAGGCAAAAAGGAGACAATCGCGCCATTTTATTGGCGCGAACAGCCGCTAGATGCCGTTCGCGGCTCTCTGCATTAGGATATTTTTAAAACTGGCGAGATTGAGGTTCTCGCCAGCCGCGAGGCGAGTTTTACAAATAGAAAAGAAAAATTGGCGCGTTTTTCGGAACTCGCCATTTTCTGCTGTTTTCTGCGCGATTTTCTCCAAAAAATGGCGAATTTCGAAATAGCGCTGCTCTCTGCATAGGCCCCTATGTGCGTGTGGACAAAAACACCGGTAGGGGGAAGGGGGAAGGGATAGCCCCGCACCACTGGGCTCACTGTCAGCTGAGTCCGACGATGCCGATCAATCCCAGACCCACAGCCCCCAGGAATTCCTGCAGTGTCCCACTGGCCCCTAACCAACACGCGTGAATAAAATAAAGGAACTCACAGGAGAGAGAGGTCCGTGTTGGTCCAAGGTACAGCGAAATCCAGTCCCGTTTTGAGCGTGCTCCAGCCGGTAGTTGAATGAAAAAAGATAGCCGCAAATGGCGGCTCAATGCAAACAGGCTGGACGTAATCTGTAAAATAAAGATTTATTGTTTCACAAAATCACATATCTCCAGGCAAAAATACTCTGATGCGTTTCGTACCTAGGATGGGACTTTATCAAAGAGCATTTTTGTCTGGATATGGGATTTTTGTGTAACAATAAATCTTTTTTACGGATTACGTCCAGCCTGTCTCATTTACCGGGTTTGCAGTGCACCGCCATTTGTTGCTATCTTTTGTTCTTCTTGCTTATAGTTGCTAGCAGGGCTGCCGACAGGGGGGGAAGAGCCGGGACTAGTGTCCCGGACCCGGAGGCTGTGGGGACCAGAGGTCAGGCCCAACTTCTGCATCCAGCTGCCGGGCCTCTGGTTGCCATCACTGGGCTCCAGGTCCCGGCTCTTTCCAGCTGCTGCCTGTCTCTTCCCACGCTGGGCCTCTCTCTCCCTCCGGTGCGCACTGGAAGTCGGTCCCAGCTTCCTGTGTGCGCTGGCGGGAGAGAGAGAGGTGGGTGTAGCGTGGGAAGAGACAAGCAGCAGCTGGGGAGAGCCAGAGCCCAGCGGTGGCAACCAGAGGTAAGTTGTAATTGTATCTGGGAGGTGGATAGCAGTAATTGGATCTGAGAGGTAGTGGTAATTGTATTTGGGGGCAGGGGGGATGGGTTTATTGGTGTTGTTATTTAGGGGGGTAATGTTGTTATGTATTGGAGCAGTATTGTGAGTTATTATTGTGCGTGTATTGTAGGTAATTATTGTGTGGGGAGGAGGGAATTGTATGGGTATTGGAGGGAGTTGTGTGTGTGTGTGTGGCCAGGGAAGGTGGTGGAAATGAGTGTGAGGAGGGGGGCATTGAGGGAGCGGGATTGAGTGAGAGGGGGTAATTGAGTTATAGCGGCGGGGCAAGTCAAAGGGAGTGTTAGAGAGGGAGGGGAGAATGTACAAGGAAGAGAGAGGGAGAGAAATAAAGGTGTGAGAGGGGACAGCTCGCAAGGCTGCCGACACGGGGATGGGAGGCGCGGTCGAAACTCTAGTCCCGGGCCATGGGAAATCTGTTGGCGGCCATGGTTGCTAGTCCATCTGGCATTGAATAGGTTAATAGTTAAATTGCTTTGTTAAGTATATATTGACTTTGCTACTGTCTTCCACAGAATGAAATGTGCTTGGCAACACAGCAGCTCTCCAAGCAGCTCCTTGCATATGAAACACAGGTAAACTCCAGGCCGGTGTCATTTCTACATATAAGCCTTGATTTAAATGTCTCTTGTAGCTCTTTAAATGCTTTCAGATTTGCCTTATTAGACATTGTACACTTGTATAAATGTGTTTTTAGAACATTTAGAAATTATGATTCTGAGTTTAGATTAATAGTGGAAGCTGATATTCCCAACAATTTGATGTTTTTTAAGTTTAAATGTTTTCTTTCTAATTACCCCTGTTGTACAGTATTTGTATTTTATTTGCTTTAAACTCCTCTAGCTATTATTAGACATAAATTCTCAGTTATGCCCTCCAGGTGGGCAAAACCCTTTTTGTTTAAAGGGGAAGTCTCTCTTGGACTAAAGTGAACTAATGGCCTATTTCATACTGTAGGTTAAATGTAGGAGATTGACACTTCAAAAAAAAATAATATATATATATATATATATAATCAAAAAATAAATAGATGATACCGTTCTGTGGCTAACGAAATGCTTTTAGCCACAGAACGGTATCATCTATTTATTTTTTGATTATTGAAGCTCGGCTAACACGGTACTGATACCTCTACATATATATATATATATATATATATATATATATATATATATATATATATATAATTCAGATAAGCATAAGTATTTTTACATAATTTTTTAACAAATAATGTATCCATAGTAACAACGTCTGGTGTGTTTTTACAATCTTCACCTAATCTATTTTGTTCTAAGACTATAAAGTTCATAATCCTCACTTTTCTGTTTTTGATTAAACTGAGAATGCTGCCATCATTAGCTAAAGAGATGAATGGGAAAACAATAAAAACTATAATTACCAGGTGAGATTAGAATGAATTAAGACCTGAGCAATGTCTGAACATATTCATTTCTCAGAGTAAGCAAATAAGTATTTTACAATGGGGATGATTGAAAATGACATTGCTAAGTTATTAAAAACAACGCTATTTATTTATTTTCCCTGGCACTGCCCTTTGAGGTGACATCCCACTCTGCAACTGGCTTCACTTTGCAGAGCTAAATGAAAAGCTACTGTACGTTGCACCAGAGTTTCACATTGGTACGTTTTGGATGTCCAGTAGAAGTCATTGAGTGATATACGTGTAGCTTGAATATGTAAACCTGTTTTTTGCTGCTTTGTATTAAAAATGATGCAAAATAAAGGCAGATCACTAGCTTGTTAAATTCAGATTTGCGCTTTATTTGGTTTACATTTAAAGCGTTGCTAGGGCTTAAAAATATGTAATTCCATAACTTCTGAACTAATATAATCCTGTTCTCTCAACACGGTTTGCCTGTTAGAATTTTGCCCTGGGAAAAGGAGATGAGGAAGTGATCACTACTCTTCACTATTTCTCAAATGTAGTGGATGAGGTTAGTATATTAATAGTATTTTCTTCACGTTTTCCTAATTGTATTTCTATAAACGTGCTTTATCAGCTTCTTTATACAAATAAGAAGAAGACTAACCTATGTATTTGAATAACGCTAAAACTGGTTAAGGGAAGGTACATGTTGGTAAAAATAAAATCTCACAATAACTACAGGCATACCCCGCATTAACGTACGCAATGGGACCGGAGCATGTATGTAAAGCGAAAATGTACTTAAAGTGAAGCACTACCTTTTCCCCCACTTATCGATGCATGTACTGTATTGCAATCAACATATATGTGCATAACTGATGTAAATAAGGCATTTGTAACAGGCTCTATAGTCTCCCTGCTTGCGCACAGCTTCGGTACATGTAGGGAGCCGGTATTGCTGTTCAGGACGTGATGACAGGCGCATGCGTGAGCTGCCGTTTGCCTATTGGGCGATATGTACTTACTCGCGAGTGTACTTAAAGTGAGTGTACTTAAAGTGGGGTATGCCTGTACAGTTGTAAAGAGAAATATTGGAATATCTGTGTTTCTATCTGAGATTTTATGGATCATATTTGAAGGTCAGACTGTGTTATTTTGTCTTTACACATATTGACTTTTAAATGGGTATATTTTTCCTTGCTCACTACATATCTATATATAATAGGATCTGACATTGGTAGCTGGTGTCTTCTTTCAGTGTAAATGCACTGAATGTGCTACTGTGTAGAAAAAAAGAAAGAAAAAAACAAAGTACATTCTTTGTTGTGGTTCTTTATCCTGGTTACTTTGTTTGGGGGATGAGAAGCAAGAAACTTTATGCCAAGGACAAACATTATGTAAACAGAAACGTTCCCAACTGGGGGAAGTGTGACATTGGCTTTCTTCACCTCAGCAGGAGACGGAGAGCTGGGAGTATTTTATTGGACAAATGGGACCAGTTATAAATTTGTCGATTAAATGAGCAGCTCAAAGAAAGTCAATTAGTTTCCTGGAAAAGACCCTTCAATGCACTTTACATTAACATATATACATTTCACGTAGCAATTATTTTGCTAATCTTGTCTCCCAGTTAGTCTGATTTATATCAGTTGATATAATTCTACAGAATAGACCCATGTTAGGCCGCGCTTATAGTGCACGCAACGGCGACGGGTGATGTCATCCGTTGCCGTCGCCGCAGACGGAAGTTGTATTTCGCTTTCCAGCGACGTCGTAGGTGAGCAGGTCTTTGATTGGTTCAGAGGCTGTCACATGTGACGACAGCCTCTGAAAAATCAAATTTGACCGGCTTCAAAAATTTGCGCCGCCAGCGTCGCTCCGTTGCGCTTACTATAAGCGCACGCGATGGCGGCAATACATCTGTTTTGCCAAGACGTCGCCGGCACTATAAGCGCAGCCTAAGGCCTCGGACATGGTCAAAAAGACCGTGCTGAGGCGCGTTGAGGGGAAACATTATCCCTATCAGCGCGGCTTTAGACGGTGCTTCCGCAGGCGTGCGGAGGCGTGCGGAAATGCAGGAGACAGGCAAGTTTGCCGCTCGTGCAAGCCGGGACGGTCACGTGACTGCCAGAAGCCAATGGCAGTCCGTGACGTCGGCGCCGTGATGTGGCGCGCTAGCCCCGCCTCCCGATCTGCGTCCAGGCCCGCCTCCCTAAAGCCTCCCACCTGGCACACAAGCGCACTCGCTGACGCTCATGCAGGGACAAGAAAAATCTCTTGAGCAGGAGAGCATGAGCGTCAGTGCTGCCCAGCGCCGCTCCCTGCACCATGTCCCAGGCCTAAGGCTAAGGCCCCGCTCCCTCAGTCAGCGCGACCGCACTGCAGACAGGCGGGGCGCTGACAGACACAGACCGCGATATGCGGTCTGTAGGGAGTGGGAGCCGGAGAGGGAGGGGGGCGGGAGAGGGAGGGGGGGCGTGGCTTGAGCGGAGGGACCCGCTACTCTCCCCCCCCCCTCCACGGGCTCGGGCTGGAGCTGCTGATGGAAGGTAATCAAAAGCAACACACACACGCAGGCACTCATATACACACACACACACACACACACACACACACACACACACATAGAGGCAGGCACTCATGCACTCAGGCACACACATACACAAACACAGACAGGCACTCATGCTGCTTTCCCTCCACACTCCTCCCCGCTCCCCGAAGCCTCTCCTCCTCCCGAAGCCTCCCCTCCTCATTGGCTCACAGCCACACCACGTGACGCGTCGACGCTAGGGATTACAAATCTCTTGAATCCCCTAGCGGCTGACGCGTCACAGCGTGTAGTGAGCTGTGCAGCCAGGGGGGACCGGCTCGGGACGATTCCCCTGCTGGTGGGGAACTCTCGTGTGGCCGCCAGCGCCGCCAGGCGCAGCGGGTCCCAGCCCTAAGGCTGCGGCCACGCTGCAGCTGAGAGCGGTGACGTCACCAACTCTCCAAGCATGAGCGCAGGGTGTCCTGCATAATTTTGCAAGCACTAACATTGGGGGCATAGATCAGGGCTATTTCTGTGTAATGTGTGTTTGTGTGGGGCTGTGTTCTGTGTGCATTGACTGCTGCTGAGCGCGCTTCAAAGTCAATTTTGTTTGTCTCCCCAAGCTTGGGAGAGCGTACGTGCACACTCACGAGTGCACGCTGCGTGCGCGTGGCCGTACCAATTGATTTTAATTGCTGTGAGCGTGCCAAGTGCGCTCAGTGGCAGCGTGGACGCAGCCTTATTATTAATTTTCTCTACACTGATTTGGTTTTTGGAACAAGTATCCCATATTCTGTAATTGGTAACTATAGATTAGAAGGAAATGTGTTTGTGTAGAGCTGGTGATGTCTCCATCCCACCTGCACAACAGAACATCACAACATCAATTCTTTCTATGGGATCAGTAACGAGCCTGAACATTATATTTGAAAGTGAAAATTGCTTTCAAACTATGCAATTAATTCTTGTTTGGTGTAATGTGACCATGGGGTGTTTTGTCTTCCAATAGAAAGCAGCATTGAAAAGATTGCAAGCCAACAGGTCACGCACAAAGATAATAAAACTTGAAAGCTACCTTGTGTGGGACATGTTTATTTGGTAGCATGTATAACATCAGCTTTGGCGCTCTGTCTTTAGAAATAGTTTTTTTTCCCCAAAGAATAAATGCTACAAGTATTTTTTCTTAGTAAAGAACTGATTTATTAAAAAAAAACACATGTAAGATATTGTTTGAACGGATTAAGATCAAGTAAATACAAGGGCATTACTGCCAGAAACTTCTCTCTCTCTTTTTTTTTTTTTGGCACAATTGTTGGAAAGAGACCAACATAATGTCAATTGTTTCAAATACTTTCCTCTTTTTCCAGCTTAATGTGCTTCATACAGAGCTTGCAAAACAGCTTGCAGACACCATGGTGCTGCCCTTGGTACAGTTCCGCGAAAAAGACCTCACAGGTAGAGTGACAAATCTAGTACAGCAGAAATTCGGGTTTAAATTAATTGGTCTGTTGTAAATTGTGAAATTGTTTGGTGAATAGTTTACTGGCATTTTTTTTTAATGTAAACTTGTTCAAGATAACTGCTTCAGGGCCCTGATGTCATGCTCGCTTTTGAAAGCTAATCACGTGCAAACCGCTCCCTCTGGGATGTGGACACGATGGAGGAGGAGGATTGTCAAAGTGGCACTGGCTGAAATCAAGTGATCCCAGATGTTCGTGTTACAAATATATTTTCATTCATTTGTTTTGTTTTGTTTTGTTTTATAGAATATTAGCCCTGGTTCTCCTGGAGTTGGATCGTGTTACTTTCACACGCGGTTTTGTCCACAGGAGTTGAATTATTTTCCAGGGGCCGAAAAACATTATGGTCTCCGGGTCATCTTAAATTGGGCCAATAGAAAGCTGCTATGTCATTGCCTCTCTATTTTACGACTTTCCATTGGGTGAACACGGTGGCCATTTTTATTTTTAACCGAGATACAAAAAAAATATAACTTGGGAACTGAGAGAGCAGGATCCATCAGTTAGGGTTATGACTAAAGTAAAGACCTAATATATTTTCTGGGGGATTGCTGCATTAACGGTACAAAACAATACTTAGTGAGGCAATTTTTGCTAAATAAATCAAACTTGAGTACAGTATTGCATCAGCAAACTTTTGTTTCTTAGGATTGTGTAACTGAATTGTGTTGCCTTTGCAAATATCCTTTCCTTCTTTTGTTTTACAGAAGTAAGCACATTAAAAGATCTTTTTCTACTTGCTAGCAATGGTATGTTTGTTTTGTATATACAATGATAATTAAATGTGACATCTGTGTTTATTATAAATCTTTCATAAACGTGTTGCAGTGTTTGAGCACCTAATTCCCTTAGAAACACTGTCCGTTATGAAATGTTCACTAGGTAATTAATTTGAAGAGTGCAGTGGCATTATACTATCATCAATGTGTGATCAGCTTTGCACACAGCACTCTTTCTCTGCTTCCTCTGAACCCTGTGCTGCTGAGTACCAGTAATACGTTTTATCATTTCTAAGAAACTACAAAGAGATGTTGATTTAACCTCTTCATAGCTAGCATCATTAACTATGCGTTATTCCACTTCTCACTATATTCCCCTAGTGGTTAGCAAGTTGCAGCTTTACTAGCCAGTTTCTTGCTTTTTGTGAGGTAACCTTTACCCTATAGGAACTTCTACATGGGAGAGTATTCTTCAAAAATTGTGTCATGTATATAGCTTTAAAACTCCTTTGTACTCCAACGGTCCTAGTTGCAACATTTACATTTATATTCCTTAATGTGATGAATGTTAATTTAAAAAAAAAAAAAAACATTTATCTTTTAGAGCATGATGTGTCCATGGCAAAATACAGCAGACTTCCAAAAAGGAGAGAAAATGAAAAGGTAAACTTTTTCCAAGCTCTTAGAAGTAGGATAGTTCAGATCTTTGCATCACAGTCTATATAGCATCTCTCGATGTTGTTCACAATATATTTCAGTTGCAAGTACTAGTAAAGCTGCATTAGCCTTTCATCTTTTTACAAACTGAAGCACAACATTGGTAAAATAGGGGTGCACATTTATCATAAGGGTATGTGCTGCAGGTATGAGATGGAAATCTATACCCCATGGGGACTGGAATAAGGGTGCGATGAGATGGAAATCTATACCCCATGGAGACTGGAATAAGGGTGCGATGAGATGGAAATCTATTCCCCATGGAGACTGGAATAAGGGTGCGATGAGATGGAAATCTATTCCCCATGGAGACTGGAATAAGAGTGCGATGAGATGGAAATCTATACCCCATGGAGACTGGAATAAGAGTGCGATGAGATGGGAATCTATACCCCATGGAGACTGGAATAAGGGTGCGATGAGATGGGAATCTATACCCCATGGGGACTGGAACAAGGGTGCGATGAGATGGAAATCTAAACCCATGGAGACTGGAATAAGGGTGCGATGAGATGGAAATCTATACCCCATGGAGACTGGAATAAGGGTGCGATGAGATGGAAATCTATACCCCATGGAGACTGGAATAAGAGTGCGATGAGATGGGAATCTATACCCCATGGAGACTGGAATAAGGGTGCGATGAGATGGGAATCTATACCCCATGGAGACTGGAATAAGGGTGCGATGAGATGGAAATCTAAACCCCATGGAGACTGGAATAAGGGTGCGGTGAGATGGAAATCTATACCCCATGGGGACTGGAACAAGGGTGCGATGAGATGGAAATCTAAACCCCATGGAGACTGGAATAAGGGTGTGATGAGATGGAAATCTAAACCCCATGGAGACTAGAATAAGGGTGCGATGAGATGGGAATCTATACCTCATGGAGACTGGAATAAGGGTGCGATGAGATGGGAATCTATACCCCATGGAGACTGGAATAAGAGTGCGATGAGATGGGAATCTATACCCCATAGAGACTGGAATAAGAGTGCGATGAGATACCCCATGGAGACTGGAATAAGGGTGCGATGAGATGGGAATCTATACCCCATGGAGACTGGAACAAGGGTGCGATGAGATGGAAATCTAAACCCATGGAGACTGGAATAAGGGTGCGATGAGATGGGAATCTAAACCCATGGAGACTGGAATAAGGGTGCGATGAGATGGGAATCTAAACCCCATGGGGACTGGAATAAGGGTGCGATGAGATGGAAATCTATACCCATGGAGACTGGAATAAGGGTGCGGTGAGATGGAAATCTATACCCCATGGGGACTGTAACAAGGGTGCGATGAGATGGAAATCTAAACCCCATGGAGACTGGAATAAGGGTGCGATGAGATGGAAATCTATACCCCGTGGAGACTGGAATAAGAGTGCGATGAGATGGGAATCTATACCCCATGGAGACTGGAATAAGAGTGCGATGAGATGGGAACCTATACCCCATGGAGACTGGAATAAGGGTGCGATGAGATGGGAATCTATACCCCACGGGGACTGGAACAAGGGTGCGATGAGATGGAAATCTAAACCCATGGAGACTGGAATAAGGGTGCGATGAGATGGGAATCTAAACCCCATGGGGACTGGAATAAGGGTGGGATGAGATGGAAATCTATACTCTATGGGGACTGGAATAAGGGTGCGATGAGATGGAAATCTAAACCCCATGGGGACTGGAATAAGGGTGCGATGAGATGGAAATCTATACCCCATGGAGACTGGAATAAGGGTGCGGTGAGATGGAAATCTATACCCCATGGGGACTGGAACAAGGGTGCGATGAGATGGAAATCTATACCCCATGGAGACTGGAATAAGGGTGCGGTGAGATGGAAATCTATACCCCATGGGGACTGGAACAAGGGTGCGATGAGATGGAAATCTAAACCCCATGGGGACTGGAATAAGGGTGCGATGAGATGGAAATCTAAACCCCATGGAGACTGGAATAAGAGTGCGATGAGATGGGAAACTATACCCCATGGAGACTGGAATAAGAGTGCGATGAGATGGGAACCTATACCCCATGGAGACTGGAATAAGGGTGCGATGAGATGGGAATCTATACCCCACGGGGACTGGAACAAGGGTGCGATGAGATGGAAATCTAAACCCATGGAGACTGAAATAAGGGTGCGATGAGATGGGAATCTAAACCCCATGGGGACTGGAATAAGGGTGCGATGAGATGGAAATCTATACTCTATGGGGACTGGAATTAATGAGGTCGTGAATCTCACTATATCAGGGTCTCTCTCTCTTCAGTCACTTGCTCCAAATTCAATCATGCATGCGCTAGCTCACTAAGAAAGACTCTGACACAAGGTTCAGCTTCAATCTCAGTACATGCGTTATCCCCGGGGGCAACACAGGAACTGCCGAGTTTTTGTATTACAATCTATTTATATCAAAGTAGGCTAACACTAGCCAATCATTCAATGCCACACCTATTATGCGGCAAAGCTTATCCAATTATTACATTAGTTAGTAGAAAAAAGGCACAATGGGGGCGGGGGTCTTGTCGGCTGATGCAAGTTTCACAGGAATGCCGTGTGTCCTTGCTTTCTGAAGTTATGTTTCGTTTTCTCTGTAATCAGTCGGCTTTAGGTCACTTTGCTACTTCCTTATTGCGTGGGCGTGGGCGAGAGTCTGTGCAAGCGGAATTTCACAGTCACCTCGGATAGAAAACAGTATTAGTAAAAAAGCACAGCAAACAGATATAAGATGGAGACGAGTGGTTTCTATAAAGCATAGAGATATGATCTCCCATATTCTATCCTTCACAGTCCCCCCTAGAAACCACGAGACAAACATAATCTTATAAAAGTATTAAAAAAACTAAACCAAAAAGGATATACTTTCCCTATGACTAATCTTAACCTTAGAAAAACTACCTGAGGGTGTTGGTCGGCTGTTCATGAGCTTCTCTCATCCCCGACAACTGCTTGCTCGCTAAACTCGAAGACCTACAGAACATACACAAGGAGTCCCTTCCCTACCGACAAACAAACTAGGGTCTGGGAACTTGATTGGTCACCCCTGTCACTCCAGAGTACTATAGTGGACTGGTCTTATGTTCTCTCGTTTTTGTAATGGCATATTTTCATAACATTGGCACATTGCTCTTGTTCTCAAGGTTTTTGGCTTAGCTGAACCGCTCAATATCAATTGGAACTTCAGAAGAAAAAAAATGTATTTTAAACTAACATTCATTCCAACTTTCATACAGACAATAGACAATATCAGGCACCTAAGATGGATGCTGACTCAAAATGGTTGCTTAGATCCCAGTGCTGTTATGTCAGACCCCCCCCTCTTACGTCATATTCTCACTCTGTCACTCCCTCCTTTTTATTCTTAAAACATAGCTTTTGAGAATAAAGTTCATGATGATAGTCCAGGGATAACTTCAGAGGACAAGGGCGCGTGCCCTTCACTGTCATAGTCTCGTAAGGCGCTGCGGCCAATATGTCTTTTGATGAATTGAATAACTGTAGTCAGCATCTTCTTTCTTCACGGTACTGCTGTTTTCTGGCATCTGTAAAGAGTGGCATCCGATTGGGGGAGGGGGTCGCACACCTGTGGATCATACCTTTGCAACACGTGACACACACATATATGACAACAAGTAACACTCCCAAACACATCAAAACATTCAAAAAAAATTGCTCCAAGTGATCTAAGCCATTCACCTAACCCCAAGGGTGATAATCTGTCACTTCCCTTTGTAAACCTCTTTTGAATCTCTTGTATTTAATCTAGTTCATGCTGCACATTGCTACACTGATCTGAAATAAAAACACAACATTGTTCCTCAATTAGGACACATACCCCTCCTTTTGAAGCTAAAACATAGTCTAAAGCAATTCTGTTTTGTAAGGCCATAAGCCTGATCTGAACCTGTTCTTGGATTTTCAGAATCATCACAACATTCTATTACTGAGAATTGAGGGGGTTTGGTATCTGTGGAAGCTAATGCATGATCCTCACCCCTGCACGCATTGCATACATCAATCACTCAGAATATCAGAACAGACGATGTCTGCGATGGTCAACATGGCTGACTTATGATCCTTTCCTTGTGGCTGACACACGCCCCTGGGTGACCCCCTCCTTTCGGTGGAGGTGCAACACACTTCTGGATCAAAGTTTTGCTGCACATGACACATACATAGAGAGTGAAGAGTACTGCCAAAACACATACAAGAGCTTTCACAAGCCACGCTTCCAGGAAACCAATCCTCCCATCAAGGCTCAATTCTACATACACCTTAAATTTCTAACTTAACACACTCTAAAGAATAAAAATATTGAGTCTCTGAAAAATGAAATGTTCTGATAAAACCTGGCCTTAGCCTGGTGTCTTATTTTCCTCGTTGGTTAACGGTTAGAGTTTTGACTCGGCAAGACGTTAACTTGATGCGGCTGTACTTTAGGTGACTTTGGTCTTTGGTGGCGCTGGAACGTTTGGTGGAGCTGGAACGAGCTTTACTGTACTTTGGGTCCAGGAAAATGACTTTGCTACTTTGACTTTGCTGTATTGGTGGTTACTTTAGGCCTTTTCACCTGGGATGAAAAGCATGCTTGCGCAGGAAATATGTGACTATTAACCCCATCTCGAGTAGGTGCACTTTCAACGTTGCCTAGAGAGACTCAAAAAATGTATTAGTTGCATACAACTTATTGTTTTATTATCAATAATATGGTCCTTAATTCGTTCCTTTGGACTGCTGATAGTCATAAGTCATCCCATATGTGTCTCATAGGGAGATAATTTATACCTAGGACTAAATTCTTGTATCAATGTGTTTACTCCTGTCTTAGCATCCACATATAGACAGAGGTATTCCCTATTAATGTTCCTCAAATTAAAACTAAGTAGCCAATGTGAACTTGACTTTGATACAATCTAAGTTCCTGAAACTTTGGGGCCTCATCCCTTGCTAACCACTTGTTTCCATAATTAATTCTATCCTGTCTGCAGGCCATATCCCTAAGACCTGGGAAACTACCAGAGTTTGTCCCAATCTTCAAAAGTGGGGACAAAAAACACTGTCTCAAACTACAGGCCAATCTCTCTTCTCCCAATACTATCCACTGTTATGGAAAAATATTCCCTCCCAATTTAAGCAATTATTTTACCCATACAAATTTCCCTAGCCAATCCCTATCTGGCTTTTACCCCAAACACTCCACTGTAACTATTCTGCTAAGAAATTGAAATGCCTTCTACATAATGCATACCTTATTCACTTATGTAACTGCTTTTGAAACGATGTATCCCCTGTATTTAACCCTATACACACGACACACCCACAAATGAGAGGTGACTCCCAAATTCACCACTTCCTGGCAAACCCATTCTAGATTAAACAGCAATTTATACAATAACCACTGCTTACGGACACCTTTGGAAAAAATAAATGGTTAAAAGTTATAACATACATCACATATTCAGTTAATAGACAAATGATTTTGTATAAGACTTCACACTAATGTCTTGCTTTATATAATCTCTTTGCACAGTGCTGAGCACATGGTCAGCTTTATAATTTTAAAGACACTCTGCATATTCATCTGACTAAAGAAAAAAATATTTTCTATAAGACTTGTTTCCGGGCAAAGAGCCATCTTGTTTCTGGGCGTTTCGCCAATTGACCCTGAAAAGATAAAATAAAGGTACACCACAGCTTCTTCCTGAAAAATAATAATTATTAGCTTGGAACTTTTGCTTAAAGTTTAAATACATGGAGCTTTATCCAGAGCCCTAAGAACTACATTTTTTATGACCTTTCAAAAATTAACCAACAGGCTTTTATATAGCTGAGGTTTATATAACTTCTTAACACACAAATAATGTCACACGCTCATACTATTTCCCTACACTCAGTTTTTTTAATGCTTTCTGTTTTGAACTTTTATAGTTTCACTGACTTCATTCACTACAAATTTATGCTATCCTGTTGCAATTCTGTCCTTTCTCAAGCTACACAAACCTATTTCTCTCCATTAGTCAACACTCACAAGTCTAACCCTCACTAACTCTTCCTTCATCTCACCTCAGGACTTTTCTGACTATTTTGAGGATATGGAGGGGGAGGGTCAACTTTAAGGGTAGAAGGTGTAGTTTTGTCACTTTCGGGTACTTTCATATAACAGTAACTTTTCTTATCTTTCCCTCCACATTCTATTTCAGTGAAACCTTCCTTTTGAAGCTCAATAGCCACACTCAAAAATTTCTCAGCATTCTCCCACAATCCTCCATCTTTCAACATTCCTTTACATGCCTGGATTCTATCTTTCAACATTTTTGGTTGCAACCTTCCCGTAGAGGGTAAATCCAATATTTTAAACAACAATTTACATTTCTAGGAGACTCTTGTCTTCCAGCGTTCCCCGTGATTCTGATATCATTTTAGACCATATGCTGGGTTGTAACCTCCCCGAGGACGGGACTCCAGCCAGTTTATACAGATTAGCAGCATTTTTGATATATTTCTTTCCTTCTCGAGTGCGGACTAAATCTAGTGCTGTCTGTGCCCCTGTGGGCAACACATGTTTTTTCTTAAATAAGTGCAACATCTCTGAATTCTCTGTTCGTCCCACTAATATCTCGTGGCCGGTCCTGTGTCACCGTCTCGAGGGAACCACTGGTTGGGTTACCGCCCTCAGACGTTGGGTCCCTGACCCCAGACACCCGGTACCGGAGACAGAGTACTATCTCTACGTCTCGAGGGAACCACTTTTCCAGGTTACCGCCCTCAGAGCATCAGTGCCTGTCCTGTTCCCCTTTACTGGGCTGACAGCCTGCACTTCTCGGTGCCTGTCCTGTTCCCCTTTACTGGGCTGACAGCCTGCACTCTCATTCAGGGATTTTGCAATTACTGGTCAGAAAATCAATCAGACAACCCGCAGTCTATCTCCCATTACTACCCACTCGGTCACCTAAATTCCCAACACTAATGCATTAATACACCTACATATACGACCTCCAGTCAGTCGACAAAAATCCCACTCCACTTCGGGCTCCCACTTGCGGCACTGACTAGCATATATAACATGTAAACATTCGTACAATTTAGCAACTTATAGGTGACCACAAGCAACTGAAGAGTATGATATTTTTAACAGTTCTAAACAGAGCGCGACTCTAAAGATCACACCGTTGTATCACATCAACGTGAGTGAAAGACCTAAACAGATTATACTACCTAGGCAGCAACCCACCGACTTGTCATAGGCAAGATAACACACAAATTGTATGCAAGAGCTTACCTTGACAATGAGGGTGATCAGTCCTCGGTTCGGTGTGTCACGGTCTCTGCAGCAAAATCAGCGACAGGTCAGTCTCTCGTGGTGAGCCGGAGTCACTCTCCCCCCCTTTCACGTTGGGCGCCAAATAATGAGGTCGTGAATCTCACTATATCAGGGTCTCTCTCTCTTCAGTCACTTGCTCCAAATTCAATCATGCATGCGCTAGCTCACTAAGAAAGACTCTGACACAAGGTTCAGCTTCAATCTCAGTACATGCGTTATCCCCGGGGGCAACACAGGAACTGCCGAGTTTTTGTATTACAATCTATTTATATCAAAGTAGGCTAACACTAGCCAATCATTCAATGCCACACCTATTATGCGGCAAAGCTTATCCAATTATTACATTAGTTAGTAGAAAAAAGGCACAATGGGGGCGGGGGTCTTGTCGGCTGATGCAAGTTTCACAGGAATGCCGTGTGTCCTTGCTTTCTGAAGTTATGTTTCGTTTTCTCTGTAATCAGTCGGCTTTAGGTCACTTTGCTACTTCCTTATTGCGTGGGCGTGGGCGAGAGTCTGTGCAAGCGGAATTTCACAGTCACCTCGGATAGAAAACAGTATTAGTAAAAAAGCACAGCAAACAGATATAAGATGGAGACGAGTGGTTTCTATAAAGCATAGAGATATGATCTCCCATATTCTATCCTTCACAGAATAAGGGTGCGATGAGATGGAAATCTAAACCCCATGGGGACTGGAATAAGGGTGCGATGAGATGGAAATCTATACCCCATGGAGACTGGAATAAGGGTGCGGTGAGATGGAAATCTATACCCCATGGGGACTGGAACAAGGGTGCGATGAGATGGAAATCTAAACCCCATGGGGACTGGAATAAGGGTGCGATGAGATGGAAATCTAAACCCCATGGAGACTGGAATAAGAGTGCGATGAGATGGGAATCTATACCTCATGGAGACTGGAATAAGGGTGCGATGAGATGGAAATCTAAACCCCAGAGCATGGGGAATGGAACTAAGGGGGCGCTGCCGCCGCTCCCACCCCTGGGTTTATATGTTTTTACATAATTGGATATGTATTTAATTGTAACTGTCATATGTGCAACTGCACCACTCAAAAAATTGTTCCTGCAAGCCTGCCCCAGAGAGATCAGTCTCTAAGGCTGCATCCATAGAAGGACAAGCAGCGCTGAGGCGTGCTCAGGCTTTGGAGTTTTCAGCCGAGCGCCAAGCTGTTTTTCAGCACGCTGTCGGCTGAAAACATCCAATCAGCCTTAAGCAGCGTCAACGTTACTGCGCCGTGACGTCGGCGCTGTGACATGGACGTCAGTGCGTCAGGGGCGATTGGCCCAGCGACGTCACTGCCCCGCCTCCAACCACCTCAACCCGGCTCCCTTCGTGCACGCTGGCTCGCCGGCAAGTCCATGCAATCGCGCTGACTGAAGCAGACGAGCCTCAGCGTTAGCGCGCCTCCGCTCTCCCCACACCTCTATGGCCCGGGCCTAAGGCTTAGTTTGTAGTCTGCCAAGAACGATCCTACAACCATGATTTGTTAGCTTGACAATGTTATGTGCTACCTTCAGTAATAATACTGGGAATGTGTAAGCCATGTGTATATTTAATTTAAAAAATGCTTTAATGATTTTCCTGAATGCAGAAGATAAACATGCCCATAGCTCTCAAATGGTAGTGCAGTAACATGGAAAGATCTTAACTTGGAGAGATGGGGGATAGGGCCACCTAATCTACCAATCATCCTTACTTTAACATGTCCGTCTGGTCTTCTTTTCAGTCTTCATTTCCCCAATCCGCAAGACACATCTGAGCCATGCCCCATCATGTTTGCATTCGTATTTTAGTAAGAAATGTTGCCCCTGCAACTCTGCAAACACATCAACATCTGTCATTCTTTGAACAGACTCAAAGTATGGTTTTATTACTGAATACATAAATATCAATTTATATGATTATTTTTTTCCAGCTAAAGGCTGAAGTTGCAAGAGAAGTGGCTAATGCAAGGAGAAAACAGCACCTCTCATCCTTACAATACTATTGTGCCTTAAACGCTCTTCAATACCGAAAGAGAACTGCAATGTTGGACCCTATACTTGGATGTACTCAAGGACAGGTAGGGCTGTAATTGTCATGCCAATCATTGGACTTCAAAAACAAATGCTGGTTTGTATCAGTGGCATGCAAATACACTACTTTAAGAGCCACTATGGGTTTTTTATGTGTTTTTTATGTAAGAAAATAGTACAGTAAATGTGGGCCGATATGACAAAGGTTTGGCATTTGTTCAACAAATGAAAATGTCACGGTAGCATATGCAGATGTCTATGATAGGACTGCAACCCTGCTTTTCACCATTTTTCATACAGTGTTACTCACAGACAGCGGTTTTGACCTTTTGGGTCTCATCAGTGTGAGGCTGGTTATACTGGCTTTGCAATGTGAAGCTGGATAGGTTTCAACCGCACCTTAAATAAAATATGGTGTTATGGTGGGTTAAAAAAGTGACAAAATCCCTCCACAGTATAGCATACAGTAAATGAAAATATCACTAGTGAGCACATTCACATGTCTCAGACAGGTCTGCAGCCCTGCATTTCCTAATTATCTCTTAGAATACAGTGCTTTCACTGCAGCAAGGGATTCTGGGAAATTACATGCAAATGAGCACACTGTCAGCTTTTGCTTCAAATCCATTTTGACATGGACTCTTATAAGCGTATGCCTGCTGCATTACGCAGATTTTCAGCACAGCCTGAGTTAAAGTGCATAGCTAGTAACCCTACTCACAGACAGTTGTTCCAACCTTTTGAGTCTCATCAGTGTGAGGCTGGTTTGACATGTGAGGCATTTTGTTCAATAAATACATCACCCTTCTTTTGAATTCAAATGCACGTAATTCCTTTAAATAATATATGGATTGTAGGTTACAAAATCAATATTTTGGAAATTATAGAGGTTGCTGGTTTCTGTAAATCAGTACCCATATCTCGTTATTGTGTATCCCATATGCCATCACGAACTATAAACTTATCAGGGGTCTTGTTTGTCAAAGATGAAATAGTTTATGGGGAAATGTGACCGATAACCGTGTGTCTATATAGCTACCATTTTGATTGGTATTTCACACATCCTGGTAGATGAATAGAGGAAAGAAAATCGGTAATGCTATTGGAATACAAAAGACTTTTGATTCCAGGGTATGAATATAATCCTACATTGTTTTGTTATAGCATTGTGTATGAGGCTCTAAAAGTCACACGTCAGTGTCTGTGATATGTGAAACTTCACATTACACATGCATAACGGACTCGTTCTCTTGAACACTTTATGTTCCTTGTTTTGCAGGTTACGTTTTTAAAGAAAGGATCTGAAATGTTTTCCAAAAGAATGGATGGCTTTTTATCTTCTGTGTCAAGCATGATTGAACGGTAGGGTATGGAGGCATATAACAATTAGCATGATGTTTTTCAATGCGTTGTACAATACTCCTAGTTCAGCCTCTTACTAGAGAGGAGTGTCTCAGCGTGTAAAGACACTTTGTGAACAAGAATGCGGAGTTTGAACCTGGTTCTATCCTGATGTCTGCTCCTTGTGAGCTTAGGCAGTCACTTTATCTCCCTGTGCCTCAGGCACCAAAAACATAGATTGTAAACTCATCTGGGCAGGGCCTGTGTCTTTAGAAATTCCCTTGTGCTGTCTTACTATACTGTAATTGTGAAGCGCTTTATTTATTTATTATTATTTATTTATAAAATATTTTACCAGGAAGTAATACATTGAGAGTTACCTCTCGTTTTCAAGTATGTCCTGGGCACAGAGTTAAGACAAATAATACATGGTTACAAATTCAGTTACATAAGTTACATACAGTTCCATTGGGAGAAAAGCACTATATGAAATAATAACTTTATTATTACTAGTTAATGTTTTAAATGGGGATCTTTTTCAGTTGTATACACGTATTGACTGCATCAAACACTGAAACAGTTTTGCGTATTTTTATTGTGGTCTACAAATGTTACTACTTAATTTGGTATAAAAACACATTTTATGCGTCCTACATTATGAAATTATGTATGGGAGCATAGAAATGTTAGGAAAGATTACATTACCAGAATCAGAAAATAAATGTATATAAGTGAAATATGTACTAACAAAAATAGTGGAGTGTTTGGTACGTGAATTTTTGATTCTTTGCAGATTGATCCAAATTATGCTACAGACCAGGGAATTACTATGTGTATTGGTTGCAAGACATATATTAACTAATTTCAGTGGGTTATAACGAATCTTCCAGTGCTGGGAGGTGTCTTATGGCAGCAAATTGCTTAGTAAATATGGGCCTACACCTATCAAGGCTAATCACATTAATCGAAAAATAAGAATATCTTCAATCTTCTAATAAAATTACCACTTTTGCGCACATTAAAATGTCTCAAACCGGTGTGCAGCCCGGCTTTTCACCATTATCTCTTAGCATACAATACTTCCAATGTAGCCAGGGATTCTGGGTAATGACATGCAAATGAGCAGTCAAAGTGTGTC
Source organism: Ascaphus truei (assembly GCF_040206685.1). Classification (NCBI taxonomy): domain Eukaryota; kingdom Metazoa; phylum Chordata; class Amphibia; order Anura; family Ascaphidae; genus Ascaphus; species Ascaphus truei. The sequence goes on from NC_134487.1 coordinate 123,071,945, forward strand.
ATTCTTTGCTTCTTATCCATTTTAACACGGACCCCTATAAGAATATGCCTGCCATATTACCCAGCTTTTCAGCACAGCATGGGTTAAAGAAGTGCATATCCAGTAACCCTATCCACAGACAGCTGTTTCCACCGTTTAGGTCTCCTCATACGTGACGTTGGTTACTGGCTTGGCAATGGGAAGTTGCTAGAGGCTTTGTATTTATACTCCAGCTACCAATGGGTTGAAATTTTAAAGCAACAATGCCTGCATAATCTTATGTGAGTTTAACTAGTGTAATAGTATCTTGCCCTCAAACTATGTCGGGCTGCTTATTTTTATGATTTTCTTTTGTTAAAAGTCATGATTTTTTTAATCTCTGATGTTACCATGGTAACCTTTAGACTGTACGAGTTCTGTGGAGAGCTCCACTTTAACCTCCCGGACACGTAACATTTCAATCGCTATTATCTCCTGAATGGAGCATCAGATTGTAAAAATGAAAACATGTTGATCAGCGGGGAATGCTGCTTTAGCCCTAGGGGCCATATTTGCTAAGTGCTGATATTCCATACAGATTCGGCCTTAAGGTGTCGTTCAGCCCGGGTAAGAGACTTTTAGAATAACACACCTCAGTAAATATAGGCTTAGATTTCTTAGGCCTTGGTGTACATGACAACTTTGGGAAGGGATAAACTTTAGGAACATTATTATTATTATTTCACTGGTTGATGTGCTATTAAATGGTAGTGATAATGTCCCAGCGGAAAGTTGGTTACATTAGAGGCAATCATTGGGCTCTATTTTAAGAAGCTGTGTGATGTATTTATACTGTAACAGGAAAGAAGAGGTTATTTGAATATAAATCTATATATGTTGTCATTTTAATAAAAAAGGACGATGGCATTAAACGCCTCCCGTCTTCGTTTACAGGTGGTTAAAAGTTGTTTCAATTAAGTGATTTGGCCAAGAAGTGACTAGGGCTGGAAATTAATCAGAAAGACAAACTTCCGTCACATACCTGTGTAATTGGAAAACACATGAAGTTTAATTTTACGATGGTGTCTGTGTCTTTATAACAAGGAAGCAGCAAAATAAAATGTGATCTGTAATTTTTTTTTTTTTATTACCATTTACAAAGTAAAATGTAATGTTGGACACAACTCAAAGTAAATAGTACAGCATGTTCCATGTGTTACAGGATACGGGGAGAGCTAGATGCAGAAGCGGAGGCCATGAGAATTTCTCAACAAGAGCTGCTCTCTGGCAGTGAATCTGTTTATACTCCGGATTATGATGTTTCCTCTCCTGTTATCAACAGAAACCTCATACAGAAGGCTGGCTATCTCAACATGAGGAGGTAAAGAGGACAGCCCATTCACTCTCAGCATGCTCTGAAATGTGCATCTACTGTGTGTCACTTTTTTACCCACCACCAGCTTCACAATGCAGACTCCGTGACCAATCTAAAATTGAGTCCAAAAGGACCAAACTACTCTGAGTGGCTCCCGCTCCACTAATTGAGCATTTTCCTTGTCCCAGGCGTAGCCGTATAAGCGCATTGATGCAGCAGACAAAAAGCTCCAAGGAAGTCATAATAAAAAGGATATGATGTTAAAAGTGACGCACCCACTTTGTGCTTATTTTCACGCCACTACCCAGAATCCTTGCCTGCAGTTTAACCCAGAGGCAGATTTCCCGCAAGACTGCCTAGGCTATATCCTAGAGTGGCAATTTTACGGGGGGCCAATGTTGTGTGTTGAGAAGGGGGTCTTGCCTTCTACAGAGCGGTCCCCCTCCTGCAGCGTCCCATTGTCATGGTGACCCGTCGTCAAATGATGCAGCGCCCTACCAAGACGATGCGTTGCATGACAACGCAGCATCAGATAATGTCGCTACGCTGCGGAGGAGGACCGCCCCTGAGCCTATAGGCAGCAAAAAGGTAAGTCCGGCACTGCTTTAACCAGTATATAATGTGATAACGTATGCAAATGCACTTGTGGGTATTTTGTCTTTGCTGGAAATTCTATGACATTTCCCATTCTAAATTTTGAGGTAGTCCCTCCTAGGACCAAAGTGGACAAATAGCAGAGGAATGTACACCAAAAAAAGAAGCGAACTGTGGGTGACTGACACCATTTTAAACTGTATAAGTATTTTTAGAATTTTTTTTTTATGTTTAATACCTCCAGAGTAACCAAATGCTTTGGAATGTTTTTATAGTCTTTACCTAATGTTCTAATAGTAATGTATTTATTTGTAATCGGCTGTATGTACATGGATATTGTTCATCCCGAGTCCTCCCCCTTTTTTTTGTTTTATTTGACTTATGATGGCAACATAATTAGTTTAAAGAGATCATTAGAAATAACAATAATTACCAGATAATATTTGAATAAAACATGACTGGAAAATAGAATTTAACTATTTTTTATACATGAAGTTAAAAAAAATATTTTAAGGCAATGGAGTCTTTATACGAAAATCCTTGACATTAATAAATTATTTTAAAAAAACAGAAAATGTCTCCGCTATGTGGGACTGCGCCTTTAAAGGCATTGAGCATTCTGTTTGATGTTCTCTTTTATATTTCATACAGTGATCTTTTACACAGTCAAATAACGAATTGTTCAAAAGCAGACGGCGTGTGTACTCTGAGAGTCCCCAGCAGTCTAAAACACAGCTCTCTTCTCCTTTGGTTTGGTGCCATATACACAGTATGAGTGTGCAGCCTCTTGTCAATGTCTCTGGATTCTTGAACTAGAGACAACCAGATATGGGCTGTTGTGGCAGATTGGCTCAGTTTTCAAAGTTATGAAGCTTGTTTCAAAAGCTCAAGGACGGAATAGATTTTTACTCACTCTGTGCATGCCACTGAAATGTAGCTTGATGCACCGTCCCAACCATATTAATGCTTTTCTCTGTTTTTACTTTTCTTTTTTTTTCTTTGTCTCTGCACCCATCAGTAAAACCGGCTTAGTCACTACATCATGGGAAAGATTGTATTTCTTTACGCAAGGAGGAAACTTGATGTGTCAGCACAGAGGAGAAGTGGCTGGAGGGTTGATTCAAGACCTGGACAATTGCTCTGTCATGGCAGTGGATTGTGAAGATAGACGATACTGTTTTCAGATCACGGCTCCCACCGGCAAATCGTATGAGTTGAAGGTTTTAGGGTTTCCTTGCACAAATTCATAATGGCTTAGAATGACAGAGCTAGAATTGTCTGCTTTTCAACATGCTTATATTCAATGTGATCTCTTGAACATGAACTGCTATTTTAATTTAGGTTACTGAGCATGTACAACTGTCCTTGGGTATTGCACATGCTGGTACCATATCCCTGGACTTATGCAGTTTTTTGCATCAAATCCTGATAATACTGTTGCGACTGACATTTTATCCCATCTTTCTCCTGGCAGATGGGCCTTCGTGAAAGGCTTTAGCTTTCTGAAAATATGTGTAAAAACCAGTGAGTCTCGAGTGTGAGATAACCAGACTGGTAATGCATTAAGCAAAGTCTTACTTAGCAACTTACTGTAACAGTAAGTGGCATTGCAGCTTTACATGAACTTTTGACTTTCAGGGAGCACATCTGTTACAGTAAGCACTGGCTTCTGTAACTATAGCAAGCTCCAGCTTTACAAGAATGGGTTAAGTCAAACCATTCACCACCTAGTCAAACAAAAGATGTTGCAGCTGTAGGCTATTGTCAGCATGGCTTTGTTCTACAAGCAGCTCTATTTCTTCCTGCTGTTGACATACAGTACATAAGTAATATTTATTTTATGCATTTTTGTCTTTCTTAGGAGCCTCATCCTCCAAGCAGAGGGAAAAAGGGAATATGAGGAGGTAATAGTTTTAGGCATGAGTACGGCTTCGTTCATCTTTTTTCCCATGTATCAATAAAATTATAGTTAATTTTCCCTGACTCTTAGAGGGTAATTTACCAAAGTCAAAACAAGGGCAAATAAACATCACCAGATTTATTAAACAACAACATTCTAATGGAAACCAATGGGGTTTTGTGCTTAGTTTTGCCCTGGTTTTGAGGCCTGCGACGTTGAAAAGTGACCCTATTAATATTTTGTCCAAACAATAAAAAACATTTTTTTTTTTAAATCTACTTTAAAATGTTCACATTTGTTCCAGAAGTTGCCTGCACTGGTACATCTCTACTGTGCAAAAACAGACAGGAAAGATCAGCATTTAAATGAATGACAATAAATAGCATGTTCCAACGCATTTTCATTCCTCAGCATTGAGCATCAGGAACTACTAGTTTATTATTTACAGCAGAAACGGTCATTAGCCAATGTATAGTATCCATTAGCATGTTGATGAATATATCTCAAAGTTTCTTGAAATTAAAAAGATGTTTATTATTCTCAGAAAGCACAGGAAGTCTGTGGGTTACTGCCAGAAATAGAGCTGTGAGGGGCTGTGTAAGTGACATTACACTCTAACATGATGCCAGGATTGCAAAGAGATTAAAGGATTTACCGGGTCACACAAGGCTTATTTGTAACCCGGTGCCATCGGGGCAATTTATGAATTGAACATCCGGTTGAATGTTGTGTTTTGTTGTAAATAACCCAAAGGGATTTCTTTTTCCACCTAGTGGATTTCTGCTATCAACAATATTTCCAGACAGATCTATTTAACAGATAACCCAGAGGTATTTTATTTACTACAGCATCTTAAGCGCACAGCCTGTCAGACTTTGTAAGACTTGCACTTGGTTTCATTCTTTGATTCTCTGACTTCTGGCAGGCAGTAGCGATCAAGTTAAATCAGACCGCACAACAGGCAGTGACTCCCATCACCAGCTTCGAGAAAAGACTGGAAAACCTACAACCCAGGTAACCCAACCACCCCTCATAAGGTGTCAGAATGCCTGAGAGACCCAACTTGGAACAGACAGACATGAGTAATGCTGACGTGCATGCTGGGTAGCCTGTTTGCCTCATGCTTACTTTGGGAGCTATGTTGGCTCTTTGCATAACGCATTATTTCCTGATTCTCACTCCATTACTTGCCTTTTGTCTTCACCAGAAGGCAGATCATTCTAGTCAGTCATGGTCATACCGTGCTAACCAGTTTATAGTAGAGAACCAATGACTTTTCCTCACAAATAGCTCTCTGACCCCGCATACACATTAACACAATTCAACCCACATATGTGTGACACCAGCAAGAAGAGCCACTACACAAAGTTGTTCAGATGGTTCCTTATGTTGGCAAACTATAAATAGTATGAAAATACTTTGGCTCCTCTCAATACAGCCTCCTTCTCAATCACTGATTATTTGCTGATCATTTTGCGATGCAAAGTTCTAGTATCCCTATTTGTGCTGGGGTAACGAGAAAGTACTTTATTGGTGAACAATTGGTCCATTTTTATCATATGGCCCATAAGTACGTTATTGCTTCTGGTCTCTAAAACTTCACAGTAAATTGTAAAAGAAACATCTTGTAACCGAAACCTCATTTCTATCAACGAGAGAATGCATAAGCCACTTTAAAAGTACTAATTTACACACACCCCTACAAATCCTCCTCACACATCCTCTTTCTATCCATGCTTCTCCTCCTTGCTTCTGGGGATATCTCTCCCAATCCTGGTCCCTGTCTTATTTCAACTTGCTCTCGTCCTCGCCTCCCACATGCAACTTCTACTCCTTCTGGTGTCAACCCCTCCAACCTCATATCCATCCCCTGCCACCCTCCCTCCTCTCTCCCTTTCTCCTGTGCCCTTTGGAATGCTCGCTCCCTCTCTAACAAGTTCCTCTCTGTACATGACTTCTTTCTCTCTCACTCTCTGCTCCTATTTGCTATAACTGAGACCTGGTTCACTCAGTCTGACTCTGCTCTGGAAGCTGCCCTCTCCTATGGTGGCCTTTCCTTCTCCCACACTCCGCGCCCTGATGGCAGGGGTGGAGGCGTGGGGCTCCTGCTCTCCTCTGTCTGCCGTTACCGAACCCTTCCTATTCCCCCCTCTCTTGCTTTTCCCTCCTTTGAGGCTCACACTGTCCAGATCTTCTCTCCTCTCCCTGTTCATGTGGCGGTCATCTATCGCCCACCTACCTCTACTCATCCCCCTTCTGCTTTTCTCTCTCACTTTGAATCCTGGCTCTCTTTCTTTCTCTCCTCAGACTCCCCTGTTCTTCTCCTTGGGGACTTCAATTGCCACATTGATGACCCCTCTCTCTCTTGGGCTTCCCGCTTTCTTTCTCTTACCTCTTCTTTTGGCCTTCAACAGTGGACTGCAGCCAGCACCCACAAGGATGGCCACTACTTAGACCTGGTTTTCACTAAAAACTTCTCTCTCTCTGATTTCTCCATTTCCCCTTTTCCTCTCTCTGACCATCATCTCATCTCATTCTCTTTATCTCGCTTCTCCCCTTCTCCACCTCCATCTACACCCCGGTTCTGCAGAAACCTGCGCTCTATTCACTTACCTGACTTTGAGTCCACTTTACACTCCTCCCTCTCCTCTCTCAGCTCTGCTACAGACCCTGACAACCTGGTCAGGAACTACAACTCTGTCTTGTCCTCCTCTCTTGATCTACATGCCCCGCTTTCTCTCTGCCGCCCTCGCCCTTCTAACCCTAGACCCTGGCTAAATTCCCACACACGCATGCTGCGTTCCTCCACTCGTTCCTCTGAACGCCTCTGGAGGAAGTCTCACACTCTCGCAGACTTCCTTCACTACAAATTTATGCTATCCTGTTTCAACTCTGCCCTCTCGCAAGCTAAACAAGCCTACTTTTCTGCACTAATCAACATGCACAAGTCTAACCCACGCCGACTGTTCTCTGTCTTTGATACTCTACTCAAACCACCCTCAGCTGCCTCTCCTTCCTCCATCTCCGCTCAGGACTTTGCTGACTATTTTAAGGAAAAGGTGGAATCCATACGGCAGAACATCCCCTCTGTTTCTTCCCCCCATCCTACACCTCTTCCTAACTCTCCTCCTACCTTCCTTGAGTCTTTTTCCACTGTCTCAGAGGAGGATGTGTCGCTGTTGATCTCCTCTTCTCCCTCTACCACTTGCCCTCTTGACCCCATTCCCTCCCATCTCCTAAAACCTCTAGCTCCTACTATAATCCCTACGCTTACACACATTTTTAACTCCTCCCTCTGCTCTGGAACCTTTCCATCCTCCTTCAAACATGCAAAAAGTCATACCATTACTCAAAAACAGCAAGCTTGACCCTACCTGTCTTTCTAACTATCGACCTGTCTCCCTCCTGCCTTTTGCCTCTAAATTACTTGAACGTCTTGTATTCTCTCGCTTGCTCCATTTTCTCAACACCTATTCTCTCCTAGACCCTCTACAATCTGGCTTCCGCACTGCTCACTCCACCGAAACAGCCCTCACCAAAATAACTGACGACCTCCATGCTGCCAAAGACAGAGGTCATTACACTCTGCTCATATTACTCGACCTCTCTGCAGCATTTGACACCGTGGACCACCCTCTTCTCCTCCACATTCTCCATACTCTAGGTATTCGGAACAAAGCTCTATCCTGGATCTCATCCTACCTCTCCCATCGTACTTTTAGTGTCTCTTCTGCTAACACCTCCTCCTCCTCTATTGATCTCTCTGTGGAGGTACCCCAGGGCTCTGTCCTGGGACCTCTTCTCTTTTCTCTGTACACACTCTCTCTAGGTGACCTAATAACATCTTTTGGGTTTAATTATCACCTCTATGCCGACGACACACAAATATACTTTTCAACACCTGACCTTACACCTGCTGTACAAACCAAAGTTTCTGAATGTCTCTCTGCTATATCATCCTGGATGGCCCTCCGACGCCTTAAACTCAACATGGCTAAAACAGAGCTCCTCATACTTCCTCCCAAACCTGGCCCTACTACTTCCTTCCACATTACTGTTGGAACTACAATCATTCACCCAGTAGCCCAAGCACGCTGCCTAGGGGTCACACTCGACTCCTCTCTCACATTCGCCCCTCACATTCAAAACATTTCTAAAACTTGTCACTTTTTCCTCCGCAATATAACTAAGATACGCCCTTTCCTCTGTTGTTCGACTGCTAAAACTCTGACTCAGGCCCTCATTCTCTCCCGTCTTGATTACTGTAACCTCCTGCTGTCTGGCCTTCCTGCCTCTCACCTGTCTCCCCTACAATCTATCCTAAATGCTGCTGCCAGAATCACTCTACTCTTTCCTAGATCTGTCTCAGCATCTCCCCTCATGAAATCCCTCTCCTGGCTTCCGACCAAATCCCGCATCTCACACTCCATTCTTCTCCTCACTTTTAAAGCTTTACACTCTTCTGCTCCTCCTTACATCTCAGCCCTAATTTCTCGCTATGCACCATCCAGACTCTTGCGTTCTGCTCAAGGATGTCTACTTTCTACCCCCTTTGTATCTAAAGCCCTCTCCCGCCTTAAACCTTTTTCACTGACTGCCCCACACCTCTGGAATGCCCTTCCCCTCAGTACCCGACTAGCACCCTCTCTATCCACCTTTAAGACCCACCTTAAGACACACTTGCTTAAAGAAGCATATGAATAGCACTGTGGATATTCTGAACACAGGATACATAAAGCTTGGCCCCCTGCAGACGCACTTACTAGAACTCCCTCCTACTGTCTCTGTACGTTCTCCCTACCTACCAATTAGACTGTAAGCTCCTCTGGGCAGGGACTCCTCTTCCGAAATGTTACTTTTATGTCTAAAGCACTTATTCCCATGATCTGTTATTTATATTATCTGTTATTTATTTGATTACCACATGTATTACTACTGTGAAGGGCTATGTACACTAATGGCGCTATATAAATAAAGACATACAATACAATACAATACAATACAAGAGTGCTGTTTTCTTAAAGCTGACAGAAAATCAGCACCTTTTTGAAGGCATGGAAAGCCGACATAACCAAAAACAGTGTCTACTAAAGCAGAACTTCAAGATGCATTTTACTTAAAAAATATTAGTGTAAAATCTCCGGCAAATGTATTTTATTGTTGTCCTGGAAACAAAAAGGCCTATTATATGCATTACACCTGCTCGCCATCCAACTCAGGTCGGGCTCTGTGCCTGTGCAGCCACGCTGTAGTTCAGGTGTGGACAACCCCAGTCCTCAAGGGCCACCAAGAGGTCATGTTTGCAGGATATCCCTGCTTCAGCACAGGTGGTGCAGTTATAATGACTGAGCCACCTGTGCTGAAGCAGGGATATCCCAAAAACCTGACCTGTTGGTGGCCCTTGAGGACTAGAGTTGGCCACCCTTGCTCTAGTTGCTTGTCTATATTGATGTTTTTGTGACTTCAGCATAATTCAATATATCCCGACGCTTCAAGTCAATGAAAGTTTTCGGCTGATTGCACAGATCCTATTGAAATAGCCCGTTGGGGTAAGAAAGCTGCAAGGGAAGAAAAGGGGAAATGTAAACCTAAAACAATAGCATTTAATAGCATTTTATGCATGTAAGCATCCAATGCATTGAACAGAAACTACACCATACATAGCCTCATCGAACCAATGGAGGATCGCAGATTGTAGTTTGTGTTTTGTTTAATACTGGTTGTGTGTTGCATTTCTATAGTGAGAGTGTGAAGCAGACAGAACTAGAAAATGAGAACCATGACCATGCAACAGATGAGCCATCCCATGAACCTGAACCTGTACAACTAATAGCCCCCGGGACCCCCATTCAGTTTGACATCGTACTGCCTGCGTCTGAATTCCAGGACCAAAACAGAAGCAGCAGGTACAACAAGTTTAATATTGTCTTACATTTCCACTGTGTCTGCTGCTCTTCATATACAGCACTTAGCCCCTTTGATGCAGGGGGCCAGCAATGCATTGTGCATTGTGTTGCTGGACCCCTGGCAGCAAAGAGATTGTGGATATATCACTTCTTGACATCACAACTTGACCCTTTTATTGTTACATGGGACTGCCATGCAGACCAGGGCACATCAGGAGACAAACAGTCCCGCCAAACCTTCACAACCTGTTCTTGGAAAGTGTGTAAGAAGAAGTAATGTGTTTGATATTTCTACAATATGGCCTCGGTTATGAGTGTTTTGTCTCTTCCTTTTTTCAGGCGCACAAATCCATTTGGGGAGTCTGAAGATAACAGTGAAAAGTGTGCAGAGGAAGGTAAAGCCCAGCAGGGGGTGCGCTGGGGGACATTGGTGTTACTGGCAACCAGTTTTATATCCATTATTGTGATTAATAAATACATTTCTAAGTACAATTCATGATTACTCTTATGAAAATATATATATACATATATATGTAGCACCTGTTCTCCCCCCCCCCCCCCCCCCATGCCACGGAAGATCTGGCCACTGCATGCGTGTTTCCCTGGGTACTGTACTGTAGCTCACCTGCTGGTTCAGGAGGTCTGAGTTGCTCCACGGTTGGAGTTTGGGAGCAGCAACAGGGCAGGCTTTCTTGTGGTTCTTACTGTGCAGCGCCTCCATCCCGTGAGGATCCTGCTGGGTGCAGGATGGTCCCTACAGGTAATAATCCGTTCCAATAATCACACACCATAGTTGGTCCAACAGCAGTTTTATTGTACAACAGCATGATTGTCCTCCAGCCCTGGAGCAGACCCCCAGGGCTTGAGGCCCCAAGAGCCCCTCCCTATCACACCGTCCCAAAATTATCAACACTCAATTTGGTGGAGTGTCAGCTTTTATACCTGGGGGAAGGGCTTGTAACCCCGCCCCATAACAGAGCAGGTCCAGGTACTGACAGGCATCACACCATATACATGTGACCCAGTCAGTACCCTCCCCAGGTATAACACTCCAACTGAAGGTTTACGCCTGCCCCTGGATAAGGCAACATAGTACCCATTCCAGGCTGCAACTGCAGGATAGGCCCTGACAGGAGTTGAACCCCAACACTGCCTGTATCTATCAGGACTTATAGTGTTGAGGCCAGTAGAAGGCTATAGCCAGGGGCACTTGGCTACATCTATCTATCTAATTTAACTTTTCTATAGGTGATAAGCAATATTTTTTTAAGGTGATTTTTTTTTGTTCTAGTACTCCTTTAATAAGAAATAAGTTTTACATCATAATATTTTTTCATTTTTAATATTTTCTTTAAACAACAGGGTGCAGATTATATTTCACATATACAGTAGTTTGCATTCTGTGCTTTAAACAATTTTGGATGGATTACAACTTTTTAAAATTTCCTTTTCATATTAAAATGATCACGAATAAAGCGTGTTAAGTAGTGCAGTACAATGGGGGTGAAGGAGAAATAAACATGATATAACATACAAAAGTCCTACCAAGTTTACACATCCCAATACTTTAGTTAATGAGCTCTCTGTGCCAAGCAAGAACACGAGGTCTCAGTTTAAAGCTGAATATTGCTAACTTCACATTTTTGTGTCTCTTGCTGCAGTACCATGGACAGATATATTTGTTCCTTCTTGTTTTGTAGGCTCACTCTTGCAACAGATGTTTGTAGTTCGCTTTTTAGGATCAATGGCTGTAAATTCAGGCAGGACCAACAAAGTCATCTTTGAAGCCATGAGACAAGTTTTGGCCGCACGAGCGATTCATAATATCTTCCGGATGACAGAATCCCACTTGATGGTAACCAGCAAAAGCATCAGGTATGTTGTGGTATTTTTGCAATCCTTATATAAGTGATGGTCTCTCCTGATAATAAATAGAGGTAGGTGAATGATGCATATAGGAAACACCATTGGGACATGTCTGTAACGTGCAATTCTGTTTTGTGCAATGTGTGTCTGTGGGCAGCCCAGGACATGCCACTATATATTCAATGAATACTCTTCAGAAGAATCATTAATATATCTTGTACATTATATAATACATTTCCTATGACATGTTTAATAATACAAATATAAAGAGCAACCCAGAATTTGACGGCTTATAAGAACCACTTGGCCCACCTAGCCTGGCCGTTATCATCTTATTTTTCTTATTCTGATGCAACGCTCACTTATAAATTAAATAAAAATACAAATATAGAAATAAACCTGGCGCATACAAGTGATATTCAATATACAGTGATTATGTGGTAAACAATGAAATAAAATATCTAAAGTCCATAAAGGATATGGTGGTGAATAGGATGGAAAGAGTCTCTTCTTCAATGATGATAAATTGAAAATAGAAAATGGACTCGGTCCTCAACACTCGTTATAAAGCTCCTCTTAACAGCAGCTACTGTCCTGTAGATTGAGACATAAAACAGGGACACAACATTGCGCAGTGTCGTTTTAAGCAATGAAGCCCTCTGATGTGAATGCACAAAGAAATGCCCCCTTACTAGAAGTAGGAAAGCAGCATGCGGTGGAGAGAAACTGTATGTTGGGTCTTCCAAGTCCAAACGTTTTCAGGATTTGGATTTGGAAGACCCAACATACAGTTTCTCTCCACCGCATGCTGCTTTCCTACTTCTAGTAAGGGGGCATTTCTTTGTGCATTCACATCAGAGGGCTTCATTGCTTAAAACGACACTGCGCAATGTTGTGTCCCTGTTTTATGTCTCAATCTACAGGACAGTAGCTGCTGTGAGGAGGAGCTTTATAACGTGTGTTGAGGACTGAGTCCATTTTCTATTTATCATCATTGAAGAAAAGACTCTTTCCACCCTATTCACCACCATATCCTTTATGGACTTTAGATATTTTATTTCATTGTTTATCACATAATCACTGTATATTGAATATCCCTTATATGCGCCAGGTTTATTTCTATATTTGTATTTTTATGTTGTTTTTGGGCATTATTTGAGATAGTTTCCACATTAGAATACCGGGCAGCTTTTTTTGTGCACTGCACCATTATTTATTAGGTCTAGCGCTTGTTATAGTACCACTTGTTTTTGTATTTAGCTCACATCTAAATTGTAGGGTTAGGAGATAAAAGATGATTCTGAAAAAAATAAAAAAGCAAAAATCAGTGCTGGATCTTTTTTTATGGAGTATTCAAATTGCCTATGTTCTTTTGCATCTGTTTTGGGAGAGGTGGGGTGTACCTGAAGACTAACATGTTGGTATTAATTCAGTTAATTGATTTACAGCAGTGAATGATTTCAAAATCTAAAACCTCAACGGAATGTTTAAAAGCACTCAAGAACAGAAAACATTCGAACTCAAAATGACAATACACTTTGACATTAAAACAAGAGGACTTAATGCTGATATGGGCTTTTTTTTAACACACTACCATCATTTTTTTGTAATGTTTCTCCCTGCCTCTCTGTGAATTTTACAATTACCCCCCTCTCCTCCTTGCACACTGCTAATGGATGTATGGTCCTGTGTCTCACTGTCCCTTTCATCCATGTATTGCCCTGTCTGTTTATTCCTTCTCTGCATGTGCCTTGGATGGCTATCTTGTTTTTCTTTTTTACATCTGTGTTAAGCTCATGGAATCTCTGTAAATCAGTATTGCTGACCTGAGGAAGAGAGAGAACTCTCGAAAGCTTGTCTTGTCATATCTATTGTTAGCCGAAATAAAAAAAAGGTATCAACTAATACCGAAGTACTAATTTACTCTGCACAGAAGTAAGGGAAATATCAACAGATTAAATTTTAAGTATGCCATCATTACATTAAAAAAACTGTTTTTGAATTGCAGATTAATAGATCCTCAAACTCAAGTTACAAGAATAAGTGTGAGTAGCTTTTGTTGTTTATTTCTCTACACTGAATGTAAATAATTGATATTTAAAATAAATTTTGTACATAGGAATTAAAACTTGAAGTGATCAAATAACCAGAAATACAATCTAAAAAATGATTGAGGTGTCTATACTTTTATCCATAAATACTGTAGCAGGAAGGTACCATTTTGAAGAGGTTGTGGGGATGGTGAGGCAATTTACTTCTGCAAGGTTCTAATTAACACAAAGCAACATCATAAAGAAGGAATTATCTTGAGAAAAATCAACCCTCTTTCAGTTTACCAACCAAAATATTTAAGGTGTCAGAGATAGAATGAATTCTGGTACATTTTGGTTGTAGGAGAGACTGCACCTTTAAAACAAGAGTTCAAGACCCAGTTCCAGCTCACTATGTGACCATGTACCTTTGACAGAAAAAAATATTTTTTATTCTTACCGATTAAGAGTAAATAATTTATTCTCTTAATAACAGTGCATCACCATAGGGTAATAGGCCACTCCTGGCCGGAGGTAGGTCACAAATCAGTTTATTGAAGGTGACTCCTCTTAGAGACTAAGATAAAATAATGGTAACCGGAAAATAATTCTCTCTTCTCCTGCATCTCCATGACAATGCATCACCGTAGGGATGTCCCAAAGACAGAGAGGTGAGGGATGAGTACTGCACAACTGCATGGAGAACCTTCCTCCCAAAACTGGCTTAGGCCGCGTCCATGGTGAGCGTGACGGCGCAATCAAAATGCCGTGCCTCTGAGGCAGGCCATAGAGCGCACGACCGCGCACGCGATGTGCGAGAAAACAAATATTCTCATTCTCACTTCTTTAGTATGACAGAGTAGGAGTAGGGTTGTTGAACATCTCAGATTGATTGCTTAGGGGGATAATCCTCAATACTTGGTCCAATATTTAAAAATGTCCATAATGATTCTTATAGTAGGTGTATAGGTTTAGAGCTACTTAGAAACTTTGACAGCTTGTTTCACTGGTACATAAAATCTACAGTATCTGTACACTACCCTTTGATACTATTCAGACTCAAGCACACTGTGGCAAGTGGTAGAGTCAGGTAGTTTACTCACTCCCCGTAGATGCACACACAGTCCTTCTTTTCCTTTGTGCTTTTATTGTAAGACAACAACAATAACAAAAGGGAGGGGAACTGGGATAGGTGGCAAAAGTGAGGCAGAGTTAAATTATGATCATTTCTACCAGGAGATGGGATAACAGACTGCTCCTGAAGGCTGCTGGTTCCAAAAGGAAGCATGCTTTCCTGTCTAAGCAGGAACAAGCATTGGTCTAAAGTAAACCAACTAACGGGATGGCAGGGGAGGAAAACATATGAGGTTTAAGCAGAGGGGGGTTACCAAGGCAACAGGCTGGGAGCAATGGGAAGGCTACATATGTAACAAACGTAGACTGAGGAGTGCTGGCAGCCGCAGAGCAGAGAAAATATACAAACTGGTTCCAGGACAAATACACTATAACATGCGGTACTCTACAGGTCATTTTTTATTACCCTCTGGAATGTATTTGGTCAATGTATGTATTCTACATTCTTACCTAAGCTGGCAATCATTTGGTGCTCCTGTTATAAATCTATAAAAATCCTTATGGTGTGACTAACGTAATGTCTGCATCAGTCAGTGTAACTCAGTAATATAAGGATACAGTACATTGTAGCTGCTAAGGTAACATCCTCTACTGTTACAGTTTGCAGCTCAAACTCCTGGGAATATTGGCAACAAATAATTACAAACAGAAAGTGTTGCAAATATCTTGCACTGCTTGGGAGTTGTGCTAAAATCTGCTATAGGAATCAAAATGCTTTAAAAACCTCATTAAAATGGCATTAAGTTGAATAATAAAAAATGCAGTATTATCTAATACTACAGAACTGATTTATTTAGTAAAAACCATATAAGATTTCACGTTATGCTGCTGTAATGAATGTCACAAGTACTATCACAAATCCAAAATGGTTACTCCTGAACCCAGAGAAGAAAGTTATATTATTTAAAATATATATAGATTTAGATTTAATTTTATTTTGTATAGCTCTTTTTATATTTGTATTAAAACTGTATTACAAGTGACTTTGGCTACCAAAGTGTTATGGGGTATAAAAATACCTTTGCGTAAACCAAAATAACATTTGTATAGTTGGCCACAGAGTAGTTTGAATAGGAAGTGATCTCAAAGCTACAGGTGATTTTTTTTTCTTTTTCTATCTAAATTATCCAGCTGCCACCAGTTATTTCAAAGGATATACAATAATCTCCCCATTTGTAGCCCACATTCAAACTACTTGGCAGCAGACACTGTGGAACTTCAAAGTGCATATTCAATATGCATTTCAGACTCCTTTATAATAAGGATATCCACTATGAAAAATATTAGTTAAAACACTAATGGGGCAGCCTGGAGCCATGACAGAATTCAGTGTTTTTTTATTTATTTAAACAGTGCAGCATTTACCACTTCATGAGGTAGAATTCAGTTATCTAATAAATTACTGATTTACTAACAAAAAACCCTTTAATTATTGTTACGCCCATTTTTAAAATCTATAAAGAAACTAAAAATGAATAAAACTGTATTTTCTTGGCAGTTTGACCTTGAAAACATCACTCAGTTTGCAGCTCATCAGGAGAATAAACGCTTGGTTGGATTTGTGGTTCGTGTTCCAGAAGCTTCAGGAGAAGAATCTCTGAGAACTTATGTTCTGGAAAGCAACACAGAGGGTGAAAAGGTCCAAAGAGTTTTCTATATAGCTGCGATCTTAAGAAACAAAACTATACCGACTTATTTTTCAATATCTATTCTAAAGCTAATTTTATGAGAAACTACAGTTATAACATTAAATATAAAAATGATAGTGAAATGCCACATCCAATTAGTAAAAATGTTGCAAATGGTACATTTGCTCCACAGGCCTCTGCACACGTACACTGCTTTACATATCCACTCTTTCTAACTCTACCTTTTGCTTGCGTCTCCTGTACTGACAGTAGCTAAGTAACTCCCTACACCTCCATTCTGACACTTGGTTGTTCAGCTCCTCATCTGTGCCAGAGCCTTCAAACTTCATGAAAAAAATCACTTGCATTGCACATATTATTTTCTGTATGTCCTTTATAGCTTAAAATGAATACCTATTATTTTTTATTTAGAGCTTGGCCTTCGTATACAAATGTTGCTTGTACAAATTGCTTTTACAGAGATTAAGTACGGACATCTGTCAGTGAGACCCAATTGAAGTGCTCCAAGACCGCTGATCGTGAAATAATTAGTGAGACCGACTCCAAATTAGAGAGATGTTCAGAAAATCAGGGGAAATTGACATCTGGATTAAGTTCCACTAATGAGCAAATCCTGGTCTGTTAACAAAAGATAATGTGCCATCTTGCAGTGCCCTCTGTCATCCCAGGATGTGAGACATAGGCCCTCTGCTTTTTACCAAGACAGCAATTAGATATTTTGGGTAAATACAGGAGTGCTGTTTTAAAAATGCCTTTACATTTCTTCCATAGATCTGTTATGCAATCATATTGGGAAAAGACATTGCTGCTGCACAGGAGGCAAGTAAATATATTTACAGCTTCTAAATCCTTTGGCTATTTGTAGCAGCACTTCCCCATCTGTTTTTTTTGTTGCACAAAATGAAGGGGGAGCGTCTTCCTGAGCTGAACCACGTTCTTTCCAGCTCTTGACAGTGTGCTTATTTGCATGCCATTACCCAGAATCCCCAGCTGCAATGGAAGCATTGTATGCCAAGAAAATGGGGGAAAGGTAGGGTTGTGGACCTGTCTGAGACATGGTATTATTATTATTTGCTGTAGACTGTCACTAATTTTTATTTTATTTTTTACTCATCATAACTTTGTCTGGTTGTTGTTTTAATAAAAGCCACTAATTTAAAGTCAGGTAAAACTGATGTTCAAGTGCAAGCTTTCCTGCCCACTTGGGTCCCTTCTTGAAGCATATTACAATAGAAGTGGACAGTAAGTTAACTATATAACTCCCCTGTATTTCCTTCTTGCATCACTTTACTAACCACTTTTGCATGACCTTGTTTCACCTATGCATATTTTTAGTTTACCGATATCGTACCCTGTATAAATATTTCTTGCTGTTGCAACATGCCTAAAGAAAAAACTCGAGTGGTCCTGGAAAACTTGTTTACACTTTTTACATTACTTGTGTTCTTTATTACAAAATCCTTTTATTACCAGCTACTCCATGGACGGTACCATCCTAAAATCAGGATTGGTGAAAGAGTATCTCTGCCAAATATCTAACTTTCACCATTACAGCTACTGGACATGATATTCTATAGTAGTCCCTTACATCACTACTTTCTTTGTAGGATCCAGAAGCATTAGCCCAACTGATGATGTCAATGCCATTATCAAACGATGGAAAGTTTGTCCTCCTGAATGAAGAGGCAGAAGAGGAGGGAAATACAGAAGGCAATGAAGGGCTGGAGTCGGAAGCATAGTATTGCTGGTGTTACACCTTAACAGGACTTCTTGTTTGTACACATTCTCTCTGTGACTTTGAAGTTCAAGGAATGTTTTTTTTTTTCTTTCTTTCTTTCAACAATAGTCTGAGATTATATTTGGTGGCGCCTGTATTGGTAATTCAATAATTACTAGATAGATGGGGTTGGTATAATATTAATGGTTTCTTGGGTTCAACTTCATTAACTGCACTTCTAATTGAAAGACTTGCTCTCCTTTACAATGTGTTTATTTTGTAGTTGCATATTAATTTAACTAAAAATACTAGTATACCATCATCGTCCCTCCATTTGCATTCACAACAGCCAAAATGCAGTTTCTCTACAATTATTATTTAAGCCATGTGAGGGAAAACTACAATGAAAATGCAATCTATTTTTCCATTTTGTTGCAGTTAATCATACAGAATACATCTAAGTGCCTGCCACCTCGACCAAAATAAATTAATACCAGGAAGGAAGCATACAAAAATAAGCCAAGGCAGCTTTCATTACAAATGAATGCAAAGCCATAATCTGTAGTTTGAGGGAAAGATCTCCCACAAACCTTTAGTTCACTCTTCAATACTTGAGGTCAAAAAGAATAGTGTGATGGTAATGTTGTAATTTCCATAAAATATATATTGTGAAGGGAGAGAGCACCAATGCACTCTAAACAGCAACACGGTTCAATGAAGTTGGCTATCAGGAGTCAGACTGGGAGATTCTTATTTCCCATTTGGGGCTTTCACAGACAGGTAAGCTTGCAATGCAATAGATTGCAGCATCCAGTCAAAGTACAGCTCAACCCCGTTATAACGCGATCCGTTACAATGCGAATCCGCTTATAACGCGATGCAAGTGTGGCTCCCAATTTTCATATTTATGAATACTTTACAACACGGTTATTGGTACCCTAAATACTTTATTGTACAATGCATACAATTGTACATTATTTCTAACGCGATCCGCTTATAACGCAATGTGATTCTTTGGACCCCAAGCACAGCGTTATAAGGGGGTTGAGCTGTATTAAAGAAAAATGCTAAATCATGCTGGTGGGGACTGCACTTTTATAATGAAACTTTAATAAACGGACTGGTTTTATTGGCCGTTTATGTTTATGCACTGACTTATTTAACAGACCATTATAAGAAAGTGTACTATACAACTTTTAGGTGACAGCTGATAACCATTGTATACATATTCAACACGTGACTTAAGCATTCATATTTGGACTGCAGCTTTCACGCATGCAGAGTTGTTGTTGCTGTGCTACAATAAGTAGCTTCTTTCTTACGATAACACATGCAACTTACTGAACATGTCTTAACCCGTGTGGTTCCAGGCAGGATTCCAAGGTGATATTGTCTGCCACTGAAAAGGTTACACTTGTGAATAATAAACCGTTAGATAAATATTTTCCTTACTCAAAAATTTCACTGATTTTGGGGTTTGGGGAAAACAGAATTGATAATTAAAATGTTTTCATAGCAATAAAAGCACGTGTACGTTTTTAATACTTTTCAGGGCCTAGCGATGGGTTGAAACAAATGAAACAGACAACTCACAGTGATATCTACTGAGCAAGGGAAGGGCGAGGCTGGTTTTGCAAATACCATTTATTGGTGTTATTTTTATGTACATGGTTTTTTTTTTTCCTAAACAGAATTGAAGCGTAAACTGAGGTAACAAATCCCCTTCCTTGTAAAACGCAGTGAGATTAACATGCAGTCTTACATTTGGTCCATCATACCTGAGAAATTGAAAGTCATGTAATCTCAGATGAAATTGTTAAAAACAGGTCTATATGAAAGCAATGATATGAAATGATCCTTCACAATTCCTGTTAGCTTGGTAAACGGTCATTAAAGTTCATGTCCATACACAGCGTATATTAAAGAAACATTTGTAAGTATTTTTCCATTGTTTAAGTAGTCACAATGTTAAGCTGCAAGGTCAGTCCATACAATGTGTGTGTTGTACGAGACCCACTTGCAAGGAAGTTGCAGAGTTACAGCACATTACTGTAGTGCTACAAAAGCCTCCAGTTCTAAGTTATGTAGTAACCCTTTTATCTATGAATATTTCCTTTGGGTTATGGGACCAATGCTCCCAATAAAGAATCCAAGGGGGTTATTCATTAAACTGTCATAGTGCCAATAAAGGCACCATCACATGGAAACTCTGCCTGAAGTCAAATCTAAGTTACCGTGCCCTGCTGCCCCGATCGGTACTATCACAATTTAAGTAACCCTGCCCAACTACCACAAGATACAGAGCAATAGCATAGACTTGACTAGTACCATTTCCAGTAGCATGTTCTTAAGTTCCTTTACTGGTTAGGGGAGCTGAAGCTGCAGTAAGTACAGTGTCACATTTTGTGTGCGCAGCTAACAGAGACAGTGCCTTAAAGATGGACACTTTTACTAGATTGCCTTCTATACAAGTTACACCCCGGCTGCTACACTGCAGATAGGAGACAGCAGGTGGTGTGTATGCTGGAAAAAAAAGTCTAATTGTATTTGAACATGTGGCCACACTATATATACCCTCCATGTAAGAAACAGAAGAGATGCACAATTATCCCTCAAAACATTACTTTGTGTATTTTACACCCTTATTTTCTGAATATTATATGCATTGCCAGACTAGTCCCTTATATTTCCAAATAAAAGCACTTTGAGATCCAGAAAAATAAAACTGTCAGCTGTGGGAGAGTATACTGCACCCCTCCCCTCCCCCACTGCTAAAGAAATGAATGCAAGATGCAGTGCACTGAGGCAAGTGGTATGGGTACATTTGCCCTTTTTAGATAGGTTAAGTGATTTTCATAAATTGTTGATACTGTAATATAAAGATAATCCTATAGGGTACTAATATTTAGTTTGCCTTTAGATAAACAAAACATTTAAAGTGAATGTACTATATAATACAAATCATTGCTTTAGTTGACATTGATGTAACTCACCCTGTCAGAACATGGTTATATGGTCTGCAATGCTTTGCAATGTGTGAGAATGGCCCCAGCAGTGAAGCAGGAAAGAGCGGGGATGTGAAATGTCACTCGTCAGAAGGCTGAACACCACACATCTGGCAGGTTGGATTTATGTATATTTTATACATTTTTACATCTGTAAATTTGGCATTTACATTTCTTGTTTGATGTACAAAAAGTGTGCATTTACACATTTGTACACACATCCATGATCTGTTATTAAGCGGATATACCTCTATTTCTTTACATTTACAATAAAGACAAAACATACACATTCATACACCCTTAACTCACGTTCTCTAAACCTGTTCCAGTCTTCAAGATGTCTGCAGTGCATTTGTCTAGACACGTCTCCAAACACAGAACAAGAATAACAGTTTTTCCCAATCCCCAGTTTGAGCATATTTACAAATTCACCTGCTAGGCATGTGTTATCCTTCATTTGATGTCCATAAATGAACTGCACAACTAATCTTTATGGGAAGTTTGAAGAAGGTTGTACAGACTTCCATTGGGATACTTACATTGTACTATTTACAGGCAAGTCAAAATGTTTTCCTGACGTCCATTCCATGATTCTGTTCCTCTCATTACAGATTAGGTGAATTGACATGCAAATTTAAAGTGCTATAATTAAACGCATTTTAACAAGATTATCTGGGGCTCACAGTGGTCAGCTTTAAAAGCCAAGTGCAACTTTATATTCCAGTCTCTTGAATTTACCACCACGGCAGAGAAGTCATCCATCAGAAATAAAGCTAATATAATCTAGAGCTGGATGGACTAGGTCTGCTCTCTAGAGAAGTGGCATCATTTCATGATGGTGTCGGCAGCAGTAGAATTGCTTGATAGATTTCCATTGCTTGCTTTTGATCTTCCTTCAACAACAAAAAAGCTAAAATAAGCACAGTGATTATATTTGGGAGGCAAAATACTCTTCATAATTGGTGGTCATAATTAAAATGAACAAAATGTAATATTGTTTTATGTTACACTTAATGTCTTCTTGAGACTCTATGCGGTCTCAAATATTGAACTATTACCATTTTAAAAAACATGGAATTGGTGAACACTAGAAAGCACTGAAAGATTAAACAATGATAGCAGTTGAAGCGTGAGCAGATTTATTTCCCCGTGAGGGAAACTACAATACGTTTCATAAAAACCTTTCAGTGTCACCTGACCATCAATCCTGTTTTTTTCCTGACTTGGAGAACGTGAGTTAAGTTAAGGTTCCGCTTTTGGTTTTCACTACTACAGCTCAGCCCCCTTATATCGCTGTGCTTGGGGTCCAAAGAATCACATCGCGTTAGAAATAATGTAAAATTGTATACATTGTGCAATAAAGAATTTAAGATACCAATAATCGTGTTGTAAAGTATTCATAAATACAAAAATTGGGAGCCACGCTTGCATCGCGTTATAAGCGGATTTGTGTTGTAACGGATCGCGTTATAACGGGGTTGAGCTGTATATTGTAAATGTTCAGCGTTTTCCGCAGAAACATTTAAATAATATATTTCCGTCTCCAAACACAGAAGATCAAGATCTCATCATACACATGTTTGTCAGCAGTAAGATGCCTAAACAATGTTAGAGATAATACCTTCCATAGATACAGAGAGCATGTGTTTTAACTTTTACAGCCTATGTTGCTTTCCAACCACTGAAGTGGTTAACAAATCTTACCCCCTCCCCTCCTGTCACAGCTTTCTTTTGGCCGCCAGTGAGGCTGACTTTCTGCTGCACAATTTTTGTAAGGGAAATCCAAAATTAAATATCTCAGGAACCCGGGGGTCCCCATACCATGTTTTTAAATTAATTAAAAAAAATGAAAACAAGCCATGTTGCTCTATTGAAAAAAGGGGGGGGGTATGAGCCCCTATGATTGATGCTACAACGTTGCAGTATGTGGATATATATTAGACAGTGGAGTAATACACCGCAGCAACTAGATATATTTAACATCCAATGGAATCAATAACCTCCAATGCTAAACCCATAAACCTAGACGGGGGGCTTTTAAAAGCAAGGCTGGTAGAAGTACAGCGGAGCCCTGCCCAAACAGAGCCCCAAAGTAAATCAGATGTCCAGCTACTGCTTGCCTCACCTGCGTCCGGTAATGGAAGGGTTAAATCAGCTGGCCCGCATATCCAATGAAGCTGTAAGGCTGCCAGGTGCTGTTTGAGGAAGTTTGCTGCTGTTGCTGACCGCGGTGGCGTGCTCCTGCTCGTAGGTAGGTAAACAGGTATGGTGAAAGGAAACGGCGGTCACTGCTGCTCCACAAAAAATACTTCAACCAGGCGCGTAAAAACTAAATAACGCGTCAGAGGTACATTATCATGTGGTAGCTCTTTTTTGTTTTTGACCATTAAAATTATTTCGTTTTTACGCGCCTGGTTGAAGTATTTTTTGTGGAGCAGCAGTGACCGCCGTTTCCTTTCACCATACATGTTGCTCTATTGTTCTATATTTTTTAAAGCTCTTACAAACCTTCTCTCTCTTTCTTTTCCTGGTTTTCCTCAGCTGCAGTTTTGTCTGCTCTAAAGAAAATTCTTGCGCTGCTTAGTGAGAAATTGAGGAATTCAAATTCCTAAATGAGAAAATGGAAAAAATAAATGTATAATTTTTTTGAAGCCAAGATACTGTACACCTGCCTTATAAAGCTGTGTCTGCTCTGTGTTGGTGTTGAAAAATAGAAACTGAGGGCTAAGTGCCACTTGGAGACCTTAATCTGTCCATTGCACCAACCTGCCACAAAATCAGAATATCAAATACCCTTTCAGTGTAATGTCCCTACAGGCCCATTTGTTTAACCCTAAAAAAAAAATGTCATTGGCCATTTGTCTTCACTGCTTTTTCTGGAAGAAAACTACTCATGCCTAAAATCGGAACCATCCACTATTACATAGCCCACAGTGAGAACCTTTGCCAAAATAAAATACTGTCACTTGAAACCTATGAATGGATCAAGTACACTTTTTTTTGGGGGTGAAAAAACAGATCAGGATAGAATTACTTTTCCATCCTCCAGTAATTTTATATTTGGGAGAAATGATTCTTGAAGCATCAACTCTCTTTCCAGGACATCTTTGAAATAGGCTCCATAATGTATGGTCTGAATTCACTTTACAACTCGGCCCTGATCACTGCCACGTGTCTTCACGCCTTAACCAACCCCTAAAGGAAAGCAGGTGGTTTTATATTCTTGTATTTAGCATTTTGAGACCTGCACTTTAAATAATAAAACATTTTTCGTATATTTTGATTGTGGTTGAATAAAGTGAAACTCGGCACATTTTGAAGGTACCTTCAACAGCTGCTAATGAAATTCCAACCACACTTCTGCTTTTCCTCTATCCCGCCTATTTCCTACTGCTCATTCTCATGATTTCCATGAAATCTTTAAGACACCTGGTCCCATAGTCCTTTCAATTACGATGTTGGGGCCTTGTTGGCCCTTTTAGCAATGAACGGGTTAATGCCTATGCATGGAACGACAGGTATTGTGGCGTCATGCAACTTCTGTTTTGGTTACCTGATCATATCTGACCGGTAAATTTTCTTATCCTTCAAAAGTATTTTAATAATTATTCTTGAAGCTCAAAATATGTAACTTCTAAAGAACTACCGCTACCGCAATGTCGACAACCGAAATAAATGCAACCGAATATGGTTTGCTTCACCATGTGCCATAGTGACCATATGGACATGCCCAAACCAACACGATCTTCAACTGTGGTCTCCCACTTAAGTTAACTTAACTGTGGTCGTTGTTCCAAGGTAACAAAGACAACAATAAATATACCTGAAGATAGATGTCCAGTCTCTTCTGAGTCAAGTTCATCGTCTGCAGTAGCTTCTCATCTGGATTACTCGACTGAACATTTTGCTGCTTAGCAACTGCCCTTTTTTCTTTGATGTACTTCTCTCTTACAGACTGGAACCAGTGGAGAGAGTCAAACTCCTGGTACTGGTCCAAAAGCTTTAGGATATAAGCAACACCTGCAGACAATAACAAAGGCATGTATATGAGCAACCATGTGTGCACCCCAAATGTAATGGAAGTTCCACCCGAGTTTGCTTATGGTTGTGCTTGAAATCAGGCAGAGCTATAAGGACGGTTAACATTTGATAGAAGCACCACATTAAAATACTTTTTTTAGTGCAAGACAAAAAGAGACACACACACACACACACACACACACACACACACACACACACACACACCACTGAAGTCGTTTCCAAGTCACTTCATACTCTACATGAAAGGAGTTAGGTAAATCAATATATAATTAAGTCTGTAGAGGTGAGCAAAAACGAAGCAAAGGAGCCCAGCATAAAAGCAGGAGAACTGGAGGTTAGATACTACAAGTTTATTGAAGCATCATGCCAAAACGAAGACACAAATAGGATAACTGACGTGTTTCCCGCTGTAGCTGGCACTTTATCAAAGAGTTCATATAAGTGATGGAATGAAACTTACCCATTGCAAAGCCATCATCGGTAAAAGCAGCCCCAACTTTATTCTTCTTGTTCAGCTTCTCTTTACAGTTAATGGAGTGTTCAACAAAGTTAAGTGTCTGAAATAACACAACAAGCAATGGTTTCATCAGTTAAAAACAAAAAAATATGTAAAGTAACTTTCCTGCTTGAAGCAGCCAAATGTTTCAAATCACAGTGAAGGAATTACACGTAGAGTTGGCTATTAAAGAGAGACTTGCTAAGAGCATTGAATTTAACCTATGCTTTATACTAAACCATTTCCATTCCCTGCAATGATTTGCCAGCCATAGCCGGACTGAAACAGACACTCAATGTAAAGAGAGAGAAGGCATTAATAGGCATCCTGCAGATTACAAAATGAAATGTTTCATGTACTATAAAAGAGCAGAAACACCATGGGAACGCACCAGTGGGGGCACAATACTGTAGAAGTTACGGAGATGAATGTTCTTAGCACTGCGAAACTCGGGGGCAAACACGTCCACCAGCATCTTAAAATATTCTGTGCCTTCTGCCGAGTTGCGGGTAAGATCACTTAGAACAAAGTCCAGCTGCCTGCGAAGAGAGAAAAAAAAAATCTGAACTATGCAGGGGTTTTATAATGTATTTAATTCAACATTATGCTTAAGTCATCTTGAAAGAGGTATCAAGTTTCTCTGCTGCAAAAAGGTTACAGAAGATTGAAGGTCGCGCCCTACTATTTATTTTTTATAGTGAGTGAACAAAATGGTGAAGCGCAAACCCTATAACAAATTAAATCAAAATTGAATAAATACAAATTAATATCACCAATGGAGATGCTGCTGGTGTAGGGATTAGGAAACCCCTCAGGAAATGGTACAGAAGCACCCAAAGCACAAAACACCGCTGGTTGTATGGGGTGATCACTCAGGGAATCTGAAGACAGGAACTCTCATGCAGGTACAAAAAGAGAAAATAGTGCAACACAGTTTAATCAATAAAAAAGGAGCAAAGAAGCTCAGGCCACTCACATACTATATGTGTAAATAAGGCAACTTGACCACTCGGTCCTGCAGTGGTGTTCAGCTGCTTAAACGGAGTGAGGGGAGTCTGTGAACATCAAACAGCGTTTTCTCACGCTGCCTACTTCCGGATTCGGGTGGCGGGTGACATCATCAGTCTTGACAGCCAATGGGGATTCAGTCCTAGTCTCAGACCATGCCCCCTGGATACGCCGATATCGCCAATGGAAGGCAGCAAGTACTCAACTCAGATTTAAAACCACCGCTCCAAATCAGCACAGTGCAGGGGATGGTAGTCCACAAATAGCTCAAGAGAACTACTACCCCTGAGGAAGTTCGGTTTTATCCGAATGAAACGCGTAGGGTAGTTCTCTTGAGCCCCTTGTGGACTACCATCCCCTGCACTGTGCTGATTTGGAGCGGTGGTTTCAAATCTGAGTTGAGTACTTGCTGCCTTCCATCGGCGATATCGGTGTATCCAGGGGGCATGGTCTGAGACGAGGACTGAATCCCCATTGGCTGTCAAGACTGATGACGTCACCCGAATCCGGAAGTAGGCAGCGTGAGAAAACGCTGTTTGATGTACACAGACTCCCCTCACTCCGTTTCAGCAGCTGAACACCACTGCAGGACCCAGAGTGGTCAAGTTGCCGTATTTTCATATATAGTATGTGAGTGGCCTGAGCTTCTTTGCTCCTTTTTTATTGATTAAACTGTTACACTATTTTCTCTCTTTTTATACCTGCATGAGAGTTCCTGTCTTCAGATTCCATGAGTGATCACCCCATACAACCAGCAGAGATTTACGCTTTGAGTGCTTCTGTACCATTTTTTTTATAGTGAAGCAGAGATTCTTCGGAGCTGAAACTTGATCCAGCTCTAGGACCCCCAAGTTCTCAAGATACTTCCCTCCAAAAAGGTGCTCATGGTACTATTCCCTGCTGGGAAACAAACAGGATTGTGAAAATATCCCGCAGCATGCGGGCTAATAGGAAGCTGTCACGTCATGGTCGTCGTGCGATGTAAGGACCAGCAAGTAACCTGCACCACCTACTGGGCAAGTATCAAGAACCAGGCGTTCCCAGAGCTGAAAACAAGTTTCAGCTACGGGGACCCCCTGCTTCCCAACCTCCTTGGATGAGATGATTCTTTAAGAAAGTTCCTTTGCGATTCCAATGAGATTTAATAGGTCCATGTTCATTTCAGGAATCTCGCAATGCTAAATGATCTCAGGGTTACATTACTTGGGTGCAGCATTACATACACTGCTACACACATCACCTTGCAGCTTTTTGGGTTTCTTCAGAGAGACTTTCTTCTTTGACCAGCTCTTCAAAATTCACTATGTCTTCCAGGTCTGGAACAAATCTATAAAAGTCAGATATTGGGTTGTTGGCACCTTATTTTTTGTATAACATCTCACCACTGAAATACTTTCTCCAAGGGATTTATATTCAAATTCATGAGCAATTAAACAACATTTTACAATGCTACTTTAAGAATAGGTTTTCAATTGGCGATTTACCAGTACTTGCGGACTTCTGCTATCCGACGGAATCTGTTCCGGAAACTAGTGTCGAATAGCGAAAGCAGCATTAAGCAAATCCCATGTTAATGGGCAGCGGTGAGCGTCGGACAATGCGTTTCACGGATTGCACTGTGCCACGTCAGGTCATTCGTTAGTCGTAAAACGAAACGACTGATATATTGTTCCGATTACCGAATGGCTGACGGGAGAGGGAAACATCCAGGAAGTGGATGGACATGCTCCATACTGCTTTATATTTATGGTAACAAGGTCTCAAAAATGATTGAGACCAGGATTAATATAATAACCAGTAAATCAAATGCATAAGATTAGTTGCTATGTGGATTTCTGTGCTTTTAACTACGGCCAAACGTTTCTCAAAACTGCCCTAATCTTGTCTTGCATACCTGATGGCATTGCTGCAGCAGTGAAGCCCGCCAGACCGGATCATCCTGACATATCCCATGGCATTACCTGGAAAGCAAAGTATTATATTGCAGCTTGCCATGTTTACACTATTGTAGTTACATATATTTGCAGCCCCACAAAGTAACCTTTGATTTTGAAAGCGAATGGTGAATTTAAAAAAAATAAAATAAAATGGAAAAAATGGGGGGGGGGGGGGGGGGGGGGGAAAAAAAGGTTTTACACTGTTCCACACCACAGTAGGCACCTATGGGCTGCAAAATAAGGTTGACAATTTGTTCAAAGTATATTTTGCACTGAATGACTGCTATACATGGTTGGTTATTTTTAAATAACCCTATAATTTTTTTTACATACTTCTAGTATATAACTGACATGGTGTATTTTCTGCAGTTTAAGATCTCACAGAAAAATGTTACATCACCTGCCTGAAAGCAGTCATTCAATTTCACCAACGGAATATCCAGCAACAGGAAATGATCAGACATGTGCCAATAACTTTTAGATTGTAATCTCTGTAGGACAGGGACAACGTCATTTCTCATTGTTTAACACACTTGTGAAACGTTGTGTATTTTCTTCCAATGCTGCCTTACTACTGTAAAGTGCTGCATGTACATTGGTGCAGCTATATAAACATACACATACATTAAAGAGTTAAAATGTGTGTGTTGTATTCAATGCAAAAGAACCGAAACGATTCACGTTACTAAAAATGCTCAATTGAAGCTGTAATAATCCCCTTATAAAATGGTGTAGACTAGATATTAACGGGTACGGCCCTATACAACATAATGAAGCAGCACTCTATGCGACCAAAGTTTTGATACATTTGTTTTATTTATTTACTTCCTTGACCTGAGTGCCACTGGTCTTCCAGCACTCAGCCATGTGATCGCTTGGTGTAGCCATCACGCGGTCTCGGGCAGTCAGATTGTGAACGAAAGCGGAGTATTCTCTACTTCGGTTCCAGAACACATTCTCCCCGTAGAACACAAGCATTTAATGCATGACGTATGTATGTTATAGGACCCCTTATGATGTGCAGAGTATGTTTTGGGGCACTCAAAGAATTAATAGAATTGGGGGATCCCACAGAGCTCAACTGGGTTGATCGAAGCTCTAGGGACTCATGGTTACCGGTAACCTAGATTTTGAAACTCAATATGGCAGCCGGAGTCAGTTTTGCTACAGAAGCCTGAAGAAAGCCGCAACATTATTGGGACATTCCTGTTTTCCACCGTTCTCTTCTTTATATGGAGTATCCTTATGTTTCTATCCTTTTGTCAGAATATTCTGCGAGGAAAAAACACAAAAACAAAAAACCATTGCGCAGTATCTTCAGGGCAACGAATACACCTTCCCCTGCCACTAGCTACTTACAGCAAGGCTGTAGGAGATCGACCTTGATTGGTATCTTTGGTGTTGATTCCAGGCACAGCATCCACTGGATCACTTTGCTCACCGTCTTGTCTTCAAAATATCTAGTTGACACTCAATTGTGCCCGACTGGAGACCGGCGGCAGGTGGAGGAGGGAGGGGAGAGCAGAAACAGCTCCTTCACTCAGATGCTGCAGTCCCTGCCGTACGGAATATTACCCCCTTCCATAGATTTTCTGGTTGTAGTTACCCAGCGCACCTCCGGTTAAGCTCCGCTTGCATCAGCAGTTTGACCGCAGTGACAGGGAATGATTGCTGGAGCCAGAGGGCGGTCAGACACTACTGGCTGAACCGGCTGCTTCACTATCAAACATTTATTAGATTAAAAACATATGGACAAAAATCCTGACAGATCCTCTAACATGTTTCAGGTACAGGGCGCTCTTTGATAAAGCGCCCTGTGCCTGAAACATGTTAGAGGATCTGTCAGGATTTTTGTCCATATGTTTTTAATCTAATAAATGTTTGATACTGGCCCTCCGTCCCACCGGTACACTTTTGTTCTAGCTGTGCTCTGGATTTTCTATTTTTGAACAATTCCTGCTGCCTGTTACATACCTGGATGCACGCTGCGCTAGAGATACACAGATAAGCATTATGGCTCCAAGTGTTCCTGCTCCCTGCCAGTGAAGCAGCCGGTTCAGCCAGGAGTGTCTGACCGCCCTCCGGCTCCAGCAATCATCCCCCCGTCACTGCGGTCAAACTGCTGATGCAAGCGGAGCTTAACCGGAGGTGCGCTGGGTAACTACAACCAGAAAATCTATGGTCATACTCCACGGAGGGGAAAATATTCCGTACGGCAGGGACTGCAGCGTCTGAGCGAAGGAGCTGTTTCTGCTCTCCCCTCCCTCCTCCACCTGCCGCCGGTCTCCAGTCGGGCACAACTGAGTGTCAACTAGATATTTTGAAGACAAGACGGTGAGCGAAGTGATCCAGTGGATGCTGTGCCTGGAATCAACACCAAAGATACCAATCAAGGTCGATCTCCTACAGCCTTGCTGTAAGTAGCTAGTGGCAGGGGAAGGTGTATTCGTTGCCCTGAAGATACTGCGCAATGGTTTTTTGTTTTTGTGTTTTTTCCTCGCAGAATATTCTGACGCAAGAATAGAAACATAAGGATACTCCATATAAAGAAGAGAACGGTGGAAAACAGGACTGTCCTACACTCCATTCTTCAACTCTCCTCACTTCTTTGGCAGGACTGGTTTTCTTTGATATATGCGCCAGGACTTTATTCTTTTTTCCAATTGTTGTCACAAGTCACAGGATAGACTTGCCATTTTGTCCTAAGGCTGCCATCCCACAATTTTATAGTCTACTGTTGTAATTGGGATTATATATCACTTATGATTAGGTTGTTTTGCAACTATTTTTTATCACATTATAGTTTAGGTTGAGCGCACTGTGTAATATTTTCTACATTTATTATTGGGACAATGTTACTTTATTGATGAACGGCAACTATATTTGTAGTTTTTTTTTGCCAGAAACTGGCAACAAATTATAAGTCTAATTTTCTGGCAATTCCTGAACCCGAGAACCACAGGGTGGGAGAATTGCTGCTTTAAAGTTGCATTCAACATTTGTTTAATTATTTTAGCTCTGGCTTTTGAAGTAAGTTTTATGTACCAGCAGCCTAAATTTAAGATTTCTAAAAAATAATTATAAACAGAATATACGACATACTAGTAAAGTTAGAGGAAAGGAAAAGGGTCTGGTTTCTTACCTATCTGGCTAATAAGCTGCCTGAACTGATCAAGGTAGCTCTGTCCATCCGGAGTGATGCCGAGCTTTCGGATTCCACGGTTGAATTTTTCTGCTCTTTCAAATGGATACTGAAGAACAGAAACATAAGGAAATGCACATCACAAGGTAAATGTTCTAATCATTTATTGCAACGTTCTTTGACAAAATGCGTTCTTATCTACCTTCTCTTCCCTCCAATTTGAATTAAGCGGGTCAAATGTCAAAAATGTACAATACAATTATTAATTGGCAAAGTGAGGGTGGTAAAGGATTAGACTTCCACAATTAATACATGTATGAAAGCAGTTTCAGTGGTCAGTCCAGACATACATACTTCACTCGCTCAATCTGTTATACTATTCAAAAACATTTAGAACAGGAAGGCCTAAACACTGTGTGTACATTTACTAAATGGAGAAACGCCTTTTCGGCACTTTAAGACAATACAGGATTACATACCAAAAATTCCCTGCTGCAATATTAATGCAAAAAGAACATTATATAACCAAATGTAAAAATATATATTTTTTGCAGTAGTATGTCACATTTTACAGCTAGGAGACAGATGGTCCCTCGGGCGTTTTGGTGAAATACTACAATGGAACAAAACACGCCTGTGCTGGCAACTCGGCAGAAGCACATTCACGGTTTAACAACAATGCAAATCCCAAGAACCCGAGAGCAAAACAAGGAGTGATGACATCACAGCACAATATGCTGATATTTACCTTTTGATCATTTTGGTCCTTAACTTCTCTGAAATACCGAATATCTTTAATCAATCTGGACTTGATGTGTTCATCATACATAAATTGGCTAAATATATAAAACTTCTTTCTTAGAAACTGGTACGTGAAATTTACCTAAAGGGAAAAGTCAAATCAAGTTAGCTGAACAATGACTCAAAATAAAACGGATGTATAATAATTTGAATGCACGAATAAAAAGGTGTGTGTTGCAGCACAATTGCAGGCTACGGTCTTCAAAATTGAGATTGGTTATTTTTTTGCAACATACAAAAAGATTAAACGATATCCATCCTTAACATTATTTATTTTTAATATACATTTAACAAACACACAAGAGCATCCAAATATTGTCTGTGCTATAATGGTGGCATGCAGCATACTGTACCTTTTGTGCACACATCTTTTATCTTGTTAATCTGATAAATAAATCTATAAATTATAAAAATAAATACTTCATATTTTTAATAAATTAATTGGGCAATAAATAATATTTTTCACACTTTTTTTTTTTTTTTTTTTACAAAAAGCCTTTGAGTAAGGTACTGGTAGTATGTGCTAAAAACATCACAACTGATGTCCCAGCCTCCCACTTATTTTAACAGGGCTTATCTATAGCTGACAAGAGTACATATTTGATGCATTTCACGTTTCATCAAATCACTTGTGCTTCATAGTGCATATGTAATACCTTCTATTACGTTCCCAACTCTTTACAGTATCACATATAATGTGCTAGTCCTAAAAACCCAATGAGCGTGTGCCATAGCTTTAACTCTGAATTAAATTCTCATTGTACATCTTTAAAAAAAAAGAAGAAGCAGTAGCTGAGCATTGCTTTCCATTTGTATTCCATCTTTAAAAGATAACTACAGTATTAACCTGTACATTTGAGACCCAGACCGTAAATAAAATGTTTTAGGTATTACCCACAAATAATAGCATCTACGGGTTCCTAACGGTCTTGTTTCCAATGACAAAATGCCCAGTTCAGGGCTCTTTTGATCAGGGTAATTAGCAGAGAGATGGGGTATTACACCCTTGCATGACTTAACAAGTTGAGCACAATAAGAACGCCTACTGTTGTGCTCATGATTCCAGTGCCGTGTGTTCGAATTGAATTGGCAATGTGCCGGATGTTGATGGTGTTCAAATGCTTGTTATTGCTCGTCCTCTCTACGAAGATCTGCAGAGAAAGGAATGCAACCACAATATTCACATTAGATCAGCACGAAAAAAACAACATGCATTTTCTAGAATTCTGCATTTTTTCTTAGAAGCACCTAAATTGCTGAATAGAATCCCAGGCATTATTTTATACATCGTATGTAGACGTACCTGGTTATTGAGATTGTAAAGGTATCGGGATACAAATACATGAATATTTCTCATGATTTCCAGGACATCCAATCCCTGCAACAACACAGGCACAGCTATTTAATAATGTGTTCAGGTGTACAATTTAATTGCCCTCAGGAATTAATATTATGATGCCATGGAGAGCCGTCCATGGATATCAAACTGGATTATTCTATTTTAAAACCCCTTTACCATTAGGTCATGGGGTAGAAGCAGATATATTTTAATGTGATACTAGGTTGTGAAGGTAGCCTTTATCTATGATCTTACTTTTGGGGGCTTCAATCAATTTCCATACGTTAATCTCATGTTTTCTACAGTCTGACATTTTTAAACCTCTACGCAGACACTACACACAGTAGAGAATCACAGAAACGTTACGGTTCATCAAGCAGTTCATAGTGGACTGTAATAGGACATCCCCAGGATGCCTGCTTCTCTAGCAGTGAAGTATAAAATCACATTATGCATGGACAAATGTAGTGCAACACACATTGTTTAATCATCATTTACTACATTCATTCTCGAGCTCACAATCTGCCTCCACCACACAACCCATATCAATGCACTGAGACATACCTGTTCTAAGGTTTGACTTGGAAGATGAGCCTCAGTCATAGTTAAGCCATAGCGCCGAGTCGCCAAGTTCCGCATCTCACTGTAGGTGGCCCAATCATGCAGAGCTACTGTTGTCAAATTGTAAAAGGTTTTGTCCAGATAATGTGTCACATAGGCTACAAAACAAAGTCAGCAGAATGAAATGTTTACATTTTCCCACTGGTACCGCATAAAAAGTATTAAAATCTGAATGATCTTTCTAAAGCTTGTGTATTCACTATTTAAGAACAGAAACAATAGCAAGAAGCGTTACAATCAAGAAATGTTTCCTCGTCAGTGAGCCAATCAATACTGATAACAAATCTTAAACAAGCTCACAGGTATGTCACCAAATCACTACAAGTATTGACTGTCCGAACAAGAAGCCGCTAGCCAAAAAAATTGCTTGTTGACTGTATATTATACATATATTTATCAAGTAGTAAATCTCCAGTTAAGTAAGAAGCAGTGGGTTTCCGGAGCTTAAAAGTGTTCATTTAGTTACCAGGGACCCCTGCTCCTAGAGATACTTACCTTCAAAAAGGTACTGCTGGTATTTCAATCCTGTTTAAAGGTCCGGCGGGCCAATAGGAAACCGCAAGGGTTGACGTCTTGCTTCCTATTGGCTCGTGTGACACGACATTTAAACAGGCATAATGTGTGCACAGTCGGGCTGCTATCGGCAGCCACATCAGTTAAGTACCTCGGGAAGCAGGGGGTCCTCGCAGCTGAACCACATTAACTTCAGCTCCGGAGACCACCGCCCAGCTAGGTCAAACAATTATTTTAAACAGCCTCCACAGCCATGTGGAAATGCTGCTTTAAGTAACCTAACAAATTATATAAAACGGGTCTACTATGTTCCTGACAGCTATACAATTGCCAATAGGAAACCGCAAGGGTTGACGTCTTGCTTCCTATTGGCTCGTGTGACACGACATGTAAACAGGCATAATGTGTGCACAGTCGGGCTGCTATCGGCAGCCACATCAGTTAAGTACCTCGGGAAGCAGGGGGTCCTCGCAGCTGAACCACATTAACTTCAGCTCCGGAGACCACCGCCCAGCTAGGTCAAACAATTATTTTAAACAGCCTCCACAGCCATGTGGAAATGCCGCTTTAAGTAACCTAACAAATTATATAAAACGGGTCTACTATGTTCCTGACAGCTATACAATTAACTAGAGAAGTGCAGTTTCACCAAAAGTCTATTACCCTCCAAGTCTCATCTTCCACCATATTTTGATCACACTATTTCTTGCAAATAAGATACAAATTGTCTAAGAATTACTTTTGAACTTCAGCAAATCCCTACAAACTCTGGAACTGCAGCGATGCGCTTTGCCTTAGTAAGGGCGAGTCCCCAGTTAGCACTGTGGCACGCACGCGGGTGGGTGGGGGGGGGGGGGTCACGCACCGCGGGAGAAAGGTGCACGACAAGGTAGGAACTGGGACCGGATTTACTGGGGGGGTGGAGTTTGAACGCACAGCGCATGCCTAGAAGTTACTGGAGCCGCCCCCTTGTAGATATGAGTTCTCGTCTATATGTTTTCTTCTTGCTGTGGCCTTAACATGAAAAGCATTTAGACAAACGATCTAAATGTTAAAGAATGTATTGGCTGACTGCCACTTTTGCAGGGTGATCGAATATCACCTTACCTTTGATATCAATAAATCTGTTGAAGAAACGAATTGGTTTCAGAGAAAAGAAATGTGCCAAATCCTTAATGCCGACTTTAAATGGATTTCTTTCATCTAGCTGGAGGTGAGTGTGGACTGAGAGTCGGAGATCCTTTTCTATTTCCTTACACAACTTGTCTAACAGGTGCTAGAAAACAACAATATACAAAAATAGATCGATACTTTACCCCAGAT
Organism: Ascaphus truei; assembly: GCF_040206685.1. Classification (NCBI taxonomy): domain Eukaryota; kingdom Metazoa; phylum Chordata; class Amphibia; order Anura; family Ascaphidae; genus Ascaphus; species Ascaphus truei. The sequence continues at coordinate 123,108,300 of NC_134487.1, forward strand.
ACATTTCCAGTCAAACAGAAGGGAGATTATTTACGCACAATAAGGTATCCCACACAATTTTTAACATGAAGACCGTATAAAACGCCAGCATGATTTTGTTACCAAGAACTGTACCAGAGAACTGTGAGGTTGTAAAAGCTTATGTATAAACTAGTTATGAATAACTCAAATTGGTGCATGAAAAGATATCAGCGAACATAACATTTTCATGCAATAATGGAGAGGTTCTTTCTGTGATATGTTCTCCAAAATGTGTGAGGTGTAATTTGTTGTATAGTAATTCCCAGGGCCTGCTTTATTGCAGTTCAAAGTTCTAATAGCCATATTAGTCCAGGAGAAAAGTAGAATTGAAGTAGGTTGTGATAACTTTTAGTGGACCAACATGAGTTTTTCATGGATTTCTTCCTCAAGTTTACTGAGGCAGCACGGTTGGAAGGAAGCATACTGTATGTATCCTAAAGTGATACATATTGGTTGAGGTGAAGTCTGTAAGGCTGCGAACCCGCTGCGGCCGGCGGGCCGAGCAGCCGCGAACCACCAGACCCTTGCCCGAATGGTCCCTGCCCCCGCTGCCTCCTTCCGGCAGGGCTGACTACGTACTGTGACACGTCAGCCGGCCGATGCTGCAACAATCTACTGATTTTCAGCGCCGACGCGTCAAGTCAGCCAATGGGGAGGAGGGGAGGGAAGGAGCTAGGTGGGAGGCGCCTTGGGCGGGGAGCAGGGAAGGAGCTGCGGGTTAAAGTGTGTGAGTGTGTGTGTATACAACAGGACAGGAGATCACAAAAACACTGATAGTTGGCTGAAGTATTGTCATCTATTATTTGTTATAAACCTCTCTTCCCCCGACCATCCCAAACAGATATTTGTTCTGTCCAAAGAACTTGCATTCTGCCCCAGGAGGAATTCTGTCCCGAGGAGTTTGCCAGAATCAAATTTTGTGGGAAATTGGAAGAGTACTTCAGACGATTGGCACCTGAAATAATACTTTGCTGGCTCTGAACAGAACACAGAGCCCACCTCAGCAGAAATACAGTGATAATCATATTGGACCCCTCCTAGTGAACTGAGCCCACGGCTGTATGCTTACATTGACTATTTCTGCAAAAGTCAAATTCCAGATGCTTAACAAACATTAGGAAAAAACAACAATCTCTGACCAAAAGAACAGAACCATGAAACGCTCAGATTCCACAGATTAATATAAAACCTGCCGACAAAGACAGCGCTGTAGTGGTCATGAATACTACAAACTACATAATGGCAGCGCACAGGCAACTACTGAACTTGTCAAAGATCTAACATCCCTCACAAAAGATGGCATTGCTTCCTGCCATCTTCTAAGCAGAGCAGGATGAATCTTATGTAGTTACCTATGTAACTGTATTTGTAACCATGTATTTATTATTTGTCATTTTAACTCTATGCCCAGGACATACTTGAAAACGAGAGGTAACTCTCAATGTGTATTACTTCCTGGTAAAATATTTTATAAATAAATAAGCACCGATTCACCATATCAGGCATCAATACAAAAACTCCATTCCAAAGCAGGACACTCCCTATCGGACGTCACAGTATTAGTGTCAAAGGAAATGTTAATACACAGGAGAGCAGAATAAAACGAATTACAATTTAACCAACTTCTAGACATTGAAAAAAAATAAAAATAAAAAGTGTCCTGAATCAAGATTCTGGGTTTTTAACACATGGCAACATTCAATGCGCTTCCTGGACCACATTAGGCCTGGGACATAGTAGGGTGAGCCGTGCTGAGCAGATGCACTTACCCCCTGCATCTGTCATCAGCGCGGCTTTAGCAGCCGCTTCCGCATGCGTGCGGAGGCTCAGGTATTTTGGAGAGACAGGCAAATTTAAAATTTGCCACTCAGGAAAGCGGTCACATCCAATGGGAGCGAGAGACTAGCCCCGCCTCCCGACATGCCTCCCGACATATTCATCCACCTCTGACTCTTACTGTAGCATATACCAAGTATATCAGGAAGTATGTGTTATGTAAGCAGAGTGTAAGAAAGCTGTGGATTTAGACAGGTGAGCGTTTTTTTGTTGTTGTTTTTTTACTCTAATAGACAAGGTCACAACCCAACCGTGCTCCCACAGTAAGGGTTGACAGTGCTATATATTGAGCGAGTTTGTCAAACTGGGTTTCTTTTAGGTTATTTGAACAGAATTAACAAGCTTGTCATTACCTCCGTTAAAACTTCCATGATTTCCTTGTCATAGCACTGGAGTAATACTTCATGTGACTCCAAATGTCTGGCGTGCACCATCGCAGGGACACAGCTCCACAGTGCACTGAACATATACTGAAAGGTGAACGGAACAAAAACAAACAAGAGATGTAAAAAGACATGTTCTCTGGGTGTACTTAGATTGTAAGCTCTCCGGGGCAGGGATTTCCTTTCCTCTTGCCTGACTGTTGCGCTTATTGTATTATAATTCCCTGTATTGTATTGTCTTTATAAAGGGCAGAGTACACTGTGGGCGCTATATAAAGATATTCATACAGTAGAACTGGAATTTTAACACATACCGACAATGTGAGATTTTCTAAAAGTAGCCCACATCAAGGATCTGCAACATTATTTTACCATCCTAACGTGCATCGCTAAATCACTCTGCATTAGCACCACTCGGTCAATATTACAGCCGCTTGATTGCAATATTATAAAGCACTATTACTATAGCTATGCAAGAGAATAGAGATTGATTTATTTCATGAATGATTTTGTTCATGAGCACCAAGGCATTTCCCCCTGGATTGTATATGCTACAGTGTACACACACACACACACACACACACACACACACTATATGTATATGCTTCAAAGACAAAAGGCCAATAAATCACAAACCATATTTTATTAATATTAAAAAATAAATAAAAAGCGCTTTATATACATTTTCCACACATTAATACAAAGAATACAGCTTTCTCTACCTCCCAGTCCTACATATATAGTGAGGTCAATCTATAGAATGAGAAGACCATATACTTACATGTATCTTGGATGCATCAACAGCATTGTCATAAACATCATCCAGATAAATGGGGAAGACTGCTCGATGCCAATACAGGAAGCAGCAGTCACACTGCGTCCGAACTCTACCATTCAATCCAAAGAACACATTAAAAAAACGTGTGCGCACTGAGCACGCGCATTGTAAAAGAAACTTTTGTTACAGAAATTGTATTTGTAATGGCGACTCATGGGGTGGTGGGGGTTTGCTCGGCGGCTCACAAGGGGGCGGGGGGTGCTCGGCGGCTCACGGGAAGGGGGGTGGGAGGGGATGCTCGGCGGCTCACGGGAAGGGGGGTGGGAGGGGATGCTCGGCGGCTCACGGGAAGGGGGTGGGAGGGGATGCTCGGCGGCTCACGGTGTGTGTTTTCGTGTTCCTCCTGACTCCTGCTGGTGGAAGCTGGCAAAATTCAGTGGCAGTGAATGTTGCTGATGGCCTCTTCTGCCAGCAGTGACGTCACTTCCGTCACCACTGACTTCCGTCTCCATCAACTCCATTCACTGCCACTGAATTTTGCTGATGTGGTAGGTGCCTCCAAAGAAGTTCCACTTCAATAAGGGCTATAAATCAGAGCCAATGCACATCATTTAATGCAGATAACTGCTTACATGTTACTTACCTTTCTCTCAACTCGCTTATTAAGTCCAATTTCTTCATAACAAGCTGAAGTGGGAGAAGTTCCTCATCTTTAAAGGTTTTCTGTAAGTAGTACATGTAAATAAAGATTTTTTAATTTTTTTACATTTTTATTTCTACTATGTAAAACACGGGAATTTAATAGGAAACTGCACGAGGAGCAGGGAGTGAAGGCATCGACTATGAAAACAATGGCGGACATTGATGCGGGGGAGTTCCGTTCAAATCCAAGTTACCAGGTTCTTAATCGCGGGCAAATCCCTTTACCTTCATGTGCGTCAGCACCGATGTTAGATTGTAAGCTCTAAGGGGCAGGGACCTATTGCGCCAGCAAGGTGGGTATTTTTATGCACAGCTTTCACACATACTGCATACAATTCAGAGGGGGCTTTTTAATAGGTACAGGAAGGTTACACTGCTTTACGCTGATATAGGGAGATTTACCTGACTGCAACACACAGCCAAGAAAAGTTTTGTTGGGATTCTCATGTTAATATTAAACAAACCAATTCAGATACATTATTGAAACTTGTCTATGGCAAATAAGGGGAAAGATCAAATGTCCAAACACAAATGAAAAAAAAAAAAAAAAGGATTTTTTGCAAGTGTGATTCAGTTTTCCCCCCCCTTTCACTTTTTGTAACCGTTAAAGGCTTAGAGAGGCGAGGTACTAATTCCGCCTGCCATAATTAGCAGGCAGTTACCAACTACCGATATATTGTTGCTATTGTATGTACTGTAGGGATAGTTACCATTTGTGTTCCCACACTTAATGCTAGCGCAACAATCAGTCTTCTCTGTCTTGTGCTTGGCCCGTTGAGCGTATTCTCAGCCAATACAAGGGCAGAAAGAACGTCCAAGCGTTGTTCACTGTATTTCTTGTCGGAGATCACTCTCTTCTGCGAGGAAAGAAAACAAAACATTGTTTCAGTACGCAAGTAAAACGTAGAGGTTGCTCAAGAACAAATCCCTCACAGACCAGGAAATCATTACTTGGTTTGATCACGTAAAATATGGAATTTATAAAGGACTATCAAACAAATCAAAATGTCTACAGTCCCGGGATCACCTGCTCCTCACTCGCCCCCTGATGTCAGGATCACAAGAGGAACTCACCTCCACTCCCCATCTTTGTGATGGTCAATAGGACACTAAATGTACACTGTTCAAATGCTACAAAAATAAATGGAATACAGTATGGGAGAAGTGCACTTGGAGTTTAAATATTGTTTGATTAAATGTTAGAACAAAGAAGTCTTTAAAAAAGTGCAATCTCAGCCTTTTGCCTTTTTGGGGATTGTTACCTACTCTTATAAAACAGCATGGCCGTCAGATTACTTCCGATGTTGGAGAAATTGGGAAAAGGACAACACATACCATATGGCAACTCCAAAACAGCGAGAAGGTGGGCGGCCATCTTGTTCTATTCTGGCAACTTCAGTGGCACATTAGAGAAAGTAAGCCTCAGTCTAAATAAAGGAGACCAATCACCCAAAGATGGTCTCCTTGATCAAAATCTGTCTACACTGGAAATAGTTGTTCCTTTATTACTAGGTTTTTGTGGTCAGCATAGGAATATGGAGGTATGGTAGTATGGTAGTTGTGAGGTGTAGAGTACGTATTAAGCGCTGAGCTACGTACCTTGGCGACCGCAATGGCATTAAGGGCTTGATGCTGGAGATGCTGAGCGATGTGGGAAACAGAATCTGCAACAACCATACTTCTTCTGTGAAAAGTGTGTTCTATTGCCTGTAAACATACGCAAAAAGAAAAACTGAACACGGGAAGAATTACAAGTAGTATAAAAAAATATTATTCAACGTATGTTTAGGGTTTACAATGTAAACGGTCGCACTTGCGCAGCAACCGATTGTAAAAATGACTTGCAGATTGCGTTTACATTTTTCACCAAAACAAACATTTCACTACAGATGCACGTAGCTGAATTTATGTAGGGACCATCCCTGCTGTGCTTTAACCTGCAAAAGTCAACAGGAGAGCCATTCCCTAATGTGTACAGGTTTCTCTGCTATTGTTGGAATGGATGACATGGTAATATGTTTGGCTGTTCATTAGATGCAGATTTTGGGAAAAGCCATCACACGTTTCATTTTCTGTTCTCTAAATAAAACAGGCTTTAGAATGAACAGTATAGTCCTCTGCATCAGGGCTGCGCAAAGTGGGGGTCGCTGCGGTTGCAGAGGCCCCGCGCTTTTCCCCAAGGCATTTAAATTAAATGCCGGGGGATCGCGTGAGGCCTCTGCAACATCAACTTGCCTCGACTCTGCAGGTGTCAGTACTCGTCACCATGGCAACGCAGAGTCAAATGACGCCACGGGGTCACGTGATGTGTCATACACTGCATTGCCATAGCAACCCAGCGTCAAATGATGACGAGGGTCACGTGACTTAACATGACCCAGCGGCGTCATTTGATATCGCATCAAGGTAAGGGGGGGGGGGCGCAGCAGCAAAAGCTTGACCTCCCCTGCTCTACATGCAAGATGCCAATTGTCATTGGGCTTGCTTTTGACGAAGAGCCCATCTTTCCCCTAATTATTTACAAAGCATTCATTCTATAAGCAGAATTTCTAGTCACACGTACATATAATGTGCTGTGTATGTCACATGTCGAGCAACAAAGCATACCTTTAGGAGTTCTACAAGTCTGCATAAAGCCTTCACTGAAGCTTTGGTCATAGGCTTCTGCATAGACATATACAAGTTCATTGTTGTCTTGATGATGTTGCTAAGGCCACATGCATAAAGAAAACCCTATGAAGATGGTTAAACAACAAAAAGCATGTAAAAAAATGGGTCTAAAACTCACAAATTGCTTAAGTCTTGTTGAAACATTGCAACAATGGTGCCATTCACAATTTAAAGCATAGTCTTGGGTAAAAGTAGTAGAAACAGACCCTTCTCCTCCTCCTCCTCCCCCCCCCCCACAAAATAATAATTTGAGAACAATGTTTAAAGGTAAAAGTATCAAGTAAAAGCATACATTTTCCCTTCCTCCCCAATCACAACACATTTGTATCCCGACGCTATATATCAGCACTTAGAAGTGTGAATCCAAAACGGTAAGAACATTTGCACACAATGACTTTACATTATCAATGGTTACAGGTACCGTCTGCGTAAACATCTTGTGTGAGCAATTTCTTTAAACATAGAAGATGCGAATAAAACAGTGGGTGGAATGAACAAAATCTGAGCTAGTAGTTTTACCTACTTCTATACAGAAAATTTACAAATGAGAAAGCACAATTACCTGTACAAAAATGTTACATCGATTTGTCAGGTCTTCAGCAAATTTATCCATTCTCTGCTCCTTTGACAGAACAGATTCCATTTTCATCATCCAAGAGCTTACCAATACATAGTATGACTGGACATCTCTTGGAAAAAGGACACAACACTAAATTAGTATGATAAAAAGAAAATTGCACTATTTGGAAAGCTAACTAAATATACATAACTTCCTTGTTGTATAAAATGTCAGGAAATCTAAAGAAGATTATCAATGTGTTTTTCTGGAAAACAGGCAGAATTCATTACAGGAAATATGTTGGTATTGTTACATTTTTTCGATTAGAAATTAAACTTTAAAAAAAAAAAAAAAAACTTAAGGAAAATAAAGACAATTCCAGTCACAGATTTGCTTTAGTTAAAATACAACCAAATAGGCTCTTGGTATGGACAATTGATGAGAAGTCCAATCTGATCCAGAAATTGTCAAACATACATAAATTGTCAAACTTTACATTTTCATCAAACAAATTACATTCTGTCTCATTTGTCATCTACGTAAGAATTTGAAGCCTCCAAGCACAAATTGTAAGTTACCATGAGTGTCAAAAATATTTACAACTGTGTAGAATAAAAAATAACTTGTATGATAAGATATTTTAAAAATTAGTCCATTTTATGAGGTGTACAGTGCTAGAAGTGTTTTGGCATCTGTTAGGCTTTATGCCAGAATTACAAATATGTATTGACTCTCATAAGGTGCAAGTAAATGCTTAAAAAATAAATAAAAGAGGGGATGTTTGCAAAAGGTCGGAAGTTTCTTGTATTTCCCCACACAAATAGAAATTGGAGCAATAGGTGCTTTTAATACATTTAATTGTATCTACCACATGTTATTCATCTAAAAGCGACACCTGACTTTCTGCATAAAATGGTTTTCTGGGAAAGCTGAGGTTTTACTTGGACCTACTTGGTTAGGGACTGAGCCTTTGTTTGTAGATAGCTTTCCCTTTGAGTTTTAATGGAATGGAGGCTCTTCCGGTCAAGAAGTTTGGCAGCAGCTGGGACCTTCTGGATCAGAAAACTGTCAGCGTACCAAATTATGTTGGCGGTTAAAGCGATTGATGGTACCTACAGCACATAGAAGTAAATCATTGTTATTAAAGTATTTCCAGGGCAGCTATGAGAAAGCTATGCTCAGACAGAGCAACACTATGATTACATTATTTCAGTTTTCAAAACAGAGTCCACCTTTTTAGAAACACAGGTTTAATATCACAATTATAAACTACTCCCACGTTACATTCACTTAAAATTTACACTAATGTAGAACTAATGTCTCAAGCTCTAAATTTGTCAAACATTAAACCACATTGTGCCATATCACTCAACAAAATATTAGCCGCCAACACACAAAACAGATAATAAATTACTGCAAACCATTGATAAAAAGAAACTCAACTAACTCAGTAACCAAAGCAACATAATACCTTTTTATGCTGGGTGCCATTTAGGGCGCTAAAGCTACTGTCATGGGAGAGGGGGTTTGGCCCGATATTAAAGGGGTTACACCCCATTTGGCCACCCCCTGCTCTCACTTGGGAAGCAAGGGGTTAACTGGACTGCGGTCCAGTAATGTGTTTATACCCTGCTTCAGTACCCAAATGTGTATTCCCCTGTAAATGTGTATTGTTCCCATTCCAGTGTCTGCACCAACACATACACTGGGATTGATGCGGGAGGTAAAGGGTTAATAGTTGAGTGATTATAGCCCTTTGTTCCATTTTCCCGGCTTTGCAGGCTCCATTTTGCAGCACCCCATAGGTCGCCGTTGCAGCTCCATACAATCCTATGGGGAAACTGGCAATTTGGACCCATTTTCATCAGAAGACCTGCAGGTGGCGCCCGAGAGGAGGAGCGGCGGTTCCTCATTGTAAGTCAATGGAGCCATTCATTTCAATGGGGATTCCTCGACGCCGACCTCCAGGAACGGGTTGGCAGTCATCCAAACCGCAGACCGCAGAAGCGGATACTATATCTAAAAAAGAGCTTTGATCACTCCCCGTTCAAGTTCAATCACAATTGGCGTGGGAAACTTAGGTTCTAGGGCACCCAGGAATAAAATTCTTTTTGCCCCTAGACCCTAGGAACCCCCACACTCGACCACCACCGGGTCCGAGAAGTAAAGACCCCCGTAAAGGGTCGCGCTCACCACAAGGGTCGCGCCATTGACTCTAATGGGAGCGAAGGTCCCATTGAATCCTATGGTGGCGCCGGCCATATTGATTCTAATGGAGAAAAGCCACGTGGCTTTGAAACGGCTAAGTCCGAAAGTGGGAAAAGTGTAAGCCCATATCTCCGGTTCTGTGAGTACCAGAGGGCTGGGATTTTGGTCACAGGTAATCACTGTTCCGGCATGACAGTATGGCCATTTCCAGCCATCTCCGATCAACCAGACGGAGTATGGGCAAATGTGAAAATTGTGATTTTGCCATTGACTTAAATGGCGGAGTTGCTCCATTGAAAGCCTATAGCGGCGGAGCCCGTTGATTTCAATGGGAGAGTGAAAAGCAGAGATTTCTTTTAGCCTATAGCGGAGAATCCTGCATTAAAGTTAATAGGGGATTTTAACTTGTTTTTGGTATCTCCGGTTCTGGGGGTCGTGGAAGGCTGATATTTGGCCACTATGGCAAGGGTCCTCCGGCATGAGGACCTGGCAAATTTCAGCCCGTTCAGACCCACAGAACGGATTATTTTAATATAGGTAGATATTAAAGAATATACTGTTTTTCAAGGCTGGGATAAAGCCCGGGAAAGTTACTGGCTCTGCTTTGTTAATGTTCAGGATGGCGACCATTTGTCTACAAACAGCCTGCCTGATCAAAGACCTGACCACTCTGATTGTGTACAATAGGGCAGAGAAACGCAGAGCCTGAGTAGTCTGTAAGTGTCATAATTCACACTTACAGACAAAAGGGTTTCCTGACTTAAAAAGTCTGCTAGACTTTCAGGCGCCCAAATGTTAGGGAATAGGACTGAAACTCCATATAAACAAGCGTAAGCCCTATACCCATTGTCTTTTCGTGATGTCTTCATTTGAACCTGTATTGCCGAATGAATTGCCAATCCTGTACCTGATTGCTTCATTGTCCAACCCTTAAGTGTCTATTTCTTGTCTGTTATTTGTATCATCTTGTGTGTTCTCCTTCTTTAAGGAATAAACTATATTTATTATATCCAAGTCGTGTGCAATTCAACCCAGATATTTTGGTGTATATTATACCCTGTCACAAGCTACCGTGACAGCTACTAATTGAAGTGAGACTGTCCCTTAAAGTCAAAAAGTAAAAAGTATTGCTTAAACACATTCTATTCGCAAGATAATTAAATGTTAAGTACATTTCACAAACTAGCTGTTTTTCTAGAATTATCCAATATGCATTTTAAAACTACAACATACCTTCTTACAGACGTCCAAAAGAGATTTGTAAAATTTCTTGTCCACATTACGAAAGATCTGGAAGTAAAGGACGAAAAGGCCACATAGCCCTACATATCTCTCCCGCTGGTCAATTTCAGAGGCCTCTCCTTGAGTTGAAAAACAATAATTATTACAAATTAAGAGATTTTGCAAATTAACTGCAAATCAATCATAAATAAGGGACCATGACAAATAGGTCTTACCAAGTTTAACTTCCACGTTTGAAAATATTGTGCGAATATTATGCGCAAACTCCTCTGCAAAAGCTCCATTCTTTGCCACAGAAACCCCCCCATTGGAAGAGTCAAACTGCTGCTCTACACATCCCTGTTGTAAACACACAAAAGGATAAATGAACTAGTGAGTCTTCGCTTATCCGACACAATGCGTCCCGCAAACCCCTGTCGGATAGCAGATTGTCAGAAAGCGGGACCAATGTTAACCGGTGGCGATTTCCAGCGGATATGCAAAATTTGCAGGGGTGATGCTTTTTTTTATTGCATTAGCCGCCGTCGGAGAACGCGTCCGAAGAAAAGCGGAACGTCGTAAAGCGAGGACTACCTGTACCTGCTTTATACAACAGTGCATATATTAAATATATTTAAGAACTATGTGCATTCGTAGTCATTTAGCATTCTTAATTAATTTTGATAAATGCAGCTCCATAATATCTGAACAGAAATGAAAACAAAAAGGTCCCCGCTTTTAAAAACTGGATCGTGTGACAGACGGATCTGTGTAAACGCAACAAATTCATCCTGTAGCATTCATCTAAGTGAAGTACATTAACAAAGCGTCATTCCGAGGCATGTTTGGGTTGGGAATGCAAAAGTGCTTCATATGGAAACTTTCCAATTTGCCATACACTGGATATCTGTGTGGTCAGAATATCTTTATATAACAGCCAACTCAATCTGCCACAATATTAGTATCCCCATATTATTTTCTATTCAGTAACTCGATCGCAGTACCTGGAATAACACCCCATCAAGTAATTGGGTTTCTAATTTTAAGAGCAGCTTCTCAAAGGGTTTCAATTTATCTTCTTGAATCCCAAATTTCACAGGGTTATGATGTACCGATTTTAGTAGCCTTTAAATGAAAAGAAAAAAATACAGTGTAGGTCAAAAACTAGTTACAGCTATGCCACAGGCCTTTAAAGATCTGCCCTCCTAAAGAGACACCTATAATGTGCGAGACAAGCACCTGCCCCACAGAACCTCTAATTGCAGCCATTCAATAATACATTCCATAAAATGCAGCATTCAAAGAGCGGAACTTTTATTCAATGGTCGTTAATACGGTCAATTCTTATACTGTGATCGTTTCAATCTCTGTACTCTAAACAAACATGTATTTTGTAAACCAGTGTGGCTTCCTGACGTTGTGGAACATTTTAAATTGGATCTTGTACCTACAAGTATTCTGTGTCAGCCGTTTGTTAGCCACTGTAAAGCATCTAAATGATAGGTGCCAGGCCAGTCCTCTTTCAAACCTTAATACGGGTGCATTTTCCTCTCTTCGGGACTGTGTATCAAGGTGTGAACTAGGTTGTGATTTGAGGAGTGCTAATAGGAGGGGGTTCCACGTTTACATGCAATTATTGCATGTATTAAATTACGTGTCTATATTGCTAAAAGTTTTCTGTTTTCTTTGCATTAAAAAACACCCCACCAAGTTGACTGAAACCTCCCTTGTTATTCTGCGCTAGATTCTGAACTAAAATCAGCTTCATACAATGGAAAGCACACAATTGAGCACTGGACCAAAACCCTCTTTGTGCCAATACATGGCCCCCAATAGCTTTAGGAACTAAAGTGCCAATCATTCCTGGTGAATGTGGGTGTCACCAGTGCTCATTTTGACATCTACAAACGAGCCAGCACACAGAAGAAAAAATTAACAATTTCCTTCATACCGACACAACATGGTGACCAAGTGTTAAACTATTTTGTTGTAGTATATTTTAAGTCATCTTTATGAAATTCAGGAGTTTCAGACAAGACACAAACATGTGGTTTGCTGTAGAGGTTTGGGATAGCACTGTTGCCCAGCTCTATTCAAATCAATGAGGGGCTGTTGGGTCATTTCCTGCAGCTCACACCATTGAAGGGATGTGTCAGGCCTACATGAACAAAAGACCCACTGTCACAGAAATAAAAGTACATGAATGTTAACTCCCAAGTTTCCCATTTCAATAAAGAAAAGGAAAAAATAAATTGAGGTTCGGAATCATGCTTAAAGAATTCAAGACGTTCTGATAACGACATAAAGGTCTGGCCGGTGAATGTAAAAAAAAAAATCTACGAGACACATTAGCAAAAACGGACAATAACAAATACATCAGTACAGTGTGTTCACGTCATCCAGAGCCCTGTTTATAGGTTAACGAGAACCTACAGTATTTGCTGGCTATTACTGTTGCCTCACATTGCAATAAAATGGCTCAATATTTATTTTATACATGCAATCATGTACTCTTGCCCAACCTTTTGTACATGGTCCAGTGATCCTTCAGCGTAGCATGGTTTTCAATGATTTCATCAAGGGTCAGCAGAACGGTCAGCAGCTCTCCAAGGTGCTCATACATAGTCTACAAAAAGTGTTACATTAACGTGTTTGACATCAGAATATGGCTATTAATAAAATTGTACCTAAAAAGTTTGTATAGGAGGGTCAGGGTAACTGCACAATACAGGGTTGTAACAGGTTGTATAGCATAGGCTAATCCAGCTCTAATACACTGGAACGTCAAGGTTTATTATAACAGTCATTACATGGGGGAAAAGGTTAGTAGGAGCAGAATAACCATAATGTCGCCATTGTGATAGTTAAGCTAATATACTCCACTATAACCAAGCACCAGAAAGACTGCAGAGCATTAAAATAGTACATTTAAATAGCAGGATCTAGAAATGAAAGATGCCTATTTTAATATTATGAAATGCTCCCCTAATTCTGTGGGACGTTGGCGACCCAAAGCTCCCCCTTTACTGCGATGTACATCTTTATGCGCTTGCCCTAGATTCAGTGCAAGATGTGCTGGTATTTATGGGCCATCCAAAGAGGTCTTTATAGATGTAGTTGTGCAGGATTTAAGAAATTGATATCTAAGAATGTTTTAGGACTCCTAATTTATAGACCGTACATGCTTTTTTTTCTATGTTTAAAGGAGTTTGAATCACTACTTGGTAAACAAATTTTATTCTTTTCATTAAACAGACTACTTCATACTTTTTACCTGAAAATGAACTCCTGTGGTCTCAATAATCTTGGGTTCATTTCTGTAAGAAAAGATATTTGTATTTTAATATTGTTATCGGCTTTTATTTGTGACACCAACGGCAGCACAGTCTAATGGGGTATGAAAGACTATGACTATAAAAACATACAAGAAATATTACAACATTACAAATTATTGATCCAATAGGCAAGATGCGACTGCCACAAAGAGCTAGAGATCTAAAAGGGAGAAAGAATGGAAGTTTTACGGGGAAGATGTTGATGTGGTTGAGGGTCTATGGCTGCTCGATGTAAAGCTGGCAGCTGGAATTCTCTCATGTGATAAGAGTCACGGCAGAGTTAGGAGGAGGAAGCATGAGCAGATAATGCTGGATAGGCTACTTCAAAGAGTTTTTAGAGCACATTTAATATGAGTGAAGGGGGGGGGGAGGGCATGAGGTCGGGAGTGATGTTGCAGGAAGGCAAATTCCAGAGCTAATATACTGTACGGCCTGGAAAAAGCTCTCAAGTGGGGGGTGGGAGACTGTTTTGTAAGATCAAATGGACCAACTACCTGTTGCTTGTGTACAGGGCAGCTAACTGATGGACAACATTCATCACGACTTCGTAACATCGCGTAACAAAGCAAGAGAGTTCCTGTAAAGAAATGAAATGTCAAACAATTATTGACTAATGAAAAAAGTGAGTCTATGAAGCATAAGACTTGACGATATGCAGTGCGATACAACAAAGGTCTACCAACAAGTACTACCACCATAAACAGACTGTAACATAGTCCTCAGTGATATTAACTAGTGACAGTCACAGGACAGCAGCATGGAATTTAAACAGGAGAGCCATTTCCATGGTTTGCATCTCTGTTACATATCACCAGTGGTTGACTAATCACCAAAAAAATCTACTCGCCACACAAAAAAATCTACTCGCCACACAAAAAAATCTACTCGCCACCTAGTACCAAACGTGTGCTGCTTGGGCCAATATTTACTCACCCGGGGGTTAAATCCACTCGCCCGGGGCGAGCAAATGTATAGGTTTGTCGAACACTGCATATCACTATAACATGTATTGGGTTTATTAAAAAAAAAAAAAAAAAAATCAAGATAGACAAATTGGTATTATATTTTGGGAGCATGAAATAATGGGTACAGATTGGGAAGTCCTGGTGATGCAGAGATTTCTGGTTATATGGAAGATTACCAACTATTAGAACAATCACAATCTCTTGGATCTTAAAGATTAGGTGGCGAAGGTCAATTAAATACAATGTTATTTTAGACCACATTTAAATTAACGTATATTAATATATACATTGCGGAAAACAACCTTACGAGGGGATTATCTGATGTCATACTAAGGAAGCAGAAGTACTCGCATAACTGGTACAATTTTAGCATGAAATAAACGCTCTTTCCTCCTAACAAAATAAATCAAAAAAATACACAGACTACTAGTTAGTTAAACTTCAATTTCAGAGGTCCCAATCATTAAGTTTGTGACCTCCGATACCAATAAAGGCTTCAAATAATACCAAATACCAATGGTTCATTGGAGCTCCTTCCCTCCATTTATTTTTAGCTTAAAGCAGAAGCAACCATTTTTTTAAATGTATTCCTTAAATTGACCTAAACATCCAGAGCTCCCCACACAGCAGACCAGCGCTCCCCCCTACTCCGGGACCCTGCAGATCCAGAGATGGTTGTAGGGTTTTTTGTGCCACCGAGGGACCTCCTCGTTTAGCTAATAAAAAAATATCCCCCACCCCAAAAAACAACCAGCAGTGTGGACGGCTGCTTTAGGGACCTGTGATACATTGATCTATTCCAAATGAGTTAACTTCAATTTTACATTATTGTGCAGTCTGACAGTTTTACAGATTCCAACTTATTTTATACGAACTAGAATGAAAATAGCTATAAATGGATGGGGAACCTCAACAGCTTGATCATAAAAACAGGGGTCCTTTGTGGAGAAACAGCAACTCAGCGCCTTGTATTGTGCTGTTTTTATACCCAAAGTGTCTGGAGAAAAAGAAAGGCTGACTGCTTGCTTTTGTGAAAGTAGTTTTAATCAAATTAAAGGCAAAATAATGTGCCAATCAGCACGGAGTGTCATTTCCATGTGATATGAGACTCAGAGGAAAAAGTATAGCAGGCAAATCACCCAAGCAAACATTATGGGGGCACATTTATCAAGGGCCAGTAAAAGTTACTGCACCCGTTCCAGCGTTAACGTCTATCCAAGCCAATGGGAACAGGCATGAGAGAACTCGTACCGGCCCTTGATTCATGCGCATCTATGTGCCCGATTCCGATAAAGTGCAATGTCGCCATGTAGAGGGGATTAGTTAGCAAAGCATAGAGAGCAAACCAACTGCAATTACAATTATTTTATTTCATTTTTTTTATTATTACCATTATGTTAAAAATACACTTTCCTGACATGCACTGGTGAATAGTACAAAGATTGATTCAGGTAAAGTATGTCTGACCCCCCTAAAATCAGATGATGTTCACACTAATGGGCATCAATAAGAAGGGAGAGCGGATCAAAAGGTATTAGAGCATAACAATAACAAGGATGCAGAAATGTGGTAGTGGCAATAAGTAAATGTAGGTCCAATCTGCTACTGTGCAATGTAAATGATATAGGATGACAGGGTGTAAACATTCATGTCCTGTACAATAAAAAATAAAGCAGAATAATCCTGGAAGGAAGTTTACCTGCAAGAATGAAACAAACCTTCCCATCTGGATTTGGGAATCCCCTTCCACCCGGCTCGATTCAGCAGCTTTTGTAAGGAAAAAGAAAAGCATCAGTCTCATTTCTACAGAATTTCTGCTGCAGGAACCAATCTTAACCAAGCTAGGTTTTTAATGGAAAGAGGATTTGTTTTAGACGCTGAAGACCTTGATTCATGGGGTCTTAATTTACAGTACTCCTGCAGACAGCACAGCTTACATACCAGTGAAATCTAGTAGTAGCAAAGGCAATTACCTCCTTCTCCGTAGAATAAGAGGCCATTATAGAACTTTGTTTCAGCCTGACATGGAAGAAAACAAGAAAAAAAAAAAACATTAATGAGGTCTGTTTTAAAGACAAAATTACAAATCTGGAGCAGTTTAAAACTACATAAAAGGCACAGAAGCTCGTCAAACCAAATTGTTACCGCTCATAAGCATTCCAATTTACTATTGAAAATATCATTGTCCTGGCACTTATGGATATGCTAAAATAACTAATTCAGTGCTGGAGAGCTTCACATTGTGTTGCTTAATGTCTTGCAGTCATCACTGGGACAAAACGGTTTGTAATTTACATGTATATTTGGGTTTCTTAGTTGCTTGGCCACATTGGGTTATGTCTTCTAAAATTCAACACTCAAATGTACAAATTATAGAAAACTAAACGGAACCAAACGTTCAACTTTAAACGTTCCAACTCAGACCAACTTTAGAATGGTATCCAAGTACATTCCAGTGGCTGTGGCCTTGCTACTAGTGAAAGTATTTCAAAATATAGCAGTGCCAATTGAAGTCAAGTACATTTAGTGCTAGGAAAGCAAAGAGAGAAAAAGTAGCATGGTGGGACAATATTCTGCACATGCCAAATATGACCAATGTAAATACCACCACAATTATTACATTAAACTTCTTACCTCAAATTTAAGCTTCTTAATTTCACAGCATAGAGCAGCATATACAGTTATGATTTTATTCAAAACCTAAATTTAAAAAGAAAAAAAAAAAAAAACAGGGCTAAAAATCTCCAGTTAAATGTAACCATCAGAAATTTAAAACTAGGGGAAGCAGACAAAAGAATGGGGGTTTACAAAGGAAAAAAATAATTCACTTTGTAGAGTACTATAGGGATATGTTAGCAGCACTAAAAATACAGCTTTTCAATGTGCTTCAGATGACTATAAATGATTAAAACAGAACATACTGGCAATCTTTGTGACGCTGTTCAAAAAAGCATGATAACAAATGAGGGTTACAAAATATGTAGTAAAAGCTGCAGCCAAAGAGACTCTGCTGTTATCAGTTACTGTGTTTCTAAAAAATAGCACTTTTTTCAGGGAATTATTCCCCTCTTTAATGTATTAGTGCATCTGTTTTATTGGACAGTGTATGGTGCAGGCAGTTGTCTCAATGCTTTACAAGGGGAAACCGAATGTGCAATGTCAACACAGAAAGTAAGTGATGATCAGATACAAACATGAAATGTGAAAAAGGTAATCATAGTCAAGGCAACTATTCAAAATGGTCTTTTTACTCTGTACTCCATGCTTATTATGAGTAGCAAGGAGAAATAATCATGTGGGAGTATCTTCCTTTCCTGCATCTATTTAACCTTTTTTTAGGAGGGACAGCCTTTATAACAGTGTAGTAGGTGACAAAGCAATATGTACAGTGTGGAAATGAAGCACGTATAAATGTACCAGTGAGCTCGTGACATTCAAAAGGATAGAAGGGGAAAAGAATGACTTCAATGAAATGTTATCTGTGTGATGATTTTCAGCTGCTTTTATCATCACTGTTAATTATAATCAGGAAACGAACTTGCAGATATAATGAATTGCAATCAGCACATGATAAGATTAAACCAAGGCTTCCAAGAAAAACTGTAAGCAGCAAACCAGTAACCTTCACAAATTGCCCTCGTTTGAAGGACAGAAGTATTGGTTGGTGAAACGGAGGCTGCTCAAGAGTAAGACCTACATGCCAAATTTCTACATTTCAGTTGTGCTTTGAAGTATTGTTTAATAATTTTAAAATATTACAATGTAAATGTAGGATGTGTATTCTGTGTCAGAGGCAATACCTGTATATACAGTAGTAAAGCGTTTGCACCTGCATGTTGAGAAAGTTTATTAAAAAAATAAATAAGGTGTGTGGCAAGCATGCGCATTTTAAGTGAAACTTTTGTCTTTTGTGACTGAAATTGTATTTTGATGTTTTTGATTGAATTAAAGACTTTTGAGAGTATAATTACAATTTTAGTGACAAAACACAAAGAAGTTTCACTTAAAAAGCATGTGCTCGCCACACACCTTTTTGTTTAATAATCATTACACGGACGATGTTATAGTAATCTATATCTTATGTTTACACACTGCATATTTTTCACTTTTGGCTTTTTTATTGTAAATGGTGTGTGTGGGTAGCCAGTGTGTGTGCGTTGCCAGAGTGTGTCGCGTGTAGTGTAGCCAGAATGTATGTGTGTGTGTATGTGTATGTGTGTATCCAGAATGTGTGTATGTGTGTAGCCAGAATGTGTGTATGTGTGTAGCCAGAATGTGTGTAAGTGTGTAGCCAGAATGTGAGTATGTGTGTAAGTGTGTAGCCAGAATGTGTGTAGCCAGAATGTGTGTAGCCAGAATGTGAGTGTGTGTTTAGCAAGAATGTGAATGTGTGTGCAGACAGAATGTGAGTGTTGCCAGAGTGTGTGTGCATGTGTGTGTGTGTGTGTGTGTGTGGCATGTGCGTAGTTGTGTGTGTAGCCAGAATGTGTGTAAAGCATGTGTGTAGCCAGAATGTGTGTGGTGTGTGTAGCCAGAGTGTGTGTGTGTGTGGTGTGTGGTGCCAGAGTGTATGGCTGTGTGTGTAGCCAGAGAGAGTGTGTGTGGGTGTGTAGCCAGAGAGTGTGTGTTTGTATCTCCCCTCAGCGCATTCGCCGGGCGCTCCTGTGGGTGCATGATGTCAATTTCACCTGCATCAACGGGTTGGCAGCTGCTTCGCGCGATCGTGTGTGTAGCTGTGCGTGCACGCGAACTGAGATGTTGGTGATTGGAGCCTCTGCGCATGCGTTGATGGGACAACTGTCTATACGCATGCACTGTTGGTTCCGTCGGTGTGCAAATGTGCTGACAGAGCCGCATGTCTATGCGCATGCGCTGGCAGAGGGATCCCTCAGCGCTTGTGCTGGTTGCTGTGGACGATTGCGCATGCGCAAACTGTTGGTGAGGTAAGCGTTGTCACTGCCCATCTGCCAGCACTGACGTCACTTCCATAACCTACTTCCACCTCCTGGAAAACAAATTTGGTGCCTGCAAAGAAGTTTCACTTAAAAAAAAAAAAAAAAAAAAGTTGGCTGCATTTAGGTACAATGCTTTCATTTTTCTCTGGTCATTTCTGTGTGTGTGTGTGTGTGTGTGTGTGTGTGTGTGTGTGTGTGTGTGTGTGTGTGTGTGTGTGTGTGTGTGTGTGTGTGTGTGTGTGTGTGTGTGTGTGTGGTGTGTGTGTGTGTGTGTGTGTGGTGTGTGTGAATGTGGTTACCTTGTTTTCTGTTCGGATGAGCTCAAGGAGAGAAGACTGCTCATAGGGCACAAGCTGAGATTGGGTAAAACATAGAAAGGTAGGCACATTTATTTTCCATACATGCATACAGTGCACACAAAACATTTTCTTCAGTATTAAAACATTATTTTGCACAAAATAAACAGTGGGATGCTGCTAGATGGCACCAATATACCACTAACACTTTATTTGCCCACCAACACTACTTACACACTTAGAACTGTACTTTCTTTTTAATGTAAAGTGTAGCGATTTTAGAAAGCATTTCCTCCCTTTTAGTTTGACAGCACCAATATTGCTTTCAAATTTTTGAAATAAGGATATATATTATTTTTTTAAACATTTTTTTAGGTCAGTGACAGTAACACAACTTTAAGTCACTTTGAGCACAACAATCACCACATAGCAGTGTATTTCCTCTCCCCTGATCACCACTTGCAGTAGCAAACACGCATTACCTTGTTCACAAAGCCCGACATTTAAGTTACTCAATGGGTGGTCTGCTATACCAATGCCTTTTAATTGTAAGCTGTATTTTTGCTCTACCTTTTCAATATAATGTGGTGTTTAAGTAATTTTCCTTAAATGTTTTCATCAATGTGTAAAAAATAAAATATTTCATTTTCACTAGCTACATACAGTGGAGAGGAAATTCCACAGATTTTCCATGATAACCTTCTTGAATCAAAACCAGTCTTTTCTTAAATATCCAATAGGGTTTATATTAAACCATTCCACGTCTTTTGAAACAAAATGATGTATGAAGTAGACAATGAGTAGAGTCAGAGTATGTGTAAAAGTAAGTGAAACCCTGGTTTTATCAGCAAAATTAAAAGGAGATAATTATAATCAGGTATTTAAATATTAGGTAGATCTTAAAGTGTAAGTTTGTGAGGCCCAATCCTATATAAAGATCAGAAACTTTAAGTTTGGTCTTCACCATACAGGTGTGTGGAAACATCATGCCACGATCAAAAGAAAATATGAGGACCTCAGAAAAACAGTTATTGATGCTCAGTCTAGAAAGTTTTACAAACCAATTTCTAAGGATTTGGGGCTCCACCAATCCACTGATAGTCTGCAAATGGAGTAAGTGCAAGACCATAGTCACTCTACCCAGGAGCGATCATGCTACTGAAATCTTTCCAAGAACAACCAGGCAAATCATCCACAAAGTCACAAAGAAACCCAGAGTAACATCCAAGGATCTGCAGACCACTCTCGCCTTGGCTAATGTGAGTGTTCATGACAACTATAAGAAAAAGACTGAACAAGAATAGTCTTCATGGAAGGATAGCCAGGAGGAAACCACTGTTCTCTAAAATGAACAGTGCTGCCCATCTGAAGTTCACCAAAGAGCACATGGATGATCCACAAGAGTTATGGAACAATGTTCACTGGATAGACGAATCAAAAAGGTAGAGCTTTTTGGCCTCAATGAGAAACTATGTTTTTGCGAAAACCAAACACTGCGTTTGAACAGAACCCCCTCATCCCAACCATCAAGCATGGTGGTGGAATGTGTGATGGTTTGGGGCTGCTTATGCTGCCTCAGGACCTGGACAGCTTGTCATCATTGACACAAAAATGAAATCTGCATTGCAGCAGAAGATTCTGTGGAGAGTGTCAGGCCATCTGTCCGTGAGATGAAACTGAATCGAAAGTCGGACATGCAGCAAGACAATGATCCTAAGCATACAGGCAAATCTACAAAAGAATAGCTGCAGAAGAAATTCCGAGTTTTAGAATGGCTTAATCAAAGTCTGGACCTAAACCTCATCGAAATGTGACAGGACCTGAAGCGAGCTGTCCATGCAAGGAAGCCCTCAAATGGTCATTGAGGTTGAAGCAGTTCTGTAAGAAGGAATGGGACAAAATTCTTTTAAACCGATGTGTGACTGACCAGCAGTTACAGGAAACGCTAAGTTAAAGTCATTATTGCCCAAGGAGGTGCCACCAGGTACTGAAACTAAAGGTTCACATACTTTTTCACTCATGGATATTGAATGTTGAATCATTTGTGGATAAATAAAATGTTGAAGAAGTATCACGCTTTTGTGTTTGCTTGATCAGGTTATCTTTATCTATAAGAACTTTGATTAAGATCTAATAACATTTGAGCTGTGAAATATGTGAAAATCCTAGGGGGTTCACAAACTTTTTCTCGCCACTATAAGTCTGCAAAAAAGGATGTAACCTCTTGGTTTGATTTTCTTTGCTGCGCTTTTATCGAAACAAGACTGCATGGTGTTGAACTAAATTGTAAGCAACCTATAACTTTGCCTTTTACAATTTCAAGTTACTCACACATTAAACTATAGCATACCAACAGCATTTTATACTTTCAGCCCCAAAACATTCATCTAATACATTTTGAAAAACTCTAGCTTTCTGCCTGCCTTAAGAACAATTGCATAGTTGCATGAAGCTTGATATTTGGCGAGGGAGATGCAGATGTCAGAAGGCTGACAACATCAGACCATATACAGTATGTAGGGTAGGGCAGCTACAGGCATTGCTGAACCTCATTCACACATCGAAAGCGAGAAGAATGTTGTCCATCAGGTCAGAATAGCCAACATTTACAGCTTAGAGCAAGAGGAGGAGGAGGAGAGGACAGGATTGAAACGTTATATATATATATATATATTTCAGAGAAAGGTGAAAGAAATACAGTGCGCAACTAAAAAGAACTATAATATATATTAAACCCCTGTGAGTATAATTAAAGTATTAACCAAGTGCACCTTAGTATGACCTTTAACCTTAAAGTATATAATAAAACATACAATATCTGTGATAACAATTGGTGGCTGCAGCTGTATTAATTTAGGGTGGCTCGACACTGACAGCACTAGACAAAAAACAAAAAAAAGCGCAAAACCGCATGGTCAAGTATATCAAAAATATATTATTACATTAAAATGGTGAGTATTCACCGTACATTGAGTAAAAAGAACGAGCGCATTGAGTGTATGTTACACAACAGGTTACCACACTGCGGCAGATGGCGAAGAACACTGGTAATCCTTGTCAGGGAAATTCGTGATGCCAGCTCCACGTTTCAGGTAAGCAGTGTCTTACAAACTCCGTCTATCCTTCAGTCTCAACCTCATCAGCAGAGGGTTCCTCCCGGGAACACTGGCATGCGGGAGCCCCGACTTCAGGGTCGCGTCGTTATTTCTACTCAATGTACGCTGAATACTCACCATTTTAATCTAATAATATATTTTTGATATACTTCACCATGCGGTTTTGCGCTGTTTTTTGTTTCTTTTTTATTTCAGAGAAAGAACTGCTGGAACAAGAGGTCCCTGTCTGAAGCTGCAGGCGAAGGGGGAATGTGAGGAAGTATCGCTTCACGGAAAGGATGGTAGATTAGTGTAATAGACTCCCAACAGAGGTGGTAAGGGCCAATACAGCAAGGGAATTCAAACATGCTTGGGATAGACATAAGGTGATTTTAAATATGAAAAAAAGCCAAGGATCAAATAGGATCTGAGCTTATACAGTAAATTGGAAAATTGGCAGAATTTGTGAGGCAAATAGTTCTCATCTGCCGTCAAATACTATGTTTCCATGTTAAAAAAAATAATAATAATAAAAAAAAAAATCTACAGTCTGGAATAGTGCAGAGTATGACATCACCACAGCTTAAACAAAAACTGTCAAGCAGGACACTCTATAAATGCACTCTGTCAGTGGATACAAAACAATTGCATGCTGATGTCTCTACAACAAACAAGTCAGTATCAGATGACGACAAGTTTACCCAACACAGACACAAGGATCATTTTCATCCAGTTGAGAAAAATCTACAACCTTGTTAATCAGAAGGGCAGGGAGAAAGTTTAGCACAGCTGTGACTGTGTACACAAGGCTAAGAGTTGGATAACTTTATGTAACCCAAAAGTGCTAAAAGTAAAAACTACACAATGGCTCCTATTAAACAACTGCTAGGTATTATGGAGTATGTAATGCCAAGACATGGAGATAATCTCGGTTACAGCAAGTTAAAATCCATCATCATTATTTTCATGATTTGCCTTTCTTTGGACACAGTACTTAAGTGTGACAAAAAATCACAGCAATTTGTTTGAAGATTCCATTTCTAAGAAAAACAGAACGGAACTTCTGTCCTACCTGTATTAATATCAATATTTCGGAGCAACAACATTTGCAAAAAAAAAAAAATCTATTTGATGTCAAAATCAACTTAATGGCTTTTAGTCTGAGAGAAAGATTAAAGTATTATATATCTTGAGGTGCACTATGTATAACTAAACTTCTGAGGTCCTAAGGTTTTCTATTATCCACCAAAAGAAAACCTAATCTTCACATATGGACTTCCCAGCCCCTCTTACACAGGATATATGTTAACAGTGAAGCCAAGAAATTAATCTACAAAAGCACAAACAAACAATTGTCATATGACAGCTCAAGGATTAACTGAAAACAAGCACTCAGGAAACGCAACCAAAGCTAGTTTGGTCGTTAACAAATTTTTCAGCTTAATAAAAAAATTAAACTAAAATAGTATTACAGACTTATAACATAAATGATACTACAGTGTTTTCATAAAGGAACGCATTTAAAACCTTAATGTGCATTGCAAACGTTGTTTAGTTTTTTTAATATTAGTTGGCATTCATTTTTAAATAATGCCAAAGAATATGATGAGCCTGTGATATCACCGAAGGTAAAAAGTGGCAAGAAGCCGTGATGTTGGTGCAAAACAGACGATGAACCGATCAAATTCGCTGGTTACACCAACAAGGTGAACCCTACGGGGAAAATGTAATGTATCATCTATCACTGAATTTACATTTTGATGAAATAGGAGACCGAACAACAGAGCGGTTGACAAAACCTACAATGCAGCTTTATTAAATGATGCCAGTGTTATAAAAAAACTAAAAAAATCTAGTCATCTGTACGACAGAAAGAAAATAATACATATATAAAACCTTTTTTTTTTTTTTTTTACCTTGACCTCATATTGCGGCATCTATAAATCAGGGCTAGCAATTTGTATTTATACAGGGTTCACCCAATATATAAGTTAACCATATTTTAAGTACACTCTCCAGAGGGTACAATTATATTTTAAATATACTTGCCAACCATTTGTAACTAACCAGCCAACTAACTTAGCAGACTTCCCAGTCACTGTACATCTCTTCCAGTTAAAGTCCCAGTATCACTTCGGAAAATATAGTGAGAGCACAAAAAAAATGCTCTACTATCAACCAACCAGAACGTTCTCCATAGCTGAATGATGTTACTTTAAGCCCCTGGTTCACGAGATGCATACGGTGCTCCTTTATGTAGAACATGGCAACTGGTGTCAGCAAGTAGGAAGCTGCAACCAATAACGTTGCAGCTTCCAATTCGCACACAGTTCCTATTGGTCCTACTATAAAGAGTGTTATTATACGAGCAACACACTGCTTACAGGTTACATATTTGGCTACACAGAGATGGACACCTTAATCGGCCCCGTGTGTATTGTGTGTTACTACAACAAACATAAAAGAAAAAAGAAAAAAGCTTTCAAACCTTTAATGCTATTGGATCAAGACTGAAGTCCCAAACATCACCAATGGAATCGTCCAGAGCTCTTTCAATTCTCCGAAGCTGAGATGTATATTCCTCAAGAAATTTCCCATAGTTCTTGAGTTGGACCTCAGCATGAATTTCTGTGGAGGAACAAAGACAATATCTTACAAAATGATAAATCTTACCACTTCCTACAGCTAAATCTGAGAAATGTTCTCATTATTATCGCTCTGAATATTTTTGCTGGCAGGGCAGCCTGTATCAGGTCTAAATTAAATCAAGTGGGGGTTTTTTTGCCACCTGATGTGGTAGTAATTAACCAGAAGTTCTGTTACATATTTTAACATCACTGACAGTTTCCACGGTTTTGTGAAAAAGTTTAAGAAATAATTCAATTTGCATACAGTGCCCCAGGTGTTTCTATACCCAAGTTTCAACAGCAAAGACACAAGCAAGATTATGAAAGTTCATTAAGTCCCACACAATCGGTAGTGCATTGTTGTCCATGCTTCCCATTAGGGTAGAGCAGCAAGTTGTTTAATTCTGCATGTGTGAACCCAAGTCAATGCCCATACATTATAATACCTCTTATAACCAATGCCTTTAAGAGAGAACTAATAACTCATTCTGATATATTTTCTGTAATCAACGGTCTTCAAAAAAAAAAATAACAGATGATATGTGTACTTATGATTTTTCAATGGTAACCTCAGAAGCCAATGATTAAGAAATATGATGATTTTTAACCCTGGAGAAAAGCACGCCATGCTAAGGGGCAAGATACTAACATTATATGGGTCACATAGGCTGAAGGGGATTGCGGTTTTATAAGCCTAGTGTGGAAAACCTGTAACAGATGATTGACTCCACAACAGTTAAAAATAATATTTAAAAAAATAAGCCAATGTAAACAGTTTGCATATAAATGGGATGTTTTAATAATATGGTAAGAGGATGATAGATATTGCATAAGAGAAGAGCCATTTGATTTCTCAATCACTCCTTCCACTTTCACAATATATAACTGTTTCAATAACACTAAAAAGATTTCCAAATATTGGCAAAATGTACGACTACTGGTGAAAAGCCGATTAAGGATTAGATCATATATGTCAATCATAAGAGAAACCAATCTGAAAGCTTGTTCATGCTTTATTTATTGGAAGTCACGTGTCATTTACCATCTTAACTAGACTTCAAAGTCTCTATTATAGAGTATTACATGCCCAAGGCAGTGTTGTCTCAAGACAGTCAAACCTTTAATCACACAATACAATTACTGTCCCAATAAACAGTACAATACAGCCATAGTGACACTTAGCACAACAGTTTACTGTTTACAGTTTACTGTAGCGCAAGTGAAATTAAAGAACACACACACACCTGTGTGACAAATTCTCTTCTGTGCCTGCAGTTATTGTAATAATTTAAATTTTAAAGGTATGATCAATAGGTCTTAAGTAAACAGCACAAGGACAATTTCTAAATATTGTTACTACCGGGAAACTTACATTTAACTGAAAAAGTAAAGCAGCACCTAGTCAATTGTTTGCACAACCAGGCTTCAATTATAAACAGATTTATCATTAAATAGGACCAAGGAACAGGATGAGAAAAAAAAAAGAGATTGTTTTGTCAATGAACAGCTGGCACAGTAAATGCAAAACCTGTAACAAACATTTTACAGACGAGGTTAAAAACTAACAATACCACACATGACAAGCATATGATCTTTACAGGGAAAAAAAATGTACAACTCAGATGTATAGCATATGTGGTGCCTTCCATCAATAAGTACATAGAAAACAACCAGCACTAAAACCATAAGATTATGTACGAGAATAGGAAAATACTAAAAATAGAAAAATCTTTTAAAAAATGTCTATGTAGAAGATATACATGCTGCGTGACACAGAGTGTCACTTAATTCAGACATACAAACGGGTATACTATTTCAAAAAGCAGACAGTTCATGTACAAGGCATCCAAGGTTTAATCATCAAATTCTCCAAGCTGCACAACTGATAAAATAGCACCACATTTATTTAAAGAATAAGCCTTGAAAAGCCTCCTTTGATAAATCGGATGCTAGATTTTGCCTCTGCTCTATGACAAGGAGACTGAAAAATATCCCTATACAGTACGAACCAACATCTCTCCCAGCAGATAACCACAGACTTCATGGACAGGGTAGAAACTTTAAGCTCTCCAGCGTTACCATACAGAGTTTCCAAAAAGTGAGGCGAATGTGTGAGTAGCAATAAAAATAAAGATGCCCAGTATAATTAAACACTAAAGCATGTGCATGTTCTGGGGAGTTGGGCATACGCTGCTGCTCTATATAGAAATGTATTTCATGATTCTGCTGATTGCTGCCACACACGCTCATTAATTCAATTCAAGCTAATCAAAAAGGCATGGATGAGCTGAATTCATTCAGCATGACTTCTATTCACATGAGAACAGCTGCCATACAGGAAGCACTGAAAGGATAGGAAGGCTGAAAACTCTGCAAGTCTTTTGCACTTTCAGCAAGTTTTTGTTTTGTTCTTTTGGACGTTTAGAAGCCAGAGGCTTTATATAACAAATTCCTGCACACACCAGAGAAACGTGAAATTCATTATTACAGATCAGGAAGGCGTTTGGGATCTGTTTTTCCCCCCAAAATATATGAGGGCTGTGTGAAAGCTCCAAGACTGGCCGTGCTGTATTGGGTGCAAAACTGGGACAACACTTGCATGAAAATGAAAAACTCCAGTTACTTTTAAAGGGGTTTTCCTTTGATAAATATTAAGATGGTTTGTATGCACTGGTTTTGCCCCAATTTTGCAGCAGAGACCAGTAAATAGACTGCTCAGTCTTATTTCAGAAAACAGTACCATGTCATATGTTATTTATTTGGTAACGGTGATATAAGATTTGTTGGCCTTCTCTCAGCTTCGGGGGGCAGCGGGTAAATAAATCAAATGAACCCCTACATTTCCAGGCAAACTACATTTTACATAGGGCTATAAAAGGGTGACTTTTACTTATACCATAAGAAGATTAAATCATAGATCCACAGAGGAACCACTGCTAGTAAATCTACTGTACTTCACTTAACTGCCTTTAACCCATTTAGTACCAAGGAGACTCATTGCTCTGTAGTCCCTCTAGAACGGAAAAGGCTTGAATAAAAATGTATTTCCAATACAATTCACACATGACATTGTGACATTTAGCAATACAGCCCAGTCCTCACTAGCAACCTAGCGGTTCCCAATAAGTGAGATAAATCTCTTTTAAGAGGTGATCCCACTCCAGCCTGTTGGCACAAGTGCTGCATGTGAGAGGGGGGGCCTGAGTTTAGGCATGTTATCCCCTCAGAAGCTAAGGGGGTTATTAATGTGTGCCAGAGAGGGACCCCCTGACAGTCTGTGCGGGCAGATTAAGGGTGACCTCATGAAACCCCTGTGGGTAGATGCTGTGTACAAGAGGGTTGGAGAGATGACAAGGAGGGTGTCCCTCTCACAAACAGTCGCTGGACATGATTTATAATATATATATATATATATATCACACACACACACACACACACACACACACACACACACACACACACACACACACACACACACACAACCTGTGCCCCGGACTCAGTGCCTGTGTGAGTGACACCCGGGGACCCTCCTATCACACTCCCTACACAGCCCGGCTCCTCGCTTACTCTGAGAGCCGTCATCAAAGCGATCAAACTCCCAGTCCGGAGAAGTTGTCTCCCCAGTCGCCGCCATCACCGTCCCACCAACCGAACAAGCAGTGGCTACACCAGCCGCCTCCCCCGTGACACCCGGGGCCACGTGACTTCCTGCCTGCGTCCTCCCACTGTACAGGACTGAGGGGAGGAGTGACGTTTCACCACATGACTACGGTGTCAGGCACCGGCAGCCATGTTTGCTGTGGGCAACCCAGAGTAACATGGGTTTAACATTACTGAGCTCGCCTATTGCTCTTATATATTCAATAATACTCAATCAAACACACCGTTAGCACATTGTGAGGGAGTCGCACTCTCCTTGCCCGACAAAGCTGCCCCATAGACATCAACATACAGTAGTAAGCCTCTTTATGTGAGAAACTGGAGCCTATCTAGAGAATGGTCCTACTAAGTTCCCTCATTCCAGTGCCAGTGCATGGAATATGAAAACATCCCTGGCCTGTCTTTTCAGACTGTTATTGGAGTTAGTTTCAGCAGAATCCCTTCAATAATTCACCAGTGTATGGAGGTATATTGCTGAAGTTGTGACATCATGACGAAACGCGTAGGGACGTTGCCAATATGCATCACGTCACCACACCGGAAAAGACAGGAGAGACATAGTGGCAAGGAGGAACCAGAAAACCCGCTGCCTGTTGCTGGAGGAGCTACTATAGGGAAAATGCTGCACACCACATAAAAATAATATAAGGATACAACTACTGGTGCATCTGGTTCAGGATTCTCTGTGATGATCCAGCTTACAATGGAAGGAAAAATGTCTGTAACCGTATACAGATGCCGCGCGTTCAGGCCTATTGGGCCTGATAGGAAGGCACTTACATGTAGCGATCGCCTCCTTGCTGCCACCCTCCTTCCGAATCGCAGTCAATTGAAGCCGCGGACATCACCAACGTGACATCAAATGGCGTCTCATTGCCATAGCAACATGACGCCTCGCCGTCAAGATGTCTGTGGCGTCATTTGACCCTGCGATTCGGAAGGAGGGCAGCAGCCACATGCAAGTGCCTAGTGGCGGCGGATCTGGAAATCCACCTCTGTGTATCATATCACCACTCATTACTCATCACTATTTCAATTCTTGAGAGTCTGCGCAATAGTGAAAAAAGTTCCAATGTATGTATAGCTTTATTTATATAGCGCCATCCATGTACATAGCGCTTCACAGCAGTAGTACACAACATAATATAACACATAATAGAAATAAGCGCTTTATACATGAAAGAAACAATAGGAAAGGGAGTCCCTGCTCCAAAGAGCTTACAATCTAATTGGTAATTAGGGAGAACTTACAGAGACAGTAGGAGGGTGTTATGGTAAGTGCGTCTGCAAGGAGCCAATGTCAGTGCATATGAAATGTCTAGTATCAGCCAGCGGAGCTACTCATATGCTTCGTTCGTGTTTTAAGAAAGGTCCTAAAGATGGAGAGAGAGGGTGCCAGTCGGATATTGAGGGGAAGGGCTTTTCAGAGGTTTGGGGCAGTAAGAGAGGTTTTAAGTGGGACAGGGCTTTAAATACAAATTCTTTGAGGTTTTCTTTTGCAGTTATGACCAGGGGAATACACTTACCAATGTGACATGACATATTAATGGGGAGATACTCAAAATGCTAAAGGTAACAGTTGGGATTTAAAATTTTCCAGAGCGCAAGACAGTGGTTTGCAGATATATTTAGAAATGGCAGCACAGGGTTTAGAATTAAAATAAGAATTACCTGTATGTTTGTGTATTATTTAAAACCAGAGACAGAACATGAAACACAGACAGAGCTCAGTGCACATCCAGTGAAACCTATACACGGTACAGTGCCTAAATATATATGTATAGATATCTATTAAATAAAATGGTCTTTTAGTTTAACAGTTTGGCCAAAGTGTTGTAAGCCCCTGAGCCACTACACGGCAGACCACATCTCAAGGGTCCCTAAAACTAATATAAATTCTTAATAACCTGTGCATTACCAGGAAGAATGATTTATAATAAATCTGTCAAAATTAGTTGTATAGTTCTAAGTCTGATTGAAGCTTTTATTAACCTGTACATTACTAGGAAAAGCACTCTGTATTAGATTTGTCACAATCATACTGCAAGCAAGCAAGCAAGTTCCCCTGAGAGTGGGAGATGCTATGGAGTGAGCTTTTAACCATTTAAATGTGGGAGGGGGTGAGCTTCAACAAGATAGGAAGAGCCACCTTCCAATCAGCTAAGACCAGCTGAACAAGATTTGTAAAACATACAGGACACAAACCAAACTAATTAAAAGGTGGCTCTTCCTATCTTGTTGAAGCTCACCAGTGGCGTCATTTGACGCCAAAGACAAGGTAAGGAGGGGGGAGCGCAGACAGGGGGGCGCAGCAGGAAACTTCGCGCTCCCCTGGCCTAAATTGCCCTTTCAATGGAATAATTCTGATCAAAAAGGCTGAGTCGGATTAAATTAAAAGGGAGACTGGACACTTGAAGCGTCCATAGGTATATGTTTTTCCAGACTATCCACCTTATTTAATATGTTGACAAGCAGGGCAAAGCACTGTTAATAATACATTGTTTACTCAAATGGAAGTTAATGCATTATCAAGCAGGGATTACCACTATTCACCATATTAAAAAGTGGCAAATGGTGTGCAATGAGCTGCTTCAGACCTTATTGATTAATGTACTAAAAGATTTATGATTGGAGTATATGGTAGACGATTGATTTAATATTGTTTATAAGACGGAAGCCAGTGGAGAGTGGGTTGAAATAAAATGTATTGCGATAGTTGGAAGGGTATAGTGTGATAATATTTATAGTAACCTGTTTATGGGTGTAGTATTTGATTGTTAGATTTGGTCAAGATTAGGGGATACATTCCCTAAAGTCTGAAGCAGCTGTTTGGGCTGTTTTCAGCTAAAAATAGCTATTGATGTCTATGGGGATTTTCAGCCAAAAACATCCCGCATGGCCGCTTCTTATTATATATAAATTCCTGACCAACATAGTATTTCCCCTATATTTCCTACATCAATGCGATTGTGAGCAATGGTGTTCGGAAATAACAGAACCTAACCTCTGTCACAAATGTCACACCTGTGTGCAAGTGACTTGTGTGTCTGAAAGAGGTTAATACATCCAGCTATCCTGCCGAATCATTTACCTACCTGCAGCGCCCTCAAAATGAGTAATATGTCCCCAAAAACCATCACATTACACCTCAATAGGCTATCACCACCAAGAATAATGTAAGGTCTTACCTTAGGATGCCTTGCTCTCCAGGTTACAGGGAAAATCGGTAATTAACATAAAAACCCAATGTAGCAAAATTTGTTCGGAAGTGCGTTTAATCTTTTAAAAAAGGTGCTAGGTTCGATTACAACCCAAATACAGTACTTATTACATTTTAGATTTAATATATACGAAAAGTGGTACAGTGCTTGGTTACAGACAAGAGGAATGGTACAAAAATATACACTATAGAAATGCAGACCGCTCATAAAATAACAGGGTAAACAAAGAACCTGTACGTTACCACTTGGTTGCCCCTGAACTGTGTTTTGGGGTCTTAGTGTTAGCTCTTGGACCCGTGTATTGCACATGTGTTGCCGTGCAGTGTGTAAGGGAAACAGGCTAGTGTAAAGGAAGCAGGTTAGCTTACACTCTATCGCAATACACCAAAAGGCTGTAACATATTTTAACAGAAGCGTGTATAAAAGTATATTGTATTAAGCAGCAGTGTTTTAAGAAAATATGTTTTACTTTATACATGTAACATAAGGCAGGGTCTTTTCATCTCGGGATCAACGGAGAACTCCTGGCCACAACAGGTTTTGGTGCCAGGTCGTCTCCTAGAAGTCTCATAGATCAAAGTACAATTGTGCCATAGGTGTGAGCAGCCAGATGGGCAGGATAGCTAAGTTAAGTGCAAGCATCCTGGGATGAAGACAAGCTATCCTGGCCAGTTGTCACCTGCCCCAGACTTTCGGGCATTGAGCCTGCGGGGGGCTTAGAATAGTAAGTGAGCAAGATGGCAATCTGCGCACATGCCCTCTTACTTTTCTGAAGCCATAGGTGCCAGCTTTCACAAACCTGCCAAAGTGTGTAATTGGTCAGCGATTAAATTCCCACGTCGGGGGTTTATGGACAAGCTGTGGGACTGCCTGTCGCAAAGTGTATAAGATAGCTAGTCATCATCACAGAGGTGATTCAATGTGTGTTCCAAGAATTCCAAGCTCTGAGTAAGTCATGTAAGATTCTCAGAGGTGAAGTGTTCAGTTACAAGTCTCCAGCAGGAAGAGGCTACTTGAAGGAAAAGCTGCTTGGATTATTTTGCAACGGTTACTAGGGTAAGCTTGGTCATAAACCCCTACAACTAGGAAATGTAGTTTGTGTTACCCCAGATTTCCAAAGTAAGTGTACAGTATTTTTAGTGTAAATTGTGTGACATTGTGTGTTTGTCTTTTCCTGAAATAAATTACAATTTATTTTAACTCCTTGTTTTGCTCAATCATATGATCCCAGTATAAATGTGTTGATAAACCTGGTGTCCCGTGACTTTCCCTCCCAAAGAGGACTTTGATGTTGAAATGTAAGAATTCAGGTGTTATGGATTTAACACTCGTCTATGTTGAATTCTAGTTTTGTTACCCAACTACAGGGGTTTTATGCTCAAATGTGGCCCCTTGTCACAGAGAGAAGCCCAACTTTTGTGGGTGTGTCTGATCACTCACTCATCAGTCTCTAGTGACATTTATGGCTGGGATAAAGAATATTTTTTACCTTTAATGCGTCAAATTATTTAAAAAAAACTTAACTCGGTCCCCGTGAACCCTAAAATAATGTTACCCTCAACGTTGTATTAGTCTGATTAAAATACATGTATGACTATCCATTTCGTTAGGGGTCATTTTTAACCTTTTTGGTAAAACACGTATTGGCATATGCAACTCTACATTATCATATTTTATATTGTTGCATCCGTCCAATTACTGTATGCGGGCTGAACATTTATATTGTATTTTATTGTGGTTGGTGCCAGATTATGAATTATACTACATTTTGTAAATCTAATGTAACGGGTTTTCTCCCCCCCAATCTCACATTGGCCCGGGTACTCTAATAACCAACCCCCATTACGTGTTAGTGTTTGGTGGTGCACCTGTAGGCAACAGGACTCCTGAGTCTCCCGCTTGATGGTATTAGGGGATTTCCAGCAGGACAGGTAGCTGAGGTAGTGGGTGCGAGTTCAACTTACATCATGTGCAGCGCCTCCACCTCATCAGGATCTGTGCTTCCGCAGGGAGATGGTCCTGGTGAGGAACTCCTTCTTGGTGGTGACTGCCACTGTTGAGTAATTTCACACTCACACAGTGAGGGTTTCGTTAACAAGGTCATCTTTATTGCAGTTTGAGATGTAGCAGGCTGCCCCATGCAGCTGCCGGCTCTAGCCGCCATCTCTCCGTGCTGTCCCTTTGCCAGGTACGCCCTCCCAAATTGAAGTGGGATTCCCTCTTCTCCTAGGGAGATCCTCTCTGTGCCAGGTCCCTGGACACAGAGTGGCTTAGACAGGCCGATTGGTCAACCTGGACGCTAGTTACTGCACTAGGGTCACAAAGTGTTCCTACAATCCCTTATGCAGGAAAATACAACTTCCCAACAACTTCCCACAGCTGCTGGAACACACTGTAACTAACTGTGTTGTGCCTTATATACTTCAGGAGGCAGGCGCATCCCTGATGTCACTATCCAGGGACTCAGAGCATACAGCCACTCCCCTCCATACATAGGGCACCTCACCATGGTGTGAGGGAAAACCTCCATAACTACTGCTGGCAAACCTGTTCTTACCAGGACTTACTGCCAACAGAGAGGAAAGTAATATACCATTATTATACATGGCTATACTAAAAACAGAAATTTGGGGCGCAAACACAAACCAAACTAATTAAAATGTGATCAAGTGAATATAATGGCTTATAGTAGGCAAAAGGAGATCAGGGGGGTGGGGGTGGGGGGTGACTCCTATACCTCAAATCTGGCAATGTAGTCTCCCTTAATACAACAAGGAAATAGGGGGGGGGGTGAAAAGGGGAAAACACAATTGTGTGATACTGTATAAAAATGTGTATTGATGATGAATAAATGGAAACTTTCAAACGGATATTCTTTTACAGCAGTGTGGTATAAAACCTGTGTAGAATCTGATGTAGGGCCCTCCTGGTCTTAGATACACTCTCCAACCAATGTCAGTGAAAGCAGTCCTATTAGGCTGGGAAGTCTTGTGTCTCTGTGTTGCTGTACTGCTTTCTGCTTCTTTGCTCTCAGCCCCTCCGGTCAATCCGGTCGCAGTCCTGCGTGACGTCACTCATGGGACCCGGATGATAACTTTCAGTGGAGGAGACAAAAGCCTTGCTGATGATGCACAATTCAGATAGACACTGGAACTCTTGGCACTCATCCAACGCGTTTCGTTTGATATGGAACTTCCTCAGAGGATCAGACTCCGGTAGCTGCAGCAATGTCTCCATGGCGTCTCCACTCTACAGCTCGTGTCTGTAGATTTTGCCCCTTACATGTGCACTCTGCGTCTCACTTGTCGCGCGTTTCAGGCCTCAGCACCAATCACCAGCTGTATGCAGTACATACTCAGAGAGAATATTGAGGTTTTGAGGTCCCCTCAATTAACCAGCGCTGCAGGGCATGAATCCACTTAAATGATTACTTGTTGCTTTATCCGGAGGCACAAAGAAGTGGGGGAGCCAAACAATGAATAGCCCCTCGTTGGAATGTGGTCTGGCGGTGACTGTGAAGGGTTGTCTGGGAGAAGTCCTAGAACCCAAGCAGACCCCATACATAAGTCCCGCAACTACATAAACCACAACTCCTGGTGAAGCTCCAAATTGAACAATAAATGAATTTACTCACTGGTAACTTTAAAGTCCGTCCGGTTTCCTTTTCTTTCTCTTCTGTGCTGCGTGCTCCAAGCTGTATAGAAATGCAAGCAGGATATCCTCACCGGGGAGGAAAGATAACAGCGGGCACGGCAGCGCAACAAATTAGCAAAGGCTGGACTGTGCTGAAAAAAACTTTATTCTTGCATGGATATTAAAAAGAGTGAGGGGAAGGCACCCCCCACAACTCTAACGCGTTTCAGCCCTCAGGCCTTTGTCAAAGAGGATCAGACTCCAGTAGTTGCAGCAATCTCTCCATGGCGTCTCCACTCTACAGCTCGTGTCTGTAGATTTTGCCCCTTACATGTGCACTCTGCGTCTCATTTGTCGCACGTTTCAGGCCTCGGCACCAATCACCAGCTGTATGCAGTACCTACTCATAGAGTGTCCCAAGAAACGTCCAACCCAGGTGAAGCCAGTCAGCTCTCTGTCTCTCCTTCCAATGTTTCGCTAGCTTCATCTGAGATGTAAGGAGAGGCAGAGAGCTGACTGACTTCACTTGTTTGAACGTTTCTTGGTCACTTTTACTACTTAATGAGAGATCGTGACGGTGCTCCACTCAGCAGGTGATTGGTGCTGAGGCCTGGAACTCACAACGAGTGAGACGCAGAGTGTGCACGCATACCTGAAAAGGGCGGAATCTACAGACACGAGCTGTGGAGTGGAGACGCCACAGAGAAATTGCTGCAGCTACCCCAATCTGATGCCCAGCCCAAACCAACCGGAATATTTGACATATGATCCAGCAATCCAGTGTATCCATGCAGCTACTATTGCTATGCCTATATTTCAAGTTTGCTTGCTTGTGAGATTCCTTTTTATTTATTTTTTTACCAATATATCAATTTTTGCATATTACACTATTGGTCCCCTCTTTTTTCCGTCTTCTCTCCCTGTTTGTTATTCCTGAAAACCTTGTTGACGGTGAGGTTTTAATTTTTGGGGAAAAACAATTCTACCACTCTGAGATTGTTGTAATAATTTTTAGTATGTTCCAACATAGTCCTACCAAGGGATGTATCATTGCTGTTCAAACAGAGCGATGAATCCATTATGGTAGGGGCAGCATGGCAAACAAAGGTTAAGCCCACTGATTGCCCCTACCCGTCATATGACCATTTTGTGGTAGCCAAAATGGCAGACAAAATTAATTTTTGTTTTGCCCCATGAAAGCAGTTTATTCCCTTGTTTACTCTGATGTAGGTGTATTTTGTAAGACTTCATTGTGTGGTGGCCAGCACACAATGAAGTGTTGGGCAGTAATCTAATTTTGGCTAAATGAAATGCTTGGGAACACTGGGGAAGTGTGTGGACTCAGATCGGGGGAACATGTTGTCCTAAAACAGAGTTATTGTTCATCCCAACTGAGGCACCTACAGTATCTCTGCGGGAGATATCATGCTGAAACTGGGAACCAAGGCCTGGGTTCTAGCTCCTCCAGCTCAATTCCCATTGGTCAGTAGGAATTTCCCACTCTTCTTAACCCAGCCTCTGTGAGCTGTTTTAAAACGCTATCACCTCCCATGACCCTGATTGGTTCGTCTCAGGCAGGCTCTCGTCTCTTATTGTCTTCGCTGGTCAATCTCTTCGCTGATTGGTCGGCACCCGGTTTTCCATGGTTTCAGATGGAGGCTGGGAAAGTATAGGCTGATGCCGATCTGAGCTCTAAATTCTTCTGGTTTCAGAGATAGACTTGGTATCAGAGACTAGTGGGAGATTTGAACGTGTAAGCGAGCAACTAGCCATCATCCCAAGGTACTAGGATACTCTGAATAAGATGGATTGTGGAAAACATATTGGGTAAGCTATCTTCGGTGGTGCCCAGTGCCCCCCGCGCCCCCTCCCCCCCCCCTTTTGGTGAGTTAAGCGTGTTTTTGTGCATTGTTGCTCCTGTTGGGTCCGGACGAAATAAACTCTGTTTATTTAACTCCTCTGTTCTGTCTGGTGCTTGTGATCCCAGTGTAATAGTCTGGTCTTCTGTGACAGTCTGTAAGAACGTTTGGAATAGTTTTTGCTAAATCCTTAAGGGAGTGCTAAATCAGATTTATGTACAGGGGTCCTAAAACTGCTTTTCTGTTTATTACTGGTGGTTCCTGAATAGTTTAGGAGTGGTCATTTCGTCAACAAAACCCCACAAAATCAACTAGGCTGAAGTTAGCTTCTTACTTGTCCAACTTCCAATTCATGAAAATGTTATTTTGCAGAGGTTAAAACTGGGACACCTATTAAGCAATGTTTTGCCAGAGTGGGGTCTCTTTCATAAAACAATTTGTATTTAGCCTGGCCAAAAAAAGGATTTGGTCATCTAAACAAGTGTCAAACTTGGCACGTGTGTCAATATTTTCCATTTTGTAAAAGTAGCTGCAATATTTCATGCGTTAAATTACTTTAGGTGTCCTATTTCACAATGGATATCCACAGAAGGTGAGCCAATACATAACATCCAGTTGCACGATCACCCAAAAAGATGTGGGCATAAAAATAGGTGTCAACCTGGGCATGAGTGCCAATAATGACCAATTTGAGTAAACTGCATAGTTTAGGGGTTACAGAGAGGGGAGAGGGAAAGGAACGAAGCACTATGTCCAGTGCTGTAAAAAACAGCCAATGAAACCACAGGGTGTACGTTCCCAATAATAAAGCTATTTAATGGATCAAAAATCGATTACAAAACACACCAACGCGTTTCGGACTTAGACAGTCCTTTATCAAGGTGAATTATTCACCTTGATAAAGGACTGTCTAAGTCCGAAACGCGTTGGTGTGTTTTGTAATCGATTTTTGATCCATTAAATAGCTTTATTATTGGGAACGTACACCCTGTGGTTTCATTGGCTGTTTTTTACAGCACTGGACATAGTGCTTCGTTCCTTTCCCTCTCCCCTCTCTGTGAAGATTCTGAAAACGGATGCACATTCAACCTGGAGGTGCTGGATCATCCAAAGGGACTTACTGCTCATCGTGGAATCTGCTTTCCCAAGTGAGTCCGTTCCAGCTTTACCTCAATCATATTCCAGGGATCAACAATTGGTAACTATCCTTACCTCAGCGCATTGTGGGATAGCTTATTACCTGATCCAACAGGACATTTGTATATTTACAGGTTGTTTTCCTATCAATTGCTCATTGTTACATACTACAGATTTGTCTTTGGAGCATCACACACTTTTTCTATTGTTATAGTTTAGGGGTTAAATGACTTTGTGGGTAACCATTGTAAATGAGATGGCCCAAAGTGGGATCCTTTACATAAAATCCACTTGTAATTAGCCTGGCCCAAAAATATTTTTGGAGTATCAAAACTTGTGCCAAACTGGGCACAGGTACCACTTTGTAATAATTAGAATAAGAAAAGGAAGAGTTTAAAGTGTTAAATGACTCTGGTCCACCTATTTCACAGTGATTATCCACAGTGGGGCCCTAACCTAAAACAATTATATTCTGACCTAAAAAGGGTATGGACAGCTGTCAAACTGGGCAATTACCCGGAAATTACCCGGACCCGGCACTAGGGGGCTGGAACCCAGGGCCAGGTAATTTTCGTTCTGCTCTGCTCCCTCAGTCCTCCTCCTGGAGAACGACAGGAGCAAACGGCAGAAGACTTACCTGCATCCAGTGGCGGAGGGTGAAGAGGACCACTGCGGGGGGTGAGGAGGACCACGGTGACATCCTGGTGGAAGTGGGAGCAGCGGCAGACATCCTAGTGGTGGTGGCATCATTCTTCAGTCGTTGGGAGCAGCAGAAGACATCCTTCACATCTGGTGCCGGTGATAGCAGAGGAACATGTGACCGGAGCAGGAGTGTTTTATTGGACAGACAGCTCCTCCCCAGCTGTCCAATAGTATCGCTCCTGCTCTGGTCACATGTCCCCCTCTGCTCCCACCCGCACCAGCTGTGAAGGATGTCTTCCGCTGCTGCCCCCGGCTGAACAATTACATCCTCTGCTTCCTCCACCACCAGGGTGTTGCCATCGTCCTCCTCACCCTCCGCCGCCAGCTGCAGGTAAGTCAAAACTACCCAGCAGGGTACCCGGTTACTCGCCGGGTAATTTTTTTTCCCCCCGGGTACCCGGTACTTGTTAGGACCCGGTACAACACTACTGGGCATAGGTGACAATATTTACCCACTCTATAAGCTGCAGTATTTAAAGAGTTTAACGACTAAGTGGTAAGCAATGCAAATGTAATAGATATAATATAAATGGTCCCTAAAGTAAGTAAAGAGTATGACATTTTTAAGGAGAATAATCATTAATGGATGCCGCATAATGACCTAACTACAGAAATGTTAAATGGCAAAATGCATAACTTTGTTTTCAAGCTTTCTGAAATTGAAATACTTCTACATAGGCACCTGTGTTATAAACTGAAAAATAATATTATTTGTGGGCAACCCAAAGGAGATCACCTTTTGTGGATCCAACATGTACTGTAAAATAAGTGGCCCAAAGTGATTGGCTCTGAAAAACCTGCAGCTAAATTACAGTAGACATTTTTTACATACAGGTAAAGACAATTTTACAATCATACTTGGCTCAATTAGTTACCTGTTTTGAATGGCCAGAATCCTTTTTTGAGCCAGGCTAAATACAAGTGGGTTTTAGGTAAGAGACACCCCCCCCCCCCTCTCTCTCTCTCTCTCTCTCTCTGAATAGCCATTGTGAAATAGTAATTTACCCTTGAAATATTGAATCTTATTTAAATTGATAAATATTGGCACCTGTGCCCTGTTTATCACCTGTTTTTTCAGCCATGCTAAATACAAACAAGTTTTATGTAAGAGACCCCACTCTGGCAGAACACTGAAATAGGTGAGCCAAAGTCCTATGGAAAATTAACCTTTTCACGAATAAGAACCGAACGTCAGCCTCGTGCAATAGTAGCTCTTCACTGTGGTTTGTGGCTTTTCTGTCATTGCCATCTTGTCCATCTCAAAGGCTTGTCTGCGTGAGGCTATTTTTTTAAGATCCATGCCCTGTATTTCGTATGTATGTCTTTATATAGTGCAATCTATGTAAGCTGTGCTTCACAGGAGTAATACACGTGACATAATAACATACCACATAATGGGAAGTGCTTGACATAAAAGTAGCATTAGGAAAAGAAGTGCCTGCCACGAAGAGCTTACAATCTAAGTTGTAAGTGGGGAGAACGTACAGAGACAGTAGGAGGGGGTCAAGGTGAGTGCATGTGAGATGTATAGTAAGAGCCAACAGCGCTACCCATATGCTTCGTAAAAGAGGTGTGGTTCAAAAGTGGAGAGAGGGGGTTCTAGTTGGATATTGAGGGGAAGGGAATTCCAGAGGTGTGGGGCAGGGTGAGCGAGGTTTTATGTGGGAGAGGGCTTTAGATACAAAAAGGGGTAGATAGAAGACATCCTTGAGCAGAACGCAGGTGTCAGGCACTGCAGGCAGGTGTATAGCGAGAAATAAGGGCTGAACTGTAAGGAGGAGCAGAAGAGTGTAAAGCTTTAAAAGTGGAGGAGGAGAATTTTGAAAGTGATACAGTATTTAATAGGAAGCCTGGAGAGGGATTTCAGCAGGAGATACGCTGAGTGAAAATGACTGAGGATATGCTTTCAAAATGAAGTCTCAAATGAAGGGAGACAGATGTCTTTCTTTGTTAGTAGTAGCTTTATTCTTTCTGAAGCAACATACAGATGCAGAGGCTGTTATTCGAACAAATCACGGAGCCGTTTGTGCGCTGCTGCACTCCACGCGACATTAACGCGGCCAATCGCCCCAGGCACACGTGTTTATCGCGGTTGCTTTGTTTGAATTTCATGGATTCCGTTTCTTTGTGTGCAATGAAATGAAGGCATTGTAATGTGTACAGTACTGTGCTACTGTGCCAATCTCAGTGTTTAACACTAAAATGCCATTTTATGCACTCGCATCTTAAGCTTTATACATGCATGCAAATTGAGAATCGTCAGCAGGGGTTGTTGGTAATGATTCTGAATAAAAGCTGGCTTCCAATTTCTAAAGCTGGCTTCCAATACCTTTTAACTGGCTGTAGGCTAAGTGTGTTTTTCATTTCTTCAACGACTATTTTTATAATCACAAAATATCTATCTTTATGACCTTGTCCAACTTTTCAGTAAATTACCTGTTTTTCTAATCTCTGTATGACTCTCTCCATGTTTGTTGTTAATTACTTATCGTCACTCCCAACATTCCTGTCTCATGACCTCTGTTTGTACCTCAGAGAAACACAAAATTACATTTGTAATTTAGCAAATTGATACCACATAGAAGTTCTAATACAAAATGGAGTTTAAATCACATGAATCATTCTACACAGACAGATTTAGGAGAGAGTAAAGCGATTCTAGCAGCAGTGTTTAGGATAGATTGTAGGGGAGACAGGTGAGAGGCAGGAAGGCCGATCATTAGAAGTTACAATAGGTGAAACGGGAGAGAATAGGGGCGTGTGTCCGAGTTTTAGCAGTAGAGCGACAGAGGAAAGGGCGTATCTGCAATGTTAAAGAGGAAAAAGAACAAGCTCCTCACCCCTGCCACATGCAGCACTTATCTGAGATCTGACTCCAAAAGACTGGTCATGGTCCCAAGGTTCAATAAAGTATCCCGCCGTTCTTCCTCCTCCTCTTACTGTGCACCCCAAAACTGGAACAATTTACCGGAGACTCTCACAGCCACCACCAGTCTAAGTTCTTTCAAAACAAGAACTGACTCACATTTTAATCTGGTCTGTAACTGTTACATACGCCTATAATATATTGTTCGACAAACACACATATATAGGGAACCATGTTAAAAATGGTTTTTGAAGCAAAAAGTGGCACTGTGTGCTCATTTGCATGTCATTTCCCAGAATCCCTTGCTGCAGTGGAATTGCTGTGTGCTGGGTGATAATGGTGAAAGGCGGGGTTGCAGACCAGCATACAGTTGTGTGTGTATATATATATATTATATATATATATATATATATATATATATATATATATATATATATATATATATATATATATATATATATATATATATATATATATATAGTGGTCGACAAATCACCAAAAAATCTACTTGCCACCTAGTACCACACGTGTGCTGCTTGGGCAAATAGGAGCTCGCCATGATGTTAAATCCACTCGCCCGGGGCGTGCAAATGTATAGGTTTGTCGAACACTATATACAGTGTTCGACAAACCTATACATTTGCTCGCCCCGGGCGAGTGGATTTAACCCCCGGGCGAGTAAATATTGGCCCAAGCAGCACACGTTTGGTACTAGGTGGCGAGTAGATTTTTTTGTGTGGCGAGTAGATTTTTTGGTGATTTGTCAACCACTGACTATATATATATATATATATACACACACACACAGTGGTTGACAAATCACCAAAAAATCTACTCGCCACCTAGTACCAAACGTGTGCTGCTTGGGCCAATATTTACTCGCCCGGGGGTTAAATCCACTCGCCCGGGGCGAGCTAATGTATAGGTTTGTCGAACACTATATATATATATATATACAGTGCTTGACAAATCACCCAAAAATCTACTCGCTGAATCAAAAAATCTACTCGCCACCTAGTCCCGCCCCCAACCCCGCCCTAGTCCCGCCCCCAACCACGCCCTAGTCCCGGCCCCAACCCCGCCCCCAACCCCGCCCCTAGTCCCG
Source organism: Ascaphus truei (assembly GCF_040206685.1). Lineage (NCBI taxonomy): Eukaryota > Metazoa > Chordata > Amphibia > Anura > Ascaphidae > Ascaphus > Ascaphus truei. The sequence goes on from NC_134487.1 coordinate 123,152,134, forward strand.
CTTTAAAAAAAATACATAAATAAATTAAATAAATTCGTAGTAAGAACATTCGTTTTTGACATACGTTTATTTATTGTATTACATTATACTACAATTAGTCCTTGTTACGTGTGTGTGTGTGTGTGTGTGTGTGTGTGTATAAATGTCAGACCTAGAAAAAAAAGTCAGATGTGAATGACTCGTTTCCTGCACCCTTTAACCAGTGCCTGGATGCCCCCACTTCCCAATATTTAAAACAGCAATCCCGCCTGGGATCTTACCTGATCCGCAGTCCCTCAATGTCCAGGTACCCTCATTCCCGCAATGTTATACATTGGAGGGGAGGCGTTCCTTACCTGTCTTCTGGGTTAGGGGGGATTCCGATGTCTCAAGCTTCTTGAGTCAGATCTGGAAAAAAGCAGTATAGGTTATTTCGGTGTAGTATAGGGCAGTTAAGATATATAGGGTAAATAAGAGATCCAGATTCAGAGTGTGAGACAGAGAGAGAGACAGAGTGTGGGTGAGAGACAGAGAGAGAGACAGAGTGTGGGTGAGAGAGAGAGACAGAGTGTGGGTGAGAGAGAGAGACAGAGTGTGGGTGAGAGAGAGAGACAGAGTGTGGGTGAGAGAGAGACAGAGTGTGGGTGAGAGAGAGAGACAGAGAGATGGTGAGAGAGAGAGAGAGACAGAGGGTGAGAGAGAGAGGGTGAGATAGAGACAGAGAGAGGTTGAGAGAGAGAGACAGAGAGAGGGTGAGAGAGAGACAGAGAGAGGGTGAGAGAGAGACAGAGAGAGGGTTGAGAGAGAGAGACAGAGAGAGGGTGAGAGAGAGACAGAGAGAGGTTGAGAGAGAGAGACAGAGAGAGACAGAAAGAGAGACAGAGAGAGGGTGAGAGAGAGACAGAGAGAGGGTGAGAGAAACAGAGAGAGGGTGAGAGAGAGAGAGAGAGAGAGAGAGAGAGAGAGAGAGAGAGAGAGAGAGAGAGGGTGAGAGAGAGATAGGGTGAGAGAGAGAGAGAGACAGATAGAGGGTGAGAGAGAGAGACAGAGAGAGGGTGAGAGAGAGACAGAGAGAGGTTGAGAGAGAGAGAGAGAGAGAGAGAGAGACAGAGAGAGGGTGAGAGAGAGACAGAGAGAGGGTGAGAGAGAGAGACAGATAGAGGGTGAGAGAGAGAGACAGAGAGAGGGTGAGAGAGAGACAGAGAGAGGTTGAGAGAGAGAGACAGAGAGAGACAGAAAGAGAGACAGAGAGAGGGTGAGAGAGAGACAGAGAGAGGGTGAGAGAAACAGAGAGAGGGTGAGAGAGAGAGACAGAGAGAGGGTGAGAGAGAGAGAGAGAGAGAGAGAGAGAGAGAGAGAGGGTGAGACAGAGAGAGGGTGAGACAGAGAGAGGGTGAGACAGAGAGAGGGTGAGACAGAGAGAGGGTGAGACAGAGAGAGAGCGAGGGTCAGGAGGTGGATGACTGGGTGACGGTGACTGACTGTGAGCAGGTGACAGTGACGTGACTTTGGGTGGGCAGGTAACGGTGGGTGTGGGTGGGTGTCTGTACACACACACACACACACACTGTCAAACACACACACACTCAGTCAAACACACACACACACTCAGTCAAACACACACACACTCAGTCAAACACACACACACACACACACACACAGGTCAGTCAGTCAGTCAGTCACACAGTCACACACAGTCACTTAGTGACACACACATCCACTCAGTCACCCACAGCCACTCAGTCACACACACACACACACACACAGTCAAACACACACACACACACACAGTTAAACACACACACACACACACACAGTCAAACACACACACACAGTCAAACACACACACACACACAGTCAAACACACACACACACACACACACACACACAGTCAAACACACACACACACACAGTCAAACACACACACACTCAGTCAAACACACACACTCAGTCAAACACACACACTCAGTCAAACACACACACTCAGTCAAACACACACACTCAGTCAAACACACACACTCAGTCAAACACACACACAGACAGACAGACAGACAGAGTCAGTCACACACACACACACACACACACACACACACACACACACTCAGTCACACATACACACACACACACACAGTCACACACACACACACACACACTCAGTCAGTCACACACAGTCAAACACACACACATACACACACACACACACACAGTCAAACACACACACTCAGTCAAACACACACACACTCAGTCAAACACACACACACTCAGTCAAACACACACACACACTCAGTCAAACACACTCAGTCAGTCACACACACACATTCACACACACATTCACACACAGTCACACACTCACCCGCAAGGCAGGGGGCCCTCCGCACTGCAGAGGAGGAGGGGGGGGATCTCCCATGGTAGCGGGGGCTGGCCGCATGGCAGCGGGCCCTCCGCACAGTAGTTCTCCCATGGCAGAGGGGTTTGCTGCACGGCAGCGGGCCCACCGCACGGCAGGGGGGGTCTCCCATGGTAGCGGGGGCTGGCCGCACCGCAGCGGGCCCTCCGCACGGTAGGGGGGCCCTCCCCCCCTCCCATGGTAGAGGGGGTTTGCCGCACGGCAGCGGACCCTCCGCACAGTAGGGGGGGGGGTCTCCCATGGTAGCGGGGGCTGGCCGCACGGCAGCGAGCCCTCCGCACAGTAGGGGGGGGTCTCCCATGGCAGAGGGCGTTTGCCGCACGGCAGCGGGCCCTCCGCACGGTAGGGGGAGGGTCTCCCATGGCAGAGGGGGTTTGCCGCATGGCAGCGGGCCCTCCGCACGGTAGGGGGAGGGTCTCCCATGGCAGAGGGGGTTTGCCGCACGGCAGCGGGCCCTCCGCACGGTAGGGGGAGGGTCTCCCATGGCAGAGGGGGTTTGCCGCACGGCAGCGGGCCCTCCGCACGGTAGGGGGAGGGTCTCCCATGGCAGAGGGGGTTTGCCGCACGGCGGGGGGGGGGGGGATTCGCCTCATGGCAGGGAGGCATGGAAGGAAATTGATGCATGGCACGCACGTGCACAGCCGCGCAACCAACACAACTCCGCCACCACCCCCCCCCGCGCCTATCTCACGCATCCCAGGTGGTGTGCCCATGGGAGGCAAGGGAGTGCCAAGCTACAATGGAGCGGTGGGAGGCAAGGGAACAGTCTCCCCCCCTCCTCCTCCCTGTATGCAGCCACGGTGAGAGGTGCTAGCAGCCACCAGAGGGGCTAACTATAAGGTAACACACTGGAGACAAGGGGCGAGGCATGAGGGTATGAGAGACATGGAGGGGAGGCATGAGAGAGTACTTACTGGTACCTCTGTGAAGAAAAGGTGGCGGACACCACAGGGCAGTAAGCGGGGATTGGGGGCAGAGGGGGGGAGGAGATCAGGAGGGGGAGGAGATCGGGGGAAGGGCCTAACCCAGCGCTGCTTGCAGGCCCTCTTACCCGCGTTAACACATTCAGGGAGGGGGATTATTTATTTATTTATTTAAAAAAAAAAAATTGGCGCGAGCAGGGGAATTCAAAGAGCCTCAGCAACGGCTCGCCAGCGGCCTAAATCCACTCGCAACGGGCAAGTAGTTATAATGAATTGTCGAGCACTGTATATATATATATATATAAATAAGAGAGAGAGAGAGAGAATATGTAGGGATGTCCTGGTTTGCCTCTCTACCTCCGCTGCAGGGTGCCTCTTGAAGGGAGCGTTCGGATGTTCCGCGGTGGTCCGGCAGAGCAGGGCGCCGCCATGTTGTTGCGCAATAGTCAGGCGCGACTGTCAGAGCGGAGAGAGTTCGCGCATGCGCAGGGCAAAGCGCGCGAACGGCTGGCCAATCACAGGGAGGCTTTGCAGTAAACTACAACCCCCAGGAGCCTCAGCGAAGTCACCTGACTCCAGGGAGCGAATAGGATTGCTGACAGGCAGGAAAGGGAAGCGTGGGGGAGAGGCCACGCTAGCCAGAGGGCACCGGAGGAGCAAGGGGAGAGGTAGTGTGTGTGCGGAGGGTCAGTGACCCACCGGCATAGGCCAGATTTCCCCTCAGGCCCCAGTGTATACCCTGAGTCACCATAAGCTTGTGGTGCTGCAGGGATGCCGTATATAGATAGCGACACCTAGTCACTTACTGCATAGACAGATAGGGACAGTGTCGCGGAGCTGCGGTGGTGACAGTCGTTTGGGCCCAAGCTGCTGGACATCATCCACTCGTGAGAGACTGCGCTGGATCGGCGGATTCTTTTCGAAGTTTGTTGCCTGTCACCGCAGTGACCGGAAAGTATTTACTAAGTGCACCAACACCGGTACCAACAGGCGCTGATCCCGCCTTGGGGGAGGACTCTTTGCGGACACTGGGTTGAGTGACCAAAGGACTGAGCCTATATACATATATATTTTATGTGGACACGGTGTGGGGTGCACGCGGTGACGGGGAATTGACATTTCTCTTTAGGAGAGTGGCCGAGCCACAGGTGTTGTATTGCATGCCATTCAGTTAACTGCCATATCCTTGGAATGTTATTACTTATAGCTATAAGATAAGGTTCTACCAATGCGTATTAGTAAACAGTTACAATCTGACGTGTGTTACCATTGTTCTTGCCTAGGGGAATCTCACTTATCGGGGATCCTGGGTAAGTGGAGGCGCTGCCAAGACTATTATTATTACCCCAGGCTCCCAGTTAGCGGAGGCTCAGATCTCGCTGAGCCAGCAGGTGTATACAGTACCAGTAGTCGCTCTAAAGCAGCAGGAAAGAGGGCTACATTTTATATATATATATAACTGTGGATTCTATCTCTTGTATATAATGTATAACCCTATTCACTTATGTAACTATGTATTTGTAACCATGTATTATTTGTCATCTTAACTCTGTGCCCAGGACATACTTGAAAACGAGAGGTAACTCTGAATGTATTACTTCCTGGTAAAACATTTTATAAATAAATGTTTTATTTACATTGTGAATGTGAGGGAGAAGTCAACTGTTACAACTCGGCAGCATGCTTGTTATACTGGGAGCATCATAGTGTTGCCAACAGTAATGTACAGTAGAAGTGGGAAGTAGGGCCATCTTGGGAGGAAGTATGAGGCGCTGTTTTTGCCATGTTAAGTTTGAGTCGGCGGAGGGCCATCCAGGCAGATATTGCCGAGAGACATTCAGAGATTTTGGTCTGTACAGCCGGTGTAAGGTCAGGGGTTGAAAACTAAATTTGTGCGTCATCAGCACAGAGGTGATATTTGAACCCAAGAGATGCGATTGTCACCTAGAGAGAGGTGTTAAAAAAAGAGAAGGGCTGCCAGGCCAGAACAATGGGGTACATCCACGGAAAGTTCGACAGAGCAGGTGTTAGCAAACGACACTGTACAATGGGAGAGGTGAGAGGAGATCCAGGATAGAGCTTTGTTACGCATACCAAGAGTATGGCGAATGTGAAGGAGAGTAGAATCGGTGGATTGGTCAGCGCACGGGTTTTTCGCTCACAGGATGAAAAGAGAAAATGAGGGACACGTGATTAGTGTCAAGCCAGACAAAACATTTAACCAGTAATATAATGTGGTTGTTTAAATTTGAATAAAAAATGCTTGGATAAAAAATCTTTTAAAACACTTTGTTAAAAGACTGAATTGGGGCTTGGATGCAGATCTTCTTATACTATATTAGTGAAAGCACTGTATGTTTGCCTGCCTGCCTGGATGTCCGGTGTCCCTAGGGGAAATCTCATTGGTCCCTTGGCCCGCCCGCCCCCGCACACCTCTCATTGGCCTGAGGCGGAGTGACGGGCCAAAGGACACACAGGGGGACACACACACACACACACACACACACACACACGGACACACACGGACACACACGGACACACACACACACAGGGCCACACACACACACACACACACACGGACACAGGGACACAGGGACACACACACACAGTGACAGACACACACACAGTGACACACACACACAGTGACACACACACACACACACACACACACACACACTGTTACATACATTAGCGGGGCTCACAGTGTTAGCAGCACCCGCGCGCACCTCCTCCTCTCCCCGTGTCTCCCGCGCTTTCACCCCGACCCCCCCCTCCCCCGGCGCCGCTACAGTCAGCGGGACACACACACTATTATTACCCCTTCAGCGCCCCTCCCCCCCCCCCACCAACCAGTGTCAGCGGCCGTGCGAGACCCCCCCTCTATATCTCCCACCTCTCCCCCCCCCCACACATATACATGCCCCCCCCTCCCCGGCGCTACAACTCACCCCTCCCCGGCGGGGGAACAGCCAGTGGCCAGGCAGGCTGCCTCGCGGCGCCGAGTGCCCAAGATGGCGGCGCCCGGGACACAGCAGGGGAGCGGCCACAACACGCTGCCTCCCGCCTCAGATCCACGTGGGACCTGCCGGACGGGTGAGTGAGCGGCCTTCACCTCCCCTCCACCCCCCCTTCACCTCCCCTCCACCTCCCCTCCACCCCCCCCCTCCCCTCCAGTGTCAGTGTCTCCCCGATACCCCCCCCCCCCCCCGGCGCCGCTACAGTCAGCGGGGGAGCGAGCGAGCGCCCGGGACACAGCGGGAGAGCGGCCACAACACGCTGCCTCCCGCCTCAGATCCACGTGGGACCTGCCGGACGGGTGAGTGAGCGGCCTTCACCTCCCCTCACCCACCCATCACCTCCCCTCACCCCCTTTCACCTCCCCTCACTCCACTTCTCCCTTCCACCCCCCTTCACCTCCCCATTTACCTCCCCCCCTCCACCCCCCCTTCACCTCCCCTCCACCCCCCCTTCACCTCCCCTCCACCCCCCCCCCCTTCACCACCCCCCCTTCACCTCCCATCCACCCCCCCCCCTTCACCTCCCCTCCACCCCCCCCCTTCACCTCCCTTCCACCCCCCCTTCACCTCCCTTCCACTCCCCCCCCCTTCACTTCCCATCCACCCCCCCCCCCCTTCACCTCCCCTCCACCCCCCCCCCTTCACCTCCCTTCCACCCCCCCTTCACCTCCCTTCCACTCCCCCCCCTTCACTTCCACTCCCCCCCCTTCACCTCCCCTCCACCCCCCCTTCACCTCCCCTCCACCCCCCCCCACCTTCACCTCCCCTCCACCCCCCCCCACCTTCACCTCCCCTCCACCCCCCCCTTCACCTCCTCCACCCCCCCTTCCCACCGCCTCCCCCCCTTCCCACCGCCTCCCCCCCGCCTCCCCCCCCTTCCCACCGCCTCCCCCCCCCTTCCCTCCACCTTCCCACCGCCTCCCCCCCCCTTCCCACCGCCTCCCCCCCCTTCCCACCGCCTCCCCCCGCCCCCCCCCTTCCCACCGCCTCCCCCCTTCCCACCGCCTCCCAGCCCCCCTTCCCACCGCCTCCCCCCACCCCTTCCCACCGCCTCCCCCCACCGCCTCCCCCCACCGCCTCCCCCCCCCTTCCCACCGCCTCCCACCCCCCCTTCCCACCGCCTCCCACCCCCCCTTCCCACCGCCTCCCACCCCCCCTTCCCACCGCCTCCCACCCCCCCTTCCCACCGCCTCCCCCCCCCTTTCCACCGCCTCCCCCCCCCCTTCCCACCGCCTCCCCCCCCCTTTCCACCGCCTCCCCCCCCCCTTCCCACCGCCTCACCCCCCCTTCCCACCGCCTCCCTCCCCCCCTTCCCACCGCCTCCCCCCCCTTCCTACCGCCTCCCCCCCCTTCCCACCGCCTCCCACCCCCCTTCCCACCGCCTCCCACCCCCCTTCCCACCGCCTCCCACCCCCCGCCATCCCACCGCCTCCCACCCCCCGCCTTCCCACCTCCTCCCACCCCCCGCCTTCCCACCGCCTCCCACCCCCCGCCTTCCCTCCGCCTCCCCCTTCCCACCTCCTCCCCCTTCCCACCACCTCACCCCTCCCCCCCTTTCCACCACCTCCCCCCTCCTCCCCCTTCCCACCACCTTCCCCCTCCTCCCCCTTCCCACCACCTTCCCCCTCCTCCCCCTTCCCACCACCTTCCCCCTCCTCCTCCTTCCCACCACCTCCCCCCTTCCCACCACCTCCCCCCTTCTCCCCCTTCCCACCACCTCCCCCCTTCTCCCCCTTTCCACCACCTCCCCCCTTCTCCCCCTTTCCACCACCTCCCCCCTCCTCCCCCTTCCCACCACTTCTCCCCTTCCCCCCCCGCTCCCCTTCCCCCCCGCTCCCCTTCCCCCCCGCTCCCCTTCCCCCCCCGCTCCCCTTCCCCCCCGCTCCCCTTCCCCCCCCCGCTCCCCTTCCCCCCCCGCTCCCCTTCCCCCCCCCGCTCCCCTTCCCCCCCCGCTCCCCTTCCCCCCCTCCGCTCCCCTTCCCCCCCCTCCGCTCCCCTTCACCCCCCCTCCGCTCCCCTTTCCACCCCCCCCTCCGCTCCTCTTCCCCCCCCTCCACCTCTTTTTCCCCTTTCCCCTCCCACCCCCTCCTCTAACCCTTCCCCCCCCTCCTCTAACCCTTCCCCCCCCTCCTCTAACCCTTCCCCCCCTCCTCTAACCCTTCCCCCCCATCTCTAACCCTTCCCCCCCCTCCTCTAACCCTTCCCCCCCCCCTCCTCTAACCCTTCCCCCCCCCCTCCTCTAACCCTTCCCCCCCCTCCTCTAACCCTTCCCCCCCCTCCTCTAACCCTTCCCCCCCCCTCCTCTAACCCTTCCCCCCCCTCCTCTAACCCTTCCCCCCCCTCCTCTAACCCTTCCCCCCCCCCTCCTCTAACCCTTCCCCCCCCCTCCTCTAACCCTTCCCCCCCCTCCTCTAACCCTTCCCCCCCCTCCTCTAACCCTTCCCCCCCCCTCCTCTAACCCTTCCCCCCCCTCCTCTAACCCTTCCCCCCCCTCCTCTAACCCTTCCCCCCCTCCTCTAACCCTTCCCCCCCTCCTCTAACCCTTCCCCCCCTCCTCTAACCCTTCCCCCCCTCCTCTAACCCTTCCCCCCCTCCTCTAACCCTTCCCCCCTCCTCCACCCCTTGCCCCCCTCCTCCACCCCTTGCCCCCCATCTCCACCCCTTGCCCCCCTCCTCCACCCCTTGCCCCCCTCCTCCACCCCTTGCCCCCCTCCTCCACCCCCTCCTCCCCTTCCCGCCGCCCTTCGCCTTCATGCCCGCCTTACCGCCTCCCCACCCCCGCCTCTGCCTTTCACCCGCCCTTACTCCGGCCGCCTCTGCCTTTCACCCACCGCCTCACAGCCGCTGCACGCACTCAACAGACACCCGCCACACACACCTGCTGCCTCCCGCCCCTACGCACCGACATCACTGACCCACCGCCTCACACCCTAGCAGGACCCCCACTCACAGACAGCACTCACAACCCACGCGCCAGCCGCCGCCTCACACCCTTGCAGGACCCCCACTCACAGACAGCACTCACAACCCACGCACCACCCGCCGCCTCACACCCTAGCAGGACCCCCACTCGCACACAGCACTCACAACCCACGCGCCACCCGCCGCCTCACACCCTAGCAGGACACACGACTCAGATTTTTACATCACTTATGCCACCAAAATATACATTGTACTGTGGTGTGGTTACAATAAACCATTTTTATACAACATCGTATTACATTTTCTTCCATCTTTCTTTTCAATATTATTATCCAACCTTTACAACAAACAGTCACCTATTGTTCCACGATTTATAAATAATACTACCTATTACGCATTTACATCCCGGGCAACGCCGGGTCTCTCAGCTAGTGTCTAAATAAAAATACTACAAATGAAAAAAAGGTTTCTGTGGTTGGAGGTGGTGTGAGGGATGGGAAAAAGAAAATATAAAATATAAGGACTGTGGGGGCGGGTGATTGGAGCGCTCGTGTGCAGCCTGCTGCCAAACAGGGAAAGTGATGCTGCTTATGCAGTAAAAAACAGCCTGCTGTCTGGCAAAAGTGGTGATGCTGGTTTGGCAGTAATCGTTATATTTTAGTGTTTGCCAGAAGCAGTGGTTTCCTCCTCCTTCTGCTGGAGGTGGTATGTGGTGCTGGTAAATGAAGTAAAACGGAGTTTTCTGGTGTAGGGGTGACTACCTACTCCTCCTTATGGAGGTGGTATGTAAGTGGCTCCTCTCCCGGGTGCCCGATTCAAAGAAAAAAAGGGCCGAAACCGGTGAGTGGGTTAAGGTAAGTTTATTAAGTCATAAACAGCAGAAAGAATAAAAACACTTACGATACAGCTTGGGCAATAGCCCAGCTTCAGCCTGATCGTCCGATGGCGCTCCTCCGACCGGTGTATCCCCCGTGACCGCGTCCGATGGCGGGAACCGGAAGGGGAGGGCTTACCGGATGTCGAATGTGAAGGAGAAGATGGTCCACAGCATCAAGGCTGCAGAGAGGTAGAGTAATATGAAGAGTGTAATAACATTTGTCTTTGGCAGCATGGGAGGTTATTAGTTATTTTGGCGAGGGCTGTTTTAGAAACAGTTATTTTAGTGAGTAGTGCGGAAGCCAGATTGTCGAGGATCTATGAGAGAATAGGAGATAAGTAAATGGAGCAGGCAAGAGAATACAAGGCATCAGTGGCAGATTTCCCATTAGGCCAGGGTGGCAACATTTGGGGGTCCTCCTCCTTCAGTGTTACAGGATAAAATGACGCTGTGATGTAACATGACATCGCGTTGCCATGGCAACATGCCACACCACCATGTGATGTCACGTTGCCATGGTAATGTGACGCCATGTGAAACCGTAACGCTCAAGGAGGGCGGCGCTGCAGGAGGAGGTGGCCCGTGCGGCACCAAGGTAAGTGCTTTTGGGCGGCGCATTTTTAAATCCGCCACTGCAAGGTGTTCAAGAAGTTTACAGGCAAAAGGCAGGAGAGAGACAGGGTGATACAGTAAGTAGATAGACAGGTATGGTCAAGCATGTTGTTTTTGAGTAAAAGGTATAACGTTTTTGCTTGATGGAGTGAAGTTGAAAATGTGTGGGGATTAGAGTAGGATTAAGAGGTTTGAGTAGATGGGATGGAATGGGGTAAGAGGGCAAATAGTAGAGGGGAAAAAAAAAAGGAGGAGATCAGCAGCGATACATCCTCTATGACAGTGGGGGGGAAAAAGAGTGAAGGAAGGCAGGACAGAGTTAGGAAGAGCTGTAGAATATGAGGAAGATACAGAGGGTATGCCTTGGCGAATGGAATCCACTAGTGTTGTCCCGGGTAGCGATTAAAAAAAAAAAAAAAAAAAACGGGTAACGGGTACCCGGCCAAAATCAATGGTTTTACGCGGCCGGGTACCCAGCTACCCGGTTTGACACTTACCTGGCGACATCTAAGACAAGCAGCAGAGGTCCTGTGGCGATGGCAGCATCGGAGGTGTCTTCCGCCGGCGGGGGACAGCAGGAGTCCCTTACACAGCTTCGCAGCAGGTAAGCAGTGTGTGTATGTGTGCCGCCGAGGAACCATGTGAACGAAACAGGAGCGTTCCTATTGGTCACCCACCCCAACAGTGAGCCACCGCACCTCCGCTCCTGCCCACCGCAACACCTCCGCTATAGAATCCTGCTGTCCCACGCCGGCTGAAAGGTAAGTAATTAGATTCTCAGCTACTTTGACATTACCCGGCGCCGGGCCCACTTCTCAGTTGCTGGGTCCGGGTAGCTGGAAATGTGCCAGGTAACGGGTAATTCCGGGTACTTGGTACACCCCTAGAATCCACCTTTATCTTGCAGTAGAATAGGAATATACTTGTGAACAGAGCTAAGTAGTTATGTCAGTTTTCCACGTGATTAGAGTATAAAGAGGTCCATAATGAGGAAGAGTTTAAAAACCCTTGCTATATATTTTATAGCCAACCTTGAAGTCAGGAAGATTCAACTCCAGTCCTCAACCCTCCCAAAACGTCAGGTTTTCAGGATATTCCAGCTTCAGCACAGGTGGCTTAATCAGTGGCTCAGTCGAAGACTGAAGAAGGGATATCCTAAAAACCTGACCTTTTGGGGGGGAGGGGGTTGAGGACTGGTGTTGAGCAGCCCTGATCTAAGTCTTTATACTTACTGGTGGCGTTGTTAGTTGGAACGGAAGCTACACCAGTTATACCAGATTTTCATTAGTTAAGCACCTAAAATATACCATGTGCCCATTTTCTCCCCGTTCATGGATCAAGTAATTAATTCCAGAAAGTTGTGATTCCTTGAAAAAAAAAAGACATACAGTACATTTTTGTACTGTAGGCAATTAAAGAGCCGACCTCCAACTTCGCCAATAGACATGTGTCCTTGCTATTCAGATTTCATGAACAACGTTGCCACTAAATATGTGAAGTGATGTCAGAAACTAGATGTTTTCTTCTGGTATTGTAGAAGTATTTTTTGAAGGATGGTGATCACCTTCTAGTGGTTTAAGAAAAAAGAATGGTGTAAATAGCGCTAACAATAAAAATAAAGTGAATAATGCACAATATAAACACAATGTGACAAGTGACTAAATATAGGACGGCTGCCAAGGAAAAAACCTAACCCAAACACAGTTAGTAGAAACACATAGATAACGATACAGACCGGCGCCTTAATGTCCAATAACGAAAATGAGTCCAAAGATGTACTGCAGTGTCCAATAACGGTGCTCCAGTAGTTAGACAGCAGACTCCACAGCAGCAAACATGGTATTATGCATGGGAGATAAAGAGAGAAATCATAGCGTGATACTGCATAAGAAAAACATGTAACTCACAAACAAGACATACACCACTAACAACACTGACAGAAAGGCTGACAATAAAACAGAGATTTATTAGACAATTACTAAAATGGATAAAGAACTAGGGAGCAGGTCTAGGATCCGGTGTGTAAAACCGGAATCCTACTTACAGCAATCCAAAATGTTCAAGCGGTGTTTGCAGGAGGTGCAGTCTTGTTTCAGCTTCTCTCTGGCGCGTGGTGCTTCTGTAATGGCCGCCGGTGCTTCCTCCGATCGCTCTCGGGCTCGGCGTCCCTGCAGGCCAACCCTCGCGAGATTTTTCGTCTATACTGACGTCACTCGCTGGGTGGAGCTACTCGCCGCCGCTTACTCCTGTCTGCACGTCTCTGCCGTCCGCTGGAACTGGGGATTGATGCTGAGATCTGCTCCTTACACTGTTCTCGCTCCAAATGATCTCTAAAACACCCAACGCGTTTCGTGCGCATGCGCACTTCTTCAGGGGATGATTAGCACAGTCCGAGCTTTCCTTATATAGTGGCAGGTGGGACACCATTGGTGGAAATAAATAGTCTCTTAACATTGATCTTATGACTATTGTGATTGGTTAATCGTCCTGTCACTCATGGCTGTGCTTAACAATGGCAGCCTAACATACACAAAAACAACATGTAACACAAAACTATATTCAAAAACATATCTTATGCACTTTATCCTGACAATCAAGGTGTAAAATCAATAGTAATTCATTCACAACTTCTAGATGTTTACCTATCCACTATTCATGTTACACAGTTTTGCACCAAAACTGCATGCACTAAGTATAAAATAACCAAAGATGCAGTTAAAGATGTCTTCTTTCTAAAACGAGTATTTAAAAATGTTGGTTATTAGCTAATAAAAATTATTAAAAAATGCTTAATAAAAAATATATATAAAGGGTTTTCAAGGTTACTGTATACTTTACAAATAAATACTTATATGTTAAAAACCCTTGATACTATTATTTAATAGACATAAAACTTATTAAAATATATATGAGAATATATGTAAAACTGTTATTTAAGAAAGACACCCAGGTCGAAGTCTATGTTAAGTCCATTTGGAGACAGGGTTTTCAGCTCGTAGATCCAGTAGGCTTCACGCCTACTGATCTGTTGTAGCTGATCCCCCCCCCCCCCCCCTCCAATGTGCTTGTGTACTTTCTATAGCCTGACATTTCAGCCCAACAGGACTTTAATTATGATGCACGCTGAAATGGTGCGAAACACTATGTGTGGCTAAACCTTGTCTAATGTTATAGATGTGCTCGTATATTCTTCTTTGATAGCACCTGCCTGTCCTGCCCACATATTGTAGGCCACACGGGCACTGCAATAAATAAATCACAAAAGTGGAGTGGCAATTGATAAATGTTTTTATAGTGTAGATTTTATCCGTTACATTAGATTTAAATGTTTTCGTGTTGTTGCTGAAAGTACAAGCTGTACATTTGATACATGTGTAAAAGCCCTTATTTTTACTTGCTTTCGTTAATTTTGAATTGTCAAGAGGGCAACTAGGAGCTAGACGTGTTTTTATATTTGCTGCTTTTGTGAAAATAATTTTCGGTTTCTCTGGAAGGCATTTGGACAGTACATAATCACAAAGGAGCATAGGCCAATGTTTATTAAAAATGTATCTAATTCTTGGCGCCATCTCATTATACTGGGTGACAAAAGCCACCCCATTAGTTGGTTCCAATTGTTTTTTGCTGTTGTATTCTAACAGTGTGTTACGTTCAATTTTATCTACCTGTAGGGACGCTTCCTCGAGTAGTTCCTCCGGATAGCCTCTATCTAAACTTGTCCTTCAGCTCATCTGCCTGGAGCGCATACTCCCCAGAATTTGAACAGTTGCGCTTCAGACGGGTGAGCTGACCCCTAGGGATATTCCGGATCCAACTTGGATTGTGCTGGCAGTCTGCCCTAAGGTAATTATTAGCCTGCACTGGCTTAAAAAAAGTTTTCGTTTCTATTTTATTATCTGAGATGTATATTCCAAGGTCCAAAAATTCTATATGCTCCTTATTGTGATTGAAAGTAAACTTTAAATCCCTATCATTGAAATTAAGATACTCAAAAAACAACTCTAATTGTTCCTGGCTCCCTGACCATACAAAAATAATATCATCTATGAAACGGCGCCAGAGCACAAGGTGAGCCCCAAATGGACAGTTGTTCCAAATATAATCTTTTTCCCAACTGTCCATAAATAAATTTGCATAACTTGGGGCAAACCTTGTGCCCATCGCCATTCCACAGGTCTGCAAAAAAAATTGTGAATTAAACTGAAAATAATTGTGCGTTAAAATAAAATTGATACTATCAACTAGAAATTTTTTAAGTGCTGGTGATGTGGTGTCGTCCAATTCTAACCTGTGTGATACGGCCTGACATCCTTTAACATGATTGATGGTAGTGTACAGTGAGGTGACGTCCGCTGTCACCCAAGTGTACTCAGGCTTCCACTCCAGATCTCTAAGTATCTGGAGGACATGTGTTGTATCACGCAGGTAGGACTGGACCTGATGTACAAAAGGTTGAAGGTGATGATCTATAAATAAAGATAAATTTGAAGTCAGTGATCCAATACCTGATATGATAGGTCTGCCAGGGGGTTGTGTAGTGCTCTTGTGTATTTTTGGGATAAAGTAAAAAATAGGAGTACGTGAAAATTTTACATCCAAAAAATCTAATTCTTGTTGTATTATAGCCCCATCCTTGAGACCTTTATTTAGCAAAGTAGTCAGCTGAATTTCAAATTGTTTAAGGGGATTGCTTGAAAGGGTGAGGTATGTGTATGTATCACCAAGTAGTCTCATGGACTCCTGGAGATAATATTCAATGCCCATAACCACTATACCTCCCCCTTTATCAGCAGGTTTTATAACTATCCTCTTATTGTCCTCCAATTGTTGTAAGGCTAATTTTTCGTTAGTATTGAAATTGTCTCGGTGGATTTTATATGTCCTACTTGACTCTTCCAATTCCCTGGTTACTACCTCCACAAAGGAGTTGACCAGATGTCCTTGGGCAAATTTGGGATAAAAAGTGGACTTTACTTTAAAATTGCTATGTGGTTTCATACAATCCACATTTAGTGACTTCTGATTTAGTTGGCTGGTAACTGCATCCTTTAAAAAAAAAATTTTTAGTGCTAGTTTTCGTGCAAACTTGTGAACATCAATGTGGATATTAAAGCTGTTGGGGCCGCATATTGGTGCAAATGTAAGCCCCTTTCCTAACACCCGTTTTTCTACTGGAGTCAGGATGTGTTGACTAAGGTTAAAAATGTTTTTATATGTCTTACTATTAGTCAACCTATTTCTATTAATACCTCCTCTTCTCCCTCTGGTGCATTTTTTCTTTTTTTGTAATTCATGGGTGGCTGTACTTCTAGACTGGTTTTCTTTATTTCTACCTGGGGAAAAATGTGCTCCCTTTCCTTCCTCCACTCTAAAAAAGAAAAATTGGATTTAACCCCCGGGGTGGGTAAAGGAGTATATGACGCACTGTCAGGTTCACTCTCTGACTCAATTTCTGATAGCACATGATATTTGTTATTAGACAGACTTACTTCGATGTTGGATGCTGTTGCTATCTGTGCGTCATACAATTCTTTAGCTCTTTTTTGTTTAAGATACTGACTCGTATCGTGTTGGGGCAATACCCTTTGTGGTTGGGGGATGGGCACTGGAATGGGCACTGGAATGGGTATAAGAGGTAATTGGTGTGGCTTCCTTGACCTATTGTTATTACTGTTAGAAGTCAGATTGCTCTTCTCAATCCTACTTCGCTTGGTCCCCACATATGAATTACTATTCCGCTGTTCCTGTTGTTTAATTGGTTCATCCTTAGTTTTTCTATTCCAGGTCCTCTGACGGCCAGTATCATAATCGTTCTTATCTCTAAAGAACTTACTCTGTTTGGTGCCCACTATTTCTAGTTCAATCTGATCTAATCGTTTTTTAACAGTGGGTTCCATGTCCAGAAGCTCTCTATTATTTAGATACGGATCGAGTTTTATTTTTAGTTCTTCAAACAGACACCCAGGTCGAAGTCTATGTTAAGTCCATTTGGAGACAGGGTTTTCAGCTCGTAGATCCAGTAGGCTTCACGCCTACTGATCTGTTGTAGCTGATCCCCCCCCTCCAATGTGCTTGTGTACTTCTTAAATAACAGTTTTACATATATTCTCATATATATTTTAATAAGTTTTATGTCTATTAAATAATAGTATCAAGGGTTTTTAACATATAAGTATTTATTTGTAAAGTATACAGTAACCTTGAAAACCCTTTATATATATTTTTTATTAAGCATTTTTTAATAATTTTTATTAGCTAATAACCAACATTTTTAAATACTCGTTTTAGAAAGAAGACATCTTTAACTGCATCTTTGGTTATTTTATACTTAGTGCATGCAGTTTTGGTGCAAAACTGTGTAACATGAATAGTGGATAGGTAAACATCTAGAAGTTGTGAATGAATTACTATTGATTTTACACCTTGAATGTCAGGATAAAGTGCATAAGATATGTTTTTGAATATAGTTTTGTGTTACATGTTGTTTTTGTGTATGTTAGGCTGCCATTGTTAAGCACAGCCATGAGTGACAGGACGATTAACCAATCACAATAGTCATAAGATCAATGTTAAGAGACTATTTATTTCCACCAATGGTGTCCCACCTGCCACTATATAAGGAAAGCTCGGACTGTGCTAATCATCCCCTGAAGAAGTGCGCATGCGCACGAAACGCGTTGGGTGTTTTAGAGATCATTTGGAGCGAGAACAGTGTAAGGAGCAGATCTCAGCATCAATCCCCAGTTCCAGCGGACGGCAGAGACGTGCAGACAGGAGTAAGCGGCGGCGAGTAGCTCCACCCAGCGAGTGACGTCAGTATAGACGAAAAATCTCGCGAGGGTTGGCCTGCAGGGACGCCGAGCCCGAGAGCGATCGGAGGAAGCACCGGCGGCCATTACAGAAGCACCACGCGCCAGAGAGAAGCTGAAACAAGACTGCACCTCCTGCAAACACCGCTTGAACATTTTGGATTGCTGTAAGTAGGATTCCGGTTTTACACACCGGATCCTAGACCTGCTCCCTAGTTCTTTATCCATTTTAGTAATTGTCTAATAAATCTCTGTTTTATTGTCAGCCTTTCTGTCAGTGTTGTTAGTGGTGTATGTCTTGTTTGTGAGTTACATGTTTTCTTATGCAGTATCACGCTATGATTTCTCTCTTTATCTCCCCTGCATAATACCATGTTTGCTGCTGTGGAGTCTGCTGTCTAACTACTGGAGCTTCTAGTGGTTTAAGCTCTCCACCCACCTCCCAGGTGATCTGCTATTGGCAAGGTATACAAGATATTTAAATTTACACGTCATGAAAATAAAAGACAAAAAGCAGGAGGAAATCGGCTCAGACAACATGGTAATTAAGTCATTGAATTTGGATGTTAGGACTTGCTTGATCTGGGGTTACCTTTGCATGGTGGAAAGCACATACTTTCACCAAATTATGTAACTAAAATCTTTCTTTAACCATGAGTGCTGGAGGATCCGTGGCACCAGAGTGGCACATCGCAACCACATGATCGTGACATCACTGAGGCGAACAGAAGATGAGTCCTCTTCTGGCCAAATCTCGCTTGGAAAACAGAACGTGCTCTCCCCTAGAAAATGAGAAATATGTTGGTAACGTGGTGGCTACCTCCTGGTGCACCCAAAGGGTTAAATGAAATATTAGAAATTGTTAGATTTTAAAGCAGTTATGCTGAATATCAGTAAACAGAAAGGGGTAATAATGATGACATTGTCTGTCTTCTCAATATCCTGCTAGATCATGTTCCATTCCTTCTATTACACCCAAGACTGTATTTTTCATGGGCAGACTGGAAGCGATCCACAGAAAAATTCACAGCTGTCCCTTCCACACTCTTCCTGCTTAATCCTCCTGCCCTTGACTCCTTTTCTACAGTAAGGCCTCGGTCCCGCTGCGCTCGTTGGCGCGGGCGGCCACACGCGAGTTCCCCACCAGCAGGGGAATCCTCGCGAGCCGGTCCCGGTCCCCCCTGGCGGCACAGCGCACTACACGCTGTGGCGCGTCAGCCGCTAGGGGACACAAGAAAATGGTGATGTCTAGCGTTGACGCGTCACGTGGTGTGGCTGTGAGCCAATGGGGAGGGGAGGCTTCGGGAGAAGGGGAGGCTTCGGGGAGCGGGGAGGAGTGTGGAGTGAAAGCGTGAGTGCCTGTCTGTGTGTGTGTATGTGTGTGCCTGAGTGCGTGAATGCCTGCCTCTGTCTGTGTGTTTGTGTGTATGAGTGCGTGAGTGCCTGCCTGTGAGTGTGTGTGTGTGTGTATGTATGAGTGCCTGCGTGTGTGTGTGTTTTACTTTACCATCAGCAGCTCCCTCCTGCAGCCACTGGAGGGAGGGAGGGGGGGGGGAGAGTAGCGGGTCCCTCCGCTCAAGCCACGCCCCCCTCCCTGTCAATCCTCCCACTCCTACCCACCTCCTGCTCCGGCTCCCGCTCCCTACAGACCGCATATCCCGGTCTGTGTAGTGTCAGCAAACCGCCTGTCTGCAGTGCGGGCACGCTAACTCTGGGAGCGGGGCCTTAGCCTTAGAAACGGAAGAAGCTGCTCTTCTGCTTAACCACATGCAGCCTCGACCCTATTCCTTCCCACCTCACTTCTAACCTTGTCATCATCCTCACTTATATCTTTAACTTCTCATTGTTCTAGTTCTTTTCTGTCTCTTTTTAAGCATGCTATTGTTCAACCTGTTCTTAACAATACCACCCAAAACCCTACTTTCCCTTCTATCACCCTATCTCTCTTGCCTCTAAACTTCTGGAACAAATAGTTTCTTTACATACACTTTCTCAACTTTCATGACCTACTTGACCCTCTGCAATCAGGCTTCCGAAAAGCATACTCAACAGAAACCGCACCCTCAGAGGTAGCCAATGACCATCGCATTGCTAAATCTCAAGGAAACTACTCCATTCTGATTCTTCTTGGCCTTTCCTCAGCTTTTGATAATGTTGACCTAGGGTTCGGCTATAACAAAATAATGCCCAAGATCGTGATATTAAATAATTTATCATGATAAACGCTCAACAAAACAAAACATGTAGTCATCAAAATGTCTCTTAACCCCTTCCTCGCCTCCAATGTCTGAGAGACATTGTTTGGGGGGAAGGAGGTTAAGAGATACATGGGGTGGGGGGCAGGGAGAAAGTGGTTAAGAGACAATGGAGCTGAGGAAGGGGTTAAGAGTGACATTGGGGGGGGGGGGCGGGGTGTGAGAGAATAAACTTTTCGTAGCGCTACTCTAGTTAGTGCCAAAGTATTAATGTGCAATTCTCAAACAATCCAGGGAATAAGCATATAAGGGAAAAGAAGACAAACAGTGCATACAATATAAGTGTAGATGTATGGGATGTTTGAAATACAACACTATATATTCTTGGCTCTTATGTTCAGCCTACTCACAGGATACAGAAGAAAGTCAGGCACTTGCAAGAAGGGCTGCTACCCGTATTGTTCAGAGGATATGTGTTGATCAGGATTCTCATCCAATGGCACAAGGGGTGGTGAATGAATGATGTGGAGAGATAGAAGAAACTACCATAGCACAGATCAATAAAGTAAATATGTTCTTTATGTATAAAATATAAAAAGCGCACTAACAATTGAGCAATAAAATCCAGGCATGTATCACACAAATGGTGAATATGTGGGCCACCGCACTGCAATCTTTCTCACCACCTCCCTTCGGTATGTTGTTCCCCTCTGCTCGTGAGATCTGTGCAGGAACCGCCTCTCTGCTCCGTCGCATCCGTCGGAGCATCTGACGTCACTCTTACTGTGGGGGTGGTTAAGTACGGATCGCCTAAAGGTCCAAAAAGCACTCTACGTATTTCGTCCAGTAAAACTGTTCCGGCTTCGCCAGGACACTCCTGACGAAGCCGGAACAATCGCGCAATGCGTGTAGAGCAATGGGAGGTGCTCATCATGAGTAAGGGTCTCTATAGGTGGCTAGATAGGAACTTGGGATTTGAATTGTGTTCAACGGCACAGGGGCACTCTGAATCGGAGGGGGAGGAGCTAAAGGCACTCAGGTTGTGTGATGTAGGTAATAACGGTATCCCATTCTTGGGTGCCCGACTTGCGCCGTGCACCATAGTAACCTAGGTGCAGTCGCTGCCTCTCCACAATCCCCTTCGGGTTGTCCTCACTGCTCCGTGTCTTTCTGCTGGGCGGTTCACGCATGCACGTTGGGCCATGTTTTTTTTGTGTGTGTATGGTATTGCAGGGCGTGACGTCGATAGCGTCGGTTCCCTGTTGCTAGGTACCCGACGGCCACTGTATGTCTCTGCTATCCGGATCACTGCACAACTCCCATTGCTCTACATGCATTGTGCGATTGGTCCAAGCAGATTGTGGGGCATTTGTGGGTATAACGTCATTGATTTTTGGCACGAATTTCGGTAGTGGTTGGTGAATAAATAGCCTGTCTGTTTGTAGTGTTAGGTAACTCCTTGATAAAGTGCTTCACAGCATGAAACGCGCAGAAGTCGTGTTCCCTCCACCATTTTTTTAATGCAGCTTAAATAAATTAATTTTTTATTTGCCACATGACCTGTTCCGTGTTTGCTGTGCGCCTCACCACCACTTGGATATTCTACGGACTTTGGAAGCGGCTGCACGCCCGAGGACACACAGGGGAATACAGTGAGTACTCCTTTATCACTATGGGCCATCCCAAGAAGGAAGGAAAGTTATGGTACTTTTTCCTTATACCCCTAGGGAATCATTGAGCCAAGACATGGAAGATTGAGAATTATACTATACTATATAAATAATTCCCCTGTGTGATTACCTCTTTATGGAAGTATTTATGGGACCTAGCATTTGAGCTCCTACTAATACCCACATACACTCTCGTTGAATCATAACCAGTCTTTTCTTAAATATCCAATAGAGTTTATATTACCCAATTCCATGTCTTTTTAAAACAAAATGATGTATGAAGTAGACAATTAGTCATTAAGAGACAAGGTATGTGCAAAAGTATGTGAAACCCTGGTTTTATTAGCCAAATTAAAAAGAGGTAATTAGAATCAGGTCTTTAAAAATAGGTGTTCAGGTGTGAGTTTGGGAGGCCCCACTCTATATAAAAGATCAGAAATGTGAGTTTGGTCCTCACCATACAGGTTTGTGTAAACACGTCATGCCACGATCAAAATAAATCTCTGAGAACCTCAGAAAAGCAGTTATTGATGCTCAGTCTAGAAAGGGTTACAAAATAATTTCTAAGGTTTGGGCCTCCACCAATTCACTGTCAGATAAATGGAGAAAGTTCAAGACCACAGTCACTACCTAGGGGTGGTTGTCCTACCAAAATCTCTCCAAGAACAAACAAAGGGAGGGATGTCACAAAGAAACCCAGAGAAACATCCAAGGATCTGCAGGCCACGCTCGCCTTGGCTAATGTGAGTGTTTATGACTAAACTATCAGAAAAAGACTGAACAAGAATGGTGTTTATGGAAGGATTGCCAATAGGAAACTACTGCTCCCTAAAAAGAAAATTTCTGCCGTCGGAAGTTCGCCAAAGAGCACATAGATGATCCACAAGACTTCTGGAACAATGTTCTCTGGACAGACGACTCAAAAAAAGGTAGAACTTTTTGGTCTCAATGAGAACGTTGATATGTTTGGCGCAAACCAAAACGGCTTCGAACAGAAGAACCTCATCCCAACCATCAAGCATAATGATGGGAGTGTAATGGCTTGGGCTGCTTTACTGCCTTACGACCTAGACAGCTTGCCATCATTAACACAAACATGAATTCTGCATTGTATCAGAAGATTCTAGAGAAGAACTTCAGGCCATCCATCTGTGAGGTCATATAGCAAGACAATGATTATAAACATACAAGCAGCTCTTTAAAAAAAGCAGAAGAGGAAATTCTGCAGTTTAGAATGGCCTAATCAAAGCCCAGACCTAAACCGCATCGAAATGTTATGGCAGGACCTGAAGCGAGCCGTCCATGGAAGGAAGCCCTAAAATATCACAGAGTTGAAGCACTTCTGTAAGGAGGAATGGGCCAAAATTCCTCAAAACCGATGTGAGAGACCGACCAGCAGTTACAGGAAATGCTTAGTTGAAGTTAATGCTGCTCAATGGGGTACCACCAGGTACTGAATCTAAAGGTTCACATACGTCTTCACACGTGGATATTGAATGCTGAATCATTTGTGGATAAATATATGTTGGAAAAGTATCATGTTTTTGTGTATTTTGTTTGATCAGGTTATCTTTATCTATTAGGATTTTCACATTTCAAACCTAAAATGTTATTTAAGTAATAATCCCAGACGAACAAGGCATTACTGGCCAATAATGCCCTGGCTGGAAGAGTTGAAGGCCCGAGGCGAAGCCGAGGGACTTTAACCCAGCCAGGGCATTATTGGCCAGTAATGCCCTGCTCTTCGGGGATTATTACTATTATAGGCTAAATGTAGACTTATTTCATAAATAATAGACACTTTTGTATAGTTAACTAGATTTTTTTATTAAAATAAGATGGTAAATACATGAAACCACCTCTATATACGCTTAGTTGAAATGGGACGTTAATCCCAAAAGGTGCTTCCAATATCCAGGATAACAGTAGCAATATAGCTTTTTAAAAGTCCAGGAAATGATATATCCTCTGTGAAGTAGTATATGCAATGAATAGACATAAAGCTCATAATACAGCCATAATATGGGACTCCAATAACAGGACAAAACCCCACCGTGGATGTGTGAAATGAATTCCCAATAAAGAGAACCCACCCCACACCCACTAGTAGGAGCAATAATCCTATATCACTAGGCTAGAGAAATAAATAGCCTAACTGCAAACAATGTTGTTTGAATGGAATAAAGATCACTCACAATTTGCTGTGTCCTGGTGAGGATGGCGTGCCTCCGTCCATAGAGTCATAGTAAATCCAAAAAAAGGTGATGGAGCACTGTCTGTGAAATAAAGGGCTGGAGGCTGGTAGAAATAAAATTAAAAATGCTTTATTCTAAATGCATAGTAGACATGGCTACAAAAAATGGGTCCTCTAACGCGTTTCACGCCGTCGTGGCGCTTTGTCAAAGAGTGGCCTGTGTTCTAAAACAATGCTCTATATATGGGGATTTGAATAAGGAAGTGAATTCACGCCAAGACTCCCCACCCGATCACGTGATCGGGTAGTAAACTACGGGTGCCCCAGAGTAAAAAGACATCCACAGTCAAAATCCACTGTACAGAGAATAACAAAATGCAAAACAAATAACAGAGTAATCTCACTGAATGCCTGTTGCGTCTGGAAACAATTTCATCACAAAGTGACTCACCCGGTCCCAAGATGGCTGATCAAGCAGTAAATACGGAAGCCACAAAGGGGAAAAAAAACTCACTGAACCAACTAGGCAAAGCCAGAAAGGAAAAGTATGTTAGAAAGTTACAACCTAGATAAAAGACACAACAATACCAAAAGAACATGAATTGTTGAATGAGTAAGATATATATGAAAAACAAAAGAATTACTAAAAACCTTACAAAACAAAAAGTATACTAACTAAAAAAAGATAAACTATATTAATAGACAAATATAATACTAAAGCAAGAACACATTTTTCCCCTGTATAGTGAAATAACATATGTATGTGAAAATTACTATTAACCTAAATGTTATTCTAAATTGCTAACAGAAATATATGAAAGAAATAATTTTATATGTAAATCGGTATTAATTAATTTCATATCTTTAACAACATAGTCAAGTTATAATTATAAACATAAAATGGTTAAATATATATATATATGTTAACTTATATGAACAAAATCACCTAAAACTATAATATCTCAAATGAGAATAATATAAATGAGACAAATTTAAACTAAATCCTCAAACTAGTAAAGAAAAATAATAACACTTATAATAATATCCTCGTAAAATAAATAATGAAAAATCATAATGAAAATATATATTATCTGAATGATAAATAATGAATAATAAAGAATAAATGTAAATAAAGTGATAGAGATCATATCGAAAAAGTATTTCATAAACCATATAAATCATGAATGATTATAAAAAAATGAATCAATTCCCAATCCTGGTTAATTCCAAGTGGATGTAATGTGTCCATACTGAAAATCCAGAACATCTCATCTGTTGAGCATGTTCAACCTATCTCCCCCCCGAGGTGGCATAGGAACATGCTCAACAGCAGAGAATGAAAAGTTCTGGATGCCGCCTTGTGGACAACAGGCAAAATGTCTTGAGACTGGATGAGTGGTGATACTTTTTTTAATTGCTCTTACGTGTTCCATAATCCTAAATTTCAAGGATCTAATAGTACGGCCAATGTAATGCTTCCCCCAGCCACAATGAAGTATGTAAACAATATGACTTGTGTTACAATTAATAAAAGACATAATTCTTATATTCTTTTTAGGTTTTACAATTTGAATGTTAGTGATAGGAGTGGCATATTGGCAAATGACAGTGGCCGCACTTGAAGAAACCTCTGGGAATATTAGTGATATGTTGTTGACAATATGAATGAAACATGCTAAGTGATAAAAAAAACCTGCCAATGACTTCGCTTTTTTGAAAACAAATCTCGGTCCCTCACTCACCACAGATTTTAAATCATTGTCTAACTTAAGTGTATATAAAAACAACAAAACAGGCAGCGCTAACCACAATAGTGTGACAGAGTATATAATACCTTATGTACAGATGACAAAGCATGCATAAGGGGCTGCCCAAGATACAAAAAACTGACCCCCTGGTCAGAACTATAGTATTGAAAGGGAAAGTATCCACTGGCGCCTAATAGTTTATATACTGCAAAAGGATATATGAAAACCAAGCCTGTTGGCTGAAGAAACGTAGCTCCTCACATTGTGCTTAAAGAAAAAAGAAAGCACAACACATAGCGTAATACTGTAACTATAAACGAACAACACTTAAAACTACATATAACAGCTGAAAATTAGATAGGTGAAATCTCAATGTTAAAACATTTAATAACAATTATAAATAATATATATTGCACATGGACATTTAATAAACAAATAGTGTGATAAAAATAGATATAAGCACTCCGCACCACCGATGGAGATAGTAGCAATGCCTACTCACCAGATGGAGTAGGTAAGTAAGCGGTGGATAATTTTGAGAGTATCCCCTCTCGTTTCGTGAAGCTGCTCTCTGCT
Source organism: Ascaphus truei (assembly GCF_040206685.1). Lineage (NCBI taxonomy): Eukaryota > Metazoa > Chordata > Amphibia > Anura > Ascaphidae > Ascaphus > Ascaphus truei. The sequence goes on from NC_134487.1 coordinate 123,178,063, forward strand.
GGCTGGCGTTTCCGGGACCATGTGTATGTAGATCTTCATGCGGATACTTCCGCAACTCGCTTGGAAAGCCGCCCAGATAGTAGTGAACAGCAACGGCTCTGTATGAGGGGAAGCAGCTGCTGACCATGGTCAGGACTCACAGCAGCTGCTTCCCTTCATACAGAGCCGTTGCTGTTCACTACTATCTGGGCGGCTTTCCAAGCGAGTTGCGGAAGTATCCGCATGAAGATCTACATACACATGGTCCCGGAAACGCCAGCCAGCAGAGAGCAGCTTCACGAAACGAGAGGGGATACTCTCAAAATTATCCACCGCTTACTTACCTACTCCATCTGGTGAGTAGGCATTGCTACTATCTCCATCGGTGGTGCGGAGTGCTTATATCTATTTTTATCACACTATTTGTTTATTAAATGTCCATGTGCAATATATATTATTTATAATTGTTATTAAATGTTTTAACATTGAGATTTCACCTATCTAATTTTCAGCTGTTATATGTAGTTTTAAGTGTTGTTCGTTTATAGTTACAGTATTACGCTATGTGTTGTGCTTTCTTTTTTCTTTAAGCACAATGTGAGGAGCTACGTTTCTTCAGCCAACAGGCTTGGTTTTCATATATCCTTTTGCAGTATATAAACTATTAGGCGCCAGTGGATACTTTCCCTTTCCTAACGTAAGTGTATCCCAATGTTTATAAACAATTCTTCTGATAGAGTCTGCTTGTTTAGATTGCTGTGTAATAAAATAAGGTCCTGTTTGACCCTTATTCTTATTTAGAAAAGAATCCATTTGTTTATTATTTACCCTACTAGTTTTGCCCACATCTGAGAGAAGGTCGGACCTATTCATCATTTTAACCACATCCAAAGCCTCCTTAATGTGAGAGTGTTGATAACCCCTCTCTTGGAATCTATGTGCCAGGTCTTTAGATTCATCTCGAATGCTTCCTCTGTAGAACAAAGTCTTCTTAATCTTAAGAATTGGCCTTTTAAAATGCCTTTCTTCAATGGCCTAGAATGATCACTATTGGCCATGAGAAATGCATTTCGAGAGTTGGGCTTCCTGTGTATATCGGTCTGAATCATCTTGTTTATATCTATATACAACATTAAATCCAGATAGCAAATGCATTGAATATTAAAATCATACGTGAAAGTGAGATTATAATTATTAACATTTATTGTGTTAAAGAAAGTTTCAAAAGAAGAAAAATCCCCATCCCAAATAAAAAGCAAATCGTCGATATATCGCTTATGAAATTTAATGTGGTGCCTAAAAATATTCTGATCACCATAAATAAAAGTGGATTCCCATAAATAAAAGTGGATTCCCAAAGTCCCATAAACAAGTTGGCGTATGAGGGTGCAAATGAAGTCCCCATAGCCATGTCTATATACGCTTTCACTGCAGATATCTATATCCACACACTACCGCACAAGCTCTAGACAGACAGACAGAGACACACACAGTAGCTTTATACCCACAGACACACACAAGCTCTATACACACACACACACACAGCTCTATACACACACACACACACACACGCTCTATACTCACACAGAAGCGCTACACACACACACACACACACACACACAGAAGCTCTATACACAGACACACACACACAGAAGCTTTATACCCACAGACACACACAAGCTCTATACACACACACACAGCTCTATACACACACACACACGCTCTATACACACACAGAAGCGCTATACACACCACACACACACAGAAGCTCTATACACAGACACACACACACAGAAGCTCTATACACACACACGCAGAAGGTCTATACAGACACACAGTCAGAGACAGGCAGAGACAGAGACAGGCAGACAGACACACACACACACACCCACACAGAGACACACACACAGACAGAGACACACACACACACACACAGAGACACAGAAGCTCTATACAGACAGACAGACACTTACTAAACTTTGCACTCTCCCCCCCCCACACACACACACAGCACCTCTACACAACACACACACACACACACACACACAACCTCTATACACACCCCACCTCTACACACAGAACCTCCACTGCTGCCACACACACCCACGCTACACCCATAAACACTGCTGCTGACACACACACTGGAGCTCTATACACACACAGCACCTGTAAAAGCTGTAAAAATGTTACAAAGATTCAGTTATCAAATGAATTTATTCAGAGTGCACACAGTGGAGACAGCTTCAAAACAAAAAACTCTCTCCCAGATAACACGGTATGCCATATATTTATACCCTAAAAACTAAAGCTCCACCCCTTTATGGGGGTGCTTGCACGTCACGAAATATTACCTCATTTTGTAATACATAACAATACTGAATAAAAATGTAAGCTAAAAATCATGATGGGGTTAAATGTGATGTCAGTTCTTCCACTTGGCACATTGTATGAGAAACAGTTTATCTTAGACTACCAACGAGGCTCTCATAATATCTGGACAGTTTACACTTTCAATTTGAAGTTGATTGATGAGGAAAGATCAATAAAGTCAGCTAGGAGCGAAAACATTCCATGTCTGCTTCACACAGAAATGAAACACAGAAATAAGACTCAGAGACAAGACGGCGGACTAAAATATTCAAAAAAAATGGCTTCATCCTAATGCTGTTATGTCAGACCCCCTAATGTCTCAACTTCGTCAGTCCCTCCTCTAATTCTTTAAAACATGTTTTTTTGAGAATTATTAGCATGATTTTAGTACAGACACACTTTGGGAGGCACAGGGGTGCTCCATCATCTCATGATGCTGATTGAGGGTATAGGACAATGCACAAGGGTGCCTGCCAAATGTAGTCATAGTCTCGTATGGCGTTGCGGCCAAATTCTTTTCCAGAGTTAGAAGACTGTACTTGGCATCTTCTTTCTTCAAGGGACTGCTGTAAATTGGTTCTGCAAACCATGGCATTATGTTTGCAGAGGGGGTAGCACATTTGTGGATCATGCCTTTGACAAACGTGACACAAACATAGATGACAACGAGTATCACAAGCACACACATTACCTCATTCAAAAATTTCGCTCCTAGTGATCCTACCAATCCACCCAGCCCCAAAGGGTCCCAGTCTGTGTCACTTTCTTTCCTAAGTCTTTCTTGAATTTCTTCTATCTTGTCTAACTCATGCTGTACCTTGCCACTCTGATCTTGGATGAAAACACAACATTGTTCTTTAATTAGGACACATACACCTTTTGATGTCTAAAATGTAATCTAAAGCCATTCTGTTTTGTAAGGCCATAAGCCTGATCTGAACCTGTTCTTGGTTTAGTGATGCTATGGCTGTAGTGGTGTGATTGAGGACATCATCTAACACAGCGGTGCGCACCAAATTATTTAAGGGGGGCGCAGCCTGTGCGGCAAAACCTGGGGGCAGAGCAAAGCAGTGCACGGACGGACAGAAGCTCCGTGCTGCTGCTCCCTGTGCTTGTAGAGGGGGCGGGGCTTCTCTGCACACAGACACAAGCCCTCCTCTTCCTGTTTTTACTCCTCCAGTGTGCAGCAGCGCGGGGAACCGAGCATGCAGTACAGTAGTACTTTCACGTGTGTGTGTGTGTGTGTGTGTGTACACACACACACACGTTGTGATGAGTGTGTGTTGTGATTGAATGTGTGTTGTGATTTGAGTGTGTATGTTGTGTGGTGATATAGTGTGGGGGGGGTGTTTGTGTTGTGATTGTGTGTGTGTTTTTATTGAGTATGTGTGCTGTGTCTGTTGTGATTGTGTGTTTGGGTGTTGTGATTGAATGCAGCGGTGCACAAACTGGAGGGTGTACGCTCTCCCAAGCTTGGGGAGACAAACAAAATTGACATTGAAGCATGCTCAGCAGCAGTCAATGCGCGCACACACACACACACACACACACACACAAAAATAGCCCCGATCCACGCCCCCCACTCGTGCTTACAAAATTATGCAGGACAACCTGTGCTCATGCTTGGAGAGTTGGTGATGTCACCACTCAGCGGCAGCTTGGGCGCAGCATAATTTTGCACGCGCGAGCTGTTGAAATAAATATTTAGACATATTTGTATTTACATTGTATATCGTTTAATAAAGGAGGGGGTTCATGTGATTTTGATTACGTCAGGCAGGGGGGGCCCGAGAAATTAAATGGATGAAAAGGGGGGGCTCGGCTTAAAAAGTTTGCTCACCCCTGATCTAACCCATCTGTTAATGTATTAAGCCTGTCATATAGTAACCCACCTCCTACATTTAGAACTAAACTAACCCAGAATTGTTCTTTCCATAAACTACTTTCAGCCCTGAAATATTTGGTGTTTGTAGTGTGTAAAAATGGATACAAAAATGCTAGACCTTTCTGCTGCTAGCTAAAGAAAATGGCATCTATCTCTACCATCATATATTTTGAGAATTAGCACAACATTCTATTACTGAGACTTTGTGATGTTTGTGAGTGAGATGGTGGATTAGTGTAGTGTTACCTTAACCATGCGATGTATAAGGAACACAGGCAGATGATTATTGTTGACAAAGCTCCGCAGAGCATCATCATGACAATCCTGTCATCTCTCTGTGGGTTATACCTTCGCAGACCCAATGGTGCATACATCTTAAAATTCTAACTTATACACACTATAAAAGAATAAAAATATTGAGTCTTTGAAAAAATGAAATGTTCCTGATAAGATACCAGGCAGAGGCCTGATCTTATTTTCCTCGTTGGTTAACGGTCAAAGTTTTTGTCTCGTCAAAACATTAACTTGATGCGGCTGTGCTTTAGATGACTTTGGTCTTTGGTGGAGCTGGAATGAGTTTTATGTGAGCCACGTGGATCCAGGAATCTCTGACACTTTAATTGCGGTATGAGTGGTTAGTATGGGCTTTTTCATCTGGGATGAAGAGCATGCTTGTGTAGGAACTCCTTGACCTATTAACTCCGTCTCGCGTAGGTGCACTTTTATCATACCTTATGCCTAGAGAGACTCAAAAAATATATTAGTGGCATACAATACTTAATAAAACAAATAATACCAATAGATGGTCCTTAATATTTGTTCCTTTGAACTACTGTCATAAGTCAAATGCTCCTCATATTTAAAACTAAGCAGCTAATGTGGACTTGACTGTACTACAATCTAAGTTCCTAAGACTTTGGGGCCTCATCCATTGTCAACCCAATTGCTTCCATAATCAACTCTATCCTGTCTGCAGGCCATATCCCTAAGACCAGGAAAACTACCAGAGCTGTCCCAATCTTCAAGAGTGGGGACAAAAACACTGTCTCAAACTACAGACCAATCTCTCTTCTCCCAAAACACACTTGCTCTCATTCATGCCTCATTGTAATCTCCTCCGATGCAAATGGTATCAACCTTTTCATTAAATACTAACTAACCTTAAAACTTGCCCCACAAATTAAGCATCCCAATAGCCTGCACTCATGGCTATTATCCATCACACCCAGTCACTCCTACCACACCCATTGTGGCTACACACTGCCACCTACAGCACTTATTCCCTCACCTGCTATCTCTGTAAATTCCCTCAAACCTTAGATTGTAAGCTCTTCAGGGCAGGGATTTCTTTTCCTATTGTCTGATTTTGCTGCACTTACTATTCTATTATAATTCCCTCTACTGTATTCTTTGTGAAGTGCTGAGTACATTTTTGACGATAGAGATAGATATATATCTGACGTCATAGCGACGCCGGCTGTACTGTTGCAGTGTCAAATTCACAGGAGTTTGCTCACGATCTGTAGATTAGCTTAATACCTTGATGTGGGCCACAGATGTGGATCCCACTAGCTAGAAACTAGGTATATCAGACCTCCTGCTGGCACTGGCTAGCCCTCAGTATATATACACAGCAGGGTTGTGATAACATTTCCCCCCCCCCTCCTGGAAGGAGCTGCAAAAGTGTGAGTTCTGACTATTAGTTTGGAGTCCCCTCATGAGGTTAACGACAGGGTATACTTACCTGCACCCACCTCCCAGCAGCGCTCCCATTGATCTATCATCAGGGGGTCCTTCCCTGCCTGGGTTTGCATTTGGCTTCCTGTGTATGCAGCAGTGCTATGTACCCCACTGCAGCTTCGTAACACAGTGCTGCACTATCAATGCTCCCAGTGCTTGTGTATCACAATACCTATGTAGAGTGCACACTAGCTACTTCCCTGACAGGGTTATATTCATTGTGCATCGACTAAATCATTGTCATACTAGTATTGTGAGAATCAACAGTTTCTCTAATCTACTGTGCTTCACACTAACTATGACACTACCTGGTCATCTAGAGTGATTGCACATCAGAACTGAACAGTACACTTTTTAGGTTTTAAATATATTTGTTATGTTTGCATTTTTCAACTATCATTAAATAAAAGTTTATTATTTTCATTAGTAGGGCTGAGTGCATCATATAGGGTTCTTTCCTCTCTCCTCCTATACACATAGATATATATCTATCTAAGTCATACACTATAATATAATACTATCTAAAAGTCATGGACTAAAATGTTTTTACTCCCAATTAAACAATTACTATACTAAGACAAATGCCCCTAGCCAATTCCAGTCTGGCCTCCACCCCAAACACTCCATTGAAACTATTCTGCTAAAAATGTGAAATGCCTTGCATATAATGTATACCCTGCTCACTTATGTAACTGTATTTGCAACTATATAAATCACCTGTCCTTTAACTCTATACCCAGGACATATGCTTAAACGAGAGGTGACTCCCAATGCACCACTTCCTGGCAAAACATTCTACAAATAAATAAATTAGCAACTAAGATGTTTGCTTAATCAGCAGAATTAGAATTATATATATTATACAGTGATTTTAACAGTAACTACTGCTTACAATAAAATAGGACACCTATGGAAAAAATAAATGATTAAAAGTTATAAAATACATCACATATTCAGATAATAGTCAAATGCTTTTGTATAGGACTTCACACTAAATTTCTTGTAATATAATCTCTTTGCACAGTGCCAAACACACTGATAGCGTTAGTTTTTTAAAGACACTCAGACAAAAAAAATTCAGAGCTTGTTTATCTTGGGCAATTTGCCAGCCCGGGCGTTTCGCCAAAAAGACATTGAGAGTGCCAAGCAGATAACAAAAACAGTTTCTTAGTCTTCTAAATATTAATTACTGGATTGAAACTTCAGCTCAAAGTTAAAAATGGAGCTCTCTCCACAGCAATAAAAACAAAAAAAAATTATGGCCTCTAAAAAAAAAAAAAATATGGCCTCAAAAATAAAAATATGGCCTCTCAAAATTAAAAATGGGACAATTATACAACTGAACACACCATATATAATTTAAACAATACGTATGAACTTAAAATATTTCAACATATCCTAATCCTATAGAAATGCAACCGATGTGTTTTTACTGGTTTACACACAGAAACCACAATACAGACACACAAAGAACAGAGACACAAACTTCTCTCCTACACAGCCAATCAACTTCTCATAAATAACCTGCTTTTAAAACTAATCATTTTTTTTATGCTCCGGAGCTTTTGAGTTAACTTTTCGTATCTTTTGCACATTTCTCCAAAGGAAAGGGGGGGTTTTGGCGCGGTCTGTGCTGCGGTTATTCTGATTCTCTTTCTAGTTGCCATTAGAACAGAAGGAAAAATAATATTTTCTGGTTTAAAAGATCTATTCGTTTGGCCAGTACGAACAAACCTTTTAAATCCCATTCCTTTTCTTCTATTCTCTCTCTTAGGGCTGCTCTGCAATTACTGGCAAAATGTCCTACCTTTTTACACTTGTAACACTTTGTGTTCCTTCCAAACAATATACACACACAGTCTCTAATTGTATCCCAATTTCTGCATATGAACCTTTCATAAAAATAAGCCTCAATACCGACTTCCTCAACATCATCGTATGCCTTGATTATCTATCGGCAAATTCACTTGCTATTTCTTTCCTATTCACTTTCTTTTTTACTTGTTATTATATTAACTTCTGTCCTGGCAATGTTAAAAATTAATGCAACGGGACCCTAGTGTCCCTCAACAGAATTCTTTTGACCCATATTAACGTAAGGTATGTTTCCCTGTGGGATTCAAAAACACACGAGATGGCACTCCCTGAGCTTATCAATCCCACAGAAAAAGACCCCTCTTTCATTTAAACATCTGCGCAATTTGTTGATAATAGTACAAACAGTGCCATTCTCTGGCCAACAAAATATATTTATATTGTCTCTTTTCGTTCTCTGTATTCATTCTTTATTATTTTCGTCTGCAGACACACAATCCATTGAGAATTTTTGGTTTCCCATTATTCCCCTGTTACAGCAATCAAATTTAATTGACCTGTACAATAATCAGTGCAAGCTGATTACGTACAACTCTTTTGGCATGTTATTGTTCTGAATAGTGTAAATATGCAAATAAGGACCTGTCACAATGTAAGGTGAAGATTGGAAAGTAGAATCGCCAAAGTCCAAAAAATGCACCATAAGCTCACCAAGTTGAGGGCTAAAAAAGTTTAATAAAGACTACATAAAATGAAAATAAGGAAACAAACAAAAAACTAATACATAACAACCCTACGCGTTTCAGGCACCTTAGTGCCCTTTTCTCAAGACTGTTCCCCAATCACATTTTCTCACCATAACTACACCAAAAGAAAAAACTTGAATCACTTCAGCGGGTCCAACCCAGTCCTGATAAACCTTATACTTGTATAACATGAATACAGATGAGACCTTCTAACCAGATATCCATGAACTCACTTGGTATGTTAATGACAAGACAGAGCAAATGTACAATCAGGGACCCGTCCTGCTCAGACAACAAAAAAATATTTATCACAACCCAGGACGGTCTGAAAACAATCCCTTAAGCATACAAACACTCACCTTCACCACCAAAACTTTTAACGGGACTCTCACCTTAGCCCCTAACAACTCTTAACACTCTTACACTTTAAAATGAATACAGGAACAAAGAATAATAAACTCAATTGAAAAGGCTGGATTCCGTCACTCAGAGAAACACCCTTTAAGGACCAGCTCTCTACATAGCACTCAAACAATTTTAAACTCAGGCTTTCCTCAAAAAGGTGCCTTTTACCTTGATTCTTATGAGCGCTCATGTTTGAGTGACCGAGGAGTGGCCTGTCCAGGTGCTCTGCATCTGAGATATTGGAAACCATCCTCTGCTACCATCTGTAAAAGCTGTAAAAATGTTACAAAGATTCAGTTATCAAATGAATTTATTCAGAGTGCACACAGTGGAGACAGCTTCAAAACAAAAAGCTCTCTCCCAGATAACACGGTATGCCATATATTTATACCCTAAAAACTAAAGCTCCACCCCTTTATGGGGGGCTTGCACGTCACTAAATATTACCTCATGTTGTAATACATAATACTGAATAAAAATGTAAGCTAAAAATCATTATGGGGTTAAATGTGATGTCAGTTCTTCCACTTGGCACATTGTATGAGAAACAGTTTATCTTAGACTACCAACGAGGCTCTCATAATATCTGGCCTGTTTACACTTTCAATTTGAAGCTGATTGATGAGGAAAGATCAATAAAGTCAGATAGGAGCGAAAACATTCCATGTCTGCTTCACACAGAAATAAGACTCAGAGAAGACAAGATGGCGGACTAAAATATACAAACAAAATGGCTTCATCCTAATGCTGTTATGTCAGACCCCCTAATGTCTCAACTTCGTCACACCTCTACACAGATATACAACAACACAACAGCACAGCACACACACACACACACACACACACACTGCTACTGACACACACACACACACACACACACTGCAGCCACAAAGAAACTGCAGACAGCCACTTACTTCATTGCAGACTCCCCCCCCCCCCCCCCCTCCCCAATTCAACTGAATCTGCTCAGAAAATCTCAGTCAGTTTGGGAGGGGGAGGAGTCAATCCGTGGCTGATACTTCCTGACCAATCCCTTGCCCTGTCTCAGAGCTGTTACTTCATTCTAACCAATCCCCTGCCCTGTCTCAGCTGGTTGGCTGGAAATAAAACACATTGAAAACTGCACTTTGCAAGCTGCTATAATTCCGGGCATTACTGATTGGATAATTCCCGAAATTTTAACCAATCATGCTTAAGCAGAGCAGGGTTTTCAATAATGCCCGGAATTTTACTGCTTTAGTCTATAATAGATCTTAATCTAAGTGGTTCCCAAACTCTCACCACTATATGTTCGTGCCTCTATTTATTATCCTGTAGTGCCGGGTACATTCAAGACGCTGTCCTTTCTATGACCAAAGTGAACCAACAAAGTGACGTTTAGTAACTTGCAATAAAAAAAAAAAAAAAAAAAAAAACAGAAATTCAGTTTATTACAAAAAATAAAATGACACGCTTTATTCAAGTTTAATTAAGAGAGTCATAGAAAAAAAAGCACATGCCACAGATTGACTTGAATTAGAGTTAACGCCTGTTTGGGCGCATTCACACATAGTGGAGCCGGATTAAGAATACTCATCGAGTGGTTGAGTGGTACCCCACAGAAACACCATTACACTGTCACTTCATAGTATGTAAATGGTGCTGGCATGACCCACGTTGACACTTCTCAAATCACCATATTAAACCCCAATGATACTGCTGGGTCAGTAATTGAAAATAACTACAAATATGACCACCAAGGTCACAGATTCTTTTGGTGACCTCTGCAGCCATATTTGTCGTTTTTTGCAAGAACTGTAAAACACGAAGTTAATTTTTACCAGCAACCAGGGGGTCCCAGGAGCTGGGTGCACCACAGTAAAAAAAAAAGTTATAATCTATAATTTGGGGTACATTGCTGCAATGACCCCTTTAGTGCCCGGTTTACATACAATGTATGTCATTTTACCGATAATGCCATATCCAGAAATATAGATGCATTTATAATGTATCCATCTATATGAGTATCTCTAGCTTATAAGAATTAACTAGCAAAACCATGTCTAGCCTTATCCAGAAATAGAAATATAGATGCATTTATAAACACATACATACATGTTGAATTACCATCTGCACTATATATATTTATTATTTTTTTACATATCACGAGATTCAGCGCTCCTCCTCAACCCCAATGAATTACCATCTGCACTATATATATTTATTATTTTTTTACATATCACGAGATTCAGCGCTCCTCCTCAACCCCAAGAAAAGAATACATGTTATAAGAATTAACTAGCAATTTTTTTTTAGTCTTATCCAGAAATAGAAATACAGATGCATTTATTAGTCATCTATAAAAGTATTTCTGGCTTATAAGAATAAAATAACACTGGCAAAACTATTAAGGAAATAGATGTGTAGATATGTATTCCAATAGGATACACTTTTACACGTGTCAAACTCACAAACCAGGGAATACAATAGAGATGGCTTCAATCAAATAAACAGACAATTTAGAACAGCAAACAAAATATAACAATTACACGGTCGTACCAATTATACTTCCTTATAATTGTATGTGGTTATGGGGCAAGAGTCCCAAAAACAGTGCTCAATCTCGTTCAGAACTTCAGTAGATAATAAAAATCCTTATTTTGTTGTGGAGTCAGCCTATAACCATAACTTTTTAGGTATTGGACCCAGTGCTTAGTACATGAATCTATCACATATGACAAATAACATGAATGAGGGTTAACGTACCGTTACTTTGTAGGATTGCGCCCTACATGACCCTTGTGTTGCCGCACTGTTACCGGTCATCCAGTCTCAATGAAGGGATACATACAATACTCACATATGGCTGTTCTCCTGTGCGTGCATCCACGCTCGGTGTGCAATATAACAGTAGGAAGGATCCGAAGATTCCAGCGGTGCACAGCTTGTAGAGATGAGAGACCAGCAAGGTGTAGATTAAAAATGAAATTTTATTGAAAAAACATATGGTATGGGGGACACACTCTGACGCGTTTCGGACCTGCGTGGTCCTTAATCATAGAGCCGATTATTTTGTTATGGCCAGTCGGCTGCCGATAAGCCTGTTTTCGCCACTGATCGCCACTTTTTTAAATCGGCTGGATTCAACAAAAAAAAATCAGCTTATCGGGGCTGATCGGCACTACGAAATTGAGATGTTATGGCCGATTTCTCCCGCCAACTAAAGTTGGCAGTTTGGACGGGAGAACAATCGCTAAGGCTGCCGGAACGGCACTTAGAAAAAAAAAATCTTCTGTACATCAATGGAGTCAATGGAGCGGGGACGTATAACAGTATAGTACTGTTTACGTTTCATTGCTCACAATACAAAGGGGATTTGCATTACAGTGTGGGGGCATTCCCTGCATTGTGTCACAGCTGACGTGTATTATTTGCATAACATTATACTTTTACATGTTTGCAGCATTTGCGGGTCACATTACTCATCACGTGATGATGTGGCAAGGGAAAATACTATACTCAACTCTTAAAGGAGAACCTCACATCATAGCACACATTTTACTGAATTGATCGACAATTGTTTACATGATGTTACACATGTCACACATGTCACACATACACAGTATATTCATGTTCCTTTACATTACACAATGCTTGTAATGTGTCACGCATCTTTAAACGTTCATGTACATCTAAATTCTCATGTTTACATCTAGGTTTGGTCCTCCCTATTTTCATGACGTCACTTATTGGACGCGCAATCACATTGCATGTTTACATTATAACCGTTGCATTACAAGCACTTCAACCTAACTTATACGCACATGTACAGTAATTCATCATTGGGACACCTTGTAAACTCATTCTATAGCAACTATCCTCATTACAGAAATGCATGCATATGCACACGACTATTCATTGTTGGCAACATGTCACAATAACATGGCTAATTACACATGTTACACAAAACTTTTCCCACATCAATCTCAGCCTTTTTGTCTCATTACATGACTGACTCTTGCGTTCACAAGTTTTACATGCATTGCACATGCAACTATTTATTTGCAAGCAATGTTTGTACAAAGCATCACGTCACATCATTGGCAAATATCATCATTCCCTGCAGAATACACACAACAACTGCACACAGCTTGCCACACAAGTACTTTATTATGTTAATGTAAAACCTTGCATTTTACTATGTCACCTGACATCATCACATACCTATTTAAAGGACGCCCATTACCTGCTCATTCACAGCTACTCATTTCAAAATGTTGAGATTGTTTAGGAGACGGAGGAACATTCTTTTCTATGACATGCTTGCTGATGAAGAGAATGACTTAGGGCAAGGGAGGGACACACCGAGGGACAGTGACAGGGACAGTGACGCGGATACGACAGGGACAGGGAGAGGGACAGGCCGAGGGACAGGGAGAGGGACAGGAGATCAGAGGAGAAGACAGAGGAGACAAGTTGTGCCTCGTCCGCGTCTGTACAGGGAGAGAACCCTGTTAGATGGGATGAGTGAGGAGGAGATTGTAAGTCGCTATCGTTTGAGTTCAGCAGCAATCTTATCTCTTTATCAGGAGATAAGGGGAGATTTAGATTTTTTCACAGCCAGAGGTCGTGCAGTCCCTGGGCTTGTTAAAATGCTGTGCTCATTACATTATCTTGCTTCCGCGTCATACCAGACAACTGTGGGCATAGTGGGCGGGGTCTCGCAATCTACATTCTCGCGGGCCTTGACCCAGTTTCTCTATGCACTCAATAGACGCGCTAGGAATTATATTCATTTTCCTACAGAGGCGACAGAGTGGCTGGAAGTCAGGACTGGCTTTTATAATATAGCAGGGATACCATGTGTGCTGGGTGCAATCGATTGCACACATGTTGCTTTGATTGCACCTAGTCAGAGTGAGCATGTGTACCGCAATCGTAAGCACTACCATTCACTCAATGTACAGGTGGTATGTGATGCGACGATGAGGATAATGCATGTGGTACCCAAATTCCCTGGTTCCAGTCACGATTCCTCTATCCTGAGGAACTCTTCAGTCTTCCATGCGTTCGAAGAGGGACATTTTGAACATGGTTGGCTGCTGGGTGAGTACACATTTACATGTTCTAACACAAAACACATTTTTATTTAGGAATGTTGGCATTGTACAATTTGATCACTAATGTCAGCTTATGTGTGCTCCATTCATTATAGGTGACTCAGGATACGGAATTAGGCCGTGGCTCTTGACTCCGGTGCTAAACCCTCAAACTGAAGCAGAGGAGAGGTACAATGCAGCCCATATATCTACAAGATCTGTTATAGAGAGGACATTTGGCCTACTCAAGACCAGATTTAGGTGTCTGGACAGAACTGGTGGGGCTCTTCTATACAAGCCTCAAAAAGTGTCTGATATTATCCTTGCCTGTTGCATTTTGCACAATGTTGCACTCAGGCACAATGTACAGCACCGACATTGTTTATTGCACTAAATCACGACGGCACGCCGAGATCTACCCCAGCTGCCGCCAGTAACAACCGCGCGCCGCCGCGTTTCCCCCACGCACCCCCCCTCCACTTCGCGCGCAATTTACCTCCCTTCCCGACACCGTACCCGGCTCCTGCTCTGCCCCTCTGCTTCCCCGCACCCCCGCTTACCTTCATTTGATCTCCAGGGGTGTCGGGGAAGCCGGGGAAGACGGGGAAGCCGGGCGCGCATGTTACTGTGACGTCACAGTGCGCCGCCACGCGCCGCGGCTACCCGCTTCCCAGCCGCATGGAGCCGGCGGCTTTTGCTTCAATAAGCAATGTCGCTACTGTACAATCAGACCTAGCTGAGCCTTTGGTAGACGAGCATCCCACCCATGTAGCTGCTGAAAATGAACAAACAGCCAGTGGTGGCCAGACACGCCAGAATCTCATCAATTCATTTTTTTCTTGTAAGTAAAAACAGATATGTTCCAAGTTCTACTTTTATACTTACATTATGTTATCTTAACAATAATGTGTTTTTATATACCCTTCTGGTAGGACACAGATGAATATGGGTTGCACACCTTTCTTCTCTCTGCTGTGTGCACAAAGGGATGTGGCACCGGTATGTTATTGTTGCACAGGTTATATAATCCCTCTTCAATTGTACTTTAGTTGTGTGTATGTGAATACAACTGGGGTAACAAAGCACTAATATTTTAGCATTGTTTTGTTCCTTATGCTAAGACAAAACACATATTATGCCCATACTCATTCATGCTTGTAGTATGCTTACATACAATGTTATTGGTGCAGTGTAACATGTACATCCATATGATGTGTACACCAGGCTGATTTACATTTTGAATGTGATTAAATATACATGGTGTTGCACATTTAACACCAAATACACACTTTGCTGTGTTGTTTACGGTACTGAAGATGGCATGTCAATGTTTGCAATTTATATATTGTTCCTTTGCATTATAGGTATATCTCCAGTATGACTGATCATGGTATGTATATTTGCTGACATCTCTCATAAGATGTGCCTACCTCAATCTTCCTATAATTATTTGAAGTAAAAACACAACATATTGGTTTAAAGACAAATGTAACATACATGTACTTTCTGTATCATGTATATGCATTTAGCTACTCTTGAGCTTTCATGTGCATTGTATTAGAAAATGATTACTCACATTTTATCACATTTTATGTATGTTTCCTTATAAATTCCATTCATGTAATATAGAGCTGTTTGGAGAAAAGGGGATAACTGTACTTATTTGTTTACTTACGGGAGCTCATTCATCACGGATGAAATTGACTGATCATAACACTCCATGCATGAATGCCTGTAATCACAACAATGCGTACTACATCTTATATTTAGCAATGTAGGTGTTTTTTAATGCTAGGAATTAATAGTCAACATTAATTTAAATTTGTGACATGTGTATGTATAAGTCACACGTGTGTGGATGTGTCCTACATGTACCAAGTGTAAAACTGTGAACAGAAAACACTATTTTGTTGCAAATGTTACTGTCATTTAGCATTTCTAATTTACCTATATGACAATGTTGGTAATATTTTTGCAATATAATTCACGTCACTTCATCATTATCATGATGATAATTATCAAGTATTCTCACAATTGTAACGTCAATCACGTGCACATTAGCATAGTCACACTTTTTAAGACAACTGTTTGTGTCTGTATCAATTTGTGTAGGATCCATGTATAACACCGACAAATGATAACACCAGCTTTATTATGGTAGCTTATATCATCATATTGACTATACGATGTATTTTTAGAAAGTTTAATAAACACAGTAAACTATAGTTAGTTAGGTTAATGAAATATACACAGAAACGTACTTCATTACATGATGTTGATGTCATATTCAGAACATCATGCATTGTAGGGGACCACAACATCTGGCCAATAACATTAATTGCTACAGTCCCAAACCATTTTATCAACATACCCATGTAACAAGAGATTTTTAACAATAAAGGGCTAGTTGGTTGTAAGTGTCCTTTACATTGGGAGAAGGAGTGGCTCAGTGAGTAAAGACACACACTGGCACTGAGAGTTTGAAGCAGGGGAGTCTGGTTCAATTCCCGGTGTCGGCTCCTTGTGATCTTGGCCAAATCACTTTATCTCCCTGTGCCTCAGGCGGCCAAAAATAAATTGTAAGTTCCACGGGCCAGGGACCTGAGCCTGAAAAATGTGTCTGTAAAGCGCTGTGTACAACTAGCAGCGCTATACATGAACATGCTCATATTATAATTATTATTATTATTCTTATTATTATTGTTACATAGTTTCGACAGTCATACGTTCCATTACACAATAGAATACACAAATGTGTTAGCAGAGTGGGAATGGTTGTTATATATAAAACACACCATGCCATAAAATGATAGTAGTCATTAAAGAACACTCAATAAAAATTCATGAGGCACTATTTTGCAACATCATTATGTTAATTAAGTGCTTATGCAATATAGGCATAAGTGTATCACATTTTTAATTGTTTGTTAATAAGCGCTGCAAGCAATATAAAATTAGTTCCATATGTAGTATAGTAGTCGGTGGCTCCTCCTCACAATCATCTCATATAAAGGTAGACTCTTCTGAAATCATACATTGATCCGATTGTATCTTCCCCGACATCTCTGAAATACAGCAAACACATGATGGTCAAAGATGGCACCTTACTATATATGTATCCGTGACAACGCGTTACACAGCTCTATATGATTGTGTACATACACACGTCACTCACTTATATTTTAGAAGTACAAGTGTACATCAGTATGTAATGTTTCTTTAAATTTGTAGCAGGCATAACTATGTATATGATGTGAACGTTGCCTGTATACTGAAAAATGTGCGCGCACATCTTAGTGCAGCCAAGCCTGAAGTGCGTGCGCACACTAACTGTTTGCGCATGCGCAAAACAAAGCGTACGTTGTGCGTTCAATACAGGTTGAAAATATGATTAAACATACAATCTTTATTTCAAATACAATGAATACGAAACTACATTCGTTCTAAACGAGTACATCTGTATTCTTTTTAAACAGACGTGTTTGGACAGAAAGGACGGCCGATAACACAA
Source organism: Ascaphus truei (assembly GCF_040206685.1). NCBI lineage: Eukaryota > Metazoa > Chordata > Amphibia > Anura > Ascaphidae > Ascaphus > Ascaphus truei. Next base: position 123,195,592 of record NC_134487.1, read on the forward strand.
TGCGCAAATGCAATACGTGTGACGTCATGTTAAACCAGCGTGAAACGCACGCTAACACTCCTCCCACTCAATTAACATTCGGCTAACGCCCAGTGTACGCCCCCACTGTATGACACACTGCAGTTACCGTTACTATAACAAAACATGACAGCCAATAGGCTTTGAGGCGCGCACGTCGCTTGGGGGCGGGACTTACATCCGTAATCCTTTTTAAGGACGCCTTGGGCCATGACAAGGGTCCCACGTCATACGTGGTGGACCCGCTTTTAAATGTTGTAGATGTAGCATGATAACAAAACAGGTATGTGTTAGAGTTATGGTAAAATGTTGCTAATATGTTTAAAGTGATAGGAAAGTACGTATATTTATTCCGTCAGCAATGTGTACTACTCTTTCAGGTTCTACTATATTGTATTCGGAAACAATTTGTTTGTGATCGCTACATGTTATGCAGTCTGCTATGTTACGCTGTATCCACGCATTGAAAGGGAAAATGGTGGTTAGACAAAAAAAAAAAATGTAAACGCAGAGTCAACGCATAACGATTGTTATATTTACCATTCTTCTAGAATTAACTCTTCGTCTGCCTGCAACTGGTCACTCCAGAAATGCAAGGCATTTTCATCCACGCTTGACCCAAACGCTGAATCCAGTATGAAACACATCTCCTCCATGAAGCGCTCATAGGAATCGCCACTGCTTTCTTCAAACAATTGGTCGGGAGGTATGTTCATTTCTTCGGGTACCCATTCCAATGCATTTTCAGCTGAAAGGCTTGGTACAGAATCATAGTAGTTATGTTCATGTACAATGTGGGTTTCAGGAATGGAGGGTGCAGATATTGCAGCAGCTATCGATTCACACGGAACAGTAGTAGCGGATCCATTGCTATTGGCATTAGGAATAAATATGCCTTTAACCACAATATATGTGCCTTCTTTCACGGTGAAATGTTTTTCTTTGGCAATCTTCCAGAAACCATAGTTGTGTTCTAGCTTATCCTGCACACGTTCAAAAAAGTCATTTGTTGATAAAGTGAATCTTATTGATGAATTAAAATTGCGCGCATGCCGACGGTTTTGGTAATAAGGATATTTTGCTCGAATCAAATCATAGATTTGGCGTGTGCTTGCTTGATGTCCGCAAGTTGATAAAATAGCTTCTGAAATCATGTATTTATAACCTAAATTCGGATTCATAATTGTCACCAATTCATCAGCCATTGCAGAGTAGCACAAAAGATGTGTGCAGGTATCTGTTCTTTGCTCATCAAAATGAAACTGCTCAGTGGCTAACAAATTGCTGTGTTTCCTTTTCAAGGTCAACAAAAGTATAAACTGTAACTCCTTATTTCAAACGCCAATTGGATTTCTAGTTATAATTGCTTGAACATTTGTGGTTAGTGATAGCCGCATGTGGGACAAACATGTATCCTTTTTTTATCTCGTTTTTGAAAACATTAGTACACTTTTCATTCAGTAACATTGAGTTTTCTTGCAAAATAACAAAGAGCACTGTGTGAAAATAGTGCTTAGACAGCCATATCAGTAAATACACACACCTGCAAAATGAAATGTTTTTTTCCCACATACATTTCTGTGTGTATTTGAAAGTCTGGTTAAGTCCCTGTCTGCATGAGTTTAAATACGTGTGTATATATATATATATATATATATAAAGTGTATAGTGTGTGTATATGTGTGTGTGTATGTATGTGTGTGTATGTATGTGTGTGTATGTATGTGTGTGTATGTATGTGTGTGTATGTATGTGTGTGTATGTATGTGTGTGTATGTATGTGTGTGTATGTATGTGTGTGTATGTATGTGTGTGTGTATGTATGTGTGTGTGTATATGTGTGTATGTGTGTGTATGTGTGTGTATGTGTGTGTGTGTGTGTGTATGTGTGTGTATGTATGTGTGTGTGTGTGTGTGTGTGTGTATGTGTGTGTATGTGTGTGTATGTGTGTGTATGTGTGTGTATGTGTGTGTATGTGTGTGTATGTGTGTGTGTGTGTGTGTGTGTGTGTGTGTGTGTGTGTGTGTGTGTGTGTGTGTGTGTGTATGTGTGTGTGTATGTGTGTGTGTGTATGTGTGTGTGTGTGTATGTGTGTGTGTGTGTATGTGTGTGTGTGTGTATGTGTGCATGCTTGTGTGTATATATATATATATATATATATATATATATATATATATATATATATATATATATATATATATATATATATATATATATATATATATATATATATATATATATATATATATATATATATATATATATATATATATATATATATATATATATATATATATATATATATATATATATATATATATATATATATATATATATATATATATATATATATATATATATATATATATATAAAAAAGTAATTTTTTTTTTTTTTTTTTTTTTAAATATTGCTGGAGTACACACAACATATTGATGGCAGTAAGTAGGCCTTGTATGAAACCTATTTAAATGGTGATAAACATGAGTGAATTAAGTAATAAACATTTGTTTGCGCCCAATAATGTTAGAGGCTCACACTTAGTATAGTTGTCAAACATTAGGCCTGTATTATTAAAATACTGTGTTTTCACAAGGAAGCATGAAGTGTATGTTTTTTGTAAATACATCTATACCAGTTTAGATAGCACTATATATACACACACACACACACACACACACACACACAGTGTGTGTCTGTGTGTGTGTGTGTGCATATATCAATACATACTACATATATATTAGTATCAATTCAGAGATGTTCTTGAAACAAGAACACATAAATGATTAAAGGACAACATTACAATGGCCAGCAAAGGTAAGTAATATTTAACACAAAATCCTGCTGTACACGTACAAGAAAGATGTTTGCAGTTAAATAGGTGCTTTTATAATTGCATGAAAATAATATGCACATGCAATGATTACATCAATTAACACACCCAAATGCAATGTTTTGCTGCTAAGTCAATGGCAGCTTCTCTAAACTTAGCAACTGGCTCCTGGTGGACCATTACTGAACAGACGATTAAAACATAAATATTTATAACACTATTCATTAATTAGGAGTGTTAACATTTCCAAAACTTCACGTGTACAAGAACATACTTGAAAGTTTGGAAACAACACAGTCTTCAGCATACATACAATAGTAATTAGATAATCTGAAGTCAACAAAACAAGGCCAAAGACATATTTTCTGAATTATAACATTTATTTTTTTTGTTCCTTTTGCGAGCGAGTAACAGGCCTGCTTGTTGTCTCTTGAATTTTCCTTTTTCTTTTGCCACCAACTTTAGGCACAACAGAGCCACTTTGACTGGCCTCTGGCACTTCACGGGCAGGGCTTGTGGCCAGTGACTCACCTACAGGGCTTTTGGGCAGTGACTGTTCACCTACGGGGCTTGTGGCCAGTGACTCACCTACAGGGCTTTTGGGCAGTGATTCACCTACAGGGCTTTTGGGCAGTGATTCACCTACAGGGCTTTTGGGCAGTGATTCACCTACAGGGCTTTTGGGCAGTGATTCACCTACAGGGCTTTTGGGCAGTGATTCACCTACAGGGCTTTTGGGCAGCGATTCACCTACAGGGCTTTTGACCAGTGACTCACCTACAGGGCTTTTGGGTAGTGACTGTTCACGGACAGGGCTTGTGCCCACTGACACATGTGAGCAAGTTGGTAGACACTGCACAAGTGATGGTTGGTCTGTTTCATGTGTGTCTTTTGTTGTTTTTGACCAAAAACTGGTCAGTAGTAACTGCTTGTGTTTTGTTTTTGTGGGCTCCTTTGTAGGTGTCTGCTGCTGAATTTGTACAGATGGCAGCGGTAGGATGTCATCAGGAACCTGCACAGCAATGTCTGCTACTTGACCGGTAACATTTGGGCCTGGTGAATGAATATCAGATGAATGTGGTGAAAACTGACCTGCATGAACAGATCCTGGCTGGGAGGTGTTCAAGTTGAATTGTGGTACATTAGTCATTCTCCAGTAATTAGCTTGTGTTTGCTGAACAACTAATGCTTCGAATGAGGTGTTGATTTTTTGCAACTGTTTCGGCACTTCAATGAAGACTCTGTGGAGATGTGCCAATTGTGAAACTGTTTCTTCCTGCAGTGCAATCATCCTTTCCAGCACTGTCATGAAGTCAGAATGGCGACGATTTTCTGCTTCCACAATTTTTCCCTCAGAAGCTACAATTGCATCGTATGTCGTATTTGCTGGACGATTTGCCGGTAAAACAGTTTCAATTGGAACGTCTTCATGGTCACTTGCTTCTATTTGTGTGTCTATGGCGGTGGCGTCATCATCATCATCATAATCCTCTTCATCATGTTCTACAAATAAATGTACAAATTATTAAATGTCATGTTAATCTCTGCTGTGTTACTATGTAATTGTACTGTGTCATAAGTAACAACTAACATGTTTCCATACGTTTTATAACCTCACATTAAAAACTACCTTGACTTAAGAATAATGTTTGGACTCAGTATGAAATATGAGTGAATGAAAACTTGCTGTAAACTCACAACTCCTACATGATAGTTAACATCACTAACACAATACAAGTTGCCTTACACTTCATTTTCACTGACACTAAGTAATCCTATTTAAAGAAGATGTGCAAAACAAATAATGAACATGACAACATAACATATAGAAGAGCACATATTATATGGCCACCAACTGATACACTCACCTTCTAGGTGTGTTGAGCTGGCTGACCCAGGTGAAGACACTTGTTCAGTCTCAGGTGACACATGTCCTTCAGGGGCAACTATATATAACAATAACATAAGTTTTACATTTACATGTGTAAATATTGAACAAACAGTTATTGTATGTTCTGTATTTATGAGTACCTAACAGCATCATTTCCTTAACCCAAAATGTGTGTGTGAAAGTGAACATAAATAGTTGTAATAACAATGTACATGCCTGTGTACTTAGAAGTTTTGAGTTCCCTAACATACAACATACTATGGTTCTGCAGTAATGCGTGAGGAAAAATACATTAAATTTGTACATAAAAATCATATGTTGTGTAGTGATATCAGTATCATAATATACATAACTATCATGAGATGACCATTCACAATGGTTATCATGAAGGTGGTCATATTGCAAAAAGTGTTGTTTTTGGTAGAGGATATGTGTGGTACATTAATATAAGATGTGGCACACATGAATGTGGCTGTGACTAAACAAGACAACACATGCAGTGTGTGATAATGTGTCGTTGATAGTAGTTCAACTATAGATATGAGTGAACTAATGTGTGACGTACGGTTTGATAAGTAATGAGTTGTTGGGGCATTTAGTAGCTAAAGTGAAGCTTTCAAATGAGTGTGATTAACTTCAGTTGTGCTAGTCAGGTTGTAAGAGCGGTATTCCCTTCCCCAAAAAGCCTAATCAGCCACACCTTTCAATTACTTGAAACAGGTGAAAATGGTGTGAACTAAGTTGCCCCTAAAATGAGGCTGAACCCCACCCCCTCTGTTGAAGTGTATGCTGTGATGAGATATTAATTGCAGCTGCTTTAACACAATGGTAGATGAGCTAAATAGTCGTGTGCAGTTTTTAAGTTATGAAAACAATGACATAAAATATGATACGTGTGCCTCATTATGCTGTCTGTATATGACTTAAAGCAAAAATGGACCTTTTCATTAACAACTATAGATGTGTTAGTGCAAGTGATGTTTGTAGGCCGTTGCATGCAATATATTTGATGCATGCTTAAAATAGGCAGTAATGTCATGTTTGTCGGAGTAAAATAAATAAAATAAACAATAATATTCTACATATTTCTGTTCTGTACCTGTAGCTAGTAATAATTTCTCATTAACATGTGTTACACATGTGTACTACCCTGTTGTTCCCCATCTTCGCCCACCATCAATTGCTTCCACTGCAGCAATGCATTTTGGGAATTCACATGTAAATGAGCACGCAATGGCACGTGCTATATTAGTTACTGCTTTTAGTAGGACTACAACATATATGTCTATTTTGAGATATATATATATATACAGAATCAGACATATACATATATAGATGCAGGTATGCTTATATTGTGACGACAGTATAAAAAGCAGTGTAAATATGCAAAATAACTGTAAGCAACGACACGCCTAGTACAGTAATATTTCTCACCTGGTGGAAATTGTGAGGGGTAAATTCCTATATCACGGTCACCAGGTAAGCCTTCCACGACGACGGGAAGTAATTTTGCCCGAAGCAGCTCCTCCAATGGACTTAATATGAGACGTTGTGGTGTGGGCCCACCTCCAGTGCCAGTAGCATGCACGCGTTGGTGTTGTATTTTCTTTTTCAATTTGGACCTAATACCATCAAATCTCTTGTGACAATTCCGCTTGTCCCTCACATGATTCCCACACGCATTGACACCAATGACTATTGTGTCCCACATTTCTTTTCTGCTTGCTGAACTTGTCCGCCCTTGAAAAACATATAAAATATATGAGGTAAATTAATAATAATATAAGCACCAGTTTCCTACACTGCTAGCTGTTCCAAGAGATAGCAAACATGCTGTTTTATGTGTAATATGTGAAGCACATGAGCATTCACTACTAAACCTATACATGTAAGCAAGGTTGCATTCATATTGTATGCAGTTATGGCAAATTGACCGCCTGTGTTTAGTTGTCCTTGTAAGGCATGATAAAAAGCTGTGTTTCCAGACTAATTAACATAGAAAGATATTGTGAACCCATATTTGCATATGAACAAAACTCAGATGACCTAGGATCACATGTATTTGAATAATAAATGTAAATGTACACTTACCTAGTAAATGTCCATATATACTGTCATAGTGCTCCAGAATGCCAGTGACAAGCGCTGTATTTTCCTGGTCATTGAAGCGAGGATTACGTGGCTTCTCCACACGTTTCTTCCGAGCAGGTTTAGGGTCAGAGCTTGGCTGGTGCTGACTGGACTCTCCTTCTTCCAATGGAAGAGCCTCCAAAAGCTGCCCACCAGCAAGCACGCCACCACCATCCACCCCATCAGCAACTGCGCCACCAGCAGCACTCCCAGCACCAGCACTCCCACTCCTAGCACCAGCACTCCCACTCCTAGCACCAGCACTCACTCCTAGCACCAGCACTCACACTCCCAGCAACAGCACTCACACTCCCAGCAACAGCACTCACACTCCCAGCAACAGCACTCACACTCCCAGCAACACCACTCGCAGCACCAGCAACACCACTCGCAGCACCAGCACTCCCACTCCCTGCAACACCACTCTCACTCTCAGCAACATCACTCCCCTGAACAGTACGTTCACTCCGACGCGTACTCCCACGAGTAGCACTCCCACTCCCACCAGCATCACTCTTCCCACGCTTTGCGGGCATACTTCCAGCACTCACAAAAAACAGACAATAAATGTACAGCCAATCACACGAAACACTTCCACATATAAAACAAGACAAAGATGTAAACAAAACAACAATGGACAAAGCTCACCCAATACACAACAAGTCTCTCAGTCAATATGCAAATCTTCAAACAGCCAGCTCTGTGCGTCTCTCTCTCTCTCACTCCCAACAACACAGAGAATGAATAGCAGTACACGTTGCCTTTAAATATGGCGCGCAATCCAAAACATGCTTGTTTCGCCTGATTCAGCAAGATTTGTGATTGGGCAACCTAACAGCACCCCGCCACGCACGCCGATACACCTGTGTGTGATCGGCTAATCATCGTGAGAGTGGGCGGATTTGTTTTCGGGTTGATTTTGAATGTATTCGGCACTTACTGCATACGGAGAGGAAAAAACGCCAATAACATGACTAATCGGTAAGATTGCCGATTTCACATAATCGACGCTTACTGCATGAGGCCCTTGGTGTCTTGATTTCAGCACACAGTCATGCTGGGGTGCTCAAGAGTCTCCTTGTTAGTTCACAGCAGGAGGCTTTTAAACTTGTCTGATTAACCAGGTGGAGACTGGTTGTTTTTAGCTGCCATTAACCAGCTCCCTGCTAGATTCCTCAGACCACTGAGACTTTCTAGTGAAGCCTCATTGAGACAGGGTTAATTTCCTGTTACAAGGGTGTTTATATGGATTGTTTTTTTAATATGGATTGGGGAGGTTTTTAAAGTGAAACTTCTATGCTGGCACCTCCCTTGGAGTAAATCGCCTTGTTGGAAACGAAAGTGCAGTGCCAGAAGTGATGTCACTGTTGGTAGAAGAGGCCACTAGGGCAGCTGGCATGCAGGATCTGTTGCCGCCGGCTTGGCACGCCGGCCACACACACACACAGTAGCCACCAACGCACACGCTCAGGAGCCGCCAGCGCGCACACACACACACACACAATTACTATACATATTAGAAGTGTGAGGGGGTGCTGTGCACGTGCATTCTAAGTCAAACTTCTTTGTGTTTTGATTTTTAATTAAAATCACCATCACAAATACAATTTCTGTGACAAAACACAAAGAAGTTTCACTTAAAGAGCGTGCTCGGCACACACCCTTTTTTCAATATGGGTTAGGGAGGATTTTTTTATATGTATTGTCTGCAACCCTGCCTTTCACCATTATCACCCAGCATACAGCGCTTCCACTGCAGCAAGGGATTCTGGGAAATGACATGCAAATGAGCACACAAAGTGTCACCTTTTCTCTGAAAATCCATTGTTACATGGAGCCCATAAGAGATAATGCTTGCTGTTCACACAGCTTTAAGAGCACAGCATGAGAATAAGATGCAAAGCCAGAGAAACCATTCACAGACATGTTTCAACCTTAATGGGTATCAGTGTGAAGTTGGTTGTACTGCTGGCTTTGCATTTTCAAGACTGTGGGGTTTACCATCACGTTTTAAGTTATGGTGGGTGAAAAAGGCAACAAGAAACCTCCACCATATTGCATATAGCAAATAAAAAGATCACTTGTGAGCACATTCACATGTCTTAGGCAGGTCTGCAACCCTGCCTTTCACAATTATCACCCAGCATACAGCGCTTCCACTGTAGCAAGGGATTCTGGGAAATTACATGCAAATGAGCACACAATGCGTCACCTTTTGTCTGAAAATTTGGGGAGTTTATGTGTATTGAATTTTGTGTGAGGGGGAAAGAATGAGTGTGAGGAGGGGGATTGTGTGGGGTAATTGACAGGGGAGGAGTGAGGGGGTGAGTGAGCCGCAGGGGAGAAAAAATATAATTATTGGGGGGGGGGGAGGGGAGAGGGGGAAAAAGAGGTGAGAGAAAAAAAAAACATGGGAAGAGGGAAACAAATAGATGGGGCTCGCGAGGCGTGAAATGGGGGGCTCGGAAGACCGCCGACACGAGGGGGCCCCTAGTCGTAACTAGTCCTGGGCCCCAGGAAATCTATCTGCAGCCCTGCATACATTGATAAATACAAATTTACAAGTGCACAAGAACTATGATCATAATGACCTGAAATGATTTTGGAATTCCAACAGGTCTCTCTTTACTCTCCCTCCTCCTGACGGACTCCTCCTTTTATGTGCGTTTCTGCACAATGCTCAACACGCAGGAGGTGTCTGATTGGTTGAGGAAAGATACTCAAACTAAATAGTGTGTGTGTGTGTGTGTCTCAATCTTGTTTGAGGTCTTGAGAATTCCTACCAACGCCTGACCCATCATGTACTGCAATATATTGGTGAACAGGTCAAAGGTTTTCCCAGCGTTTGATCTCTGCTAAGGAATGTGCATCGGTTTCCCCTGGGGTCCAAATGTTAGTTACAAAACATAAGGAGGTATTTAAAGTTCTGGAAAACAAACAAAAATACTGGTTATAACAAGCGTGTGGAGTAAGCAAACTTTTGTTTGTCAATTCCCCTCACTTCTTGAATCTCAATGTAATGTGTTCAAAGTGCAGCTAAATCAGATGTACTATATTCATATCTACCGGTACATCAAAGACAGTTTCTCATGCAAGTCCTGCACAAGTAACCCTCTCGGTAAGTAATGAGGGCTGGCACGTCAATGGCCTTTATTACATACCCCTGTACGTCATAGCTACTATGCCCGTTTTCTAGGGGTAGAGCACCATTGCGCTGGCCGTAATCTGTATGAAAGGGGAGGGACGTCACCAGAAAGATGTTGATAATGTGATTATACAAGCGATCACATGATTAAAACAACAGTTGTCTCTGGGCTCACACTTTATTATAGGAAGCAAGGGTTCTCTGGAGCTGAACAGCTCTGGGGACCCCCTGCTTAGAAGGTGATGCCTGTACTTCATGTAGATTTAAATCTCCTGTGTCACATGGGCCAAAAGGAATCTGTGATGGATGGCGTTGTGACTTTCTTTTGGCCACCATGATGTGGGAGATTTAAACCTCCATTTTGTTTCCCCTGGATAGATGATACCAGCTTCCACCGTGCAAGATTTTTGCAATAATTTGTTGCCAATAATCCCAGACATTTGAGCTGTAACAATAGATAATGTTACCTTAGTCATAGGATACATTGTAGCTGCCGAGTTACACTGAATGAAGCAGCCAGTGTGTTAGGCTGGGGCCATAGAGGGTTGAGCCGCGCCAGCGGGCGCAATCGGAGGCTGGTGGAGACTGAGGGAGGCGAGGCAGTGACGTCGCTGGGCCAATCGCCCACGACACACTGACGTTGACGCAGCTCCGAGTTGATTGGATGTTTTCAGCCGACAGCGCGCTGAAAAACAGCTTGGCTGTCGGCTGAAAATCCCAGCGCCTCAGCACGCCTGCGGACGCTCGCGTGAGCCCCCTCTCAAGGCATCCTCATTGAGGATGCAGGGGCTCAGCGCGGAGCGTCTGCACGGCTCAGCGCGGCCTGTCCTTCTATAGACTCGGCCTTAGGCACATCAGGATTTTCCTAGATTTATAACAGGAGAACCAAACGATTCCAGCAAAGGTAAAATTATACATGGTCACATGCTTTACATATACAAGAGGGCACCAGTCATGCGGCGGGTTCCGTTCTAAGGACCGTCCGCAAAGCGAAAATCGCCGGAAAGCGGAACCGGCTATTTTTGTTATGTGCGCATGCGCAGACCGGCAATACGCCATTCTACGCATGCGCAACATCAGCAAAAAAAACATTCTGCGCATGTGCGACCCCGGACCGGCCCGTTCTGCGCATGCGCAGACATAGCAGCCCCCTTCTCGGTACCGCCGAAAAGCGGGGCGCTGAGAATCGGGGCCTTGCTATACAAATAACAGGGGGTGGGGGTATGTAGCTTTAAGAACTAGATCGACTTTACCACTGTTTCGGGCACAGTGTAAGACTTATTTCTTCCTTCTGGCTTTTCCTGTCCAACAAAATAGGACAAATCAGGTCCAGCAACTTGGGATGCCCCTTCATGGGGTCTGAAAAATTCAAAGGGAACCAACAAATGGTTGCCAAGACAGAAAAAAAAAAAAAAAAAAAAAAAAAAACTCAGGCCAGGAGGTAGATTAAAAAAAAAAAAAAGGAAGTAGTCAAGCACACCAAAAAATATTGAGCAATCAAAAGATAAAGTGTCAAATAATTACTAAGAGTCAGAACAGCATCAAAGGTTTTCGGTGCAACAGGCACCTTTATCAGGGATGAACAAAATTAATTGTGTAGCGCTGTATCCCTCACCCTATGAGAAATGTGGCGGCTACTGGGTATGTATGATGCTTTAACTGTGGCTCACCCTCACCCTATGAGAAATGTGGCGGCTACTGGGTATGTATGATGCTTTAACTGTGGCTCACAGGAGGCCTGAACCTCCGCTGCTGATATCACTATCCCACATACAATATGGGCCTTGCACAGCTGTAACCCCACCATGCCCTCCAATCGTAGTGCCCACACCCTGATGAGATTCCCCCACTGTACTGAGGTGCCCCTGGGCAACCAACCTCCCTGGTATCCACAAGAGCCAACCCATCCAATGTGTGCGACAGCGCTGCCCACTGTAACTTAGTGTTATAGTTGGTGCACGTTGTGAGGTACCTGCCCAGGTGCTCCAGCACCCGGGTATGACCGAAAAGCAAAAAGGGATCCAGCGACGTTGTCGTCAGCGAAGCCTTTGCGTGGGGTGGGTTCCAGCTGGATGATCCCACCATGAAGAGTCTCTATTGGTCCGCTGCCGTGTCCTGGCTGTGTCCCTCACACTTGTCACTACAGGGGCAGTATCGCTATCTAATGGGCCTGTCCCTGTAGCAGCCACAAACATGCATGAGAGTCGGGGCCTATAGGGGATCTCTGGCCTAGTGTAGGGGTCACTGACACCCTGCACACACAACTTCACCTCCGTGTCCCAGCTCCGACTGGCGTGGCTCGCAGCGCGCCAAATGTATCAATTCTCTGGAGCAGGGGAATGCTGCAGCCCTATTGGCTGTACTGGGCCATGTGGTATTGCAGCCTCAGTGGCTACAGGGGAACTGTAGTTCCCCTGCAGACCCTAACAGAACATGGCCGCTGCTGTACTGTGCTTCTGCGCCGGATCCCACGCATGCGCACTAACAGCCAAGATGGCGGCACCCTGCAACGGGAGCCGCCACAGACCTTGGGCAACTCGCCGACACACAACTCCTACACCTCTCCCTGCAGCCTCTGCTGCCAGTCGCAACTGCAGCAGGAGGTAAGGGGACAACCGGGGGACCAAGGCTATACTTGTATATAAATTTTAGTTTGTTCTTAAACTGACTAATGTACTGCGGTGCCCCCTTAAGTGAAGGTGTGAAGTGAACCTCTAGATTGCAAGCGCTCAGGAGCACAGCACTCATTACCTCTTTGTGCAGGTTTGTCCTCACCTGTATGTAACTGTTCATGTAATATACATACAACCCTGTACCCGCACTACAGTATATGCTGGCGCATCACAAATAAACAATAACACTTAAAGAAATGATGATTATTCCACACACCACATGTACAATCAGGTTTGCGATCACAGGTGCTGGAATCATTCTAACCAACTCTACATATATAAAGGGAGAGGAAACCGATTTTTTTTAGATGAAAAGTGTCATTTGTCTGCTGCCTTCCTACAAATAATCCCTTCACGCCAAGTCAGTTGAAGTTTAAGATATCTCCCGCATTTTCATTCCTGTGCCCCCTGAAACAAGCTCTCACATGTTGGTCAGTATGACTGGGACATTGAGCTGGTCCATTGGCCTGTATGGTTGTTCTGTAGGCATCGGATTTATCCTACACGCCCCGCGCCTCATTACCTCAATGAGCATCTCGCTCCGGGCCGCGGCCCCACCTCTGGCTGCTGCGCGTCCGATTCCATCTGCAACCAAGCCGCTCCAGGTGCCTTGTGAAAGGGGCGTGTCCTGGAAGTGGGGCGTGGTCTCGGCACTCCGCTGTGCTGGAATGCCCTATGAAGGAACGCGGCCTGCAGTGTGGGAGGGCCGTGCGTGGCGCTGACTGCGGGAAGATCTTGACAGGTGGGCGTGGTCACAGTGGTGGGCGTGGTCTTGTTGGAACGTTCCCCCGGCTGGTCCGTGTTTGCACAGCGCTGCAGTGGGGGGGTGCAAGGCTTGAGCCCCTGCTTCACCCATCGCTGCTGTTTGGGGTGTTTGTGTGTGTGACTCTCAGCTGAACTCTTTGCAGACATGCTGTGGGCAGCTAATCAATTCGTCAGGAAGTTCTCCACCGCCACAGTGAGTAACCTGTCACCGCTGACATAAAGGACCGGACCATCTGCTCGCACGGTCACCCACTCACTGGCACTCAATCACTAGGTTAATAATAACCCCTTCTGCCTTGTGGATACATCCAACGTGGGTAGCAATGGGGGTTAAACAATCAGCATGGAAATATTGGGAGGGTTTCAGCAATACAGATGGAAATATTGTAATGGGAGCTTTAAGTGATTAAGATAAACCTGTTACAACAGGATCACAAATGCTACAATAAAAGGTGCAATCAGTTTTTTTTTTTGAGCCGGTTAATGTGTTGCAGCGGTTAAGCTGTTAAATATGAATGATCAAAATATGTGCGATACTATTCATTTCAGATGTGACCCTCGTGGGAGAATAACGTGCGTATTCACTAGCATTTTATGTCATACATTAGTTAGGGGCGCGACTGTCACTACAATAATGCTACATTTTGAATGCAGCTTGTTACTGTGTCCTTCAACCGGCTACATCACTTCTAGCTGTAGATCGGCAAGCGACTGGTTAATGCAATTGCGGATCTGCAAACATGATATTGCCATTACAGAAGTGCTGAGAATGTCATTTTGCCACCTCTGGGTTTCAATGTCAGAAATTATTATTACGAAATCTGTACATCTACATTGCGGTCAATTAGGCTTATAACACAAATATTAATAACGATGGTGATATCCGTGGCTCGGTTGCTTATGCTAAGCGGTGTAACCGTGGTTACTGCTGGAAGCCACGTTGAGACTCTGGTAAAGAGGCTTTTCCCTGTCAACCGCCTTGGAAATTGCATCAGCAACGCCAAACATGGGAATGAGCAGAGGACACGTTGCAATATCGGAGCTGCATGCGAGAAGCAGGACAGCAGTCGCTAGGTCGTGAATGGGGGTTCTGTTTAAAGTGCAGTATGTAGGGATAATTGATTCTCTTACCCATCGACTCATTCAAACTGTTTAGTTTAAATGATGCAATGCGTCGCTATCCCCCTTGGCAGCGATTGGGTTAAACCAGGGCTACAGTTTCGGTCTCTTTTTACTATGTGAGGGATTGTAATGATTATTTTGAGTGTACTGGCTACCAGAATGCACCATGCACTATTTTACATACACATGGAGTGTCCGCCTCCGTATTATTCTATGTGTCCCTGTGTGTATAGAACGTGCAGTCAGGGGCGGTAAGAATGGGGATTGTTTGGGCTTCTGGCAGTTCTCATGCATTATCACTGGTAAACAGAGACACATGGAGGAAATGCTACATGATTTCCACCGTACATTATTGGTTGAAGAGGAAGTCACTAAATGGTGTTAGTGCGCCTTGTTACAGGGGGACACAATCATGTTAAATAAGGATATCCAACAATCTGGACACACTTTTCCAGTAGGATTGTCTCTGTGTTGCATGTATAGTTGTTGGCAGCATACGTCTCATTTTCGGACATTTACTAGATTTTAACATAATTTGTCAACGTTAGTAGAGCGCTGTATCCGGTTAAAGAATTGCGCAGTGACCGCTTCTCTGTGCATCAGTCCTGCCTCACGTTGTTGCTGTATGTAAATGAGATGCACTTTGCTATGGACTCTTATTAACTGGGATATTACATGTCTTGTTCTGTTTACAATAACCCGTGCAGGAAACTGTGCCTTTAAGGTGTGTAGTCTCACCATGACATCATCACTGCATCAGCCAATTGGGAAAGAGCTCAGAGCCCCGCCTTTCGGTTCGTGGGTTCAGATCATATTAACCCCTTTACTGCTGCTGCATTTCGTTTCCTCTGGCCATTGTAAATATCAGTTTTGTATAGTAGTTCAGGGAGCACAAGTCATTGGTAGAAACATAAAAAAAATAAAAGAAAAACACAAAATAGTGCAATCCTGTATAACAACACTAGTGGAGGGGGTGTGGGGAACTTGATAGAAGAACGCTCCTTAGGAAATGCACACTCACAATTTCAAGAGTATATATAAGCGTTGTAAAACCCAAAATAAGGGTTGGCGGTTTCTTCACCTACTGCAGCTTTAGATTGTTCCAATGACCAATGCTTGGCCTGGGATGCAGGGGTAGTCGTGTCCGAGGTCGGGAGCAGGCAGGGATAGTGATGTCCGGGGTTGGGAGCAGGCAAGGGGTAGTCAGGTCCAATTCCAGGGTCACGGCAGGCAAGGGGTAGTCAGGTCCAATTCCAGGGTCACGGCAGGCAAGGGGTAGTCGGGTTCAATTCCGTGGTCGGGGCAGGCAAGGGGTAGTCGGGTACAAGGTACTAAGTACTTTGCTCGTACCTGCTGTATTGTCTGCTTCGACCCCGGAATTGAACCCAACTATCCCTGCCTGCTCCCGACCCCGGAATTGAACCCGGCTACCCCTTACCTGCCGTGACCCCAGAATTGGACCCGACTACCCCTGCCTGCTCCCGACCCCGGACACGACTATCGCTGCCTGCTCCCGACCCTGAACACGACTACCCCTGCATCCCAGGCCAAGCATTGGTCATTGGGACAATCTAAAGCTGCAGTAGGTGAAGAAACCTCCACCCTTATTTTGGGCTTTACAACGCTTATATATCTTCTTGAAATTGTGAGTGTGCATTTCCTAAGGAATTTTCTTCTATCAAGTCCCCCCCCCCCCCCCCCCCACTAGTGTTGATATACAGGATTGCACTATTTTGTGTTTTTTTTTTTTTTATATATATTTCTACCGATGACTTGTGCTCCCTGAACTACTATACAAAACTGCTACTAATAACCGAGGAGAGAGGTTTATTTGGATTGAGACGCTGCCATCGGTTGTGTATAAGTATTCGATCTGTTTCTCCACTTTGGGTGTGCATTCTATATTTACACACTGTAAAACTTTTATTGTAATTTTCAACAACTGAGCACCGGGTGAAGTTTTCTGCTGTCATTGTAAATATGAAGCTGCTCAATCCTAAAATATACAACGCGCATAGACACAGATATTGAAGTTGCAATGAAGTGAAAGCACCCAGCCACATAATGTACTGTTTACCATTTTAATTGTGACAATGTAATTACTAATGCTATTTATAGCCTATGTGTAATTTCACCATGCATAAGTGCAACCATATACTACTGTACACAGTGCTTCACAGAGAACGTAGGCTGCAGAGATATCCTGTATGCAGGTAATATAGAATACAAGAAGTTGTAACTTCAGATGTTCATCCAACATAAACATACACGATAAATGGAGGGATCCCTGACTGAAGAGCTCACAGCCCCAGATCCACAAAAGGATGCTAAGCTTCTACTCTCCCGTTCCCAATCCAATACATGGTGGTAGAGGTGTGCTAAAGCTTAGCACCCTTTTGTGGATCTGGGCCAGTCTTTTATGGTGCAATCTTTAAAACTCATCGTTTAATTCTGGGGTGTCATATCTAACTAAGGAAATAATGTCACAGGTATTACAAAGGAATCTACGTCCGTGTGGAATATGTTTCAGAGTATTGCAACAACCTAATATTCTGAACATGTTTGTGTATAATCAGCTTTCTGATTTGACCTAGCAAGAATGTTGTAAACCCCCCCCCCCCCCATTCTAACATTTCTCAGTCCAATATTCTCTATGCTCAGTACACTATATGCATTTTTCCAGATTGACTGAGTTACAGATCTAACCTTTATTTGACTAAATATTTAATTTTGTAAATTATTTGCTAAAACATATACAATCATCTAAACACTATATGATCTTTATCATCTCTTCACACGTGAAGGGCATTGTGTTGCAGGCCCATCACACAGGTCGGAATCGCACCTTTTGGTTGTCTTTATTAATGATCATATTATGGCTGGAGTTCCGAAACTGATCAGAGGACAACTCCGTTTACCACCTTTTTAAATGTAGTATTTGGCTCCTTAGTTTGTAGAAACAATAAAGACTTACTGGCTAGTGTGTGTGTGTGTGTGTGTGTGTGTGTGTGTGTGTGTGTGTGTGTGTGTGTGTGTGTGTGTGTGTACTCCACACACACATACATGTTACAGACAAGAAGAAAGTACAGTTTGATATCATTTTTTTTCCGACAGGTCTACTATCAAAATAAACTAAGGCTAGCCCTAATTGGTCAGAGTCTCTTTGGTCAAGAGGTGTATAATCACCTACGCAAAGAAGGACATAAAGTTGTTGGAGTGTTTACAGTTCCAGACAAGGATGGGAAGGCAGATCCTTTGGGTAAGTGCTATGTGCAGTGATACACATGTACACAGGGCTGGGGTGGGCGTTCAGCAAGCAGTACAATACAGAACAGGTTTCTTGTGCAGCCCTAAGATAGATACTGGACTCCCAAGACACTTCCATTACCTTAACACTGAGTACAATCCCAAACTACAGCTCCTTTCCCACACTATATATCACCAGCATTCATGCACAGGTACTGTATAATCATACTTCTATATATAGGGGATATGTAAAGGGAAGTAGTATAAACCCTTTATTATCAAATCTTTGGTAAACCTTGGTGAGATCACACATGTTAGAATGGCGATTAGGCTACAGTACACTTGTTTACGTCAACAATATAAGACAATATACATTTTTTTTGTAGGACATAATTTTTGCAGACCTATTCCTGCTGTGATGTAGGTCCATCAGGCAGTGATTGAGTTAACACGCCCCTCACTATATTTAGAGTTGCTATATGGACAGCAGAACCGATAATGATGCCTTCATAAATCCATTAAACAACATTGTATAGGCAGGATATATTGTGCGTAGCATTCCCAAGATCATCACTGAGACCTAAATACTGCAGAATGAGATATGTATTACATCTCGGCAGAAAAGGATTGAAAAATCACTAGCTGCCATTCACACATCAGATCACAGAAGCATAAAATTAGGTTTTCACAGCAAATAAATTTGAACCATCCAAGATGTGTGTCATCTGATACAAAATGAACTGTGTAGAGAGCTTTATATCCCTATGTGCAGCTCTGCTGAGCTTTTTTACTGTTGCCTTCTTTTAAGGCAAATCATATTTATACAAATCTTTTTAGGAGTAATTTCCTTTTATGAATACATGTCAGTGCAATATACAGTGAGTGTGCAATGTGTCGCAGCATTGATGGAGTTATTAACCTGTGATATATTATTGGTAAGAGTAATATTCAAATATTGCCTTTCAACCATTATCACTTAGCATACACACACACATATATATTTTATATAATGATGACCATGTATGCAGCTCTATACATATAATTCTTGCAGACACGAGTCCCTGCCCCGTGAAGTTTCCAATCTCATTTTGGCACCTGAGGCAACAGGGAGATAACGTGCCTTGCCCAAGAAAAGCTAACATTGGGATTAGAGCCAAGTTCTCCTGTTTCAAAGGCAGTAACATTATGAATGCGCCTGTAAAATGCCATGTTTTTTAATTTTTTTATTATTTTATTTATTTTTTTAACAGTGCATTATTTGATTTTTTTTTTAATCAAAATGATTGCATGGTCTTTATTCATTTGGTGCAATGCCACAGTTCTATATACCATAGTAATTTCCTGCAAATTTAGCCTCTGTCTCTGTTTGCCTCACTTGCTATTACTTTACACACTTGGAAGCACAGATGCATCTCTCGCAGATGACTATCATATCCATATCTCCTTAAGTTGCCACTATATCTTACTACAGGGGGAGCTATTTGGGTGAATTCTTCCATGTAACTTGACTTTTCATTCTCTCCCTATTTCTCAGCGGTGGCTGCGGAGAAGGACGGCACACCAGTGTTTAAGTTTCCCCGGTGGAGAATGAAGGGGAAGTCTATCCAGGAAGTAGTGGCAGCCTATAAATCTGTAGGTGCTGAGCTGAACGTTCTTCCCTTCTGCACACAGTTTATTCCTATGGATGTTATTGACCATCCCGAACATGGCTCTATCATCTACCACCCTTCCATCCTCCCGCGCCACAGGGGTGCTTCTGCTATCAATTGGTGAGGTTTGCCTTGTTTTTCAGCATTAACCAGCTTTAAGGTTAGAACATTGTCTGGTAGCCATACATTTTGGTTTAAAAGGTGAACGGTTTAGTTAATTCAACAGACTTTGGGATTATCACCCAAACGTACTGCAGTCCTACTTGAGAAAGTACAGTATGCCTGTGTTAGGGGTTTGTTAATGCTTTTTGCTTGGCAGTTTTCGAAGTCAATTGTATCTATGCGATATAATGCAAATTGAGGGTAAAACGCAGTTAATGATCAGCTTCCATCAGTAACTAGGCGTTACACTGCTTCTCACTATTTTGAATTGGGGCCAATCGTCACATTCATTAGCGGTCCATTGACGTTATAACATACATGAGAATATACAGAAATCATTTATGGCATTGCCGCTGATTTGTCTGTAAAATAAAATGAACGTTCCTGGAACCTCAGTTAATCACATAGGAAAGAATTTGCTTGGATTGTGAACGCGCACTATATACAGGGATTTGTCACAGTACGTTTCTCATTCCCATCCTATGCTGGACTGTAATTCTGTGCAGTTTGATTTTAGCTAAAGAATAGCAGCGCTATCCACTAAACTAATATAACTAAATCAACTTGTGAATTGTCTATAAATACAATAATACAGTAATAACAATTACAGAATAAATAGTTGATGTCCTGTTTGGGATATACTTAAGTCCAAAGAGGGATTTCCACGTCCCTCCAAACAAGATACACGAAGAAAAAATATGTCCTCCAGCGCGTAGTCTCAAGTAATTGCAGATATATGAAAAGCAGCATATTAATGAACAAATTAACTAATTAAATTTATTAAAATCACTGGAACTGGTATATTCAGAGAAGAAACTCATTCGTTCCAATTCCATTAAAGCTTTCCAAAGTTCAGCTCTAATAGTTGATTAATTTAACCACATTTGTTTGGTATTTTCTCAACTTCAAATTAAGTTGGCAGTGCCATTTATGTGGTTAAATTAACCAACTATTAGAGCTGAACTTTGAAAAGCTTTAATGGAATTGGAATGAATGAGTTTCTTCTCTGAATAGACCAGTTCCAGTGATTTGAATAAATTTAATTAGTTAATATGTTCATTAATATACTGCTTTTCATATATCTGCAATTACTTGAGACTACGCGCCGGAGGACATATTTTTTCTTTGTGATTTTAGCTACAGCCAACGCCAGTATAATGTTTTGGGATATTCTTCCCCGTACAACAACCTTCTGAAAGGTTGAGATAATGTGCATATTATGATCGGGGGATAGATGTGGCTGTTATACTAGACTGTTTCTATTGGATACACAGTTAAGGGTTCTTGGCATTCCATAGCACATCTGCAGCCTAGATCAGCGGTGCGCAAACTGGGGGGCGCCAGATTTTGCTGGTGGGGCTCGGGCCGTTACAGAGGTACCGCGCTCTTCCCCACGACATTTCATTTAATGCCGGGGGATCGCGTGAGGCCCCTGCAACCCTATGCTTACCGAGATTCAGGCGCTCTGTGATGCGTCGCCATGGCAATACAGCGTCAAGTGACGCCGCGGGGCCATGTGACGTCACACGCGTCAAATGACGCCGCGTAAGGTGACCCCGAGCGTTATTTGACGCAGCTTTAAGGTAGGGAGGGGTGGCACCATCACCGAGGCAGGGAAGACGGGAGCGCCGCTGGTAAAATGTGTGCTCCCCGGGCCTAGATGCACTAAGTTCCATTAAGCCACTTATTTTATAGTACAGCTGTATCCTTAAAGGACAATAACATAACATTAATTCCTGCTTTCTCCCGTAAAGAGCAGAGCACTGAAGTCTACTAAAGTTCGTCAACATGGGGACTTAATGTTACGTTATTAATTTCACAGCTAATCTTGGCGTTCCTTCCATACAGACCTTGAAATAGGACTTTTGCAGTGTCTGGGTTGGTGTGACTCCAGAGTTTGGTATGATTAACATTTTATACAGCGTTATTTGCTTCTCCACTAAAGCAGAAGACCTATTTCAGGGTCTGCACAGGAGTAACACCGGGACGTGCATAACGTCATGTTATTGGAAGATATCGCAACAGTATCCTACATTTACGTAACTTTAATCCTATTCTGAGGTGTAGGAGTTTTTGCGTAGCGTAAGCTTTGTGGATACCATGTTTACTTGGGAAACATCACATCCGTTAGCAACCCTGTGTATATTTGTACCGGAATATTAATATAGTACACTACTTTTTAAAGGGCTCTTGATAAAGGACATGCATGATGATTGTGATCATCGCTATATTCTTCCACCTTAATAGCTGCTCTTTACTCTTGACTCAGATAAAATAGAACATGGATTTGCCATAATAACCAGTAGGACATCACCATGTTGAAGTGTTAGTTTAATATTTTTTTTCCCATTTGGCTGTGTAATATCACAATTAACAGAAGCTCTCTTTTGGAGATAGGAGGCTCCAATAATGTGTAGCCAAACACATTTAACCTTCGCACTGCTGGAGCAGTGTGCAGGCAGTGAAGAAGTTAATAAAACAATATATTTTTTCCCTTAATCTTTCTCCGTTCCCACGGTGTCTTTGTCTCGGTACACCAGTCCTTCCCCCCGCACCCCCCCCCCTTTTCTTTGCAATAGTTAGTAATTGAGTGTGTCCAAGTAGGTTTACAGATAAAACGTTGCACTGCAGATATAACTGAAGTTCTTTCTCCTAATCTCGGCATGTATTTCATTGATATGAGCTGCTGCTGTTGTATGAACGTTACAGTATAAGACCACTCCATGTGTACTGCTAGATTAGATAGTAAAACGGTTAATCTATCCATAAGAAGAATAAATGGGGGGGGAGGTGGGGAGAGAATCAGTAAGGTATTATAATGATATATCCATTTATATACATACGGTGTATACAGTGTAGAGTTTTTATGAGTTCATCCTCGTGATTCCTGTAATACTTCATTGTATGTTCTTTCTGTTTGTGCACCATTTGGCTTTTAGCACAGAAATGTGCTCTTCCAGAAGGGAATCATTGGTGTGGAAAGTACAATTATCTCTTGGCTCACATCCTGCACCGAGAACAATTAAGATGAGTGTATGGTTCATCAATTACACCACCACTGACTTTGTACACATCTGACACCGTGTTTAATATCCGCAAATAGTCTTCATGTCTGGCTGTCTAACATAAAGCGTTATGATCTCGGCATTCCACTTAGTATTCATCTCGGGGGCCTTCTTCAGTATTTATCAATAGTGCAATGGGATTTAAGCCACTTGTAACATCATTTATTATTTCATACGCAAGTTAGAAAGGAATTTAGCGAATAATAATACTACAATTTCTTTCCTTTCCTTCATATAGTGTAAATGGCTGTATGTGTTTCAGATACTGAGCAATGCATTGCAGGCCCTTCTGATAGTATAGAACTGACGTGAGTTGGAGCCATGACGGTGGCTGCCCTCTTAATGCAGTCGCTGCATTAGCATTGCTGTGGTAATGTTGGTGTGATATACAGCACAGTAAGAGCACTCACATAGGACTGGATATTGAAGTGTAATATAATCTCCCTCTCTGCCTGTGTTGTTTCTGGCAGAAACAATGTACTGTGTGTTTATCTATTTTGTTTCTAAATGGGAGATTCAGTCAGCGCCAATGCCGGGTATCGCACCCCATTCAGGTCATTGCAGGCACTCCCATCCTTAATCTAATGTGTATTGAACAGGCCATGTGGGGCTAGTTTATCAAGTGTGAAGGAAAGTATAATGGGAGTAATATTAGGGTGATGTGTTAGCCATTTATACTCCTGGGCACGCGCAGTTTGGTAAAGGTATGCGCTCATTCTGCGCTGTTAAAATATATGTTGGGTTTAGTTTATGCATGTTGTGATGCCGAGCACCAGCTCCGTGATTAAAACTTAATGAGCTAGTTAAAGGAGCAGTCCTGTCTACAGGGTGGGAAGTTAGGGGTCCACTTTGAGCCAAACACCTCTATTTTCAGATCCAGGGGCCCCCTGGTTCCCGAGACACTTACCAGTGACGTTACTGGGTTTAAATCTCCCCATGGGGAAACAAAATACATCTCAACCCCGTTACAACGCGAATCCGGTTATAACGCGGTGTAAGCGTGGCTCCCAATTTTGGTAATTATGAATACTTTACAAATCGATTATTGGTATCTTAAATACTTTATTGTACAGTGCATATAATTGTACATTATTTCTAACGCGAGGTGATTCTTTGGACCCCAGGCACAGCGTTATAAGGGGGCTGAGCTGTAGCTGCTAAATCCCAGGCCACTAGGAAGCTGCAACGTTATCGGTTGTGGCTTCCCATTGAAATCCCCTCTAAAAACCATAACTAATACTTGTAACTTCACCAGTAAGTATCCATGGAACTGGGGGATCCCTGGAGCTGGACATAGTGAGGTTCCGCTTTGGGTGACCCCTTAGTTCAAACCCTGTAAATATAAAATGGAGATTAGTTAGGGTGGATTGCTCCTTTTAAGATAGGAAGAAAGTTATGGCGAGTAAGAAAGTGATAAAAACGCTTCACCCGTACAGTGTACATACGGTGTGCTCATTTGCATGTCATTACCCAGAATCCCTGGCTGCATTGGAAGCATTGTATGCTAAGAGATAATGGAGAAAGGCAGGGTTGTGAACCTGTCTGAGATGTGAATGTGCTCACAAGTGGTATTTTTATTTCCTTTAAGATAAACATTTTTGGATATTGTCCAGGACCAGGTATGGGTTGGTACTGTAGGTGCTAGTGAGTAAAACGACTTCCTCCAAACTCTATACAATAGTAAAGTACAAGTAACGTCAAGAAGGACAAATAGGGAAGTTTTACATACTACATATATTGAATACATGTATGTATGTATGATTATTTTTTTTTATTATTATTTTTTAAAATCCCAGTGAAAAGTTCTATAATGCCGATAAATGCACCAATGTTTCAGACCCTCCTAGGCCCATCATCATGCACTTGCACATTAACATGGAAGTTTGCTTTTGGATATACATTTTTCGAAGGGAGCTTTTTTAGAAAAGCAAAGCCAACTGCTCACTCTGCTCATCCACCATCAGTCAGAGGGGTACGGAGAAGAGCAAAGTGACAAATAAACGTGGGCAGATTTGGATATGGTAAATACAGCAGTTTGTACTAGAGCAGTCGTTGACTGAGCCACCTGTGCTGAATCAGGGATATCCCTAATACGTGGCCTGTCGGTGGCCCGTGAGTCCTGGAGTTGGCCACTCCTGTACTAGACTGTAAGACGTTACAGTTTGGAAGGTGGGGGTAGAAGCTGTTTACTTGCTAATAATTTGGCATGAGCTGAAAAGTATTTTATGAAATTGGGATTGCAAAAAGGAACATGAAAAATGTCAAAATATATCTGTGGATGATATATGTAGGCAGTTTTGAAGGGAAATTGACACAAATGGCATCATATTCAATCTATGAAGGTACTCTGTGTGGGTCAGCTTGCAGTTTGAGAAGTGTCAATAGGAGGTCAAGGGAGGTGTTATATGATGCAAATATTATCATTTTCCATTTTAATGTCATTGCGCACCATTTGTTTCACTATCCGTTAGCATAAAAATCCATCAGGTGTGTGGTGGCATAAACTTCCTTACCTAACAGTCTGCGTCCGGTAGGATGCGCGATCTAAGCGACTGAGTCAAACGTATCAGAAAATGGGGCCATGTGTCAAAACATCTCTTTATCTGAATGCTTACATCAGTCTTTTCTTGTTCGGGTATATTTGAGTTCAATTGAATGGTGCAGAAATATTCCCACGCAAAAGCAGAGGGCTTCACAGCATTTGGACAGGGGCCGTTCTATTCCCTTCTGTCACCGAGCCGCGTGCCCTGAGAAGCGAGCACTGCACACTCTGGAGTCCAGGCACATTATGTGGGTGACGCACTCTTTAGTGATGTGTTACTGCGTTTAGCAATTATTCTCTCTACAAAGTTAGCATAACATATGAATGAAAGAAAACAAAATCAACAGACTGTATATCATTTACAGGACTTTAATTCATGGGGATAAAAAGGCTGGATATTCTGTCTTTTGGGCGGACGATGGCCTGGACACTGGACCGATTCTGCTGCAAAGGGTGTGTGACGTGGAGCCTAATGATACCGTGGACACTCTTTACAACCGTTTTCTTTTTCCTGAGGGTATCAAAGGCATGGTAAGTTTTAATGACATGTGAAAGTGCACTGCTGTGTGTTTTTATAGATAGATGCATACATACATCTACTATATGAATACATTCTGTACTGTAGTATTGGCGTATGCATGAATATGTGTACACTGCAACAGTGACCTCCTGAATAAAGCTAGGACATTCTGGCAAAATTCAAATTTTTACCTGATGTGCTCCTGCCTATATGTTATCTTAATTTCATATGTGCAAGAGAGGTGTAATAAAGGCGCTAAGTGCCCTATATATACCAAGTGACTTGGTGTGGTGAACAGTGCTTTAAACAAAAACTCACAAGTGAAAATATATAAAATATACAATATAATATAAAGACCCCCTGCTTCAACCCTCTGGTGGGGTTGTCTTCACTCTTCCCCAAATAGTAGAACTTGTATCACACGATCCAGGGGGAGCATAAGGGAAAAAAACATAAAGAGAGAGAAAACTCTAAGTGCAGATGTAGATACAATGCTGGGAATATTCCTATCAATCTTGGCTCCTGTGTCTATCCTACTCACAAGAGATAAGAGTTTTTCAGGCAATGTAGATCAATGAACAGATGGAGAAGTAACCAATGGTCTCCGTCACTCGGTGTGTACCTCAGCGAGAGAGGGAGAAAAACGCACATAGCACAGATCTGGCAGAAAAGCTTAATTTATCGATAAATCTTATCTAGGTTCCCTTCTGGTGATCCTGCTGTATCCCCTAGTGGGGATATCACTCCAGAGGAAGGGGGGGAGGGGGGGAAAGAGACACAATGACTTCTGGGAGAGTGCCAGTATATACCCTGGGGGTTGGGCTTGTAACCCTGCCCCATAACAGGGCAGGTCTGATACTGACAGGCGTCACATAAACCTCTTGTGACCCAGCCAGTATACTCCCCCAGACTGACACCCTCAGG
Source organism: Ascaphus truei (assembly GCF_040206685.1). Lineage (NCBI taxonomy): Eukaryota > Metazoa > Chordata > Amphibia > Anura > Ascaphidae > Ascaphus > Ascaphus truei. Next base: position 123,222,275 of record NC_134487.1, read on the forward strand.
TTGTTGCTAGGCCCGACATTGGATACAGTAAGTGGATCCAAGGCTGCAATAGCACACTAGGCCTACATGAGGAATTAACCCCTCGAGTGCCTGTCCCTAGCAGGACGTATACTGTTAGGGACCAAAAGAAAGAGGTAGCGGCCGGAGGCTATGCTACACTACAGCTATTACAGCAGTTCAATGGTTTGCACTGTCATATGGAAAAATAGGGGGAAATAACAGATATTAGCATGATTCGGATTTAAAACTTCTTATACAGTATAATATTTTATATTGTCTGTGGAAAATAACTTGTAATTTGCTAGGTAGTTTTCCACGTGGTGTTCAACCTCCACCGGTTATTTACCACAATTGGAAACAACATATACAAATTTAAATAAAAAAGCAACACTGTCTTTTATATGCAGTATTTTTCCTTCTTTTAATTGAACACAACTTGCATTAGTGTTGGGAAAGTGCGCTTATGTAATGGTTAGAGGTGTGCTAGCCATTGTACCATGCAGACTACGCTCTTCCACTACTGTACTTCATCTATCTCATGATAATAACCCTTTGGGTGCCGCAGGGGTCGCGGCCGCCACAGCGCCTCCGGCACATCGCCATCACGTGGTCACTTCTCAGAGCAATCACGGCGAGTCCTCTCTCTCTCCAGTCTCCCTGTGTGCCAGATTGTGTTTGAAAATAAGCCGCAATAGACCATGATTGTGAGCTCTTTGGGGCAGGGATTTCCTTTTCTATTGTCTGATTTTGCTGCGCTTATTGTATTATTATAATTCTATTTTCAAAATGTAGAGCGGAGGCTGCTATTAGCAGCCAGTCTCTAACAAGAGGCACTGTAATGATGCGCACCGTGGCTTATTTAAAACGTAACATTTATCATAATATAATAATTAAAGCATCATTAAAGTGCCTCCTGTTAGAGACTGGCTGCTAATAGCAGCCTCCTCTCTACATTTAGAAAATGGGTTTCAGTTTAGCACTCAGTACCAAATTGGTACTTAGGCTACATATATACTATATATTTACTATTGTTGATTACTTGTTATATTAGAGAGCGGTATATTTCCTTCTTGGTGGTTGTTGTATTATTATAATTCCCTGTATTGTATTGTCTTTGTGAAGCGCTGAGTACACTTTTGGCGCTATATAAATTAAGACATGCATACATGATGTAGCTACTAGCTCATGGGACCCCTGGAGGGCCAGAGCCCATGCTGTAGTAGCTATATTCTAGGGCCCCCAAAAGGTTAAACATGCAGCGATGTGGTGTAATAAAGAGGAAGTGTGGATTCAATTCAAATAAAGGGAAAAAAATAAAAAGCTCTCCTAACGTCTGAATATTTTTAATTTATTTATTTATTTTAAGGTGGAAGCTGTGCAGTTAATTGCAGACGGTAAAGCACCTCACATAGGCCAGCCAGAAGATGGGGCTACGTATGAAGGAATTCAAAAGAAAGAAAATGCACAGGTAATGACGGGAATACACTTTTGTAATAATATTGGCAATATTCAATGGCGATCTTTCCCATTCCTAACGAGTGTTATCAGGGCTCACGTGCTGAAATTGAGCGCAGAGCGCCGCCGCCCCAAAGGGCGGGAAAAATGTGCCGGTTTCTAGCTTTGGAGCGCACAGATGCGACCTCCGGTTGTGTCACATGGACGGAGGCAGAGAGCGAGCGAGCAGTCCGGACCCCACGAGGACAGCGGTTAAACCACTCCATACCAATTATAGGGCCTGCTGGGATTTTTGCAGGGCTCGGTTCTTGGGTAGAGATGGACGAGTTTTTTTATTTATTTTTTTTTTTTGCGAGTTTACATCCGCCTCGGAGCGGGCGGTTCCTTTGATCCGCGGATCACTCTCCAAAAGAGCAATCCGAAAATTTTAGGAATTTTTTTTTCTTCCAGAGGCAAAGAACAAATCCGTTGCTGGACGAATTTTGGCAATCAGCCGGCATCTGCGCAATGCCATGTGATAGCTGAAAGAGATAACGGAGCTTACAGTGGCACCGATGGCCGCTCCATCAAGCTGGCCCTAGGGTGGCATTTTCTGTGCCTCCTTTCACTCCTGGTATTATTATACTATGAACAAAAGGAGGCACACAAAGTGCCACCTCAGGCCGTCGCCTCTCTTACTCACCCCTGGCACCTGCCGCGAGTTTTGTATATACTCTACAACTTTTCCTATTTCTCTTCATGACTGCTCCCCAAATCACTCCAACATAAGTGGTACAATGTACTAGTAAATTATACATACACCAATGCTAAAGTATGCAAACCCTGTATTGAAAATGAAGGTCGTCAAATTTACCAGCACCATTTTGTGCTTGAGACCAAATGTTATTGCCTTAATCATAGACATGAATGCTGTTTGATTACTTGGTATAATCTGTAATTGTTATTCTGTAGATACTCAGACTGAAACAGGTTTCAGTTGCTTATAGGAAAATAGCCCACATATTTAGCGTAAATTACAGGTCTTTAAAACTTGATGTTTATAGTTTTTTGGAGCTTAGAGCTACAGACAGAATTCTTTTTTTTTTTTTTTATACTAATGAGTTTAATTATGTGGTTTTATGGGTAACAGAAATGGCAGGAGCCAAAATGTTCTTAGTCAATCATCAACAGTAGAACACTGTTTCTTCATTTAGCAAAATGTACTTTGATTTAGAAGACCCTCCTTTGTTCTGTCACTAAAGTAACTATAGTTAATCTTATGTTCCTTATCTTGTAAGACCCATCTGTATTGTATTGTCTTACTAACTTTTTAACTAACCTTTGATTCCAAACTCAAGACCACATACTATTCAACTCCGCAGACATTAAACATACCACGTTTCTTAAATCACATAAAGCATTTCTACACCTGCCTGTCTTCAGACTGATTTATCTTCTTATCTTTGCAGAGACAGCTAATAATTTTCCAAAGTAATTCCTAACTTAGTACTAAATTAGTTATTTTAACTAGTTACATGCTGAATATATACAGTATGTATATAGACAATATAATATCTTTATTATTTAGGTTTGAAATTGTCCTATCTTCAAATACCACCACATATTTGTTTAATATTTTCAGAAGAGTTTCACAGTTTGCAAAGTTCAGTGGGGAAGATCATGTGACCAGGCAATCACTAGATACAATTGGTGCACTGCTAGAGAGAGGGCAGAGCTCAGAAAGGGGTGTGCCAGAACCTGTTTCAGAAGAGCAAGGGGATGCGACTTTGTAAATGGTTGCTATAGAAACAAAAAATGGTTGTTACATCATAATACATTCAAAATGTCATTCACAGTAGTTTAAAAAAAATGCTACAAGTATTTTCTCATAGTGCAGAGCTGATTTATTGTAAAAAAAACTTGGTTTGCAGCTTTAATAAAAAAGGAATACCAAATTATATCCTGCTGTGTTACCTCAGTTTGCGGTACCATCTAAGCACAGGTGTGCATACTTATCTGACCAACACAGACCTCCAAACTAGCAAGAGTGTGCAAGTCCTTTTCGCGCCTGAATTTTTCAGAGGTAAATGGAAAAGGCGCACATCATACTGTATGTGACTTGGGAAAACAACCCTGTAAAAGAAAAATACCCCAGTAAAAGTGTATATTCTCTGAAAGCACACTCCTAAAGGAATTCATACATGGTTAAATCAGGTTTCCCTGCAAAATGTTCTGGCCAGAATTCTGTGTTCAATATAGTCGTTTTCATATTTTTCTAAGAAACATAAGCAAATATCTGATTTTAAAGTTGCTAACAAAAACTTGGTATATAAATGGAAATGAATATTAATTTGGATCCCCCTGGTTCTGCTGCGTTTGGGGATGCCACATAAGTATAGGGTTACATACTATTTTCTCAAGGCCGCGGAAGGTGAGAGAGCTGGGACAGCGGTCCCGGACCTGGCGCAGGGGACCCTACTGAATGAGGCCAGACATGCCCAGCCCACTCAAAAGGCCCCCCTCAAATACCACAATCAATCAGCCCCTCCCCCCACCACAGAACAACGCCCCCAATCCAGAAACGCACTCCCATCAACAAATGCCCCCCTATAAGAAGGGAAAACTGTTTATTTAATGGTCAACATTTTGGTTCAGCCTAGATGTAATTATCCACTGAAACACCTGTTTAGCAATATGTAACGGTGCGTGAAATGCAACAGTGAATATTGCAATGTATGTCTCTCTGTCTCAATAACCCACCGCATGTTCAGCACTATTTAGGGGGTGTTGAAGGACACAGAGTGATGCAATCATTTTGATTGGCTATAGGAGTGAAGCCCTCTGCTTGGTGACCTGCTCATTAGGGAAGGAAACCCTTATATTTTCTGGTGTACCCACGGTTCTTCTTGCAGCCACGGGGATGTGATCGGCCGGGAAGTCACGTGACATAGTGACTACGTCACAGGCCACCCGGAGCGCCGATGCACGTGATGTAGTCACGGCGTCCCGGGGCACTCAAAGTTTTAACAAGCAGAAGCATATTGTATAGGAGCCAGGAAGTGAAGGCATTGAAACGTTGGATATATTTATTTTCTAGATATGTTGGGACAACTCTGCAGAAGCAATCCATAACTGGATCCGAGGACATGATAAAGTTCCAGGAGCGTGGACAGCAATTAAAGGCCAGGTGTGTGGCATGATGGGAAAAAAGAGAGATCGGGCGTTAACAATGAAAGTATCTGTGAATGTCAAATAATGTCACTTTAAAAAGATCACTTTAAAAAATATGCAAAATTAAAAAAAAATCAAAAATCAAAACAAATGCCAATGTGGTCAAACGGTGACAACAAATAATAATGTTCCACGTAGAGTCATGCATACAATTTTAATACGAAGAAGTCCCAAAGGGAATAAGTGTAGAGCAGTCTTGCAGTCCTGCAGCCAGAATCCCATGGGTTACCAAACCCTTTTTATTGAAATGGTACCAAAAAAGACCTTTTTTGGTGCATGGATCCGAAGACATTCAAATTGAAAGCAATATAAAAATAGTGTAATATTGTCAGGACAAAGATATATATTCTCTAGGCTAGTGGTGAGAAATACTCTCGGATTGAACTCCTTGTTAAAATCATCGTGTGTGTGTGTGTGTGTGTGAGTGTGAGTGTGAGTGTGAGTGTGTGTGTGAGTGTGTGTGTGTGTGTGTGTGTGTGTGATTCTTGTTCCTGTGTCTTTAAGGACACGTGTCTCTGTTCCGTTTGTATGCATGTTAGAGGAATCTCTTTAAACAAAGGTAAAAGTTGACAGCGTAATATAGTTTTAATTAAAACTATAGCAAAAAGGATAATATCACTCACTAACAAAACATGTCTTGAGTTTTGTGCATGCTGGTAATAACCAATGATGTCCCGCAGTCTGTTCAGGGCGCTTGAGAGTGCGTTCCTAGTTGTTATACTCGATACAGTCTTTATCCTCCGGTAGCTCCAAAGTAACTTTGGGTATCTCCAGAGAGGTGTTGTGTGTCATTATTTATATAGAGCCAAAAGTGTACTCGGCGCTTCACAAAGAGTACAGTACAGGGAATTATAATAATACAATATGCGCAGCAAAATCAGACAATAGCAAATGAAGAGCTGCCCCGAAGAGCTTACAATCTAAGAGGTATGATGGGAATCTTACAGAGACAGTAAGTGAGGGAGTAAGTGCTGTAGATGACAGTGTTTGGTCACAATGGGTGGTAGGAGTGGCTGAGTGTGGGACAATAGCCATGAGTGCAGGCTAATGGGATGCTTGCTTTGTGGGGCAAGTGTTAAGGTTGGTCAGGATTAAATCAGAAGGTTAACACCATTTGCATGGCAGGAGATGGCAGGGAGGTTTGGGTGAGAGCAGGTTTCTTTATGTCTCTTTCTCCAAAGGCTGTCCGTTACCTCAGTGTCTCAGGCGTCAGGAAATCTCCTCTCTTTCTCCGCGGCTGAGACTGTTTGCGCAACGGAGTAGTGTGACACGATGTGACTCACTGGCCCAAATTCACTAAACGTTGATAGATCTAAAAGTTGGTGTTATCAATGTTTATCGCCAATTTATTTATCGACCTATATAAAGCCATATTGCCACCAGTAAAACAGAAGTGAGCGGCTTTTTCCCGTGGCGATATGTTAGCGATGTTTTTATTGTGGCATATGCAAATGAGCAGCATGCAAAGTAATTAAGCTGAGTAAGTAAACAGAGTAATTAACGCAGAATGACTTTTTCATTCAGGAATACCTAATGGATAACAAAATTATTAGTAATGGTCAGCATGGATTTATGAAGGATAGATTATGCCAAACCAACCTTATTAGTTTCTTTGAGGAGGTAAGTAGGAATTTAGACCAGAGTAATGCAGTTGATGGGGTCTACTTAGATTTTGCAAAGGCAACAGAAAGTTGTAATAAATGGAACCTTTTCAGGTTTGCTGATTACACTAAATTGTGTTAGGTAGAATCAGAGCAGGATGTCATTTCTCTCCAGAAGGACTTGGAGAGACTGGAAACGTGGGCAGGTAAATGGCAGATGAGGTTTAATACAGATAAATGTAAGGTTACGCATTTGGGAAACAAGAATAAACAGGCAACTTACAAATTAAATGGCTTATTAACGTGCATAGGATGTAATGCATGTATTTCTTTCCCCACCTCTGTCTCACTCTCCCCTCCTCTCTCTCTCCCCGTTTTACACACTTCCCCTTATCTCCTTTCTCTCCCTCTCTTACACCCCCTCTCCACTCTTCTCACAGTCTCCCCCCTCCGCTATCACTCAAACACCCCACTATCCACACACTTCTCACCTGGGTCTCTGGTGCTGCGCCGGGCCTACATGCGGATGTGAAAATTGGCCCTGACTTCGGTGCACCGCAGCAGCAGCAGCTAGGGAGAGTTGGGGCCAGGCAGCAATTAGAGGCCCAGCAGCCGAACACAGAAGTTGGACCCAACCTCCAGCGCTGGTCGGCCGGGTCCCCTGCAACCGCAAATCCCGGGACAGTAATCACCGCCCCCTCCTCCCCCTCCCCCCTCCCACTCCTCTTCCCGCCCCTGTCGGCGGCCCAGTTTTGTACTATCATATAGCTATTTTCTGAATCCCCTATTGCAATGTAAATCAGACTGTATTTTCCACAGAAATTTATATTGGTCCCATGTCTGGATTACTTTTATTAGACTAACATGGAAATTATACATAAATATTATTCTGCGGGTACCAGTACTAAGGATGTAAGACCATATTTACCAAGCAGTCTTTTTCCCAGATCCCTTCTAGCACTGGAAGACATCTTACCGCCCATTCAAGTTAATGATCTGCAAGGTGTCTTCCAGCTCCAGAGAGTCTTATGAAGGAAAATGTCTTCGTAGATAGGAGTCCTAATCCTTTAGCCATTAAAGTTTCCGCCTTTCGTTTTTCCTCTCTAGATGGTGACCTTCTATGGATCTTCTTTATTGGAAGGCCCGGTGCCTGCAGGTGAAGCCTTGTTGATTGATGGAGTTTCAAAGCCGTGTCTCGTCACAAAAAATGGGCTTGTTCTTTTTGGTAATGATGGGAAAATGGTGAGTTAACCCAAGGCATAACAATGTAACCCGACAATAGCATGTTCAAGTAATAGCATAGCTTAATGTGGCGTTAAGAGATACATTAATACATCCACACAGAATGTTTAGTACTGTACATAAATGCCTTTTGCTACATTGTACATATACACACAACTGTACTGTAGTTTGCTCCATTTCCAAATCTCCTGCTTGCAATTGGTCTATGACTTATATGTCTATCTGTAAGTGAGTTAAATGTATGTATCTATATAGCGCATGTGTGTTCATAAGAGAGAAAATAGAGAGAAACAAAAAAGTGAGCTGATGTGAGTGATTTTATGCTCAGTGCTGATTTCGCACATCTCACAGGGTACTTACTCCCTATGATTTCTGCTGCTGCTGCTGCTGTACTGGCAACTCTGGCAAGGGCAGTGTCTGACTCCCATGACCTGGCTATGCACTTGCATACTAGTGCTTATGCAAAGGCTGCACTTTATAGCCTCTTATATTATCCTATGTTGCCCATCACTGCTTTATCTCCTCCCTTAATGGAGTACAAATGAATTATGGCAAAACAAGGCGTGGCGCGTGCCCATTAACCACTTAAGGTGGTAAATACATTTCCTCATTGTTATCACTGCTTCTTCTCATTGATGAATTGTATATTTTTAAATTGATGCAGTGTAAAAAAACAACTAAAAATGTTATAATAAAAATAATCAGTCTTTAATCCTTTTGTGGCAGATGAGCAGCACTTAGAGGGTTAGGATAGAATATTCTAAAGAAACACATATGCTTGAACTGCTTGAGATTCATCTTTTTGCGTAGTTTAGTTATAACAAGAATCAACTTTGAGAGATAATATTAAATTCCCCCCAAAAGTTGAACCATACGTACTATCAAAACAAAAAATCTCAGTGTACCCCATGGCAGGGGTGCGCAAACTGGGGGACGTGCCCCCTGAAATTTTCTGGGGGGGACGCGAAGCCTACAGAGGCCCCGCGCTCTTCCCCACAAAATGTAAATTAATTGCCAGGGGAGCGCGCGAGGCGTCTGTATATCTCTTAACTTGTCTCCAGAGGCTTCTGGCGAAGCGTCGCCATGACAGCGTGGAGTTAACTGATGCCGCGGGGTCAATGGCAACGTGTTGCCATGGCAACGCGTCGTCAAATTACGCCACCGATGCCGGAGAAAAGGTAAGGGGAGGCGTGAGCAGAGAAGCCAAGCAGGCGGGAGGGCGCCCCTTCCATATGGCACCTCATCCTTTGATAAATCGGGTGCATTGTTTTGCTTCCATTTGGTTGCTGATAGACTTTGATACATAACGTCCTCTGTGTATTCATTTCTGTTGTTAAAACCTAGATGTAAAGGATATTGCCCATGCAGTTTAAATGTACATTTGCAATAACACTTCATTTCTGCTTGTAATTTACAGGTAATTGTCAGAAACCTTCAGTTTGAAGATGGAAAAATGATCCCTGCATCAAAATACTTCTGCACTGATGATGCTGCAGCTCTGGAACTCACAGAGCAGGAAAAAGCTGTGGAGTGCGAGCTCAGGGTGAGTGCTTCCTGTACCTGATATCATGTCTTTCTGCCTCTGGGTACTGGATTAAACAACACTTTGTATTACAGATGAAATTCTCTTACTTACATTATTTTCCTTTGTGTTTCTTTATTTTCCTGACTTGGTGTATCTTCTAAAGATGAATTAACCACATTTAATATTCAAAGTGAACATTTGTTTGTAATACACATGATTACATGATCTAAAGGTCAAAACCAAAGCTTTGCCTTGAAATATTGTTGTTATCTAGGAGAGCCTTGAAAATATCATTTCAATAAGGATTTTTTTTTTTTTTTTTTTTTTTAAGCATGCAAACATTTATCCTAAAGATTTTTGGGTTTTTTGGCGGAGTGGGGACACACGTTGGTAGGTTAGAGAAATGCTTACCAACCTTCTTCTAAATGGGGACTAATATATTCTATATTCATGATGTTCATAATGAGTAATGCCACCAAAACTACTATGAAAAACACACTCCAATCACAACCCTTCTAAGCAAAAAAAGATCCTCTATGTGGACAAAAACTGCATCAAGTGCTTGTATAGTTCTGCTGCACTCATCAGTCACACAGATCTTATGTATTGTGTACATATCCAATAGTAAAATAAGTGTTTTTGTTCCTCACACAGAACATTTGGAAAGGAATTTTAAGTAATGTCACTGCAGTTGACAACACCACAGACTTTTTCAAATCGGGAGCAGCTTCTATGGATGTTGTCAGGTGAGTTGAATATTCCATTACATTTGTGGTATTGAACATAAGGAACAAATAAGACGTTTGGATTAATTATTTTACTGGCACAGACATGTAATGTCGAATAGATGAACAAGACCGGGGGGAGGTCACCCTGGGGGGTTGGGGGGTGGCCCCTGCTCCGCCTAATGTAATGAATCTAGAGGGGTGCAAACTGGGATTCGATATATTGACAAAAATGGGCAGTGCTGACGTCACGTCATCAGTTCAGTAGCGCGGCTGCAGCGCAGGTTGCAGTCTTATACTTACAGCTTTAATACTAATATCTGAGTGATCTACATAGCTGAGCCAGTTAATTAAGATGTGGGCACACGAAGCAGCCACTAGCAGAGAGATATTATAATATTAGTTTCTACAACAAGATTACGAGCTCTGATCGCTCTCTCTTTAGCAGCGATGACATTGTTACATTTTGTTTTCACTCATGCTGCAATTTTTCAAAGCTAGCTTCTTTGATACAATTGTGGCAGTTTACAAACTCTGTGGTCCAATTGTTGCAATTTAATCACACCGTGAGTATCACCATGGTCTTCTATACCAGCGGTGCGCAAACTGGAGGGTGCGAGATTAACTGCGGGGGGTGCAGGGTTTACAGAGGCCCCATGCGCTTCCCGAAGGCACTTAAATTAAGTGCCGGGGAAGCGGCGAAGGCCTCTGTAAACTGCACTAACCGTGGTTCAGCCAGCATCTGGAGATGCGACGTAATTTGACGCCTCGGGGTCATGTGACGTCGCGTTGCTATGGCAACGTGGCGTCATGACGCCAAAATGCCGGCAACCACATGAGGAGGAGGGAGGGGGCGCGTGGAGAGCAAGACATACCCTGTTCTATACTATCAGGGGACCTTCCGCAGTATTCCCTTACTAATGTGTATACACATGTAGCCGCATAGTGTGCAGTAATTATTCTACAACTTTTGAGTGATCTAATTCAGGGGCGCGCACTTTTTTTGCTGCGTTCTGTGCCCCCTCCTTATCTCACGTCACCTGACCCGCAGCGTCATTTGATGCGTGTGACATCGCATCACACGTTGCCATGGATACGAGTGATGCCGGCAGAGTTAAGGTAAGTTTTTTAGAGTTGCAAAGGCTTCACGCGATCCCCCGGCATTTAATATAAATGCCTCGGGGACGAGAGCGGGACCTCTGCAACCGCCCGTGCCCCCCCCCCCCCAGAGAAAACCAGCAACTCCCACTTTGCGCACCACTGATCTAATTAACTGAGCCAGCTAACAAGATGTGGGCCCATGAGGCAGCCACTAGTAGAGAGGGAGAACTTGAATAGTTTATATACACAGATTATCAGCTCTGTGTACTCGCTTATTAATAAGGATAACATGAGTACAGTAGCAGTGCGCTGAAATATGGCCCATTGTAAAAACACAGGACTATACAGTATTTTCCATTTGATAACTGCTAAACTGTATCCGTGTGTTAGAATTTGCATTCATTTTAATTGTATGTAAAAACTAGAACGAGTCAGCAGCGCAGTGTATATCCTTCAATATCCCTGGCAGTTGCAGAATTGCAGGAGGGGGGTTATCAATTGAATTAACAAGGATATTTGATTTTCAAAGGTTGGTGGAAGAGATCAAACAGAAATATGGCGGGTTAGAGCTTCAGAATGAAGATGTCTACATGGCGACCAAATTTGAGGATTTCATACAGATGGTTGTGAGGAAATTAAGGGGGGAGGATAAAGAAGAACTAGTCATACATTATGTAAGTTGATAGGAGTTGGTTTTGTGCATGTATTGCTTCAAACTTTTTAACATAACACCGCACTTCAGCCGCATGTCATACTTCGAATTTTCTGTGTGTGTGTGTGTGTGTGTGTGTGTGTATACAGGTAAGAGATTGGTGTCCAATGATTTAAAGCAGAAATGCAGGTCCATTAGGTGTATAGTGAGAAATTAGGGCTGAGATGTAAGGAGGGGCAGAAGAGTGTAAAGCCTTAAAAGTGAGGAGGAGAATTTTGTAAGTGATAAGGAGTTTAATAGGAAGCCAGGAGAGGGATTTCAGCAGGAGAGACGGTGAGACAGATTTAGGAGAGAGTAAAGTGAATCTAGCAGCAGCGTTTAGGATAGATTGTAGGGGGGAGACATGTGAGAGGCAGGAAGGCCGGACAGCAGGAGGTTATAATAGCGAGACGGAAGAGAAGGAGGGCTTACGTTAGAGTTTTAGCAGTATATGGACCGAGGAAAGGGCCTATCTTTGCAGTGCAACAGTTATAAAACCAGAGTCCTTCCTACCCACTGTCCTGTAACTTTATTGGTTCACTGATAGAACAGGCTGGAATAAGGGTAAAGAATATACAGGCGGCCCCACTCACACTGCGGGTTCGGTTGAAGGCCCCCGCTGAAAAGCGGAAAACCCCAAAAAGCAGAACAGCATTTTTTTGTGCAGAGCGCACAGATGCTATGTTCACCGGCAATTTCCCATCCCTCCTTCACCATCCCAGAATGCAGCATTCTGCGCATGTGCGGAATCAGCGGTACCATCTGCGCATGCACGGAAACATGACTGCAGTCAGACAACAGTATTGGCGGATTGCAGAGAAGCGGGGCCCTACTGTACTTGATTGACAAACACTTCCCCTTCATAGGTCCCTAAAAAAATCAACTGAAACCACCTTTAAAACATCCCATTTGATTTTGGGGAGCAATCAAATATCTATATATACCTTTTTGTTCTTGGGTACCACAGCATCATTCTTATCCCAGTTAGATTGACCATTAAAATACTAGCAATCTTTTATTGACATTTTGTAGACCTACGTAGAGATATTTCTACCTCGGGGAAAACAGTCTATGTTGTTAAGTATTTATGAAGCTTGACACCCAATGTGAACAATCCTGACAAGTAACACACTACTTCATGGAAGTAATGCTTTCTTTATTGGCAGGCTACTCGAAATGTTAACAATATGACTGTGAAGATGCCTCATCAGTGTTTCATTAATGGACAATTTTTGAATGCCGATGATGGGAAAACCTATGACACGATTAACCCAACAGATGGATCAGTGAGTACAAATGGCAGGTTTCTTCTTTTATATATACTTTTGCACTCTAAATGTAATATTCATAATTGGATTTCTTAAGCTGCCTTTCTGTGTTAATAAATCTAGATGTTGTAAGATGTATTATACAATGAGTAACATGCAGATATTGTTGCCAGCAAGTTGGCTCTGTGCTGAACAATACCAAGCAGGATTTTGTCATGATTTGATTTTCTTTAGAAAAGACTGTTTAACTTCTCGGTTCCCGTTCTGCTCGTCTGTTCCACATTCACTTTGACTCAACAGATTCTCAATTAGGCCATCAAAGCAAACACTGGTCACTTATAAAGGAGCACATGCAGTTTCTCTAGAGACATCTGCAAACGTCTGCTGATACTGTAGCAACCAGTTCCGTGGTCATATGGTCAGAGTTATATTGATAAATCCAAAGTGGCCATGTACGACTTGCCAAAAATGAGTCTACAAGGCCCAGTATGTTTGCATCATTGGTCCCTAAATGTGTTATCTTGTAATAAGGTAGCTTGTTCATTGTACGGGTTTCTTTATTTGCTCTCATTAAGCACTATGAACTCTGTTCTGTTCCAGGTAATATGCAAAGTGGCTTACTGCTCTGTAGCTGATGTAGACAAGGCTGTCGCAGCAGCAAAAGATGCTTTTGAAAATGGAGAGTGGGGGAAAATGAATGCACGGGACAGAGGGAGATTATTATACAAGTACGTGTCTGCACTGTAGAGCATTGTTTACATACATTGTCATTTTTTTTTAATTTCAAGGTTAGTGGCACCCTGTCTTAAATTATTATATTCTGAAAATAATCCATATTTTACAAGCATTTAAGTAAAATAAAAAAGGCAGTGTTGCCTATGACCTTAAAGCGCTCGTGTTTTGTACTTTTGTTTTTACAGTGTACTGTATCACTCAGTTGAAGTAGTTGTACTGTGCCTTGTCCTTTTAAGCAATATTCAAAAAAGCTATTTTGGATGAATTTACAAAATAACTGTTGTATCCATTCGATAAGTGGGGAAACTCTTCCCACCCCCCTCACCTCCTTTATTTTTTTTTTTTTTTTTACAAAGCTGTTTTACCTTTAAACAAATAAAAAATGTGAAGGTAAAGTCTTAGAAAGAAAAACTAAAGTATCAGTGCCCAGTACCACCCAGAACCATGACAGTACCACCCAGCACCATGACAGTACCACCCAGTACCACCCAGCACCATGACAGTACCACCCAGTACCACCCAGCACCATGACAGTACCACCCAGCACCATGACAGTACCACCCAGCACCATGACAGTACCACCCAGCACCATGACAGTATCACCCAGCACCATGACAGTACCACCCAGCACCATGACAGTACCACCCAGTACCATGACAGTACCACCCAGCACCATGACAGTACCACCCAACACCATGACAGTACCACCCAGCACCATGACAGTACCACCCAGCACCATGACAGTACCACCCAGCACCATGACAGTACCACCCAGCACCATGACAGTACCACCCAGTACCACCCAGCACCATGACAGTACCACCCAGCACCATGACAGTACCACCCAGCACCATGACAGCACCACCCAGCTCCATGACAGTACCACCCAGCACCATGACAGTACCACCCAGCACCATGATAGTACCACCCAGCTCCATGACAGTACCACCCAGCTCCATGACAGTACCACCCAGCACCATGACAGTACCACCCAGCACCATGACAGTACCACCCAGCTCCATGACAGTACCACCCAGCTCCATGACAGTACCACCCAGCTCCATGACAGTACCACCCAGCACCATGACAGTACCACCCAGCACCATGACAGTACCACCCAGCACCATGACAGTACCACCCAGCACCATGACAGTACCACCCAGCTCCATGACAGTACCACCCAGCACCATGACAGTATGACTGCTGAGAGCATCTGATGTGTCTCGGACAAGTGTCATGTGCTTCATTCATTATTTATTTAATCTGCCGTTTCATGAAAACAAAACAGATTTATATTCTGCATTTTAGGTTAAAATCCCAATGCCATTAATGTCCAGTTCAGTGTTAGGATTGTTTAAGTTATAGAGTTTTCATCTGGCATTTACTGAGGCTCACCGGGGCTGGCATGCTAATGGCATGTAATCCGTATCCAGGATTCATGTAGAACTTTAAGCATTTACACATTGTTATGGTTCCCAGTGTCCCTGTTGTAGACAAAGACCAAGTCTGTATACATGCAAATAAGATGTATTTACTTTTTGAAGGCCGTATTGTTCATGTAATATAAGATGACAATGCGCCTACTGTTATATGTATTGAAACCAAATCATGTGCACTTTCTATATTTACCTTGGAAGGTGAAGTGTTTATGATGGGTTTTGTTCTTATGTAAGACTCGCAGACATTATGGAAGAACATCAGGAGGAGTTGGCAACCATTGAGGCAATTGATTCAGGAGCAGTGTACACACTGGCACTGAAGACTCACGTTGGAATGTCTGTGCAAACCTTTCGATACTTTGCTGGATGGTGCGACAAAATTCAGGCAAGCTACCATTTATTAATTATTTGGTGTTCTAATAATAATATTATAGCTATTCTCATCATTTGTTCATTATAATCATGTCTCTTGCCCCAAATTACAACCACATAAAAAAAAAAAAACAGTTTCTGAAAAATAAGTCTTCTCTCTTTTTTATGAATCTCTCATCTACAGGAACGATCTCTCCTTCTCTTGACATGTTTCTCCTTATTCTTTACAGTTATGTGACTCTACAGTTTTATTGGGTTTTTGCCCTGCATCCATTGCAGACAGTTATGGTTAGAAGAGTATTACCCTTTTGTATCCTTGGAGCACAGTTGCGAAGACATTGCTACATATTGACCCACTAAGAAAAATTCCATATGAATCCAAAAAGTACATGACTTGTAGCATTATCCCTGAAAAAAACATACAATTGTTTACGTATGCACGCAATTTTTTTTAAGTCTCTTTTTGACAACGGCCTCTATGTTCATTATACAACCAGCAATGATCAGAGAACAATTAGTGGAAGTTTGTTCCACCTTCCCACAATACTTTACATATGTCAATAAATCCATATATATTTTATAAAACGCACTGTTATTCATTTTTAGGGTTGCACTATTCCAATAAATCAGGCACGTCCCAACCGCAATTTAACCTTTACTAAAAAGGAACCTCTCGGGTAAGTCTGTCACCATACTGCTAAATAAGAGTTGATTGACCCTACCTTGGAAAATACATTGGCACATAACGTGTGTGTATTCTATTCCAGTGTCTGTGCCATTGTTATTCCATGGAACTACCCGCTCATGATGCTGGCTTGGAAGAGCGCAGCGTGTTTGGCTGCAGGGAACACTTTGGTTCTGAAGCCAGCACAGGTACGTTAAATGTAGGAGACTGGATCAAACAAGTTGATAATACACTAATACATGTTCGGACAGCATCAGTTATTGAACTGGGCCTATTTATTTGCTATTGATATTCTTCAGATGACTTTTCTGCAGCCTGGTTTGAGTGAGACTTGCAAGGTGTGTGTGTGTGTGTGTGTGTGTGTGTGTGTGTGTGTGTGTGTGTGTGTGTGTGTGTGTGTGTGTGTGTGTGTGTGTGTGTGTGTGTGTGTGTGTGTGTGTGTGTGTGTGTGTGTGTGTGTGTGTGTGTGTAAACTCTATGGGGCTGCAAGTACTTTTATTTTGTTATCAGAATTATCCAATTTGTGTGTGAATTTATAAACATTTACAGCAATGGCCCCTTTGCCTTGAATATGCTTAGAGTATGTGCTCTCATCGAATGGGGAAAAGATCATCCCCCCGTTTTCCACTGTTGTTTTAGAAAAAGAAAAAAATAGAAACAATGTTTGTGTCCATATTCAGGTCACTCCACTGACCGCCTTAAAGTTTGCAGAGCTGGCTGCAAAAGCAGGTTTGCCCAAAGGCGTTATCAACATCCTGCCCGGATCAGGTAATGTGTAGTCCTGGTTACTGTACTAGTGCTGCCATGTGATACACACGTCTTTATAAAAGGGAGGAGGAGGAGTAATACAGGAATTCTGTACAAGACCACGTTTCAGTCCCCGATAATCTGGGGAGAGTCTCAAACCCCCAGCACTAAAATTAGATTGTGATCTCTATGGGTTACCAGTTGTCCAGTGCTGTGCATAATGTCAACATTAAGCTAAGATTTTTTTAAAGTATAGTCAATGTTCAAACATGTATATGTTGTGAACAGCGTTGTACAACTAAAAGTGAAAGCTAAAACATTTGTGTGTGAATATATGTAATATTTTTTTTTCACTAAAATTTTTTTGCTAAAGGAAAGTTATAGGTGAAAAATCAAAAGCTGGGATGTTTTGGTTCCCCCTCGGGACCTTTGTCACTTTAATAAAATTCCTGAGTGGGACCAAAACGTTAGTATTACTAAATAACTAAAGACCTGGAAGTGCCTGTACAGGCAGTCCTCGTTTTACAACGAATGGCTTATCCAACGCTGTGCTATGCATACCTATGTTCATTTTTACAACGCCAAAACGGCTTATCCAACGCTCTTACGACGCTTTGCAACGTTGTTTATGTGTATGTGTGTGTGTGTATATATATATATATATATATATATATATATATATATATATATATATATATATAATCAAAAAATAAATAGGTGATACCGTTCTGTGGCTAACGAAATGCTTTTATTTGTGCGAGCTTTCGAGATACACTGATCTCTTCTTCCGGCGATGTTACACTGATCTCTTCTTCCGGCGATGTTATAATTGTAACATCGCCGGAAGAAGAGATCAGTGTGTCTCGAAAGCTCGCACAAATAAAAGCATTTCGTTAGCCACAGAACGGTATCATCTATTTATTTTTTTGATTATTGAAGCTCGGCTAACACGGTACTGATACCTCTACATATATATATATACACACACATAAACAACGTTGCAAAGCGTCGTAAGAGCGTGTATATATATATATATATATAATATTATACTATATAATATTATATTATACTATATTATGTAATATATATATATATATTTTTATAATACAGTATATACACTATATAATTTGTATGTGCTGCATATCTTATTGCCTGCATAAAATATTTGGTGTATTTTAGTGTTAAAAATGCCTTCAGGAACGGAACCTTTCATATAAACAGTGTTCCTATGGGGAGACGTGTTTCGCTTTACAACGTTTCGCTATTTAACGCCATTTTGAGTAACGCATTGTGTCGGATAACCGAGGACTGCCTGTATTGTATCCAGCTTATTACAGTTGCACGGTGGCAGGTTTGACTGTTAGCTGGAGTGCTGCCAACCTGTATAAGTCATATATGCTGGATAAACGTCTTTTTATTTTACTAATAGAATTTAGGCTTTGCGTACATGCAGGTACTGTATGGACAGATCATTTGTGCAACTCCCTGCTTCTCTTATTGGATCCATAGGTGGTCTGGTTGGACAGCGCTTGTCTGAACACCCAGATATCCGCAAGCTTGGCTTCACTGGCTCCACACCTATTGGCAAACAGATCATGAAAAGGTACAGCTGCGTACAAGTATTCATCCAATACACCGTTTCAAAAATGTATTTTAACTATGCAAATATTAGTTGTATTAGAAACATAGAATTTGAGAGCAGATCAGAACCACCATTGTCTGCCCATTTCCCCCTGTTGTAAAATAAAACTTAGACCCTAATTGACCCTTGGCTTTCATTTGTATTTAGGATAGCCTTGTCTCTTCCAAGCATGTTTGAATTACCTTACTGTATTGGCCCATGCCACATCTGTTGGGAGACCATTCCACAAATCCCCCCCCCCCCCTTTCTGTAAGGAAGCACTTCCTCAATGTCCCCTTAGCCTGTGACCCTCCATCTTTAGAGCAAGACCTATTTTGTTCTAGCACTTCTCTTTCTCTAAAATATGCTTCCCTCCTGTACTTTGTTGAAACCCTTTATGTATTTGAAAAGTTCAATTATTTCTCCTCTCTCCCTTTTATCTTCTAAACTGTACATATTATGGGGCAGTAGTCTTTCCTGATAAGTCTTCTGCTGTAGATCATGCCTCATCCTAGTAACCCTAGTAGCACAATCTCCAATTTATTTGTGTCCTTTCTGAGACGGTCTCCAGAATTGAACACTGTACGCTAAGTGAATTCTCACACATGCTCTTTAAAGTGACATCACCACTTCTCTCTCTCTGCTGCTAATACCTTTCCCTATACAACCTAACATCTTGCTGGCTTTCCACATAGCTTTGTTTCATTCCTTGTCTACTTTTACGTCTGTAGAAATACTGACACCCAGGTCCCTTTTTGCTATAGTAGTTGACATTATAGTGCCATTAATCCTGTATAGGGATTTTTTATTTTTTTACCCAAGTGCATTATTTTGCATTAAATTGTATTTGTCACACTCTTGACCATTTTTCCAATCTATCTAAATCATTAATCATTTTGTTGACCCACCCTGGAGTGTCAACCGTTGACACAGATGACACGCAGACTGTTGTATCTTCTGCAAAAAGGCATATTTACTCTCCAGACCAGGGGTCCCAGCCTTTTTGTGCCTAAAGCCACACTTCAGCGTTCAGGAGGCAACCAATGCACGCATGCACACACAATAGACTTACAATACACTTACTTTGGGGGGTGCCTCCAGTGCTGTCTTGGTCCTGCTTGCGGAGTCAGAAGGTGGGCCCGACTTCTGGCACGCAGCAACTGTCCACACTACGGTCGCAGGCACAAGCACAAAAGGCTTGGAGACACCGCTTTGGGGAAGCCAGCTCCAGACCATTTGTAATGTCACTCATAAAGATATTAAAGAGAAACTAGCGTATTGAATATAGTCTGTGGTGCTCTCGTAACTTGCTAGACTTTCTGGTAAAGTGACTGAACAAAACATTTCTAGGTATCTACCGGGAACAAAGCACATTAATTATACTGTATATACTATTTTCAGTCTAATAATCAATTGTGTTTTAAAAAAAATGTTTTTACTGGCAAACTAAACGTGTGTGTGTGTGTGTGTGTGTGTGTGTGTGTGTGTGTGTGTGTGTGTGTGTGTGTGTGTGTGTATATTACACATTCTACACAAATGACTACTAACTGGAATTTCAAGAAGCCCTTGCATGTATTGTTGTTTTGTTCTTTAAGTTGTGCTGTCAGCAATCTGAAAAAAGTTTCCTTGGAGCTTGGTGGGAAATCTCCCCTTATCATCTTTAGTGACTGTGATCTTGACAAAGCTATTCGAATGGTGAGAAAATAAAATGCATTATAGATCTTGTCTCCTTTATTATTATTATTATTATTATTATTATTAGCCAAGCATGTACAGTAATATGTATTTCATATAACTGATTATTTAATCATTTTCCCTATGCACCTGAGACATACGTAATAATCTTTACACATAGTGGAGATGCACTACATATTGTGATGAATTTTAAGGCAGCGTTCCATCATCTGTGGATTAGTAAAGCTGTCTCACATTTTGATCTGGTCTGTAACTGTTTCATACGCCCATAATATATATTTTCTTTAACTGTGCATGCAATGTCTTGTATATAATGTATACCTTGTTCATTTATGTAACTGTATTTGTAAACATGTATTATTTGTCTTAACTCTGTGCCCAGGACATACTTGAAAACGAGAGGTAACTCTCAATGTATTACTTCCTGGTAAAATATTTTATAAATAAATAATGAATAGTACAGATTCTGCCAGGCTGCGGCATATTGATGTATCTTGCAGGCACATAAATATATTCAGTGATGTTTTTGGAGGGAAAGGGTGCCAAAATCATAAGAACATTTTAATTTATATCTAAAGTACAATAAATCTGCTTTAAATTTTAAAAAAACTGCCCCATCAATGATTTTGGACTTTATTAAGTTTTTTGTTGCTCTTAAAAAAAAGTGCTAGAATGAAAATAATAAAACAATGTGACAGAACTCAGTCCTCGAGTTCACCCGCAGAAATAGCCCTGAATATTTTCAGATTTAATTCCTAAAAAAAACCCTTTCCCATTAGATAGAAGATGTAGCGATGTATGCCTTTTTCTGTCCATTTCTGCTATATCTCTTTGCTATCGTGCAGGGTATGGGAGCAGTATTTTTCAACAAAGGAGAGAACTGTATTGCAGCTGGGCGGCTGTTTGTTGAAGAATCCATTCACGATGAATTTGTGAGACGAGTGGTAAGTCTTCCGAAGAACATTACCAAAGTGTGTGTGTGTGTGTGTGTGTGTGTGTGTGTGTGTGTGTGTGTGTGTGTGTGTGTGTGTGTGTGTGTGTGTGTGTGTGTGTGTGTGTGTGTGTGTGTGTGTGTGTGTGTGTGTGTGTGTGTGTGTGTGTGTGTGTGCACAGTAACAATGTGTTGGCATTATGGACATCTCGGACTTGGCCAATAGTATGAAGGGCCACTGTACAATTTGGACAGTTTGCATTTATATGGGGTGATGTAGAACAACATGGGTATACAATACAGGTAGTCCTCGCTATCCAACGTTTCACTTTACAATGAATGGCATATCCAGCGCTTTACACTGCAACCCTATGGGATGCTTTTCGACGCCGGAATGCGTTATCCAACGCTCACCGCCACTGATTAACACTTCACTATCCAACGCTACTTCCAGGACGGATTCCGTTGGATAACCAAGGACTGCTTGTACTCTATAGTTTTCAACTTTTTTAAGATACTGGATATGTATCATTGGAAAAAGACAGTGCTTGCACTCAAATAACTTTGAGGATAAATATTGGAGTGACTGCAGCTCACAGCCTGTTCTATTTGAAAATCAATGAATAGCACAGTATATTTCAGATGTCGGCAGTCGTTTCACCATTGTTGGCAACATATAGTTGTTTTTTTTAAAATAATAATTGACAGTTCTTTCTTGGTCAAGACCCCTACAATTATAATACAAAGAACATCAGAGCTCTACCAGGATTAAACAATAATACCCTGCATATTTTGTCATGAGAAAAATTAAAAGAAGTGTTTAATCATACAGATCTGTTACTTTTCGTCTCTGGGAAGAATTGACAGACGTTTTTAAAAGTGGCCAAATGCATAGCATTTTACAAGAGTATATCTCTGAGATGGTGTAGAATAAAACAATTAACTAATTAATACTACTGGGGGGCAACTGCACTTTTATATCATTCATTAGATATGAGAGTTGTACAATCTTAAACAAAGTGAGTGTTGTTCCCAATTCAGGAATAATCTCCAATTCATTTCTTTATGTCTCTTCCAAAAGCAAAATGGGTTGCATGAAATTTCAAACCACAGGTTGTGTCTCACACTATAGAAAGCTGTTGCAGCCACCTATCAATACCACAACAACTCATTCATTATATATCAATTTGGACGTAAACCTTTAAGTGCCCACATCATAAACAAGCCATATGTTATTTCTTTAGGTGGAAGAAATCAAAAAGATGAAGATTGGGGACCCTCTGGACAGGTCTACAGACCACGGACCTCAGAACCACAAAGCACACATGGAGAAACTGCTGGAATACTGTGAAACGGGAGTGAAAGAAGGAGCTACGCTGGTGTATGGGGGGAGACAAGTGCCTAGGCCAGGTACAAAAAGATGTGTCATCAAAGAATCAGACGCAAAACTAGCTAACACTGAACCCAATTTGTTTCACGTACATACACGTTTGGTGGAAAAGAGCCGGACAAAAACAGTATATTATTCCACGTTAAACACCAACAAATATTATATGACGCAACACTCCCTCAGTTTCAGAGGCTTCAAAGTAGAATTCTGCAATGTATATAAAATCTGCCTTATTATTCTCCTTGCTTCACATTGGGAAATTATTCTTGCATTCACATTGCACAATTTTTGTGTTTTGGTGTGCCACACTAATGGGGGGCTGGGAGGGTATATGCAATATAATGAAATATATATTTGCTATATTGTTTCTTAGTTGGATATTTCAGTGTTAAGTAACAGTACTCGGGTACTATTTTCTAAGCTACGTTACAGAATACAGTAAATATGTACTGAATCATTGGAGGTTTAACTACCTATATTTTAGTATTTGTTACACAACAGTAATGAAGAATGTGAAATTATGGTATACAGTACATGGAATATTTATACATGCTTTCAGTCTGTGATGGTGATAAATAAAATAACAATATTGTTTAAATGGTAGTTTACAAAGTACATGAACGGTTTCTGATGGTGAAAGTTGTTAGTAACTAAGCATTAATGATTTCACCAGTGTGTATAATTAACCCTCTCAGGCTTCTTCATGGAACCCACCGTATTCACAAACGTTGAAGACCATATGTATCTTGCAGAGGAAGAGTCCTTTGGACCCATAATGGTTATTTCCAAGTTTAAAGACGGGTATGTTCTTTATTTAAAAGGTAGACTGGTCGATAGTTTTGTAAGTGTTGATCTTATAGAAGTACAGTATGTTGTGAATAAGCAAAGTTTTAATAGCTTCAAACATTGTTTTTTATTCATTTTGACGCCCGTTTAACATTGGTAAATGTTTGTGTGTGGCAGAAGTATGAAGTTGAATAGGAGACATACTGGCTACTAAACCTTAGTATCTATTTTCCAAGTATTCAGGCCTTCTGTCTCCTATAAATAGATAGAAAGATCTCTCAAAGTGTACTTTTATAATGTGTAGAGTGATTCTTTGCAGCCAAAAAAATTGTTGTTTTCCCAAAACACCTGTGCATCTTAAAATAATAGTTTTAAACATAAGTTAAAACTTGAGGAGTTAGATTTTCTCTAGATACCCCTTATGTGTAACGCTATGTTCAGCTTGCCTTCCCCAAGCAACATGGCAGTCTCTCCCATTCTTCTCTGTTTGGACCTCCTACAAGTAACGCACAGAATATTTGTGGCCCCTTAAAAGGAAATATTTGAGTCATAGAAAGCAGTGGCCTTGCTCAGTTATGCAGTCTCCTAGTTCCCATTGTTAAAACGATCTATAAAATAAAAGTGTGGTTGCTTGACATTCATTTATCAAACGAATCCTTTTTGTTACAATCTTGTCTACTAATTTTGCTTACACAGTGAAATTGATGAAGTGTTGCAAAGAGCAAACAACACAGAATATGGATTAGCATCAGGAGTGTTTACAAAAGACATAAGCAAGGCTATGTACGTCAGTGACAAACTAGACGCTGGAACTGTTTTTATTAACACCTACAACAAGACTGATGTTGCAGCACCATTCGGAGGCTTCAAACAATCTGGATTTGGCAAAGACTTGGGTAAATATTTCATATTTTGTATACATCTATTAAAAGGTGCAAAGATTAAGTGGGCAGGGAAAAATCTGTCTACAAATGGTCATCACAGTGAAGCCATTGTTTTATCATTCGCTTATTCATTATTCCGAAGATTCAAACTGGGTCTAAGGTTTCAGGAGTTCATGGTGACAGCCGGTAAGAATCACTTGGCCCACCTAATGTACCCATTTTCTGTCTGCTGTAAAACCTCTGACCCTATTTGCTCCTTAGCTTTGTTTCATACTTGGGATAGTCTTATCTACAGTAAGCATTTTTGAATTCCACTTCCATTGGGAGGCTTTTCCACAAACGTCTGGTCCTTTCCCTCAAAACAATCAGTCTTGACTTTTTGTGCTGCTGAAAACTGCAACTAAGCACTAATAACAGCTAAGGCTGTGTCCGCACTAGTGCTGAGCGGGCGGCACTTGCCGCTTTTACTTGGTTATATCTATATATGTAAGTCTCCACTCACGCGGGTGGGCACGCACGCTCGGCTAAACAAAAAAAAACTTTTGAGCGCTCAACTTGCCCGCAATGCCCCCCATGCGCGCGCTTGCGAAATAGCGAGGACACCCGGCGCTCATGCTTGGAGAGCTGGTGACATCACCGCTCACGCATGAGCGCGGTCAGTGCTGAAGCAGAGACCATTTGAGCCACCTGTGCTGGGATAGCCTGAAAACCTGACCTGTTAAGTGGGCTTGAGGACTGAAGTTGAGCACCCCTGCTGTAATGGATAATGGTGGTCCGTTGACTGACCTGTACAATGTCTTCAGGGATGTCTTCGTGCATCTTTTCCTGTAAGGTGCAGTTTCTGCTCCTGCCCTCTGTGTCAGACATTTTCTTGCCTTTTATCACGTGTGTATTGTACTTTTTTTTTTTTACTTTAGGTGAAGAGGCTCTCCGCGAATACCTCAAAACAAAAGCTGTTACAGTGGAATATTAGGCAATCAAGATCCGGGCTGTTAAAAGTAAATAAACCCATAAGACTATCACTCCATTTTCACAATGTTGGGGGAAAAGAACTGCTGACAAAAGGACAAATACAGCTTCAGAAGGGATGTATTATCTGGAATTCATGTGCCTCATAAAATAGAAGTTATTTTTTATCTGATTTTAATCCTTTTTATCATTCTCAATGCCATACATGAAGTCTGCAGCTCTTACAACCATCTGTGACATGCATTCTGCATAGATCCTGAGGAATTCTCCGTCATACCATTTGTACTTTATCCACAGACTGATCCACCCAAAAGGACTTGTCTGAGGAGCATCTTATATCTTACTTCACCTTGGACACTACTTGCTGCTGCTTCTCAGGGGTGCAGGAAATTTAAGGTGCCACAAACGAGCTACAAAATAACTGCAATAAAGTGCACTTAGTTTGTCCTTTTTGTACCGTCTCAGTGAAGAGAGAGCACAAACTACTGTGAATGTTCTACTTTTGCCAACAGGGAGGTGTGTGTAAATGGTGGGAACTGCCTAGGATTTGGGAGGTAGGTACAGGAGAGCTCAAGCAGCAGGATACCTGTATAACAAATTCTCTGTACTTGCTCATCTAGATGGAGTGCCTGAGAGAACATTGCATTTAATTACTATGCCATAGTCTCAAATTGTATTGCTATTTTATTATTAAATCCAGCTGCAAAATAAATACATCTGAACTGGCTGTCTTGTACCTATAATTGGTAGATTTTCAGGACATACGTCCGATAGGAACTTTCTTCGTACACCACATAATTTTTTTGTGGGGGTTTTGAGAATGCTTTAGTGCTGGTAGTTAAGTATTCCTAAACTGCATTGCTGATCAGGGCAACAACCCTTGTGTAAAATAAAAGGTGCAATGACTATTTCTATCTGTCTTGGAAAATAAAATACAGATTTCAATAGCGGGTTGGTACAGAAATGTCTGGATTATAAACATTTCACTTAGTTTTAATTCAACTCTTGTTTATTTTAGTATATTAAACACATTTGCCTTATAAAATTGCATCGTTGCAATACGTGTACTGGTAACCGTACAAAGCATACTTTTATAAAAAGTGAACAGTCATTTCAGTTCTGAAATGGAAAGACCGTGAAAAATAAAACTTAAAAAGTAAATCACTAGAAGAATTCTTACACGGTTGATAACAGCGTTAATGAAAGTCCCTTTCCATTGGCTGAGGGATTTTATAGATCTTAAGTCACTTGAGTGGACAATAACCAACCCTTTTATCCCAGCAGGGGCTACCGTGCATTACTGGAACTCCGGCAATGTTACGGACAATTCCTGGAATAGGTAATATGCAGAGACAGTAGGGGAACCCCTGCTACAGCCTTAGTGTAGTGTAATAGGTAATATGCGACAGTGATATACTGAGGGTAATCCTTAATATCAGTGGAGTGAATGTGCTGTGGACTGCTCAAGTCACCATACAGAGATACGTGGAGGATGACCTAAAGAAGCAGTTTACACTGCTAATGTTTACTTTGTAGTACCTTGGAGCCAATCCATGGTGCCCCAAGCTCCAGGGACCCCCTAATTCCTGAGATAAAACTAGTTTTGCCCACCAACACAATATGGTTGCTGGGTCAGGTTTACTACAACAACCAATGTCATCGTGAGATAACATTGCGACTTTCTATAACTGACCCCATGACCATGTTTGTGTTTTGCGTAGATGACTGAATTACTATTATCTTAACTGGGTGGTCCCCGGCGGTCAGGGTACCCGCAGATCAGATCCTGTGGGACTCCCCCGTTCAGGTATAAGGAAAAAGACGAAAAAGGTGGGACTGCCACCTCAAACGGGGCTTTAACACTAATTGTCCAAGACTTGGATTTTTCCCTTCTTTACATTCCGTTTTAGTCTCATGTTGTCTTCGGTCACCTCCTCCGCGAGGTCACTGTCAGAATCGGAGCTTCCGTCTGAACTGGTCTCTGCTTCATCTTCACTGGAATCAGAACTGCTCAGTTCTACCAACGCCACGTTCTGGGGGGGGGGAGAGGATTCAGTTAAAGTATTAAAATGCAGGCACAAGAAGGATCTAGTTGTCATTACAAAACAAATGTTACATTTCTTGTATTTAAACTGAAAGCACAAATTGTTTTTATTCACTTACTACAGACATCAGCATTGAAACGTATCTTGTAAAAAAAAGTCCTATATGAACAATAACTTGACCTCAGCAATACAAATTGTTGCAGCTGTCTGACGTGCACATATACTTTTTATTTCTGTGCAGCTGTCTGAAACATAGTACACACAATTTTAGTGCATAACAGAATTTGCTAAAATATGTTGTCCACTGCTCATGCATCCTATCCTAGGTCTGCATTGCTGTTTAAACACAATCTTTGTCAAGTCCACTGTCCAAGTACCAATCCAAATTTCTAAGAGATACTGGGTTTGCAGTACAGTGAGAACAGTCAGCTTGTATACCATCTATTTTTAATATTTCCACATTTTGCTTAATGATCCATATTATAAGCTCCCCATGGAGAATACAGGGCAATATGAAATATACCCTCTTCTGGGTCAAAGTGCACCCACGATTAAACAGAGCACTGCAGCAACATAGGCAGAGTTATAAGAGGTATTACGCAAGCAATTACTTAGGCTAACTAACTCATCTACAGCGTAAATCTTACCATTTCAATTATATTTTCTTCCACATCATCCACATTTTCTATGTCAAAAGCACTGGCTGGAGCGTTCTCCATTTCCTTGCTAAGACTTTCATTGGCATGCGCCATCTGAGGTAGGAAGTTCTGCACTCTGTCCAAAACTGCAAAGAGACAAAAATAAATAGAAACTCTGAAAATGCTTTACCATATTTACATTTGTTAAGAAGTTTGAATGCACATTGCTATCGGTTGATAATGTCAGGGTAGTACTTCGTTATATCTCGAACGAAGCCTCAGAGGTGAATTAGCTGTTGAGCTTTCAGTTTGCATCTCCCCTCTTCCCGAGTTCTGTGAGCTGTTGTCTGGGGACTCATTGTATTGGGTCCCATCTATATTCGAGCTTTGGACTGATCAGCTCTCCCCTAGGACGGTGAGGAGCTTGCTATTATTCTCATGCGACTTGTGATATGTTTGTGTGTTTTAAATACACCTATTTTGCCATTCACGCTAGTGTGCGGTGCCTTGTCCCCATTTGTTGAGCACCCTCTGTGGCATTAGCAGCAAAGAAATGGATTATCACTCAAATATACTTTTAAATTCCTCATCTGGACAGTCTGCGAGATTGTGACTTTTCCTCCCGCCATCATAACTTACCTTAACTAATACACACAGACACGAAAAGACCAAGCATGACAGTCTTACCCATAAACCTGAGCAACAAATGAATATCTGTTCCCCAATATCTGCTAAACCTGACATGTCCGTAATCATAATATGCCACGCGGTGCCACGTATGTACACATGTAATTCTTAGCATGTTCTGCAGATGTCACATGATATTCTCATTTTTAATAAAGTCACTCTTATGTTGAATACTTTCTTACCCACGACCCCTGAACCTCGCAGAACCCTCCAGAGAATGCCTTTGAAGCTTGCTCTAAAAAAGGATCATGTTTAAAAAGTTGTCACAAAGGCCATATTTAATTCCCACCTCAGGCAAGACAACTGCCCTTATCTTGAGACTCTTAGCGGTAATATACAATCCACCTGGCACATTTAGTGGGCTATACAGGATAGCGCTTTTCAAACTATAAAAAGAAGAAACAAATGAGGTAAGTCCACTTACGGCTACTTCTGGGAATTCTGACTATTGGTGAGCTTGCTCCTTTTTTGTCATTGTAGTGTGAATTTATCAGTAGCTTGCTGTACAGTCCTAAAGGATAAAAAAAGAGCATGTTCGCTTATGACCTGCACTTCACTATTTACAAAACAAATAAAAAGCACAAGATATATTAATACAGTGATGAAATCAAGTGCAGCCTAAACACCTGTGGTTTCCCAAACCGCAACCTTAACTAAATTAAATAAAGTGTTCATGGCGCAAATGAAATAATAGAGCAGTAAATGTGCAAAATGAACCCAGTGAGTATAAATAAACACTAATATCACATTAGCTGCATCCCCATGGAACGAAATCCTCTGGGGTAGGTACCCCGTGTCGACCTCATATGAAGAAAACACAAATGCATGCAAAATGGTGCATTAACATTTTACTTTATATAAAACACACAGCGTGGAAAGGGACAACTCACACATTCCCCGCTGGTAAAGAGCAGAGTGTGATTCTGGGCACACTCCAACCCCAGAAGAAGTCAAAATATAGATGAAGCGCGTTGGGCTTCTTAGGCCACCGTACCAACCCTACACTAACCCCATAAGGAATCCAATTGGCTGATGCGGCTGATGTGAGAAGCAGGCAGAGTGCTCCCAGACGTGAGTGAGAGACGCGGACCACGGAAAGACTGCACGTGTGCATGCTGAGAAGCCATTTCGGGGAAGGGTTAGAGTGCGCCCAGAGTCACACTCTGCTCTTTACCAGCGGGGAAAGTGTGAGTTGTCCCTTTCCCCGCTGTGTGTTTTATATAAAGTCAAATGTTAATGCATTATTTTGCATGCATTTGTGTTTTCTTCATACGAGGTTCACAAGGGGTACCTACCCCAGAGGATTTCGTTCCATGGAGATGCAGCTAATGTGATATCAGTGTTTATTTATACTCACTGGGTTCATTTACTGCACTATTTCATTTGCGCCATAAACACTTGTTTGTTTGACTTCACTATTTACAACTGTCATTAGTGCAAGAGGAAATAAACGTATAGGGCAGGGGGGCGCGGCGCTTACAGAGGCCCCTCGCTCTTCCCTCAAGCGTTTAAATTGTATGCCGGGGGACCGCGCACGGCCTCTGTAACTCCATTACCTGGTCTCCGGCAGCTTCTGGCGACACGCCACCATGGCAACGTGACGTCACAACACCAGAATGCCATGACGTCAGAATGCCGGACACAAGGTAATCCTGATCCTCTGAGATGCAAGTACCTCAAACCCCTGCTATAAAGTAGGTCATATGTATGCATGTATCATTTTATTTATACAGCGCCACAATGTACGCAGCGCTGTACAACATTACAATAGCGGATAAATACAATTACAAACAACCGGAATAAGTGCAACGGTCAATGTTTGCTTTGTGCATCTGTTTGCAGGAGCCGCGGGTTGTGCAACCACGGTGTGCAAAGGACATTGGGCACCACATTTAATATGTTCACCATCCATACTCTAGATTAGCGGTGTGCAAACTGGGGGGCGCGCCCCCTGAGAATTTCATGGGCAACCGCAGCGGTTAGAGGCCCCGCACTCTTCACCACGGCATTTAAATTAAATACTGCAGGAGGCGTGAGGCCTCTGCAACTCCCATACCTGTTCTCTGCCGGGTCTTCGGCGACGTCAAATGACATGGCGGGGTCACGTGACATGACCCTTGGCGTCATTTGACGCCGAGTCCTTGGAGGGGGGGGGGGAGGAGGGGTTGCGAACGCTGTCGGATGCCGGAAAGGGGGGGGGCAGCTCAAGAAGTTTGCGCACCCCTGCTCTAGATCAGGGGTGCTGCACTCCAGTCCTCAAGCCCCTCCAACAGGTTAGGTTTTCAGAATATCTCCGCTTCATTACAAGTGGCTCAATCAGAGGCTCAGTCAAACGCAGCCTCTGATTGAGCCACCTGTGCTGACGCAGGGATAGCCTGTAAACCTGACCAGTTGGGAGGGCTTGAGAACTGGAGTTGAGCATCCCTGCTCTAGATCAGTGGGGCATGGCGGTTACAGAGGCCCCGTGCTCTTCCCCACGCAAATTAAAATTAAATGTCAGGGGATGCTTGAGGCCTCTGTAACTCCCTTACCTGCTCTCTAGCGACGTGTCGCCAAATGACGCCGCGGGGGTCACGTGATGTGTCGCCGGGTCCTTGGGTGGGGGCGCGAACGCTGTGCCTGCCAGGGGACGCAGCTCAGGAAGTTTGCGCAGCCCTGCTCTAGATGGTATATATTTAAGCCCTTCACAGCCAATGCACTATCATCTCCTCTGGAAACAAAGGAGTTACAGTGACAGAAAATGACCTGGGAAGAATAACTGAACAGCTCCCACATGAAAGCTAGAAGCGAAACAAAATAAACTCACTCATTAAGAGCACATGGACAGATCTGGCTCACCGACTCGCATCAGTCTCTCAGACTTCCAGCGGTCAGCACATTTCCAATGTCATGTCTTTATTTGGGGTGGGGGGAAGTCCCCCACACAGCTCACTGCTTTACACCATCACCCCTGTGCTGTGCAGCCCCCGTCCCCCCCTGTGTGGCAGTGCGCGCGCCGCCTCTGCTCCCTCAGCACACACTCTCAGAACCTTGGGGCTCTGTGACGTTCCACGGGTCACTTACCTCCCGGGCTGCCAACGCTGAGCAGCTCCTGTGACGTCTTCCCACTCCCGGGTGTCTCTGCACGGCGGATCTTCTCCGAGGCCACATCACGCGCTCCCTCCATCTCTGGCAACGCGCGAGGAGAGGCTCGTGGTAGCGTCACGTGGAGGTCAAAGGGTGTGCGCGACGCTAGGCTGCCGGAAGCGGGGAGCACACCAATCACGTCACAAGCACTGGGCGGACATAACATATATTATACTGTATTAGGAATGCTGGGTATGACAACCTTGTATTCGGCTTGTGGTTGAATTCTGCATCCTAGTCACATTTCGTTGTTAACATCTGTAACTTTCTAGGATCAACGCTGGTGTTTTGCCCATAACCAAGATGGCAAACAGGCGCATCATGACGTAACTGCGAGCTAAAGGTCAGAGATCCCCATGAACATTTTTTTAAATTCACATTAATGTCTAATAAAGTTTGTTTTGCAGAAGAAAAAAAAATCATACCCATGGATGACCTCTAGAGGAAAAGTGGTGAATGACATGTATATACAAATGTGATCAAATACCAGCACACCACGTGCTGGTATTTGACCAGTTTTGTGATTCTCCTTGACTATTGCTTACCTTACACCACATACTCTTTCTAGTGATGATCTGTACCTAGAGTGTGCAGCCATTTTTTCCCTCATACATTTTATATATGTAACGCATATATATGTAACTAGGGTTGCCAGGTGGCTTGTCCAAAAATACTGGTATAGCAGGGTCCCCCGATCCCCGGTTCCCCCGCTTACCTCCGCTACAGCGGGGGAACATGCAGAATGTGCGCAAGTGCCAGCAGCCTCAGAGTGGCGACTGCATCGCCAAAGACTCCCGGTGGCTCCCTTTGCAGGGCGCCGCCATCTTCATTGTGGCCGCGAATGCGCAGAGCATCCCCTAGTCCGGCGGCCATGTTGGGGTTGACGCCAGCGCGAGGACACTTTGCGCATGCGCAGCAGGACCCCCGGAGCGGCAGCCATGAGAGGGAAGGTTCCAGCGGGGACTACAGCCTCCAGAAGGCAATGGGGCTGTTAGTCAAGTGTAGGCGAGCAGCCAATCGCGAGGCCGGATTCCCCTGCAGGGGGATATTGATACAATTCGTGTGCTTGGACCACGCCAGTCTACAGAGGGAGCTGAAACTTAGAGGTAGTGTCCAGGGAGCTGTGCTCCCCTGGCTAGGCCTAGCTTTATCCCCTTAGGCCCCAGGTAGGCCCTGAGAGGTAGGACCCACTAGATTGTGTTCCTGCAGGGACAGGCCCTTAGATAGGGACACTGCCCCTGTATCTTGTAGTGAGGGACACAGCGGCATCCTGGCTCTTGGGGGTCTGGGACCAGATCACCCCTCGGAAAAGACTATACTTAAGGTGGACATCCCACGTGGGGACCACCCCACGCGGAAGCACAGGAGTCGCGGATCATCGTTGGGTCCGTGTACTCCATCACAGGACGCAGCGTGCCCAGGTGCGGACGCACCCGGCAGGTACCCCATGCACAAGTGCACCAACATACACTATAGTGGCAGCGCTGACCACATATAAGGGTGAGGGGCTATATCCTTGTGGACACTAGAGTGGTTGGGTGCCCGAGGGCCCCGTGAGATACTGTGGGGACTGTGAACAAGTGTGTGGGACACTGGGTGGGTGGTTACGGCCGTGTGAGGGTGTAACCAGTAGCCATAATATCATTCCATAGTAAAGCTGTTATTTAATGTTTTACTCAGAGTGTGTGTTTATTGCATAACATATGTATGTAGATCCTGTAACGGGTAATTCCACACAGAATCCGTTACAGGTGGAGGCGCTGAAGAACACTGTTCCAGGTTACACCCCAGGATCCCTGCAGCGGAGGCTCAGACCTCCTGTGAGCCACATGTATTGCACCACACATACCGTAGCCACACATTCTCCAAAAGGGTGGGGGAAAGTGCGCTACATTTGGAGGCGCTGCTGAGATCTCAGACCTGGGGTGCCGTACGTAGCAGTTAAATTACTGAGAACCGAACACCATGTTTGTGCCATCTAAACAAGAGTTCCGCTACTGGGCATTGGGACTGCATGTGAGTCCCCGCCACGTGCTCGCAGTGGGAGGTATTCCCAGCACTACCCCCATGCACGAATTTTGCCAATACATCTGCCAACTCCATGGTCTAGCCAAAGCACGGGTTTTGGGGAGCAAGTATGACACTACGCACCGGCGGACCATATTTCTAGTGGTTGCTGACCATAAACTATGGGAAGAAGGGGCTCCAAAGGCTCTGTATTTACCAGACGCTCCAGCCACGGGCTGCCGAGTGATATACCCAGCTCTGGCCACCCCACCCTTGACCTCTGCTCCCGGACCCATCGCTGGCGTACCCTACCGAGCCGAGCTCTTAAATACCTCTTACACCCCGTGGAGGAGCAATACTTCGGTAGTAAGTTCACCCATACCCCGGGTGGCAATTACCTCCAGCGCCTCACTAGAGATACCCCCCCAGAACCGAAACTCCACAACCACTATCTACTTTGACCCCAAGGATTGACTATCACAGTCACCTATCAACGGGCAACTCTACCCCAACTATTGGATGCTCTAACACTGTCCTCTCAGGCTCAGAATTACCGAAAGCTCAAGGCCTTCTCCAGAATAGTGCCAACGCCCTTAGGAGAAGAAGGGTTTGAGACTTGGAGGGAACATGCGCTCCAAGTGCTAGACGAGTGGTCGTGTTCGGAATACGTTAAATGACAAAGGCTGGTTGAGTGTCTCCGACCCTCAGCTGCTCAGTTGGTACGAACGCATCGGGACACAAAAGGAGAAGTCTCTGCACGCGAGTTAGTGGAACTGCTGACCCAGTCCTACACGAGCGAAGACAACGAGGATGAGCTCATGGCCCAGTTCAAGGCTCTCCGCCAGAAGGAGGAGGAGTAATTGTCTGCCTTCGTCCACAGGCTCCACCTATACTTGGGGACACTCCTTGCCAAAGGAATCATTTCGGCTACAGAAATAGACCGGTACTGGTTCAAGTAACTATTGAAGGGATCACTACCTTCCCACCCAATAGCCCTGGTGATGTGAGCCGCTGCAGCCACCACAGAGCCTCCCAGCTACCTGGACTTAATGCGGCATGTTAGGAAGCATGAAGTCCAGTTGCATTTCCATGACCCTAAGAAGGCCAAAGGGTCCCTCAAGGGTGAACCCAAGGGAACATCCACTCCAAAGGGTAAGGAGCCCTATAGTATATAGGAGGACTCTCAATCAAAGTCCTCGGCCATCAAGTCCAAACCGGCCAAGAAAGTATCTCCTACCTATAAAGGACGAACCGCTCTCAGGGACCTTATCTGTTACCGCTGTGGTCGGAAGGGACACTTCGCCTATTAATGCCCCGAGAAAGAACAAAAAAAAACTCCAATTAAGAATTCCTACCCTAACGCAATGATTTGCGGGGCTTACACTGCCGAAGGCCCTGCCCCATCGGACAAGACCACTTCCACACCCTCTGATGACCCTCCTGAGCCAAGCCCCAATGATGGAACCCCACCATTGGATGCTTACAGTCGTGTAGGACCAGCCGCTATCATATGCGTCGTTATGGACGGTGTATACTCGTCAGCGTTGTTGGATACTGGGTCCCATGTGACCTTCATGTACCGAGGGTTCTATAACCAACACCTTACCCACCGTCCCTTGCAGTCGGCGGAACATATGAAAGTGAGGGGGCTGAGTAATGAGGACTACCCCATTGACGGGATTGTGAATGTTCGTCTGGGGATAATTCAGTTGAACACAGGCAAGTCGCACCCTATGGATGTGTAGGCCCTAGTGTGCCCCGATCCTCAAGAGCAGCCCAAGTACCTAATTATCCTGGGGACTAACACTGACATAGTACGGACAATAATCAGGGCCTACTTACAAGAAGTCGGTGAACTGCCTCTGAGTAGCCTAAACCTCCTCCTGTTGGAAGAATGTTGCAAGATATATGCTTTAGACCATCATGGAATTCTCTTCAACCGGCGGGCTAACAGAGATTCCACCATGGGGAGTATAGCACATGGCCGCATTATGCTGCTACACTGAACGAGATGAGACCACCTCTTCTCCCTGGAAAGCACGCTGGAAGAAGATGCCCAGCGAGGCTACAAGTTAATACTAGAAGTACGGGAATGGACTTCCGAGATCCCTCACCGAATTGATGTATTTGTCCAAAATATCTCTCCGTTCCCCATGGTTTCGATCCGGGACGAAAATTGGGCCGTATATATCCCGTCACCCCAGTGGAGACAATGCCTCAGGTGAATGCTGCCACGGTGTCCGAGCAGCTCGCCGAGCTGACCTTCGACTTCGGACACTTGACCCTTACGGCCGAGTGGAGAGACCAGTTAACGGCCAAATTGGAGGAATGCCGGGCTGTGTTCTCCACGAGCGAGATGGATGTGGGTTGCAGTCGCAGCGCCCATGCACACCATAAGGCTGAGTGATACTACACCCTTCCGAGAACTTTCTCGTAGCATTGCTCCTCAGGATGTGTACGATGTGAGAGAGATGTCTTGCACGAGATGGAGACAGCAGGGATTGTGACCGAATCTCGGAGTCCCTACACCTCGCCCATCATAGTGGTGAGAAAGAAGAATGGATCGGTAAGATTGTGTGTCGACTACCGGACACTGAATAACCGTACCCGATCAATACACTCTTACCTGCATCGAAGAGATTCTCAACGCACTAACTGGGAGTCAGTGGTTCAGTGTTCTGGACTTGCGATCTGGGTTCTACCAGGTACCGATGAGTAAAGAAGACCAGGAGAAGACTGCCTTCGTTTGCCCCCTGGGCTTCAACCAGTTTACACGCCTGCCCCAAGGCATCTGCGGGGCTCCAGCAACATTCCAACGCCTAATGGAGAAAACCATTGGAACAAAATATAGGGAAATAAAAAACAGAAAACAGTGCAAATTTAAGTGCAGACGTTGAGACTATGATGAAATATTAATGACGATATCTTGGCTCTGCTGGTCTATCTACTTACAAGATGTAAGTGGTAAGCATGCAGTTGGCAGATTGGGCTGCCACCCCAGGTAGTATCTGTGTATTTGTGGATATCCCTCCAGGCTTATCTCGTCAGGGTAACCATGGTATACATAGGGAGGAAACAAAGCTACATAGCGCGATCTGTCTTTCCAAAAACTTTATAAAATGAATATGAACATATAAACATATAAAATGTGCACTTACAATGTGCTAGAATTAAAATAGCATTTATCACAATCACAGTGATTCTAGGGGGTTTAATCCGATCTCACCGCCTCCTCTCTGGCTCAGGATATCAGCTGTCTGCAGCCTGGAACGCTCAGCTCCGTTTCTCCTCCGGCGCGTGTGACGTCACTGCTCAGTGGAAGGTACAGCTACGGATCCCTCACTAGACCAAAACACCACTCTACGCGTTTCGCCCAGCTCAGCAAGCTGTCAATGGCTTCGTCAGGAGTGTGTGAGTTGTGGGGTTAATGAATGTCCTTTTATACCCTCTCTGTTCTAATTATACAATCAATACAGACAATTACCTCAGCGCTATGGTATCCAATCTATACATGAGTATTCCAATTGGGATATCCATATTACACATAATACATACTTTGATTCTTGATGAAACATCATTTTCATAGGAGTTAATCTTTATATAATGTTATCCATCTACAGGAAAATTGTATCTATTCAGCACTTAGAGTATACACATGGAGTATCCAGTGCTATTTGATAGTATTTTAATTTATAATTGGCAATTTGCATTTTTGTAAAAGGAAGTTTAGGCTGATTTCTTTTAAAAAGAGTTTCTTTGAGACTTGTGTTGGTCTCTAAGTCTACAATAGAAGCTGCATCACAAAAAAACGGGGGGGGGGGAGGAGAGGGGGAAGGTTTATTTTAGTTCAGGAATGAATGCATAAAGTCAGCAATTGATACTGGGCAGTTTTAACTTATATAATTGGATAATTCAAGTTACTGCTATTATCTTGCAGTCTGATTTATTGTGACCCAATTTATGTTCATGTCAGTATTATTTTCATTATTATTTCAACTAACTAAATTACTTAAAATCTGCTTCTGTGTAAATAATCCCAAACAACAATACAGATGATTCTGGGATGATTAAATTCATATCTGATGTTATATTTAATTGGTTTTAATGCTAGCTGACATTTTAGAGGGAAAACTCAAGTGGATATTACTTATAAAGTAATTAAGCTCTTAGTGCTTATTGTATAATTTTTAGTGTTTATAAGTGACTACAAATTTGGGTGGAAAATGACATTTCATTTACATTATACATATTTATGCAATCTATATATTTTTTGTATTTTTTACATTTTTTTATATTTTTTTTTTTTTGAACATCAGTTCTCAATACATGTTTTTAACACAAACGCAATATACAACAGGACATCTATGTTCTACTCTAAAGATCTATAATGATAGAGACTCTTACACATTCCAAAGCATTTTTATACATTTTTATACATTATGTCATATCAAAATGGTATTATGCAATCTCTAGCTATCAGTGCTAATACACATAGTGTGATGTCACTATCTGAAAACACACGCAGATAGGATATATTGAGCCTAGAAGAGAGGAAAAAGAAGAGGCAAAAAATGGGGGGGGGGGGGGGGGGAAGGAGATTACATTCAGTTAGATGGTCAGACTAAGAAGGGTGTCAGATCTAATTCTGCATTCAGGCCCTTTGGTGTCATGGTTTTTAAGCGGTGGATCCAAAACGCTTCCCTTCTTAGTAATTCTAAACCTCTATCGCCTCCCCTCCAATGTGGCAGAACATGCTCTATAGCTTGATAATGCAAGCCTGTCGGTTCCCCAGCATGGAAGTCAGAAAAATGTTTTGGAATACTGTGATTCTGTAACTTCCTGTGAATCCCACTAACATGTTCCAATATTCTCGTCCGTACAGGCCTTATGGTCTTTCCAACATATTGTAACCTGCAGGAACATTCCAAGATATAAACCACATGGTCTGTCCTGCAGGTTATGAAGCTTGATATTTGGAAGCTTTCGCCTGTAACGTTTGATACGAACTGGTTTTGGTTAGGTGATTTGAACCGGCAGGCTGTGCATGTCTTGCACCCATAAAACCCCTTTGTATGTAGCCAACTATTATCTGTACAGTTTTTTTTGTTTCTCAGAGCACTTGGTGCGAGTTGATCTTTGAGATTCTTGGCTTTTTTATATACTATACTAGGTTTATTAGGGATGACTGGGCCTAAGACAGGATCATTTTTTAATATATCCCAATGTTTAAATAGGATTTTTTTGATCACATTTGCCTCTCTATTGTAACCCGTAAGGAAGGCATATTCAAAGTTCCGGTTTTCCTTTTTTCTCTTATCTTTTACTTTCAATAGGTCAGATCTATTCATATTCCTAACTTTTTCCCTAGCACCATTTAATAGTTCCTCATTATAATTCCTCTCTAGAAATTTGCTCTGGATCCTATCTGACTGTGTTTCGCACTCTTCTACATCGGTGCAATTCCTTTTAATGCGTATCAGCTGACTTATTGGGACGTTGTCCATCCAATTAGATAGATGGCAACTGTCTCTCCTGATGTAGTTGTTTTTTTCAGTGTCTTTGAAATGTGTTCTTGTCTTTAACATTTTATTTTCAACATAGATGTTTAAATCTAAATAGTTCACCGCCGTGTTGCTCCACTCATTGGTGAAAGAAAGATTGCATGTGTTTACATTCATATTGTTCAAAAATGTAATGAGTTTGTCTTCTCCCCCACTCCAAATAATAAAAATATCATCTATGTAACGGCGATAGGTGACAAGATCCGCGCCCAGCTCGGTATCACTCCAGATGTTGTCATTTTCCCACTCTGCTACAAATAGGTTTGCGTAGCTGGGCGCAAATCTCGTCCCCATCGCCGTTCCACATTTTTGCAAATAAAAATTGTCTCCGAACCAAAAATAATTGTGCTCTAATATGAACTTAATGCTATCTACAATGAAATTAACTTGTGATTCTAATAAAGTGTCATCTCCCTGCAGGAACCCTTTCGTGGCAGCACATCCCTGATCATGCTGTACGGGGAAAATACAGATTCCCCCTCTTTTTTAGATGTAGGAGAGGGCCCTTCCACTTTATGGGGAGGGAAGAACAAGAGTCAGCAGAGACAAGAGAAAGGGATAAACGGCAACAACAAAAGAGGAAGACTGTCAGAGGAAAGAGAGGCAGACGAAAAAGGGAGAGAAAAAAGAAATACGAAATAGAAATGAATAATGTATTCAATCTAAGTGGAGTAACTCTTACTGACCCACAAAAAAGCATTCTCTCCAAGGGTCTATCCTTTGCGCCTATGAAAGGGCACAGCAATTTTGACTTATTCATAGATGCCAATCGGTATCTAAGGAAGCTGACTGTAAAAAGATATTTTTTAGGTAAACATACCGAACCCATAATGAATATAACAGTGCCCCCTGTAGTTGAACAGGAGAGACAATTTATCCATACAGGACTGAGGCCTAAATCCTCTTTTTTTCCCCACTTCGCTTCAGGTAATCATTTGGAGGTTTTCTTCCAAATGATTACCAAAGATTTTGATGATTTGATTAAAAAAGACATTACACAATCAAACAAAAGGAAAACTGAAAATCTAACTAAAACTGAGAAAGAAGGTTTAAAACAACTAATAGAAAGGGAAAACCTCATTATCAAACAGGCAGACAAAGGAGGTGGTATCGTCCTTATGGATAAACTAGACTACGAGAAGGAAGCACTAAGACTTTTGGGGGATATTAATACTTACAGTAAGCTACCCTCCAATCCGATCAAGGAGTATACAGAGGAACTTAAAATACTGTTGGATGGAGGAAGGGAGGCGGGCATCCTGGATGAAAAAGAGTATAAATTCTTGTATCAGGAAAAAGCCAGGATGCCCGTCTTCTACTTCCTGCCAAAAATACACAAGAGCGTAGTCAATCCCCCAGGCAGACCAATTGTCTCGGGGATTGGCTCGCTAACCGCAAACCTCTCAATGTATATAGATACCTTTTTGCAAAAGTTTGTGACCCAACAGAAATCGTATCTGCGAGATACAACAGATCTGCTAAATGTGTTAAAGGATGTGACATGGGAAGATCACTTTATCTTAGCGACATGCGATGTCGCATCCTTGTATACAGTAATACAGCATGATCAGGGATGTGCTGCCACGAAAGGGTTCCTGCAGGGAGATGACACTTTATTAGAATCACAAGTTAATTTCATTGTAGATAGCATTAAGTTCATATTAGAGCACAATTATTTTTGGTTCGGAGACAATTTTTATTTGCAAAAATGTGGAACGGCGATGGGGACGAGATTTGCGCCCAGCTACGCAAACCTATTTGTAGCAGAGTGGGAAAATGACAACATCTGGAGTGATACCGAGCTGGGCGCGGATCTTGTCACCTATCGCCGTTACATAGATGATATTTTTATTATTTGGAGTGGGGGAGAAGACAAACTCATTACATTTTTGAACAATATGAATGTAAACACATGCAATCTTTCTTTCACCAATGAGTGGAGCAACACGGCGGTGAACTATTTAGATTTAAACATCTATGTTGAAAATAAAATGTTAAAGACAAGAACACATTTCAAAGACACTGAAAAAAACAACTACATCAGGAGAGACAGTTGCCATCTATCTAATTGGATGGACAACGTCCCAATAAGTCAGCTGATACGCATTAAAAGGAATTGCACCGATGTAGAAGAGTGCGAAACACAGTCAGATAGGATCCAGAGCAAATTTCTAGAGAGGAATTATAATGAGGAACTATTAAATGGTGCTAGGGAAAAAGTTAGGAATATGAATAGATCTGACCTATTGAAAGTAAAAGATAAGAGAAAAAAGGAAAACCGGAACTTTGAATATGCCTTCCTTACGGGTTACAATAGAGAGGCAAATGTGATCAAAAAAATCCTATTTAAACATTGGGATATATTAAAAAATGATCCTGTCTTAGGCCCAGTCATCCCTAATAAACCTAGTATAGTATATAAAAAAGCCAAGAATCTCAAAGATCAACTCGCACCAAGTGCTCTGAGAAACAAAAAAAACTGTACAGATAATAGTTGGCTACATACAAAGGGGTTTTATGGGTGCAAGACATGCACAGCCTGCCGGTTCAAATCACCTAACCAAAACCAGTTCGTATCAAACGTTACAGGCGAAAGCTTCCAAATATCAAGCTTCATAACCTGCAGGACAGACCATGTGGTTTATATCTTGGAATGTTCCTGCAGGTTACAATATGTTGGAAAGACCATAAGGCCTGTACGGACGAGAATATTGGAACATGTTAGTGGGATTCACAGGAAGTTACAGAATCACAGTATTCCAAAACATTTTTCTGACTTCCATGCTGGGGAACCGACAGGCTTGCATTATCAAGCTATAGAGCATGTTCTGCCACATTGGAGGGGAGGCGATAGAGGTTTAGAATTACTAAGAAGGGAAGCGTTTTGGATCCACCGCTTAAAAACCATGACACCAAAGGGCCTGAATGCAGAATTAGATCTGACACCCTTCTTAGTCTGACCATCTAACTGAATGTAATCTCCTTCCCCCCCCCCCCCCATTTTTTGCCTCTTCTTTTTCCTCTCTTCTAGGCTCAATATATCCTATCTGCGTGTGTTTTCAGATAGTGACATCACACTATGTGTATTAGCACTGATAGCTAGAGATTGCATAATACCATTTTGATATGACATAATGTATAAAAATGTATAAAAATGCTTTGGAATGTGTAAGAGTCTCTATCATTATAGATCTTTAGAGTAGAACATAGATGTCCTGTTGTATATTGCGTTTGTGTTAAAAACATGTATTGAGAACTGATGTTCAAAAAAAAAAATATAAAAAAATGTAAAAAATACAAAAAATATATAGATTGCATAAATATGTATAATGTAAATGAAATGTCATTTTCCACCCAAATTTGTAGTCACTTATAAACACTAAAAATTATACAATAAGCACTAAGAGCTTAATTACTTTATAAGTAATATCCACTTGAGTTTTCCCTCTAAAATGTCAGCTAGCATTAAAACCAATTAAATATAACATCAGATATGAATTTAATCATCCCAGAATCATCTGTATTGTTGTTTGGGATTATTTACACAGAAGCAGATTTTAAGTAATTTAGTTAGTTGAAATAATAATGAAAATAATACTGACATGAACATAAATTGGGTCACAATAAATCAGACTGCAAGATAATAGCAGTAACTTGAATTATCCAATTATATAAGTTAAAACTGCCCAGTATCAATTGCTGACTTTATGCATTCATTCCTGAACTAAAATAAACCTTCCCCCTCTCCTCCCCCCCCCCCCGTTTTTTTGTGATGCAGCTTCTATTGTAGACTTAGAGACCAACACAAGTCTCAAAGAAACTCTTTTTAAAAGAAATCAGCCTAAACTTCCTTTTACAAAAATGCAAATTGCCAATTATAAATTAAAATACTATCAAATAGCACTGGATACTCCATGTGTATACTCTAAGTGCTGAATAGATACAATTTTCCTGTAGATGGATAACATTATATAAAGATTAACTCCTATGAAAATGATGTTTCATCAAGAATCAAAGTATGTATTATGTGTAATATGGATATCCCAATTGGAATACTCATGTATAGATTGGATACCATAGCGCTGAGGTAATTGTCTGTATTGATTGTATAATTAGAACAGAGAGGGTATAAAAGGACATTCATTAACCCCACAACTCACACACTCCTGACGAAGCCATTGACAGCTTGCTGAGCTGGGCGAAACGCGTAGAGTGGTGTTTTGGTCTAGTGAGGGATCCGTAGCTGTACCTTCCACTGAGCAGTGACGTCACACGCGCCGGAGGAGAAACGGAGCTGAGCGTTCCAGGCTGCAGACAGCTGATATCCTGAGCCAGAGAGGAGGCGGTGAGATCGGATTAAACCCCCTAGAATCACTGTGATTGTGATAA
The DNA here is from genome assembly GCF_040206685.1 of Ascaphus truei. NCBI lineage: Eukaryota > Metazoa > Chordata > Amphibia > Anura > Ascaphidae > Ascaphus > Ascaphus truei. The sequence goes on from NC_134487.1 coordinate 123,265,800, forward strand.
ATGCTATTTTAATTCTAGCACATTGTAAGTGCACATTTTATATGTTTATATGTTCATATTCATTTTATAAAGTTTTTGGAAAGACAGATCGCGCTATGTAGCTTTGTTTCCTCCCTATGTATACCATGGTTACCCTGACGAGATAAGCCTGGAGGGATATCCACAAATACACAGATACTACCTGGGGTGGCAGCCCAATCTGCCAACTGCATGCTTACCACTTACATCTTGTAAGTAGATAGACCAGCAGAGCCAAGATATCGTCATTAATATTTCATCATAGTCTCAACGTCTGCACTTAAATTTGCACTGTTTTCTGTTTTTTATTTCCCTATATTTTGCTCCTCCTGGATTGTTTGAAACACATCTTTCTACTTGGAACCCTGGAAACAGGTTCTACCAGAGGGTTTGAGCAGGGTTTCTTATTATTAGAGCACTAATATTTATTATTATTGCACTTGCACGTATCACTATTATATGTATTTAAGTTGTTAGCGCCTTATATTCACTTATTCACGAAAACCATTGGAGACATGAATACTCAGGAATGCTTGGTTTACCTGGACGATATTAATGTCTTCGGTAAGACCCTGGAAGAACGCGAAGAACGGCTGCTTAAAGTGCTGGACCGTCTGGGGCGAGAGAGCCTGAAACTGTCACTCGACAAATGCCGGTTCTGTCATACGTCGGTGACCTACGTGGGACACATTGTGTCTGCCGATAGAATCGCCACTGATCCGGCCGAAGTCGAGGCTGTGGTGAATTGGCTGCGACCTAAAAATATCATGGAATTACGCTCTTTCCTCGGCTTCTGTGGCTACTATCATCGCTTTGTGGAAAGGTATTCCAGTAAGGCCAAGCCTCTAAATAATCTCCTCAAGATATACCCTGAAGATACCGGGTGAAAGGCCACCTCTGCTAGACAACCATTTGGTGACAAATGGACGACTGAATGCGAATGGGTCTTTGTGGGCCTGAAGAGGAGTATAACCAAGGCACCTTGTCTTGCTTATGCTGATCCGTAACAGCCCTATGTCCTCCATGTAGACGCGAGTCTTAACAATTTAGGTGCAGTCTTGCACCAGAAGCACCCGGAGGGGCTCCGACCTGTAGCCTATATCAGCCGCAGTTTGACTCCAGCGAGCAAAATTACCCGGTACATAAGTTGGAGTTCCTTGCCCTCAAGTGGGCCATTGTGGACAAACTCCATGATTATTTGTATGGCGTATCCTTCGAAGTGAGGATGGATAACAATCCCCTCACCTACATACTAACAGCCAAATTAGATTCTACTGGCCATTGATGTCTGGCAGCGTTATCAAATTACCAGTTCACGCTGAATATAGGAGCAGATGCCCTATCCCGACGACAAGGGCTGAGCTCCACTCCCGACGATGACGACTGGGAAGAGATCCCGGGACCAGGGATGAGAGCCATGTGCAGCACGGCTGCTGTCTTAGCAGATAGGGTGGCCTTCTCAGAATTGAGGGTCACGGACTCCTTAGGATGTCAATCTAGGGCCATCCCTGCCGCTTACTGTGATCCAGAAGGGATGAATATCACCCACGATAAAATCATAGCGTGGAAGGATATGGTCCAATACCAGATCCAGGACTTCATAGCGGACCTCATCCATCAAGCTGTCCATAGAAACAAGCCTGCAATCCTGAAACGTGCTCCTAGCGACATGGTCACCATTCTCATGCGAGAAGTCGATAAGTTCAATATCGACAATGGGCTACTTTACCGGTTGGTGCAATATCACAACCACCCGGATCGACGACAACTGGTTCTCCCCAGGAACTTACAGCATATGGTCCTGAAAGTCTTGCACGATGAGCATGGACACCTCAGAGTTGAAAAGAATTTCGGACACGTCAGAGACCACTTCTTCTGGCCAAAAATGCGTGAAGCGGTAGAACGATACTGTCTGCGGTGTTTCAGGTGTATTAAATGCAAGACGCTACCCCAATGGCCAACCTAAAGAGCTCGGGTCCCATGGAATTGGTGTGCTTGGATTTCCTGTGCATCGAGCCGGATGTCCAAGGTATTTGTAACGTGCTGGTCATCACGGAACATTACACGTGATATGCACAAGCCTTCCCGACCAAAGACCAGAAAGCCATCACGGTGGCGAAGATTCTATGGGAAAGGTACTTTGTGCATTATGGCCTACCCAACCGCCTCCATTCCGATCAAGGCCGGGACTTTGAAAGCAAACTAATCCGGGAGCTACTCAATATCTTGGACATCACCAAGTCTCGGACCACTCTGTACCATCTGGAGGGTGACGCTCTGCTGGAGCGATTCAACAGGACATTGCTGGACATGCTCGGCATATTGAAAGGCGCTCAGAAGACGGAGTGGAGCCGACATGTGGAGAAAAATGTAAAGAGATGCCCATCCTTTGCGAAAATGAGTGCCAGAACCTTGAAACGAATTGAGAACCATACGTCGGTCGTTCTGTTCAAGATATTTATCTCTTTTACAAAACATGTTGGCGTGCATGCTCAAGACTGGCCCCTCCTCGGCAGGGTCCATGTTTGTTAGGCTGAGGATACTGTCACGATGTGCCCACCACAAACAAGGCATGACCGCGGGGCCGAAGTGGAGATGGATATAATCACCACCCACAGCCGCGTGGGTGCGTCTGGAGTTTAGGTTGGTCGAGGTAGCCGGGTCGGGGTTGGAGAGGTATGGATAATCGATATACTTGCCGGGGTCTGGGTTAGAGGTATGGATCATTGCAGGTACTATTAGCCAGGTCCGGGTTGGAGAGAGGAGAATGGTTGTTGTACGGATGCCGTGGTCAGGGTTGGAGAGGTGCGGATTGTTGTAGTTTGCCGGGGTCAGGAGTACAGAAGAGCGGAGTCCAAAACAAGCCGGGTCAATGACAGAGAGCTGTGAACAAAAGAACAAGACAAAACTGCGAGGCTTGGAAGCAATGAACACAACGGAACATTGAATTATGCTCAGCCAATTTGCCAGTGGGGCAGCTGAGCATAAGTAGGAGCGAGCAAGCAATGAGGAACCTGCAGCGTGGAGGTGCATCAGCAGCGAGGGACATGGTTGGAGAATCCGGAGCAGGAATCAGGTGAGGTAAGTATTCCTGATAGTTTCCTGAGGAGGAGGGACCTGCGCGCCAAACGCGCACCCTCGATGTCGGCGCGAGAATGCACATCAGTAGTGAAGGCATAAAGCCTGGAGCGGGGTACGCGCAAGCGAGTCGCCCGCGGAACAGTCCTCGACGGAGCGGTGTCCATGTCAGCGGCGGTAGCGGAGAGCTGAGGTGAGTGGGGAGCGCGCCGTGGGCGGCGTGACTGCCCGATCCTTACAGAGAAGAGTCTTTAAGAGGCTCTGGCGGTGCACGTGGGGGTAGAGCTGCTTCACCCTAAGGAATCTCGGACCGACTGGTGGAGACTAGGAGCCAGGCCGCGATCTGCACGAGTAACGGATGCTGTTTTAAAGAAGCCGTGTAAGATTGCGAGACCGGAAGCCAAGCGGAGAGACATCTTTATAACACCAGGAGACAGGCAGCGCAATCAAGGGGATCCTCACCGGAAGCCAAGTAAAGGGGTATTGAAGTATTTGCAAAGTACAGGCCTGCCACATTATACAGTAAATAAGAGCTCCAGCGGTGTGTCGGCACCATTAGACAGGCCTTTATACCTAGGATTGGGTGGCTACAGGTTCGGACTCTGACACACACCTGTGCAGCGTTTAGTGGAGGGGTGTTATGTTCAAATATAGTGTGCATGCATGGAATGATCCTTCTTTTGAGTATTATATAGTACTTGAGTTTTTATTGCTTATTCTTATACTATATTAGTGAAAGCACTGTATGCTTGTCTGGATGTCCTGTGTCCCTAGGGGAAATCTCATTGGTCCCTTGGCCCGCCCGCCCCCGCACACCTCTCATTGGCCTGAGGCGGAGTGACGGGCCAAAGGGACACACACACACACACACACACTGTTGCTTGGCCTCACTCTCCCCCGTCGACCGCAGCTCACCTTCCCCCCACCCTCTCCCCTCTCCCCCTCTCCCGGTGCCCCTCACTCTCTCCCCCACCTCCCCCAAACCCGCACGCTCCGCAACATCCCCAGCCGCACTATCACGTGCGCTCCCGGACGGAGGGGAAGCGCGGGCCGGGCCTCCTGCACTCCCCCAGCCTCCTGCTCTCCCCCGGCCTCCTGCACTCCCCCGGCCTCCTGCACTCCCCCGGCCTCCTGTACTCCCCCGGCCTCCTGCACGCACTATCACGTGCGCTTCCGGACGGAGGGGAAGCGCGGGGCGGGCCTCCTGCTCTCCCCCGGCCTCCTGCACTCCCCCGGCCTCCTGCACTCCCCCGGCCTCCTGCACGCACTATCACGTGCGCTCCCGGACGGAGGGGAAGCGCGGGCCGGGCCTCCTGCACTCCCCCGGCCTCCTGCACTCCCCCGGCCTCCTGCACTCCCCCGGCCTCCTGCACGCACTATCACGTGCGCTCCCGGACGGAGGGGAAGCGCGGGCCGGGCCTCCTGCACTCACCCTCACATGGCGCGGGTCTCCTGCCCCAGCCTGCCACTCTTGCCCCCCGCCAGCTTCCGAACCCACCTCCTGCCCCAGCCTGATGCCATGGGGATATCCGTGCCAGGAGGGGAACCGTCTGCCGCCAGAAAACACCACCCGGTCAATGTAAGTCACCCACCGTCTCACACCCACGCACTGTCACCCAGTTACCCACCGTCTCCCACCCACCCACTGTCACCAAGTCAAAGTCACCCACCCAGTCACCCACACACCCACCCAGTCACTCACTCACCCACTTTCCCCCAGTCACCCACTTTCCCCCAGTCACCCACTTTCCCCCAGTCACCCACTTTCCCCCAGTCAACTCAGCACCCACCCACTCAGTCACCCACCCAGCGACCCAAAGTCACCCAGCGACCCAAAGTCACCCACCCACCCAGCGACCCAAAGTCACCCACCCACCCAGCGACCCAAAGTCACCCACCCACCCAGCGACCCAAAGTCAAACCGACCCAAAGTCACCCACCCACTCAGTCACCGACCCACCCACCCACTCAGTCACCGATACTCAGTCACCCATCCACCCACACACTCAGTCAACTGAGTCACCCACCTAGCTGTCAAGGGGGGGGAAACCCAACCCTGTCGCCCGCCCCCCCAAAATTACATCCCGGGCAACGCCGGGTATATCAGCTAGTACTTTATAAATACTGTTGTGCTATAAATATCACTGTAGTCTGCCTCCCTTTGTCTGACCTTCGGCCAAGTGTTGGGTAACGTATATAGAAAGAGAACTCGGGCTAATGCCTCAGCAGTAGGTGTTAGTCTGAGGTAAGTGCGAGGGGTTACACTTTACTAAGGCCAACAATATCCCATTTAAAGCTTTTCAAGTTCATCTTCCCGCTCTTGTAGTTCTGCTTCACTGGAGAGGGTGTGCCAGTTGTAGGAAGACAGATTTAGGTTTGAATGATAGCTTTGTTTAACCTCTGGGGGTTCTTAACACCCTATGCTCTCATGTCTTATTCCTGGACAGAAAAATGATGAAAGGAGCAGTTCCTGCTCAGCTACTAATAACTTCTAAGTGATTGGTAAAGGTGCATTCAGAAATCTAAATATATAATCACGTGGGAGAAAGAAAGGCGGCTCTGTTTACTGCACGCTAAACCACATAGTGTAAGGATAATTGGTAAAGTTAAAACATAATATTTTATGAAAGATCAATAAAAAAATAAAAGTCATGAATTGAATGAAAAATAAAACAAAACTGATTAAAACCATGTTAAACCCAGTCCTGAGAGAAAAAAGTGAATGATTAGAGAACTCAATAATGCAAATTGCTAATCAAACCTAAAATATATTTACAATATTGTCAGCATGTGCATCGATTCTGAATTAGATCAGCATTATTTAATATATTCAGCAATGTAAAGAATAGGATATCACCACAGGTGTGGTTAAGCAAGTAGCAGCAGTGTAGCTGCTTATTGCAACGGAAATTTTAATGAGGTAACCCAGTCTCAGTATAATTAGCAGTTTAGATTCATTTCTAAAGTAGACTGTTACCACAATTATATCTATAATTAGAAAAAATGGGGAAAATAGTGCCCAGAAAGTCTAGATCCAACCTCACTAATGCCTCAATTTATCCTGCAGCACTTAAATATAGCTTAGATGTCTGCACGGTCTATCAATGCTATGTGAGATAACATGGACAGTAAATACAGATAGAGAGGAAAGAGTGTTTAGATAAAGATAGCGATGGTACCTAATCAGAATCAATATGCTTACGTTTCAGGTACGATCTCCAATTTAAGTAAAAAGATTGTACTATAATAACCCCTACAATCGATAATGTTTAGAATGAGGCCAGGTAATGGGATTGCAGCAGTGCTCCTTGAGGTCTGCAGCAAACACACGGAATCTCCAAGCGGCTGATCAGACCTCCCAGGAGTGGCAACACTGACTCAATGACATCAGTGACGTGACCGACACGCATTTCGTATCATAAGTAACCCTCCCTGCTCAGCTCTAAAGGAGTTTACATTAGATAGACTATTTACATGACTGTGCTCAGTGTCTCCTACTTTCTCAAGGTGCTGGATCCATGGAGGCTGGGTGTAGCTATGCAGATGTTAGAATGAAGGGCGCCAGGAACTTTTAAATTACAAACAAAGAGTTTTATTCACATCCGTTGATAACGCTCCACATACAAGGGCAGGCTTCACGTAGACATTCAGGTACAAACTCCCAAGTAATAGTTACTCACAGAGGAAATTCATCAATAATATATGTTATTACCAAAGACATTCTAAATGTGAGTACTCATCTGTATTTCCATTTACATCTTACTATGAGGACAAATAGACTGCGCGATGTACCTTTTTTTCTGTTTAGTATCCATCTCAAAGATGCAGATCCTGACATCAGAGGTCCCGGCTGAGTCAATTTACCCTTCTGCATTTTACAGTGGTTCAAACATAAAACTCAACGCATGCACGTACCACACACTTTTTGTGTGTATACTGTGAGGGAGTGAGGTACTGTGTGTATGTATGTATATGTGTGTGTGTGTGTTATAAATACGTTTGATATAAATAAATACGTTAATAAATTATTTATTAATAATACATACATACACACACACACATACATACATACATAGACACACATTTCAGCGGCGGTAACGGCGCAAATTCATTATTTTCTTCATCTTCCCCCGTGCCGGCCGGTTCCACGCACACTGCTGTGCGCGCACGCAGCACCATTATAGAAAGGCTGACTAACCTCAGCCACCTATAGCTGCCGCGTGGGCGCATGGCGCAGCAAGCGCACGCAGTAAAGAACAGCCCTAAAGTGTGAGTGAGTGTAAACTCTATAGGAGTATCAGCAAGCTGTGTTTTTTTTCTGAACATACTACACTATATCAAAAGGATATAAGGAGTAGACAGCACACAATGCAACGTTGTAAAGAAGAGTGGGCCAAAGCTTACTATAAGCGTTCGCGCCAGAGTCAATTGTTTTGTTTTGGAGCGACGTCACGTCGCCGTCGTGGGCACTATAAGCGCAGCTAGGGTTCTCCCTCCCCACCTTTTCACACACTAAACCCACAACATTGAAACATTCAGGGCCAGGTACTGTCTACATGACCACCCCTGATTGGTGGGTAGAAATGCAACATAAAAAGAGTTACATGGAAAGGTCTCAGACAGCTTTGCAACTTTCCAACCGAACATAAAGTTAATAATACAGCTGTATTATTGACAGGTAGGGGTAATGCAGGGCTTGACCTTTATTAAATGCAGTCATATTTACCCCACATGACATATTACACCGTGTCATGATTTATTTAACAAAAATAAAGCCAAAATGGAGAAGCCATGTGTGAAAAACTAAGTACACCTTATGATTTAATAGCTTGTAGAATCACCTTTAGCAGCAATAACTTGAAGTAATCGTTTTCTGTATGACTTTATCAGTCTCTCACACCATCACAAGCACCATTTGAGTTTATCAATACACAGTACCCTAATATTATATTATTCACAAGGTGAATGAACTGGATACCAAACATGTAGATGAAATACTCTAATCAGCGATGATTTATTCAGCTAACAGGCTTCACAGGAGATTGCTGCAATGTGTTGCATATAAACATATCAGCACACGATACAGCATGTGTACTGCATCATAGATTAGAAACTATAGTAGTAATACTTTCCCTATAACATGGAAACCACACCCCAGGACAGTTTCAGCCAATTAGGCTGTTGTTTTTTTGCAGAGGGCAAGTAGTTGCCATGCTGAGTCAGCAATATCTCGTGCTGTATCAGCAAACAGATCAAATCTGGCAGATTTAGTTCTTGACTATGATATTAAAACACTCCATAGACTCCAATTATTCATCTGATCGACGGCAAATAAACTCGAATCATATTTGCTTCATGATTTTAGAATGTAGACAGTGACCTTGGTCTTGCTGATGTTGTTTGTGCTTCGAGATGAATGCTACATTTTGTATCTACTAGCACCTAGTGCTTAGCCATGTTGCATAACTTCTTCTTTGTCTTAGCAGAGATAACAAGTGAAGATGGCAACATCTTTTCTTCAGTAAACTCCTACAGTATGTAGGCTCGTTTAGTGCGCCGGGGCTGTCGACAGCTTCTCCGTAGCCCAGAACTAGACTCTCCACCGGGACCTTGGGTTGTTGAGTGGGGATGAGGTGTGCATTCCCCCCCCCCTCGATGGCCCTGCGAGTCTCCCCCCTCTCTCTCACCCTCTCACTTTCCCCATTTTCTCACTCTTCCCCCCTCTTGCAAATTATTTTCCCGCTTTCTCTTTCCCCTTCTCCTCTCTCACCCCCCCTTTCACTATCTATCCCTCTCTCATTCTTCTCCCTTCTCTCGTTATCTGCCCGCATTACACTGTCTGCTTCCCCCCCTCACTATCTGCCCCTCTCCCACTGCCCCCCTTCTCTCTCACTCCACTTTCTCACTTTTCCCCCTCCCTGTGGGTCATAAGGGTAAAGCAAGGGTGAGGGGTCAGTCTATGCCGTACCCAGCATCTGACTTTCAGCATGTCTAACTTCCGGTTTCAGAGCACCGTGGTGGGCCCCTCTTCGCCAGTATAAATGTCGCACATGCCCCCTGTCCGCGGCCCTGTTCTGCACATCTACAGATTAACAGTAAAACTGCTGTGAAGAATAGTACTGCACGTATATAGACATATAGACATAGGTATTTTGGTAATTAGCAATTGTCTACATTACATATGGGAATTTTTGGAATAATATTTTTTATGTTTGTTAAACATGTATGACATTTAAGTTTGATATATACAAATCCCCATTATTGAATGAATGCAGCGAATCTCAAATATTTTATTATGTTTGTGCTTTAATCACTAGTTGATTATTATATGTACCTTTATATGTAGCGCTTGTACCCGTTTATATATTGAGGTTTTAAATATATATATATATATATTTTAATGGATTACAAATAAAGATTTGGTAATTATTAATACTCAATTTTTTTTTTATTATTTAAGAGATTTTTGGATGCTTAATGTACTGGACACTTGACATTTATTCTTGTTTTTCCAGAATGAAAGCTGGGTGTGTCATATGCTGTATGCAGTGGTATGAATCATGTGATGCAGGGAATCCTGTGCCACAGTAAATATTGAAATACATCTTGTGATCAGGTTTCTCTAATAAAGTTGTGTAATGTACTGACTAATTATAATATGTGTTCGCTCTATATAGACTGTGTGTCTTTTTATCCTACTGTTGCCTGTTCATAATTATTTTTATTTGGCTAAGTTATAGGAGACAGTTGTGCCAATAAAAAGACCAAGTGAGATTGTATTTTTTAATTCCAATGTTAATTTAGTTTTATTGTATTGAGAAAATGTTTGCCAAGGTTTCCTGATAACTTGGAGAGTTGGTCTGTATGGCTATCAGTCTATCTAATAGCAAGTCAATGTACCTACAGTACGTATATCACGTCAATGCCCATTTCCCCAGAGTCCCTGTGGAAAATGTAAGTACCTCCTAGAGTAGGAAATAGTCAAGTTGAGTGTAAAGGTGAAGTCTAAATAACTAGTAGTTAACTGTGACCCATCTGAAATACGTTGGTGTCAATTAAGCATTTTGCTGCTTTAATCAGACAACAACTGAGATAAGTAAACCTATTTTAATTTGCTCAGCACATATAGATCTTTTTTTAACTGTTGAATGTAATTATGTTTTAAAATGTTGGCCACAGTGTATTCGACTCTTCATGACATTTATGAAGTCACCTTCACAAGCAAATGGATTCTGCGTCTTTGCTTTTGGATGTTTATTAGTCATTACAGGTTGCCCAGAGCACAATAGCCAACACCAATTTCTCCCGCTTGACCTATGGATTTAATGTGTCTTGATTATTTGACTGCATCTCGGCCATAATGACATAAAAACATGTAATGCATTTTCCGTTTGTAGAAATCCCTACAAAATAACATAATTAGCAGCTAACTGATTAGTTTTTAACCCATTTGCGATCCACCCGTACAAAGTTCTATACAACGGGTCAGACGGCAGTAAAACAGCTGAATTCCCGTAGCCAGCGGTATGAGGTCACTGCCACACACCCCCCTTGCACTGTTGCTGCTCCGGTAGTTGTGCTGCACCAGTTCCCGGGATTCCCGCATCATAACTTTCCGATCAGTGACGTCTCGTGGGGATATCACACAACCTTGATTTTGTCTGGTGACGTCAGGGCCACATCAGCAGGTTAGACCCGCCCCATCCTCGCGTTTCTGCGCATGCGCGCTGCTACACGAAGACCCGAGGAGAGCAGCGAGTAGACCCTGCTGGGGAGAGAGCATGAGAGGACAGGGGGACCGCAGCCACGTCCAGGTAAGGGATGGAGACAGGCACAGGCGTGTCCATATACAGCATACCAAAGGGATAATATATCTGTGCATATACAGTAGCTCAGGGACAACGCTGTCACCTTCCCATATTCCGGATAGGTATACCTGTCCAGATATCAGAGGGACATACATGTCACCTGTCCATATACCACATGGACAAATCTGATGATGTACCAGGGGGACAAACCTGTAACCTCACTATATTTTAGGTGATAGGTCTGTTATATGGAAAGGGGACGGATATATCACATTTATACGCACCAGTGTGTAAACCGGTCACTTGTCTAAATAAAAAGGGGGACAGATAATGTTGATCTACCATGGGACGTCCTATCACCCCTCCTGATATCAGAGGTCGACCCTGTCCATATACATGGGACAGACCTGTCACCCATCCTTATGTCAGCCAGCTGTCCCTACATCAGGGGACAGACCTGTTACACCTACCTTTGCCGGGGCATAAACATGTTACTGGTACATATACCAGGAGGCAGGCATTCTGATGCCAGCGAGGGGACAAACCTAATACCAGGTCAGAACCCTGTCACCTCAATGTCACACTGTCGCATGTTCAAATGTTGGGGACACACACATTGTGAGTGCATACCCATCTCCTACAGATGACACACGTCCTGCTGTTTAGTAAGCAGCCACACAACCCCTAAACTTGTTTCACCTACACCTCCCAGATATTTGACACACGGACCCCATACATTATTTACAAATCCTAGATAAATAAGCGTCATCTATGTAGAAATATAAAAAGCATCAGAATCAGATATATATGTAAGAGTCAGGGATTTCAGTTGGGTAGACTTTAAGAACAGCTCATGTACAGTATGTGTTTCACATGTTCTTCCGATGCATGTCAAATATTTATCTAGAGGAATATTCATCAGATCTTGTGTGCATAGCGCTTAACCAGAGGTCAGCATAGTAACAGCTTTTGTTTAACATCTTAAACACATAATTTACATTTTTTTAAATACACCTAGTTAGGTGAGTTAAGTTTGAATTGTTCAATTATATTTTAATACTTTCAATCCTTAAGTAATACCTTAATCCACTCAACATGTTTCACCTGTGTTCCATGCTTTATTTAAATGATATTTGCACAGTAGAGTAGTTCACCGTTGAGTGATAGTAGCAAGTCTTGTACAGCATTGTATAACAGATTTAGACTATAGTAATTGATGCATTTAAAGCTCATGCGCCTAGTCCGCTGAGATAGCCCCTCTATTAAAATCAGAATTGCATTCAAAATCCTGTATGGTTTTTTTTTTTAAAATAAATCAGTTGTGCAGTATTAGGCTACGGCCCCAGTCCTCACTGCTGCATGCACGCCTGGTGGCATGGCGGCGCATGCGCAGACTACAGCCGCAATCGGCGGTCTGTGGGGGGGGGGGGGCACAGCCATGATGGCGCATATCTGCCCCGCGCCGACCACGTGATCGCGGCACAGAATGACAAAATTCTTGTCTTCCCTGCAAGCGTACACGTCACAGCGCTTTGCGCGCACACGTCACAGCGCTTTGCGCGCACACACAGCCACTGGGACCTACCCCATAGAGAGCTGTGCTGTGGTGTGTGGTGCGCACGTCATAGCGTACGCTGCAGTGGTCACTGGGGACCTGGCCGTAGAAAATACTTGCTGCTTCCCCCCCCCCCCACCACTTTTTAGGACCCTTTTCATAACTTGTAATGTATTTAGCTTCCTTTGGCTGCTATAGCAAGAATTTAGGAAGCCGTACCACTTCCTCCTTTGAAATAGGCAGCCATATTGCGCGCCCTGCGCAGCAGGATCTTTGCCGATTGACCACAGGAGAATGAATCAATCGTCAGCTTAGATAATTGCATTGCCGCAAAGGCAAAGAACTTTCTTTTGAATTTATTAAAACAAAAATTAAATAATAAAATCTGAGAGGACTACCCCTTTAATTAAATGTGGACACACACACACACACACACACACACACACACACACACACACACACACACACACACACACACTGTACAACAGCGAGTTACGTTTGTCACATTTTAGAAAATTGTATTTTTCAATATAGGTTCATTCATGCACCAACCCTTTCATATGCACCTTACAAGTTGTGAGAGTGGAAATATACAGTATATACAATATGTATAAACATGTGCAAAACTTTCTCAAAAACAAACCACAGGAAGTAAAAAAAAAAACAGGATCGGTGTCAATGACATATTGCAAGACCAAGTCAAACATAAAGCTTTGAAATTAAGTTTGTGATTCGTAGCCCATCCTTTCTGTGCTGTAGCATTAGATCACGTATACTAATCTTTTGCAGAAACTACGTGGAACTTATACCTAGGAGGAGTAAATCTGAGCTTCCTTGAGGTTCAGCTTCTAAGTATTCAAGCCCTAAGTATTTTTTTTGTACAGTAGACTTAATTGAGCTGACCTATATTACCTAGTAAGAACCAGGCCTTGCTGTATTTGTGTGAATAATAAGTATTTTGTTACCTCCTGTCTTTCACTCTTTCAAATAATATAGGGTTTCTTCCTCTAGTCCCAGAAGGTCCAGATTAATAACATTTATGTCAGGACATTCATTGTGATATTCAAGGGGCAGTCTATCTAGGTATATTCTGTATCAGCTGCCTACATTTTGATTATAAAGATAAGAGTTAGTGGTTTGGATTCCCTGTTCTTTAAGGATGCATACTCTCCTATGTAACGTATCTTACCTACCAGTACAGTACATGGTTGGATAGGGAGATCCCTGTGAGTGTCCATGTCAAGGTCGGAAATATTCCATTTGTTTCTGTTTTTCACCTGCAACTTTCTGCTGCTGCTGCTGCTTGTGTTTAATATTACCACTTCCCTGTTTTCTGTTTCTTTCTCTTCACGCAGTGCTTTTACAAACATGTATTGGGTAGTAACATGCAATGTAATTGGAGGTGTTGGTTGTTATTTTGAAAGGTCATGTTGGAGGGGCTTATTATTGTACAAAAGAATCACACGGCAATTGAGGCAGAACTGTTTTTGGATCATTAAACTGGCAAGATAAAAACTTTTTTTAAATGGCACCTCACGCGCAGCTCCTTAAAGACACATTTAACATTTCATATGAACTGGAAGATCTATTGTTTGGGAGATCGGATTATGAAATATCTCTGAAATCCTGATGTGACAAGTCTGTACACACACACACACACACACACTCATAGACAGCATGTTGCTACTGTATTTATAATGTTTATTAGATCTTACACAGGAGACGGCGGGGTTAATTGCGGAGGTCTTTCTGAAAATGGAGAGTGCTGGTTATAGCAGGGATTTATTGTATAATTAAACCTTTTAAGATACAGTTCTACCCAATCAAACGGGAAACATTAGGTAGTGTGTGTGTGTGTGTGTGTGTGTGTGTGTGTGTGTAGAAATATAATTTTGACAAATGCCCTCGCCTGGGGGGAGTGCATTTTACCCGCTGGCGACAGTTACCGGCGGCGTGGTGCAGCGTCTACCGGCTTCCTCCTGCTTCTCGCCCTTCAACTCTCGGCATTCTCCTGCAGCTTCAGTGAAAATGGCCGCTGCCGTGTTGCCATGACAACGGGACGCTACGTGACGCCAAGTTGCCATGGCAACTTGATGCCTCGTGACGTCGAGATGCCACATAGCGTCCCGTTGTCATGGCGACGCCGCGCTGCCATTTTCAGTCAGTTGGCACGTGAGGAGAAAGTAAGAATGCTGGAGAAGAAGAGCGATGTGGAAAGAATTGGGGACATAAGGTGTTTAAGGAAAGTGATGGAAAGGAGAGAGAGGAGATTGGTTTCCTAGAATTCCTGAGCAACGCCGGGTACTTTTAAATGTATGTGTATATATATACCACACTTATTAAGGTTATGGTGGGTAAAAAAAGTGACAAAAACCCTCCACAGTAAAGCATATAGCAACTGTAGATATATATATATAATCTATATATATACCTATATCTATATCCAGTGTTCGACAAACCTATACATTTGCTCGCCCCGGGCGAGTGGATTTAACCCCCGGGCGAGTAAATATTGGCCCAAGCAGCACACGTTTGGTACTAGGTGGCGAGTAGATTTTTTTGTGTGGCGAGTAGATTTTTTGATTATTTGTCAACCACTGTCTATATCTATATATCTCAAATGGAAATATTACTGTATGCTCATTTGCATGTCTTAGGCTACGTCCATAGAGGAGGGAGCCGTGCTGAGACACGCTGACACTCCGCGAGGAGCCCCGTCATCCTCAATGAGGATGTCTTTAGAGGGGACTCCCGCGAGCGTCCGCAGGCGTGCTGAGGCTCTGGGATTTTCAGCCAACAGCAGAGCCTGTTTCTCAGTGCGCTGTCGGCTGAAAACACCCAATCGGCACGAAGCAGCGTCACAGCCCGGTGACATCACTGCCCCGCCTCCCCCCGCCCCACGATCGCGCACGCTGGCTCGCCTGCCAGTCCATGGAATCGCTCCTGACTGAGCAGGCGAGCCTCAGCGTCAGAGCTGCTCAGCACGGCTCCCCCCTCTATGGACGTAGCCTTAGGCTGCGTCCATAGAACGTGGAGCAGCGCTGAGCCGCGCGGACGCTGATGCTCACCTGATCAAGCATGAGCGATTTAATGCCCATGCAGGCGAGCCAGCGATCGGGAGGCGGGGCAGTGATGTCGCTGGGCCAATCGCCCGCAACACATCAACGTCACGGCGCCGTGACGTTGACGCTGCTTCGCGCTGATTGGATGTTTTCAGCCGAAAACAGCTTGGCTGTCGGCTGAAAAATCCAACTCGTCAGCACGCCTGCGGAGCGTCCGCACGGCTCAGCTCTGCTTGTCCTTCTATGGACGTGGCCTAAGACAGGTCTGTAACCCTGTCTTTCACCATTATCACCCAGCACACAGTGCTTCCACTGCAGCAAGGGATTCTGGGAAATGACATGCAAATGAGCACACAATGCCACCCTTTGCTTCAAACCCATATAACAAGCAAAGGTTTTGAAGCAAAAGGTGGCACTGTGTGCTCATTTGCATGTCATTTCCCAGAATCCCTTGCTGCACTGGAAGCACTGTGTGCTGGGTGATAATGGTGAAAGGTAGGGTTGCAGACCTGCCTAAGACATGCAAATGAGCATACAGTTATATTTCCATTTGCTATATGCGATACTGTGGAGGTTTTTTTTTTACCGACCATACCTTAAAAATAAAATAAAAAAATATATACACACACACACACACACACACACACACACACACACACACACACACTATATATAATTCACACACTATGAATTCAATTTCTTCTGTAGGAATGAAAAATGAATTGTTAATTGGATTACAGCTAGCAGTTAGTTTTCTGGATGGAAACATATGCACGGATGTTCCAAATTGCAAAAAAATAGTTCAGCTAGTTATTTTGATCGATAAACTCTGGAGGAGAGTATGAGGTGGAAATGTATATTATACTATTGTTGTTTTCTTTATGGGGAGACGCCTATGGCTGGAATGAAGGCTAAGTATGCTGGTGACCTCCGGTGGTATTAGGTGATAGCCATATGGCATGCATTGTCATGCATGGAACTGCAATTGGCATTAGACAGTGAGGCATTTAAAGTGAGCTTTTTAAGCGATAAATATAGTTAGACTATAGTTTGACTAGAGGTGACTGGGGACTGCATCTTTCTGCAAACTTTTTTACTCACGACAACAAACGGTAAGCTATTCAGATCACACTATTATCCCATTCTTGTTAACCTGCATATTTTAACCCCCCACCCCTTTACAACTTCTTTCACTGCAGCCTCTCCCAAAACTGACCGCACAAAACACTGAAACCCTGAACCGACTCTAGCATTGCAATACAGCTAAACATTTGACAAGGAACAGGCACACCCCTGCTGTTTAGTCTGCACACACTCACTTTGTTCACAACAGCTCCTTGCAGCACTGCCTACCTCTGGCAAAATGAACCTGCTCTGTATCTTAACATTTTTCTTTCTCCTGGCCTCATGGAGATGTTACTCTATCTATACACTACAAACTCCTCCATCCTGGCCCACACCCAACAACACCATACACCCTGGACTACTCAAAAGCCTTGCACTATCTACTGAATGTTGGTGGAGAACTCTAAAAAGCAGCACACCAACCACTGCTCACTCTAATGGCAAACACCACAAATTTACAACGTCCAAACAACTACCCAAATTCCTACTCGTACTGTTACTCTCCTTAGCAGGTGATATTGAACCTAACCCAGGTCCTCCCATTTCAGCTCTGTCCCATGCCCCTGAGAATTCCACCTTTAAATTCCAAAAAGGCCTATCTGTCGCCCATATAAATATCCGGAGCCTGCTGCCCAAACTGGACGAACTAAGGGCATGGTGCCTTATGCATAAACCCAAAGCCATCATTCTTACAGAAACATGGCTATCCCCTAAAACCCCTGATGCAAATATCGCCATTCAGGGATACTCCATTTTTAGGAGAGATAGGTCAAAGAGAGGAGGAGGGGTGTTATTTTATATTGCAGACACATTACAATTTACACTGTTAAATTGCCCAACAAGCCCACCCTCTTTTGAAATTCTAGTTGGCAAAATCAGCCTTCCCTTTTCTAAGGCCATCTTGCTTGCTGGCATCTACCGCCCCCCTAAAGCCCCTCTACAATCCCTGAGTGAAATCACCCAGTTTCTTGGCTCCATTTCCTCTCTGATTGATTGAGAAGAGTGAGCTGCTAGTTCTTGGGGATTTCAACTTCAGTTGGCTTGACCCTAAAAACCACAAAATCCAGATACAACTCAAGTCACTTAACCTATCGCAACTCATTTCCCAACCCACACGGATAAACCTGAAATCGCATAACCATTCCTTGCTAGACTGGATTCTCTCCTCAAACCCCAGCAGAATCCAATCCTCTGGCATTCTTCCTGATATTTTCAGTGACCATGCAATAGTGTACTGTGTAAGGAAAATTAAACCGTCCCATTCAAGCCCTAAAGTTCTCCTCACTAGAACATTTAAAAACTTTAACCCACAACAGTTTCTGGATGATCTTACCAACTGCCCATGGCACAGAATTGATTTAATTCCCGACCCTGATTCTGCGCTCGACTATTTCCAATCTGAGTTCTTAAAACTCTGCGATACCCATGCTCCACTACGCAAAATAAGGGTACGGGGGGCCCACCTTCCATGGATTACACCTGACCTTATAGCACTCTACCAGTTCAGGGATGCCTTGTGGAAAAGCTACAAAGTAACTGGCACTACCAAGGATCTCAATCACTACAGATGCATGCGGAACATGTGCACAAGGCAAACAAGGCATCCAAAAGCACAATATTACTCTGACAATCTCCACCAGAATACATCAAACCCAGCTAACTTCTGGAAGGTTATCAACAATATATTCCAGCCTCCTAACCATCAACAACCAAGTAATATCACTAAGGGGGATATTACTCTGACAAACCTCACTGACATTGCAAATGCATTCAATGATTACTTTGTGGGGTGTGCCACTAACTTATTAGCGAAACGCAGCCCAAACCACAAACCTGAATCTCATCCTGGGAGTACCCCTATAGTCCCACCCCCTCCCAACACTGCCCACAATTTTCAATTTGGCCCAGTATCTGAAGAGGAGATTATACAAGCGCTCCTCAAACTAAAACTAAGTAGCCAATGTGGACCCGACTTACTACAATCTAGGTTCCTACGACTTGGTGCCCCAGCCATTGCCAAACCAATTGCGTCCATTGTCAACTCTATCCTGTCTGCAGACCATATCCCTAAGACCTGGAAAACTGCCAGAGTTGTCCCAATCTTCAAAAGTGGGGACAAAAACACTGTCTCAAACTACAGGCCAATCTCACTTCTCCCAATTCTATCCAAAGTCATGGGGAAATGTGTCCACTCCCAATTAAGCGATTTCTAAACCAAGACAAATTTCCCTAGCCAATTCCAATCTGGGTTTCGTCCCAAACACTCCACCGTAACTACCCTGCTAAAAGTTTGCAATGAAATCCAGTGTGGAATGGAACGGGGACAACTCACTGGTGCAGTATTCCTAGATTTTGCAAAGGCTTTTGACACAGTTGATCATGCTATCCTGCTTAACAAACTCCAGAGCTCTGGAATAGGGAAGCATGCTTTAAGCTGGTTTCAGTCCTACCTATCAGGAAGATCCCAACATGTGTCCATCTCAGGCTCTAACTCCAACCCCCTGGATATCACCTGTGGTGTCCTGCAAGGCTCTGTTCTGGGCCCCCTAGTCTTTTCAGTGTTCATTAATGAACTTCCCACAGCTTGTAAGGAAGCCTCAATACAAATGTATGCAGATGACACAATCCTATATGCACACAGCCATAGCCTCTCTGACCTTCAACACATACTTCAGTCTGACTTTTTGAGACTCGAAAAATGGATTTCCCAAAACAAACTGTTTTTAAACACTGACAAGACTGTAACAATGGTATTTGGGACCAAGACTAAATTCTTAAAGCTTCCAGCGACTGAGCTCCTGATTAGAACCAACTCTAACACCACCCTAACACCTGTCACTAGTTTTAAATACCTGGGCTTATGGTTTGACTCCCACTTAACATTCGGGATGCACATTGATACCCTGACAACCAAGACCTATGCCAAACTAGGGATACTTTACAGGAACAAATCCTCCCTAAGTCTCCTGGTCAGAAAGCGTATCGCACAGCAGATGCTAATGCCAATTATTGACTATGGAGACATAGTATATGGCTCGGCACCTCAAACCCACCTTAGCAAACTTGACACCCTCTACAATTCAATTTGTCGTTTTGTTCTTCAATGCAACTACAACACTGCGAAATGCTCAAAGAACTAGATTGGTCAATACTAGAGTCTAGGCGCAAAGTTCACCTTTCCTGTCTTGCCTTTAAATTCTTCATGGGCAAGCTACCCAGCTACCTGAACAAGCTCCTCACCCCTACCACTTGCAGCACTTATCACCTGAGATCAGACTCCAAAAGACTGTTCATGGTCCCAAGGCTCAACAAAGTATCCGGACGTTCCTCCTTCTCCTACCATGCACCCCAAAACTGGAACAACCTACCAGAGACCCTCACATCCACCACCAGTTTAAGTTCTTTCAAATCTAAGGCTGTCTCACATTTTAACCTGGTCTGTAACTGTTTCATACGCTCATAATATATATTTTCTTTAACTGTGCATGCAATGTCTTGTATATAATGTATACCCTGTTCATTTATGTAACTGTACTTGTAACCATGTATTATTTGTTTTACTCTGTGCCCAGGACATACTTGAAAACGAGAGGTAACCCTCAATGTATTACTTCCTGGTAAAATATTTTATAAATAAATAAATAAATGTGACTGGGAGATCTTATCAACAGAAAAATGGGCTTTAGGATCAGATGACCTCGCACTGTTCTGTAGATATAGTTGTCTGATAGTAGTGCAGGGACACTTTTGGGCACTTGACGAAGGAGGTTGCGCCCCCCCCTCCCCCCGAAACCTTGTGTGATGTGCTTCCTGTCTTGGTTTCCTGCAAAATAATAATAAAAAGTACTCTTGAATACAGTCATTTGGAGTAATGTTCTTATGTGCGACAGACCAGGTCTTATTAACAACCAAGATCTATGGTATTTATTTATAGTATTAAAGTGGTGGAAATCGTCATCCAATTGACACAATGGGTTTTTTTTTGGTACAGTACTTCATGGCAGTGGTAGATAATTGGTGCATGGAGTGTAAATCCTATTAACAATGTGATTTGCTATGATGCCATCATGTGAACTTTCCAGGATGTTTTTTTTAGTGTTACATTAATTAATGAAAAATAAAACCCCACGCATACTCTCCCTAAGGCCACAGCAGTCTTTGTTAAATGCTTAACTTGTGCAACATTTTGGATTGTTATCTGCTGATCCTTTATTACCCAGATTCATTACATATTAAAACATACTAAGCACACATCTGCTGCTCGCTTCCAGGCATTTTGAGACATCATCAGGGTGTGGTATGGAAGAGGTTTGTTTTTTTACATTTCTTTTTATTGTGATTTTAACTTTCATTTGTAATTTTTTTTATAATAGTTTTAATACTGTTCAAAATTTCATGAACATTAAACTTGATTGCATACATCTCATGCTTCGTTTCTTTGAGTAACATTAAATATATACCTATCATGCCAAAACGATGTGTACAACCATTTGATTCGGAACAGCATTACACCAATTAGATATTTCAGAACATACCTCAATTTTAATTCTATTACAGAACAATTTAATGATTTAGATATAGAATTACCAACTGAAGGTTGTAAAAGTGTTTTTTTTATTAACCTGCAGGGTGGAAATTTTCTTTCACGTGTTTTAGAGCTTTCTTTATAGTCCAATGTTGACTGTACAAGGCGCCCGCCCCTGTAACCGTCTTACCCTGTGTGATTACCCAGGGTTCAGTCTCTTCTCCGTAGCGGTGCTTTGCTTACCGATGTTTACATGTGGCCGTGGGCTGCAGTATATGTCATTCTTCTCTTTACTCCAATGGGGTTCTTAAGGTCAGCTCTTTTTTTTTAAAAGCAGCAATCCTGCCCAGAAGCCTATATGAGTTTAACACATATAATGTCGATATCTTGCCCCCTGAACATGTCCTGCTCTTTTAATTGTTTTTAGTGTTAAACATGATATTTTAAGTTTCTGAGGTTACTCCCGGACATTTAAAATTGCAAACGCTTAACTAAACGGAGCATGCCATTTAAAACTTTTTTTTTGTAAAGTTTTGTTATTGGCCTGTTCTTGTTAAAGTAAATATATATTTTTTAATGGCTATCTGTGCGGACTGCTGCGTTAAATCAAAGGACGAGATTCACTTAGCTTTGATAAACTGTATTGAAACTCGATCCCGCATTTACTGTCATGACTTAAATGGCAATTAATGCGGGATCAAGCGCTGATACCCCTTACCTTACTTGGTGAATCCTGGCATATAGGGGTAATTCTGTATTGTCTGATATTCTCCATTGACTCCCCACAAACCTGATCGGCCGCTTTGCACAATATAGAATAAGTCCCTACGTGTCTTTTGACTATTTTTGAACTCCGTGCCATTCTGCCCCCACTGGCAGGGGAAGGGTCAAATGTTTGCAATGTCGGAGTCACACTCAGCGCTGCTTCATAATTCTGCATATTTTGTCTAGGTTTTTTTGATTAAAAATGCTGCTTTATCAGCGTCTTAATTAAAACATTTTTTTTATGTACTTCATACAGTACATTTCATAGCAAAACCTTTGCTGCTTTTAAGGTTTATAATAGTTTAAGATGATGCTATCTGCTTCGTTACTGATTTTCTTTTTGTGTGTTTAGCAGCAGCATTCTTTTTCATGGTTTTATTTTACTGGAAAGCCATAAAAAGAAAGACTGTGATGTGTAAATAAGACAAAGACAAATGGCATCATGAAAAGGGAATGCAGCTGTGACGTGTCATCCACAAACTATGAAATCTTCCAAGTAGTTTCTGTCTCAGAGAAATATTGATGTCAAATAAATGTTGTGGATATGGTAGCAAGGATACAATATTTTAACCGCTATGGGGCGATGCAATGTGTTATATGCCTCTGCTGTGTGATCTTTCTATAAGCAGCCGTATAACACACTCCTGATGACGGCATCTGTGTATTTAGTCCTGCTCTTTTTTCTTGTCTTCTAAACTGGGAGCTGAACTCCTGTCCCCAAGCTCCCCAGGTCAGGTTTTCAGGATATCCCAGCTTCAGCACAGGTGGCTGAAACAGAGGCTCAGGCAAAAACTGAGCCTCTGATTGAGTCACCTGTGCTGAAGCAGGGACGGATTGAGCCACCTGTGCTGAAGCAGGGACTGATTGATGCACTTGTGCTGAAGCTGGAATATCCTGAAAACCTGACCTGTTGGGGGGGGGGGGGGCTTGAGGACTGGAGTTGAGCACCCCTAGTCTAAATGGCCCTGCAACCCACTGCTCACTCTTCGACAAGAAGTGGTTACAAAAAAAAAAAAGTTCCTGGGTTTGTATTATGGCGCACCCAAGCATTTTTGATTTAATCACTGCTTCCCGAGACATTAACATTGTATGCAATTAAGTTGTGTTTTATCAAATCATGACATGCCCCAAAAGATGCCGATTCAGTTCTCTAGAGGTCTTCTTCACGTGTGCACATTACTGTACCTTCCTAGCAACTAGCAAGTGCTCTCTGAAGCTCTTCTTTTATTATCGGGTTAGTAGCATGGCAACAAGGGAGAGCCATATACAGAACAAAAATAGTATAGTACAGAAGTAACACAAAGGGTTTTTGTTCTGAGAAATCCCACTAGGATAGTTTTATTGGAAACAAAACACAGGAAAGCAACATTTTCTTTTTAGCGATCATATAGTAATTATTGGAGCTGTGTGACATTTTAGTTGACGTTTGTGCGACAGGTGAAATGTGCCAATTCTCTTTCGCGAACAACTTCTTTGCAGTGAAACGAACCGGCGAGTATTAATAGTCGATGTGACCTGTAAAGGTCGCGTGTACCTTTTGTATAATGCCGATGCGGTATACTGGGGTGAAATTGTTTCGTTTTCGAACAATGTGAAAATTCTGTAAAAGCACAAAATGTAAGAAATTACGGCAAAGACGTTTGAGGAAATTAGCACGTTCCTTCGAAATATTAAGGAATAAGGCAACCAAACCAATGTTTCCCATACATTAAACTTCCTAAGCCACTGAAAATATGCAAGCAACATTTTGAGGTGAAACTACTTATGGTAAAAAGTAAAAATAACTAAAGAAACGCACACATTTTAACTGCGATAGTGCTGCTTGGGGCATTAACACACAGAAACTCTCATTGATTTGACTTTTGAGTATTACTTTGGACTGCAAGAATAAGTACAATTCTAAAAATATGGATAGTATAGCTTGCAGACAGTCCTTGAAGTTAATGGTGTGTGTATCTTTTCAATTGGAGAAATAAGGCCTCGGTCCCGCTGCGCTCGTTGGCGCGGGCGGCCACACGCGAGTTCCCCACCAGCAGGGGAATCCTCGCGAGCCGGTCCCGGTCCCCCCTGGCTGCACAGAGCACTACACGCTGTAGCGCGTCAGCCGCTGGAGACACCAGAGAATGGTGTTTCCTAGCGTTGACGCGTGACGTGTGTGGCTGTGAGCCAATGGGGAGGGGAGGCTTCGGGAGGAGGAGAGGCTTCGGGGAGCGGGGAGGAGTGTGGAGTGAAAGCAGGTGAGTGCCTTTCTCTGTGTGTGTGTCTGAGTGCGTGCCTGTCTGTATATGTGTCTGAGTGCGTGAGTGCCTGTCTGTGTGTGTGTGTGTGCCCGAGTGCCTGCCTCTGTCTGTGTGTGTGTGTGTGTATGAGTGCGTGAGTGCCTGCCTGTGTGTGTGTGTGCGCGTGTATGAATGAGTGCCTGCGTGTGTGTGTTTAAACTTACCTTCCAGCTCCAGCCCGAGTCCGTGGAGGGAGGGGGGGGAGAGTAGCGGGTCCCTCCGCTCAAGCCACGCCCCCCCTCCCTGTCAAACCGCCCACCTCCCGATCAAACCTCCCACCTCCCGCCCACCTCCCGCTCCGGCTCCCGCTCCCTACAGACCGCAGATCGCGGTCTGTGTATCTCAGCGCACCGCCTGTCCGCAGCGCAGGTGCGCTGACTCTGGGAGCGGGGCCTTAGCCTAAGGAAGTGGGATGTTTTTATCCACAGGCACAGATTAACCCCCCCCCCCCCTCCCCTCCCCCAAGTCCCTGGCCTAGAGGCTGCCACAAAGTACACACATCCTGTGCATAAATCCGGCCAGTCCCTTTAGTGGTAGATTCGGCGATCATAAAGCCTACCTTCTCATTATTTTCTATTATGAACGCGACTGCTTCTTTCACTTCTCACTCGCAATATGCTGGGAAATGTCCGCGTATGGTTGGACTGTAAGATACGCCCCATTTCCAGGCCGTTTGCTGCTTGAAGCAACTGTAAAAGTACCAGGATGGTTTCATGTCCGCTAAAATGTAGGGAGATGCTTTCAGGCCCTCCTAAAAGAAGTGAGATGGCATCCCGCCCCATCCCAAGCACAACCTGTAGATCTGAGGGAGTCTTTGTTTTTGTGGTTAAAAAAAAAAATGTTTAAGAGCATGAATATAGAATGTTAGGGAAAAGTCTGATTTGTGAAAAATGCCTCTCCGTCTCCTTATTGTCTCCAGAATCTGAAAGGGCCTTTTTTCCCCGTTCTTAATTAACAAATCAGATTGTTGGAAATAACCAAATAAATGGAACATTAGGAAGTCATTTCGGAAACGTTGAGAAGTGGGAGCACCAGTCACTCCTTTGCTTGCTGCAGGGGTCAGCAACGCATTGAAAATAGGCAGAAAGAAGATGGAGTCCCAATACATTGGACACAGATTCAAGAGATGTTTATGTTTTGCCCTGATCACATACGCTGTACGTCATTGTGAAATGATCTAGGCGTTTTCGATTTTGAACAAATATTGATATAAAGAGTTTGAAATTGGTCTTTCACTTCTGCTGCATTATTTCCTTGGGTATGAGTCTGTAACTTGCTCCTAATAAAGACATTATGGATTTGTCAATCTTTGACTGTAGGTTGGTTTAAATTTAAAAATCCTAGAAAAATAAAATCTAAATACTGTATTACAAAGGATGTTGTGTAGCTTGGTGTTCCCACTGCACGTCAATCCATTTCCATGCAGCATTATACATTTTAAGGTTACCTTTTGCCATCTAAAGAAAAGGCAACGATCCCAGCATTGGGACTGTCGCCACATAAGGGCTGTACACAAGATAACAGCGAGCGCACATAGAAAAGAATAATGATAATGATAAGGAAAATATGTTAGGTCTCTGATGGTGATATAACAAATAAAAATGTTAGAATAGGGTGTGGGAAAGGGCCATATAAATATACACTCACACGGCCAAATGTGAGTGGCAGTCACATCTGTTGCAGAGTATGAATGTCTCTGATATCGTCACTGCTGTACTCACGACTCTTGAACGTCAAATCTTCTTCCTGGGATGCTTGAATCAGTGTGGATTCTCCTGTAGACTCTGTCTGCGAATCTTCTAGGGTCTCCTCACTGCAAAATTCTTCCGATGGTACCTCAGAGAGAAGGTTAGAGTGGCAAGAATTGGTCCCAAACAACCAAATAATAAATGACTGATAGGGAATATGATTATAATTAAATTAAAATAAAATATTATAAAATATTAATCGCTCACACGGGCATGTGTGAGTGCCCTTGTAGAAAGAATTTTGCAGACAATCTCTGATGCTTCTGCCTCGTGTTTCATCCAATGGTACCTCAGACAGATAAGTAGAAACAGTGGGGGTTGGTCCCAAAACAGAATACCGGGAAATGACTTGGTATGGTAATTGGATATAAAAAATATATATAATCACTCACATGGGCTTATGTGAGTGCCCTCATATAACGAAACAGGTACTTGACTCCATATAGGTTGATTCATACGCATCTCCTCTTAATCATAAAGTGGAAGGCGGAGTAGAAGTGGTAAAAGGGGGTAACAGTTTTATTAATCATAAGGTTAAGAACAAAATAAAAATAAGAAGTGTGACTTACACTAAAAAACGAATAAGTCCTGTAACTGAGATGCTGTCCGGCTCCTGCTTGGAGTTGTTATTCTCTCCGCGTCCGGAGGTCTGAAGCAGGGGTCTTCCAGCAAATGACTGGACAGAATAAAAGTTCCTTAAAGTCTTGAACGTTCTTTAAAGTCTGGCGGCAGCACACCTACGTTTTCCCAGCCCCCGCCCTCTGGCCACATAAGGGCAGACTTTTATTCTATTCTTGAATTTTACTGTAGCAAGATTGCAATCCCACTTTAAAGCTGCAGTTCAGTCAATAACCTGCATGTGTGTTTTTTTTTAATAAATCAGATTTGTAGTAAGAAAAAATACTTTTAGCATTTTCTGTTTTTAAAAAAACAACCTTGAAAGACCAATTTTCTTGTATTATATTTTAACAGCCATTTGCTGAGGCATAGCCCCTTCATGTCCTGTCACAAGCCCTGGCACACCCCTTTGTCAGCCCTGCCCTCCCTCTTGCACACGTCACTGGGAGACTCATGAATATTCATGAGCTTCCACTGACGGACTGAAGCAGAATATAAACAGATCCCTTCACTAATTATGTCACCAAATTTCGCCGATCAATACATGGAGAACGAATTGACCTGCAGCTATACAGTTCTTTAGGTAATTAGAGATTGCCCACATGAAACTATTGAAGTTAAAAAATAAATAAAAATTAAAAAAAAGACTAAAGTGCAGCTTTAAAGAACAGAGTTTTTTTGCAGCTAAGTCATGGCTTATTAGGTTAGTAACGTGGCTATTAATAAAATGCCCTTAATATAAGACAGATGCATGTAATATATAATACTGTATGTGACAAGTGTAATTGTAGGAAACAGTCGTACCAAATCATTTAGATTTTTTATGCTGAGATCACCTAGTTTTAGGTCGTTCAGATTTGTGTATTCGGAAAGGCACAAAAGTATAAATAAGCATCACATATTTGACTAGCCGTTTGTAGTCAAGTTATTTTAAACACAATTTGTTTTGCTAAATAGGGATGGTAAGCTATAACTATGCACAATCTATCTTCATGGCTTTTCTCTATAATTAATAGCATTATTTAAAATGTAAATAAATTGGGGCTCTGAAATACTGAAGTATTATTTTTATATATGTTAATTTTCTCAGACAAATCCTGTGATTTTAGGATATATTTAGCACTTAAGAACCTAGTGTCCAAATAGAGCTAGAGAAATGCCGTAAAATACTTTATACTGTATTCTATAACTGGTTGGGATGTAGAACAGGATTACCAGCCAGGCTGGGCTTTTGATTCAGGTGAAAACACACATTGTAATAAAAGATTCTTCTTCCTCTTGTAAAGAAGGGCTGCCAGTTTGTCCTGCCAATACTTGGCATGGAAACCAATACCTGTTCTCTGTAATCTATTTGAGGGGACGGTACAGTAAATCCTATAATTCTTCTCTTTTACCTTTCTCTTATTTTTAAATACCTGTTGGGCCAAGTAATAACTCCCCCAATTAGACAGATCTTTCTCCATAGTCTTTCTGCCGTTCCTCTGGCCGTGCACATAACTTGAGTAGATGCAGAGAGACATTGCTTACAGGTGTTTGCACTTGAAGAAATAAACAGAAGAAGAGAGCGCAAAACTCATGGTGAAGACTGTTATTTAATATAACAAGAAAAACGGCTAAAAACACTCACAGAAGTAAGTTGGGTTCAAGCACACAATGGTGTAGGATAAGAAGCTGTCAAATCCAAACCGGGACTGCCGCAGCATCCACGATATCCTGCTGAGTCTGCTCCTTCGGTGCGAGTCTCCTACCCTCAGCGCGGGAAGCCTTCCTGCTTCCGCGTCACGTGCTCCGTGACGTCAGCGCGGTGCGTGATCCACGCATCACCAGGGGGAGGGTCTCCGGCTGATAGCGATCCAGCTCCAAGAGGAAATTCAGTGCCGGCCACAAATAGTCCCAGCTACAATTCCAGCTGATAGGCCATACAGAGACAGCCCCACGCGTTTCAAGGATCCAATCCTCTTCGTCAGGGGCGCTGTATCTCTATGGCCTCATAGTGTATTATTTATAAGGTTTGATCACACTTGGCAACCATATTAAACATTTAAGTTATTGCCACAAAAATTGTTGTTCCATAAAAATAATGCATACATATTCTGCTAACATTATGCTATTACTTCAAATACTAGCTAAACAATTTGCTAGTCTATATTGAGTACTGCAGGGCCTCGCTTCTCGGCGATCCGCTGATACGGCGGCACCGAGAAGGGGGCCGTCATGTTGAATTTAAAATCGCGCATGTGTAGAACAGGCGGGTGCGCCCGGCGCGCATGCGCAGACCGCAGGTCGCACATGCGCAGACCGGCGAAAATGCCGGCTTACGCATGCGCAGCACTGAAAATCGTCAGATCCGCTTTCCGGCGATTTTCACTATACGGCGGGCCTCTGGAACGGAACCCGCCGTATACCCGGGGCCCTGCTGTATACTAAGGGAAAGCAAATCTCATCAATCCATATGTGTATGATAAATAAATAAATAAGAAGAAATGTTGAGAAACATATTCTAAATGATAAAATACCATTCACCATAATCATCAACTCATAAATGTAGATGATTAAGGGTATTTGGGTAAGAACTACAGTTATTTATTATTTATTTATAAAATATTTTACCAGGAAGTAATACATTGAGGGTTACCTCTCGTTTTCAAGTATGTCCTGGGCACAGAGTAAGACAAATAATACATGGTTACAAGTACAGTTACATAAATGAGCAGGGTATACATTATATACAAGACATTGCATGCACAGTTAAAGAAAATATATATTATGAGCGTATGAAACAGTTACAGACCAGGTTAAAGTGTGAGACAGCCTTAGATTTGAAAGAACTTAAATCGGTGGTGGATGTGAGAGTCTCTGGTAGGATGTTCCAGTTTTGGTTACTACAATAAATAATTGCAATTTGGTCAAAAATGAAAATTATTAGGATATTTAAATATTGACATGATTCAAAAATGCTCATTGGCTTGCTGCATTAGTTAATTGATTGAACTGAAAATATATCTTATACTATATTAGTGAAAGCACTGTATGTTTGCCTGCCTGCCTGCCTGCATGCATGCCTGCCTGCTGGATGTCCGGTGTCCCTAGCGGCAATCTCATTGGTCCCTTGGCCCGGCCGCCCCCGCACACCTCTCATTGGCCTCACACACTCACACCACTCCCTTGGCCCGCCCCCCACACCTCTCATTGGCCTGAGGCGGAGTGACGGGCCAAAGGTCAAAAAAAATAAATAAAAAACACACACACACACACACACACACACACACACCTCTCTCCCCTCTCCAAATCACCTTTTCCCCCTCCCCAGCGGCATCACCTCTTCCCCCTCCCCAGCGGCATCACCTCTTCCCCCTCCCCAGCGGCATCACCTCTCCCCCTCCCCAGCGGCATCACCCCTCCCCGCTCCAAATCACCTTTCCCCCTCCCCAGCGGCATCACCTCTCCCCCCTCACCGCTCCAAATCACCTCTCCCCGCTCCAAATCACCTCTCCCCGCTCCAAATCACCTCTCCAAATCACCTCTCCCCCCTCCCCGCTCCAAATCACCTCGCTTCCCCGCAGCTGCCACGCGGCGCGTAAGATGGCAGACCCCCTTCCTCCCTCGCGGCGCCGAGTCAGACGGTGGCGGCGCCCGGAAGTACAGGTAGGTGTCGCTCCCCACCTCCGGCGCCAAACGGAACTGAGAAAGGGCGCATCAACTGAGGTGTGTGTGTGTGTGTGTGTGTGTGTGTGTCTGTGTGTGTCTGTGTGTGTGTCACTGTCCACTGCCCCCCCCTCCTATCCACTGCCCCCCCCTCCTGTCCACTGCCCCCCCCTCCTGTCCACTGCCCCCCCCCTCCTGTCCACTGCGTCCCCCCTCCTGTCCACTGCGTCCCCCCTCCTGTCCACTGCGTCCCCCCTCCTGTCCACTGCGTCCCCCCTCCTGTCCACTGCCCCCCCCTCCTGTCCACTGCCCCCCCCCCTCCTGTCCACTGCCCCCCCCCCTCCTGTCCACTGCCCCCCCTCCTGTCCACTGCCCCCCCTCCTGTCCACTGCCCCCCCCTCCTGTCCACTGCCCCCCCCTCCTGTCCACTGCCCCCCCCTCCTGTCCACTGCCCCCTCCCTCCTGTCCACTGCCCCCCCCCTCCTGTCCACTGCCCCCCCCCTCCTGTCCACTGCCCCCCCCTCCTGTCCACTGCCCCCCCCTCCTGTCCACTGCCCCCCCCCTCCTGTCCACTGCCCCCCCCCTCCTGTCCACTGCCCCCCCCCTCCTGTCCACTGCCCCCCCCCTCCTGTCCACTGCCCCCCCCCTCCTGTCCACTGCCCCCCCCCTCCTGTCCACTGCCCCCCCCCCTCCTGTCCACTGCCCCCCCCCCTCCTCTCCACTGCCCCCTCCCTCCTGTCCACTGCCCCCCCCTCCTGTCCACTGCCCCCCCCCTCCTGTCCACTGCCCCCCCCCTCCTGTCCACTGCAGGAAATGCAGGGGGAGGAATCCATGCCTTTGAGGCGCCCCCCCCCTCCCTTTGACGCCCCCCCCCTCCCTTTGACGCCCCCCCCCTCCCTTTGACGCCCCCCCCTCCCTTTGACACCCCCCCCCCTCCCTTTGACGCCCCCCCCCCTCCCTTTGACGCCCCCCCCCTCCCTTTGACGCCCCCCCCTCCCTTTGACGCCCCCCCCTCCCTTTGACGCCCCCCCCCTCCCTTTGACGCCCCCCCCCTTTGACGCCCCCCCCTCCCTTTGACGCCCCCCCCCTCCCTTTGACGCCCCCCCCCCCCTCCCTTTGACGCCCCCCCCCCTCCCTTTGACGCCCCCCCCCTCCCTTTGACGCCCCCCCCCCTCCCTTTGACGCCCCCCCCCCCTCCCTTTGACGCCCCCCCCTCCCTTTGACGCCCCCCACCCTACCTTTGACGCCCCCCCCCTCCCTTTGACCCCCCCCCCTCCCTTTGACGCCCCCCCCCCCTGCCTTTGACGCCCCGCGCGCACACACTGACTGACGCGCACACAAAGCCTGACTGACGCACGCACACACTGACTGAGGCACACACTGACTGTGTGTGCGTCAGTCAGTCTGTGTGTGTTTGTGTTTCTGCCTCAGACTCACTGACGCGCGAGCAAACACACAGTGACTGACGCACACACGCTACATGAAGCTGTAAAGGAGGGAGGGAGGGGGGGGACTGGATTCATGTGAATGGGGGACAAACAGAGAGAGGGGGGAGGAGAGAGAGGAACGGGAACATTACATCCCGGGCAACGCCGGGTCTCTCAGCTAGTATAATATAATAAATGTAAAAAAAACAAAACTTTTTTTATTATTTTGTGTGAATATGCATATACACACGTGCACCCATATATTTATATGTACATAAGCACACACATGCATATACCTAAAACCTATCAAATATAGATAAAAACTATATATAATAAAAATTGCCTGAAAAACAAATTTAAAATGGTACAGTATAAACCTAAACGGGAAAAACCCGAAATAAGGTGTTTGCACTCGCCGTATGGACAGGTGACTAGGGTCATGTCTTACCATAGCTCACAACTCATAACATGACGAGCCAGCTCTTCAGGTTTCCGTCTTCTGTAGTAGCTGCCATCATGATTAATTACAGGACAGCAGCTAATTACACCTGTGTAACCTGGGTATCCAATGTCGGTTGTACAGAAGTTACATCTTTTGTACATTTTGCATTTATTTGTAATTGCTGTGGCCTTGTCACAGTGCATCTTCACTTATTCATTGGGATAAATCATTGGTAATTAAAGCTGCAGTTCAAGCAATATCCTACATGTGTTTTTTAAATAAATCAGATCTGTACTATGAGAAAATAGTTGTAGCATTTTTTACAATGTAAAAGAAAAGGGGGGGAGGGGGATCAGGAAAAAGCAACTTGGCATGCCCCTAGATCAGCGGTGCGCAAAGTGAAAAAAAGGGAGGGTGCTTGAGGCAAAAAATCTAGGTCAAAGAATACAGTAGCATAGTGAGTCGGGGGAGCCAAGCACATCAGGAAAATACTGAGAATTGAATTACTGCAAAAAGGTCATTTTAATTACTATACTGTAATGGTCAAAAATATCCAACGTTTCGGTGAGAAGCACCTTCATCCTCTTCGAAACGTTGGATATTTTTGACTATAACTAAAGAGGTAACTCAACGCTCAACCCAATACCATTGGAATTATAGACTGAGGTGCAAAGGGTTAAAGATATATAGAGCACAACACGTTAACTCTAGGATAACGAAAAGAACCCAGTTGACTGCACTCAAAGTAATTATAGTTGCTAAAATAGCCTGGGATGCCAGGCCTGTATGCAGTATGCAGTGTGCAGTGTGTGTGTAAAAAAATAAAATGTAAACATTTTTTTGTTTTAATTCGGGGTCCAGCTCAAACCGTGTTATTGCGGATCCGCGTTATAGCGGATCGTGCTATAACGGGGTTGAGCTGTACTAATTTCACTATTTGAGCTCTATCTCAATAGTTGATTTACACTTGTTAGGTCTCACTATTAAACACCCTATAGGGGATTTTAGTAATTTGTTTGTTTTGTACATTTTAAGTCGTCGTGGTTGTAATAATAAATACTGTATTTTTTTGAATTTTTGGTTTTGTGAGCTCTGACTCACTTTAGTGTGTCGTTAGGTAGGGGTGATTTCACTCCACAATTGGCATCCCAGGCTATTTTCGTTATCCTAGAGTTAACGTGTTGTGCTATATATATTTTTGACTATTCTGGTAATTAAAATGACCTTTTTGCAGTAATTCAATTCTCAGTATTTTCTGGTGCGCTTGGCTCCCTCGTCTCGTTATAATGTAACAACCCATTTTTCTTTTCCCACAGCAACCATTTATAAAGTCACATTGACCGCAGAATACTCAGCTGCAGTCATTAAGTGAACCCCTGAGCCGAAACTTAGCTAATTACTTATCATTGTGTGGATTGCATTGATGCACATGTTAAAGGGGGGAAAGAAAACGTCAGCTTGAACTGCTTCTTTAAAGATGGTAAACACAGCACTTCTCTTGTACTGTAATCCGTTTGCTGCAAAAGGGATTTACTGTACCCTTTTGTTTATTAGTGCAGCATGTCCTTGGCAGCATAGGTTTAGAAGGTGTATTCACCTTTTTAAGTAATAATTTGAAATAAAGATTGATGATGATGATAATTATCACATACAACAATGCATGTTTGTAAATTGCTCGATTTAATTTTGTCATGTTTTTAAATAGGAGCCTTACTCCTGCTGTTGCTATGAAAAGAAAGCAACCGCCTCCCCAATTTCTCTTCCCCAAATCTTCTATAACCCTCATTCTTCTTGTTATGTGTTGATTTGACAGGATTGTTGGAGCAATAAAGTGTTTTTGGCAGCACATGAGTCTGGGGGTAAGAAGGAGGTTGTGGTGTCTGTCATGTTGTGCGTGTCACAGTAACTGATTTTTTTTTTTTTTTAAACATCCTGATAGAAACTACAAGGCAGATTTAAAAATAAATGAGTAATTTGGTAAACTCCAAAGTCAGTGGGGGTTTACCCTGATGTCTGAGTTATCTTCAAACACCCACAACCACTATAAATATTTCCAACAATGACAAGATTATTTAGTCGTTTTAGCAGCTTCCGCTTATACTTAGCAGTGACATATCTTGCGATTTTTAATGAAATGAATAACAAATAGTTGTGCAAAAGACAAGTACAGGCAATGCCTATAGCTAATGCCAACTTTCTATGTAGTGCAGTACTGCATGTTTGTGGTAGCTGTGTTAGGCTGTGCAAAAAAAGTGAGTTTCAATAGTAGGTGATTTGTATTTTGAAGGCAATCTTTTGACAATAGTGATGTTTTCCTGCTTGACCTATGGGATAGACAAAGCATGGCTCTAAATGTGCAGGTTCCTGCGCAGTAAGAGTCCTATAGCTTCACATTGTTTGCTGATGTATGTTTTATTGTTTTTTATAACTTGTATTTTTTTGTTTTTCCACAATATAGGTGGGAAGTGATTGCAGAAAAGAAGGGGGGCGGGAGGGGCGTAGGGAGAACATTGGTTATGTTGTACAATCAGTCTGCCTATTGGGGAGGAGATCGTTAAGACATACAGTTTGCAGCTTCAAGGTTTTTATTGGGTTTTATTAAAGGAAAGTACCATGAAATATGTCAAATGTGATATGGTTAAACTCTTTGAATATAGTAAACTAGCTGATATACCCGGCGTTGCCCGGAATGTTAAGAAAAATGATGTTGTTGTTTAAAAAAGTTATATTGGCGTACGGGCGCCCTCCTCACCCATATGGGGTAAGCGTTGGGTGGGTGAGAGGGGGGGTGGCGGCCATTATTGCGGAGGGTTAGAGGGGGTGGGTGGAGGGAAAGGGCGCGCGCAGGTGGCATTATTGGGGGGGGGGGAGTGGAGGTTGCACGGCGAGCCGTGCACGGGTGGGTGGTTGAGAGCGGAGGGTGCACGGCGGTCCGGTGGGGGGAAGGGGCAGAGCGGCCCGGGAGGGGTTGGGGGGGGGGTGGGGTGTTCCTGATCAGACAGATTAATGTCTGCGCCACACTCCGGCCGCCGCCATCTTGTGTGTGTGAGGGGGAGGCAGCAGGCAGGGAAGGGAAAGATGGCGGGGAGAGACGGAGAGGAGCTGATGGAAGCCGAAGTTCAAGTTGAAATGTGCGCTCTCTCATGTCTGGCGGCAGAGACACAGTGACCCTGCACAGGAACCTGCGGAAGAGCCGGCACTGTGTGTGCACAATGTTATTATACAGCAGCATGTGGGGATGTCACACAGTGACACAGCACGGAGACATGTTTTATTTATCTGAACTCATACTGCACACCTTAAACCATGGGACCCTTGCCTGACCATATTGTAATGATATTACAAAGCTTGTGTATGCATTAATCCATGTGCTAAAAACAAAACCACAACTACAATGCCTGAGTAATACAGTAAATGTAGGCCAACTACACACTGACTGAGAAACTTCTGATTGGTCAAATGTAAATAAGGGGTGGAGCCAAAATTATAGTAGGCATTAAATGACAGGTAGTGAGAAGATTGTCACAGCAGCTATTTTGTGTAAATATTTTCAAAGACAGATTAATTTCTACATACAGGTGTGAGGAGTCTGCAGGGCTGATAGCTGAGTCTGCAGGGGTGAGAGGCTCAGGCATTATGAGTCTGTGTATGTGTGACAATGGTCTAGGTGTGTCAGTGACGTCATCGCACCCTGCAGGCCAATGAGAGCCGTTGGGGGGGCGGGCGGATTGACGGACCAATCAGATTCTCTAGAGGCACGGACAAACAAACTGTTCTGCAAACAAACTTCATTTATATATATATATATATATATATATATATATATATATATATATATATATATATATAGATGTGTGTGTGTGTGAATATATATATACATATACATATACATATACATATACATATAATATAGTACATTTAAGATAATCTTATACTTTGCTTGTATTGTCAACACTGGCACAAATCATATGTTAATAGTTCCGTCTTCTCCTGCTTGTACTCCAATCAGTCACCACAACAACATTTAGTAGGGTTCAGTGACTCTTTGATGCATCACTAGTTTACTTTGGCAGCAGAGCAGCTGTGAGGTGGATCTTTTTCTGACAATTGTCTCCAGTATCAGTTTGTTCAAAAGGGCACAAATGTTTTGTTCGGTTGACAGAGCTGGATGTCCCAATACGTATATGTTTTTCCTGTTCGTGTTTACTGTATATTGCACATGAAGTATTTGAAGTGAGCTATAAAATGCTGCAACCATAGTTGGACTTGGCATTGGAGAAATATAAGGGTTTGTTTCCTGTGCAGTGTACAACATGGATGGACATCTCCAATAAAAATATAAGAGTTCAGGATTTTTATCACATCATAGGGATGTTGCTTTTCCGGGTGATCTCGTAAGTGTGAAAGGTTTTACAGCTATTGACTTTACTTACCTTTTGTACTCTTGCCTTCTGTGTGTAACGCTCGGACTGGCCGCAAACCAGACGAGACCCCGGTACTGAGGTGCAACGGAAGAATACCATGCACCCAACAGCAAGCGGAGGCGCGACCGGAGTGTGGTAAGTAGCGTAGCTGGTCCGGGGACAAGGATAGGTGAAATAAGGTACTTGCCAAATCCGGCGTAGAATGGTCGGGTACGTAAGCCAATGGTCAGGGAGTAGAGATATTTGCGTCGTAGAGAGTTCGTAAGCCTAGTTCGTGGAGAGGAGAAAGCTGCGTCGTCGAAGGTCCGTTTGCCAAATCCATGGGGTTCAGAAGACTGCGTGGTTGAGGGTCTGTTAGCCAGGTCCGGGTGTCCAGAAAGCAGCGTGGTCGGGTTTCCAAAGCCAAGGTCAAGATCCAGGGAGGTCAGCAGAGAATCCGGGTTCTGGAACGGGCTGAAACAAACGAGAGAGCCAAGCAGAAGCAGACAGCACCAAGGTACAGTAGCTATGCAGAGCACTGGGAGAATGAGGAGACAGGTTACTGTCCACTATTTAGCACTATCAGAGGAAGGGAGGAGCGGAGGTGCGGTCCAGAGATCCAACCTGAAAGGGGACAGGGGCCTGGGGGCTGGCCAGAGTTGACCTGGGGATGAGTAATGGTGGCGCGCGCGACCCGGAAGAGGGAGAGCAGCCGCGAGGGGAACGCTGGCGGCAGAGGGAAGCCGCCGGGGATTCGGAGTGGCAGTGGTGCCAGGTAAGGGGACGCCGTGAGCGGAGGTCCGTGATCTGCGGCTCCTTACACTGTGCTGCTACTTATTGCAGTGTCATTGTGGATTATGGTGAGATTGTGCCAGGGTAATTGTTAGGTAGGTGACAGCCTTGACTCTCGTTTTTACTGTTATATCATGTGCTAATCCTCTTACGCTTGTGCTTTCGGCTTCCATGAGTGCACATTACTCTATCACTAACCGATGTTGTGTTTGAGCACCATCTGTTTTTTTTTGTTATAGTGATGGAGTGCCTGGCATCGCACGTGCCTGTCGCTCGAGCGATGTGTGCTCTTAGGATGGAGGTGATGGGAAGGTGTGGAGGAGGTGTCACTAGGCTGGTTCGCCCTTATTGACTGAACCACTCACATGACGCATCTGTCGCGCGAAAAAACGAAATAATTTGTAAAAATACCAATCTGCTGCGCGGTTGCTCTTCATCGCGCGCACTACGGCCGTCCTGATACAACTGCTGCTGTTTGTTTGCGCGCACCGTCGTGCTTACTATAATCTCAGTCTAAAGTGAGCTAATGATCTAATTTGGACAAGCTAATTCATTGTTTTAAGGTGCAAGGTTAATTTAGAAGATCACAAGAGGTACTAGCAGCATTGTCCGTAAGAGCGTCTGTGTGTACAGCATGTTGCAGTGTGAAATCTGGGTGCATACGTTGGTGGTCTCACTAGGAACCACATACAAGGCTACACACCAGAGCTGTGAATGGCCCACAGATCAATCATCAAGCAACAAAGTAAAAAAAAAAACAACTAAATTGCACCACAGAAAATAATTATAGTAATAACTCTCATGATCTCCACTTTCAGACACACTGTACCTACTCTGATTTATCTGCAACCCCTAAGAAAGATTAACCGCGACTGATTACTACTGTATGCATGTATCTTTATTTATACAGCGCCATTCATCTACAGTACATAGCGCTTTCCAGCAGTAATACACGTGACATAATATAACATAATAAATGGGAATAAGCGCTTGAGACATAAAAGTAACAATAGGAAAAGGATTCCCTTCCCCCAAAGAGCCAGTAGTATCAGCCAGAGGAGCTACCCATATGAGGTGTGTTTTAAGATGGGTCTGAAAGGTGGAGAAAGAGGGTGTTAGTCGGATATTGAGGGGAAGGGCATTCCACAGGTGTGGGGCAGTGAGTGAGAGAGGTTTTAAGCAGGGCTTTCAATACAAAAAGGGTAGACAGGAGACATTGTTGAGCAGAACACAAGAGTCAGGATGGCATATAGCTAGAAAGTAAAGCTGA
Organism: Ascaphus truei; assembly: GCF_040206685.1. Classification (NCBI taxonomy): domain Eukaryota; kingdom Metazoa; phylum Chordata; class Amphibia; order Anura; family Ascaphidae; genus Ascaphus; species Ascaphus truei. Next base: position 123,304,360 of record NC_134487.1, read on the forward strand.
GATGTAAGGAGGGGCAGAGGAGCGTATAGCCTTAAAAGCGAGGAGATACCGGCTATACCAGCTAGTTACATTCAGGGCCTCTGACAGTTTGGGGTACAGCCGGGACTGCAGTCCCGGTAAGTTAGTGGGGCCCACCCCAAGCCCCCCCCCCCCGCCGGCGACGATAGAGTTTATTTCCTGCGCAGGCAAGAAGGGCCCTCCCCTTTCTCCAGGCACAGTATCACCTACGTGCTCAGTATCCCCTTATACCCCACTCCCCAGATCCAGTACCTCCTTATATTCTTTCCCCAGGCCCAATAACCCCTTATACCCACCCCCGGGACCTCCTTATACCCTCCCTCAATACCCATTACCTCATACACACCACACCATTATCTCCTTATACCCCCCCACCCCCCATTACATCCTTATATTCTCCCTTGGCTCTATTACCTTCTATCTCCCCCCCAGTCCGTTACCACCTTATATTCCCCACCCCCAGGTCCATTACCTCCTTATATCCCCCACCCCCAGGGGACCCTGCCTCATATGTTTGTCCTGGGCCCAACGATTTCTGTACACGATTTAGACCAGTATTTTTCAACCAGTGTTCCTGGAACCCTTGGGTTCCCCGAGTTTCCGTAAAGGGTTCTGGGTAATTCTCAGATCATGGGAAAATAGTACCAAATAGAAGAATTTATAATGCATCTGATCTCAGACGTGCTATTGGAGAAGGTTGGGGTTCCTTATAATCAGTTGCAATATTTCATTGTTTAATACATTTACTTTCTGACTGCACAGATGGTGTAGTTTACACCATTTTGTATCCCAACAGAGGGAGGAGTACTTGGGGGGACTGAAGGGAAGTAACACAGGCCCCTTGGGTCTGTGGGAACGGATTGAAGAAGGGGCACTTTGCCTCGAAACGTCACCCCTCCCCATATGCCATTTATTCATCTTTCCCACTGTTGTCTTACATCCGTTTTCCTTTTTCCCTCCCCCCTTGGTTTTCCCCACTGTTTAGTGTTAACTCCTTTCTTTCCCCCACCCCCCTCCCTCTCCTTTTAGTTGTTAGTTCGATTGTGTGTATGTACACTGAATCTTCATTGTCTGTTATTTGCACAGCATCTTCTTTTGCATACAATATATTCTTTCCTTTTTTGGCATAAACCCAGTTTTGTTTTCGCATTTATTTTGAATGTTGGGAACCCTCCAATCCATGTATATCTTAAGACAGGAGGGTTTGAGGTCCCTCCATTTTTCCCATGCATCTTCTTCTTATTCCAATTGGTTACTGTTCATTGAAGTGCTGCCTATACTCCATACTTTTAGGCTGTATTGTATGGTATGGGCCAGAGGGAGGGTGGTGTGAGAAGGTGATGAGAGAGCAAGATACGTGGGCCTGGCCTGTGGGAGAAAATGAAGTATGTGCCTGGTCGCGGGTAGAGGGGGAGAAAAGAAGGTATAGTCCTGGGGGATGGAGGGAGGAGAGAGGTAAGGCGGGGAGGAGGTATGGGGGCTGTTATAATTTCACCTTACAAAAAGTCTCAAATTGTGTACCTCTGTGAACGTCCGTCTACAGGCAGCCAGCAATGGGCCTGCAAAGGATTGTGGAGGACCGTGGAACGTAGGCCCGGGTTTGAGGGGTGGCATCAGGTGGAGTGGAGGGATCTATAGTTCTCCTCACTAGAACATTTAGAAACTTTAACCCACAACAGTTTCTGAATGACCTTTCTAACTGTCCTTTTTACAGAATCGATTTAATTCCCGACCCTGATTCTGCGCTTGACTATTTCCAATCTGAATTCTTAAAACTCTGTGATACCCATGCTCCACTACGCAGAATAAGGGTATGGGGGGCCCACCTTCCATGGGTTACAACTGACCTTATAGCACTCTACCAGTTCAGGGAAGCCTTGTGGAAAAGCTACAAAGTAACTGGCACTAACAAGGATCTCAATTTCTACAGATGCCTGCGGGGCATTTGCACAAGGCAAACAAGGTATGTAAAAGCACAATATTACGCTGACAATCTCTTCCAGAATACATCAAACCCAGTTAACTACTGGAAGGTTATCAACAACATATTCCAGCCTTCTAACCATTAACACCCAAGTAATATCACTAAGGGGGATATTACTCAGACAAACCCCACTGACATTGCAAATGCATTCAATGATTACTTTGTGGGGTGTGCTACTAACTTATTAGCAAAACGCAACCCACAAACATGAATCTCATCCTGGGAGTACCCATATAGCCCCACCCCCTCCCAACACTGCCCACAATTTTCAATTTGGCCCAGTATCCGAAGAAGAGATTACACAAGCGCTCCTCAAATTAAAACTAAGCAGCCAATGTGGACCTCACTTACTAAAATCTAAGTTCCTAAGATTGGTGCCTCAATCATTGCCAAACCAATTGCTTCCATAGTCAACTATCCTGTCTGCTGGCCATATCCCCAAGACCTGGAAAACTGCCGGAGTTGTCCCAATTTTCAAAAGTGGGGACAAAAACACTGTCTCAAACTACAGGCCAATCTCACTTCTCCCAATACTATCCAAAGTCATGGAAAAATGTGTCCACTCCCAGTTAAGCGATTACTATACCAAGACAAATTTCCTTAGCCAATTCCAATCTGGCTTTCGCCCCAAACACTCCACCGTAATTAGTTTGCAATGAAATCCAGTGTGGAGTGGAATGGGGACAACTCACTGGTGCAATATTCTCTTGATACTGTTGATCATGCTATCCTGCTTAACAAGCTCCAGAGCTCTGGGATACGGAAGCATGCTTTAAACTGGTTTCATTCCTACCTATCAGGTAGATCCCAACATAAGTCCATCTCGGGCTCTAACTCCAACCCCCTGGATATCACCTGTGGTGTCCCGCAAGGCTCTGTTCTGGGGCCCCTATTCTTCTCAGTGTTCATCAATGATCTTCCCACAGCTTGTAAGGAAGCTTCAATACACATGTATGCAGATGACACAATCCTATATGCACGTCTAATAACTCTTGGTGTCATGCCTAAAATCAGAGATCTTTTGTTGCATGTCACTATGTGGTTCATTATGATGCAGATTGGGAGGGTCTGAAAGAGGTATAACAACCTTGAGAGTAGGTTAATTTTTAGGGATTGGATGTGATCTATCCAGGAGATATTAAATTGAGAGCACGTGTGAAGGTTTTAACAAATTTGGTAAGTTATCTTGATATAAGGAGGAATAGGATTTTGTTAGGAATATGCCTAGATATTTAATAGCCTGGTATTTTCCAGCGAAAGTTAAAATTTAGTGACGAGTTTGACCATACTATATAAGGTGGATGGTTTATATTTAAAGCTACTGACTTGCCATTGTTTATTTTAAAGCCGGAACCCCTACTCTATTGAAGGCTACTCGTCAGTTTGTTCATCAAGACCAGATGGAACAGGAACAGAAACTAACGCTGTTAATTTCATTTTTTTTTTCTGTCATTACTTATTCTAACTTTTTTTATTCACGTAAGGTGAAAACAAAAAAACTAGCCACGGCGTTCTCGTATTTAAACAATGTAAAATTCATGCACAAACACGCTAGTGACACGCAGCTTCCCGCCTCTTATTGCTTGTTAGCCCGAAAGAACAAATATACACTTTAGCTGCGATCCACTTGTACATATTCTGAGTATATTCTTGCCAAAATTGGTCCACTTGGAACAATTGTTTGAGACTTTTATGCAGTGATCAAGCCTGTGTGTAACTTTAATCTTGTTAGCTAGTGGACCGTAGCTTTTATATTTGTCAGTGAAGGGGTCATGTGACGTCAGGGCGTGCATTAGCATGTGAAATTGTTGTTCCCCCCAATGAGTCAGACGCGATGACAAAATTAATTTATTTGGGAAGGCGTGTGTCAAAGTCGCTCTGTTTATCCATAAATGATTCAACATTCAATATCCATGTGTAAAAAAAGTACGTGAACCTTTTAGATTCAGTACCTGGTGGCGCCCCCTTGAGAAGAAATTACTTCAACTAAGCGTTTCCTGTAACTGCTGGTTAGTCTCCCACATCAGTTTTGAGGAATTTTGGCCCATTCCTCCTTACAGAACTGCTTCAACTCAATGACATTTGAGGGCTTCCTTGCATGGACAGCTCACTTCAGGTCCTGCCACAACATTTTTTTGGGGTTTAGGTCCGGACTTTGATTAGGCCATTCTTAAACGCGGATTTCTTCTTCTGCAGCCATTCTTTTTCTTGATCTGCTTGTATGTTTAGGATCATTGTCATGCTGCATTGACCCCCTTTTGCTTCAGCTCACGGACGAATGGCCTGACATTCTTCTCTAGAATCTTCTGATGCAATACAGAATTCATGGTTGTGTCAATGATGGCAAGCTGTCCAGGTCCTGAGGCAGCAAAGCAACCCCAAACCATCACACTCCCAAAACCATGTTTGACGGTCGGGATGAGATTCTTCTGTTCGAACGCAGTTTTAGTTTTCACCAAATGACATGATAATATCATGAGATATTATGTATTTTAATCCATCAGGTGCTTCAGGGGCTAAAAAAAATACAAAAAAAGAAAAAAGCGCAAAAGCCCATAGAGTAGTATAGTCAGTTTATAGGATAATAAAAAACGGTTATAAACACTCACAAAAAGTAAGTTGGTACGGGCACTTCGGTACTTTGAATGACCGCTGGAACAGTAGTGGTCCACTTGTCCGTTAGCTGGGTGCTCAGTGTCTTTCCCTGCTTTCCTTCACTCGATCGGCGGCGTGCATCCGCTTCCGCGTCACGTGTTTATAACCGTTTTTTATTATCCTATAAACTGACTATACTACTCTATGGGCTTTTGCGCTTTTTTCTTTTTTTGTCTTTTTTCCAATAGTTCCTACCGGTCCTGAGGTTAATTGTAAAGAAGCTGCATACCCATATCTTTCCTAATTAGAATCTCTGTTCTCTGGGTCCACTTGATGTGACTATATTTTAATTACTATATATTTTTTGTGTGTTGTTCTTTTATTGTCTCTGTGTAACCCATTTTTTATTATATGATTATTTGTCTATGAGGTAAGAGCGCCAGCTGATACTCTATTTGTATCAGCCATTATCTTTTTTTAATGTTAAAAAAATACAACTTGGGTTTAAAAATACTATATATTGGGTTTGTAACAGGTCAGGACTTATCATGGGTCTGCTCTGAGCTTCAAAGGGACTAAATTGGGGGAGCGTATCTTGTATGGCCCACTAAAAGTACCAGATGGGTGGTATGGAGCTGATAGTCTTGAGATAAGGGTAGTTGCTTTTCTAGAGATGGGAATAAAATATGGCTCTCCTACAACTTTATAAACACGACCCTTCTAGAGCTACCTTCAAAGCATTCTCTGGAGTGTTCTGCACGGTTCAGGGGGCGTGGCTAAAAGTATTCAACCCAAGAGTGACTTTATTAAAAATTAGAATATCATGTGAAGTCATCTTCTCTGCATAATAACAGGTACATATTTGTAACTGTGACAAGAAGACAAATCAACCCGTACCACACACTGCAAGAGTAAGAGTTGTCAAGGACAGATGTTCATTTGTCGCTCAAATTTATGATTAAGGCGGTCATGTTTAGTCTCATTGTGTCCGCCATGAAAGCCTGAATCTATTGATGTTTCTCGCGTGTCTAATTATTACAGAAGGGAAGTAATGTGTGCGTTTAGATATTGAGAAGTGATGCTTTGGGCTCTGAATGAACTATTGCATGCTCTGGAGAGAGTAATTTACATTTTCAGACACATTTTGATACAACATATTTTTGTGTGTTAAAGTTGCAGAGGCCCCGCACTCTTCACCAAGCCATTTAAATTAAATGCCAGGGGAGGCATGAGGCCTCTGCAACTTCTCTTACCTGCTCTCAGCCGACTCTTCGGCAACGCAACATCATATGACGCCGCCGAGGCCCGGGAGCAGGTAAGGAGGGGGGGGGGACGTGAGATGGGGAGGGGGGGAGGGGAGGGCAGACGGGGTCGTGAACTAAAAAGTTTGCGCACCCCTGCTGTATATAATATGCTCTGTTTCTATATTTCCGCCATACCTGATAAAGAACCCTGAGAGGTTCAAAAGCTTGTAGCATATCAACTACTTGTTGGTCCATCAAAAGGTATCATACCACCTACTCCCTCTCCCTCCTTTGTTATTTTATTACATGGAAGAAAGGACCAACACGGCTACACACGCTTCTTGGAGTCCATTTCAGGTGATTTTAAAAGCCACAGTGCTCTCTAAAGTTTACCAATTAATCAAAACAAGCTTCCTCTGTCATGTCAACCTGTTTTTGCAGCCTAGCAGTTTTACATTTGTTACGCCACCTAGTGAGAAGTAACTCAAGGAAGGGATATCAAGAACTAAAACATTAAATCAAATGATCATAAAACTTCTCTCCCTGTAACTATGCAAAAGAAGATGTCCTTTTTATATTGATCTGAAAGAAAACTAACATTGAAAGTAAGCAGTAATCGGACTTCTGGTGGTGACGTCACCGCACATGCAAGCCTAAAGCGGAGCTCCCGATTCCCCTCCACTAAAAGGAGCTAGAACGAGTGAAAAAAACACCCCAAAATACCAAAAAAACACGAGGGCAGCACCAGCTAAGAGAGAGGATGTCTAAACAACAAAAAAAATGCTCGATGCAAAGCGTCTCCACATATTTTGCTCCGACGAAGCGCCAGGGAGAGCAGGAAGAGCTGAGCCAAGATGGCGCCGACACCAGCGTGGCAAGCGCTGCCGCCTGCGAGCAGCACCTACCGGAGCACTTCAACGCCAGTCACCTTATTACCAAAGACTTCTTAGAAGAGTACATGAACCAAATGTTCTCTAAACTAAGGAAAGGCGTTAATGAAGATTTCAATAGCGCCATCAATAAAATAAAACAGGACCTATCAGAAGTCTCTCAAAGAACGGAGACCCTGGAGGGTAGGGTGGAGGAAGTGGAGGCAGTGCAGTCCTCAGCAGAGGAGATTAATCGTCTTAATCACGAAATCGCGCTGCTGAAAGATGGTCTGGAAGACCAAGAAAATCGGGACCGGCGCCAGAACTTAAGGTTCCGCAACAACCCTGAAACAATCCCCACAGAAGCCCTCACACCCTATCTGCAAGACCTCTTCCAGCACCTGGTCCCAGAGCTGAAAAAGGAAGAAATGGAGCTTGATCGAGCCCATAGAGCTCTGGGTCCGAGGCGGGAGGACCCAAAGACGTGCAGGGACGTGATTGCCCGCTTCCATTCATATACCACCAAGGAGAAAATCATCTCCAAAAGCAGAGAGATGAACCAAATCACATTCCAAGGCGTACAGATCCAGATCTACAATGATCTCTCGAGAACAACTATCTTCCGGCGTAAGGATCTAAAACCACTGACCCAACACCTGCAAACTCACAACGTGCGCTATAGATGGGGCTTCCCATTCAGATTTAGCGTCCTCGCTAAGGGTAAGCTCCATGCTATCTCTCACATTGAAGAAGCCCCCCATTTCCTGCGACTCCTGGGCCTCCCTGCCCTCCAGGGACAAAGACAAGAGGAAGAAGAAGAAACCAACCTGCATCGACGCCAGCGGGGATCCAGATCTTCGGAGAGCCTGGCCCAGCAGAGGACGACAAAAGCGCCGTCAGGATCCTAAAGACACAGACTCCGAAGGAAAAGGAAAAAGAAAAACCGCGCTGCTACCAGAACAGCTGAGATGCCCGCGCCCCATACGCGCCGAGCAGCAACTTTCCCCCTCCTTGTTCTTTTTTCCCCCTGCTCCACTCCATAAAGCTTTCCGGTACTAGATGAGGAGATCCCCCCCCCCCCACACACCACCTAGGGCTTACATCTACCCACCCAGCCCTCACAAGGCCTTGACCCCCCCCCTCCCTCCCCACCCTCCCACCACCCACTCACCCACAGGAACTCCCAAAGAAAAAAGCACTTACCCCAAGGTGCCCCGCCCGTCTGCTCTAGCCCCATTCCCCCCCCCCCCCCGCTAGAGAGCAACACCCCCCCTGCCTCCCGACCTACCTAATGGAGGTGGGGGAGAGTTCGGAAGAGTGGAGCTGGGTAGAGGCCAAGCGGAACCCATCCACGGACGCAGAAACAGCCTGGTAAAGTAAAGCAAAAAATAAAAAACCAGAACGGCCCAGAAACGCCCACGGGGGGGGGGCGCTGCTGTATAAGCTACGACTGCTACACAGCAGATTGAATGGGACATAAGTCTCAGCGCTCCAGATATTCCCCGCATGGATGTTCTCTCCCCCCCCCTCCCCACATTGACTCTAGATACCCCACATTGTCTCCCACAGAGTCCCCCCCCCCCTGCCCTTCCACATGACACCCCCTTACCCTCCCCCGCCTCCCCCCTCCTCCCCGTAACGGGGACTTAGCACAGCCCACACATCAGCAGGTGTAGGACCACCACAGATTCCTGCTACCATACCTCGTACCCCCTCACCGACCCCCCCCGTCCTATCCCCCACAAAGAGAATCAAGCAACCCCAAGATGCCCTCCCCCCACCTGCCTTAGCTCTGCCCCTCCCCTCCCCCCCATGAGAGCACACAGAGACAAAAGACTTCCCAGTTCCCCAGCTTACCCTGAGGAGACGAGCCGGAGAACAGATGATCGAAACGGTGGGGAGACCAGGCGGAACCCAGCCATGGACGCTGAGACAGCCTGGTACAGTAAAAACAGAACGAACACTTTGTCCCAGACTCGCCCACAGGAGGGCGCTGTTTCATAAGATAGGAATGTTTTCGCTCACTGAAGAAAGGGTCAGCCACTATTGGGATCCAGATATTCTCTGTAAAGGTGTCCCCCCTACCCCCACCCCCTCCCACCCCTCCAGGTTATGGGAAATTTACAATGGTGTTCACAGAGCCTCCCCCCTCCCTCTCCCCTTCCTCTCCCCTCCCCTTGCCCCCATAAAGTGTAAGGTTAGCTCCCTTCACACACCTCGACGTATAAGTGTAAATAAGTCTGCTGCTCACCAACCCCTCCTACTATAACTCCCCCTCCCCCCCACCTACCCCTCCCTACCCCCCCCCCCCGGTCTCCCCCCCCATACACATACGAACCGCTGCAAACGGCAAGACATAGCCGCAATGCGCCCCACGCTAGCCTGAGAGGTCTTTGAAATGCTACAAATGTTGTCTCACTGTGGACACAGTATGAACAGATAAGTGTAATAAATATTGCTGTACCACCAAAACCCTCCCCTCTCCCTCATCCCCTCCCTTACCCCTATGCAAAGTTTAATGGTGAAAAGTATAATATAATGTGAGGATGCAAGTGTACCAAAAATTGCCCCTCTTCCCCTATACCCCCCCGCCTCTCCCGTCTCCCCTCCCCCCCCTCAAACCCTCTCCCTCCCCCCCTCCCCCCCCACCCCTCCCCCACTCCCCCTCCCCCGCACCCTCCCCCCTCCCTTCCTTCCCCACCCCCTTCCCCCCCTCCAAAACAAACAAAAACCTCCCCCAAGAAGACTAAACCTACTCCTGCATTCACTGTATAGCTGAAAATATGCAACAGTCAGTAAAAAATTTCCTATAAATGTTTTCTCTTCAGGTTGTCAAAATATAATGTTGAAAATGTTCCAAAGAAGCTTATCCTCCCCCCAACTGTCCCCCCTCTCTCCCCCGCCCCTCTCCCACCTCCTCCCCCCCACCCCCCCCTGCCCCTTTCTCCTCCTTAATATGAAAGAGTCACTAAGCACCGTAGGCGCGCACGCCTAACCCGGCTCTACTCACAAAGAGCCTGAAAGAAAGGAGTGCCAAGATATAAACCCCCCTCCAAAAAAATGCCTGAGCAAGGCAAATATAAGCCCCTTAATATATCTAAAAATAGGGAAGCCACCCCCTCCACCCAATTGACAGGAGTGGTTTTTTCCCCTACCACAAAGAGGGTCTCGGGCCCAACACCCTGCTCCGCGACAGGCTCATGGTCCCGGAAGTCCTTCTAGGGGTATCTCGCCCCACCACCTTTTTCACACGAGTGTCAAAGGTTATTTTTCTTGGGCCCCACAAAGGCCCGTCTATTTTTTCCTTCCCTACTGTGTCCACCCTACCCCCCTCCCCCCTTCCTCGCGCGGGCACCTCCTCCGCACTCTCCTCTACCGGGTATTCAGACCTGGGCCCCACACCCCAGTTTCGAGCTCCTGACATGGGAAGAACGAGAGCTTCAGAGCCTAGAGCTCTGAAAACACCCACAAAAATATAATGTCTTCCATCAAATTGATTTCGATTAACGTTAAAGGCCTTAACTCAGTAAAAAAAAGGAAACTAGTCCTCACAGACCTCAAAAGATCTAAGGGCGATATTGTCCTTATGCAGGAAACCCATTTTAATTCACAGATGCCCCCTAATACGTTTAAAAGTGTATTTCCAGGCATATTTCGCCTCTTCCCAAAGCAAAAAAAGAGGAGTAGCCATCCTCATCAGAACGGGGGTACCTTTTGTGTTGACCAAGTCCCACGCGGACCCTGATGGGCGTTCTCTAATACTCCAGGGTACCCTAGCAGGCACGCCTATTACAATAGTCAACGTGTACGCACCCAATGACAATCAAATCCCCTTCCTAAAAAACCTTCTAGACTCAATAGAACAACAGTCCCTATCCTCCTTGATTGTAGGAGGAGATTTCAATATGGTGGCCTCGCACATACAAGACAAATCAGGCCCCACCTCCAGGCGCCCATCTCCCAATCCCTCCCCAAGCGCCACTCAAGCCCAAAAAAAAGCCAAGAAATTTAGAGATATTATTGAGAACTACTCACTAGTGGACATTTGGAGAGCTCAGCACCAGGGGCAGAGGGACTATACCTTCTTCTCCACCCCTCAACAGTCCTACTCGAGGATCGATTATTTTCTAGGTACAAGTAACATCTTCCAGGCATCCTCCCAGTCAAATATTGGTCCAATCACCTGGTCCGACCATGCACCGATCGACCTTACCCTAACCCTACCCTTTGTGAAAAACAGCCAATATAAGTGGAAGTTAAATGATTCTATGCTTAACTGCCCCGACACGGAGGCAACAATACGCCAAAAACTGTCAACGTTCTTCCAAATCAATAGAGGCTCCGCCTCAACCCCAGCCATGCTCTGGGCGGCTCATAAAGCCACCATCAGAGGAGACCTAATTTCAATTGCTTCATACAAAAAAAAAAAAACTTAAACTCCAAAAGGAGCTCACAGAAAAGATTTCCCAACTAGAACAACAACATAAAATCTCGACGTCTAAAAAGACGCTAAAACAACTAACCTTAGCCAGAGCTGCCCTTAAACACACCCAGCTCGAAGAAGTCGGAAAAGCCCTTAGGTGGTCAAAACAAAAATATTTTGACAAGGGCAATAATCAGATAAGCTTATGGCTTCGAAATGAAGGGGTGCCAGAGTAAAATCTCAGATAGCCAGAATCCAGACTAGTAAAGGACAGGTCTCATACATAGAGAAGGAGATAGCGCAGGAATTTGCGAACTTCTACTCAGACCTGTATAACCTTCACCCCCCAGACCAAGACCCAGTTAGCCTCACCACAATATCCCAATACTTAGAGCAATGTAACCTCCCCACCCTCTCCCCTGAAGAGATAGAGAGTTTGAATAAAAATATAAGTCAAGAGGAATTATCCCAAGCTATAAAATCCCTTAAAACAGCCAAAATACCGGGCCCAGATGGTTTTTCGAACATTTACTACAAGATGTTCATGCCAATTTTCTCCCCCTATCTTCTGGAAATGTATAATTCCTTTCTACAGGGAGAACCGATACCCGCCACCATCACAGCAGCAAATCTTGCTATTATTCACAAAGAGGGCAGAGATCCGCTTCTTTGTGGAAATTATAGGCCCATCTCCCTGCTAAATACTGATCTCAAAATCTATAGTAAGATCCTGGCAAACAGGCTAAACCCAATTCTCCCTAGACTCATCCATGTGGATCAAGTAGGATTTGTGTCCGGAAGACAGGCCTCCGACAACACCCGCAAAATTGTGGATATAATCGACCACGTGCATCTCTCTGACTCCAAAGCAATGATTTTGAGCTTGGACGCTGAAAAGGCGTTCGACAGAATCAAATAGGCTTTCCTAGACCAGACCATGTTGAGGTTTGGATTCACAGGCCCATTCCTAGAAGGGGTGAGAGCTCTCTACCAAAACCCAACAGCATATGTAAAATTATCAGGGGGCTTCTCAGACCCAATAAAAATCAGGAACGGGACCAGACAAGGCTGCCCACTTTCCCCCCTACTATTTGCCCTAACTATTGAGCCCCTAGCAGCTTCGATCAGGGAAGAACCCAGTATCAAGGGTATCCAAATCGGAGACAGAGAACACAAAATTTCGCTGTTCGCTGACGACGTAATTCTGACTCTCGCTGACCCCCACACATCCCTCCCTAACCTCCAAAGGCTTCTGGCCCAATTTGGTCTGGTCTCTGACTACAAAGTGAACATGGACAAGTCAGAGGCCTTGAATATATCCCTCCCCCCCCAGACGTGCAAACTCGTCCAAACCAACTATAAATACCGGTGGAGCTCCACCCATATTAAATAGCTAGGGGTCAAAATCTCTAATTCCTACAATACCCTATATCAATACAACTACCCCCCCCCCTATTTAGTCAGATTAAAAAAGACCTAGAAGTCTGGAAAAATCACCAAATCTCATGGTTTGGGAGAATGACCGCAGTAAAAATGAACGTCCTTCCAAGACTGTTATATAATTTCCAAACCCTCCCAATCCCAGTCCCACAACCAACGCTTAAAAACATGCAGTCACTACTCCTCCAATTTATTTGGAATGACAAGAGACCCAGGGTTCCTCGTTCAGTGATGCTCTCCTCAAGAATGAGAGGAGGTGTGGGGGTCCCCGACATAGCAAAATACTACATCGCAGCACAACTGAAGCAGGTTGTAGTTTGGAATTGCGACCCGGCCTCAGCTTCTTGGCTAGAGATAGAGTCTCACTACGCCCGCCCCTCTCCATCCAGGTGGCAATGTGGACCACCGGCAGCAGCGGAACCAGGCCACCAAGGTTTGGTCTAGGAGCAATGAGATGCACGTGGGAAGTATGGCTTAAATGCAAAGGGAAGTATGGTCTGGTAGCGTCCCCCTCACAGCTCACCCCCATCTTTCGGAACCCCAAATTCCCACCAGGGTGTTCCCCAAGTCAATTTGACCAATTTCAGAGTCACAATATTAGGATGGTGGCCGATCTACTGCAGAAAGACGTGATTGCTACTTACCAGGCGCTTAGAGATAAATTTGAGATCCGAGGACTCCATTTGTTCAAGTACCTACAAGTCCGCCACTTCCTTCTGTCTCTATCCCCAACCTCCAAATTTCCCCAGCTAACTAGATTCGAATCTTTGTGCTCCAAAAGCACCTACCAAAAAGGTCTGATCTCCGAAATATATAAAGGAATGGAGCCAACTGCCACTCCACCGAACCACCGTTATATGCAAAGATGGTCAGAGGAACTGGGTCTACCAATAGACCTAGAAGACTGGGAGGAGATCTGGGAGCAGGCCACTAAAACATCAATTTGCACAACAACAAAAGAAAACATCTACAAAATCCTATTTCAATGGTACCTGACTCCCGCTAGGCTGAGCCAACTCTACCCTGGCACACCAGACCTGTGCTGGCGGGGATGTGGTCAAAAGGGGGACATGGCCCACATTTGGTGGTCATGTCCGGAGACCCAGTAGTACTGGACCATGATCCAGACGCTTATACATGAGGTCACGGGTCTATCCCTGCCCCTAGACCCGCTGTCCCTGGTGCTGAGCAAACCTATAGAGGACCTACCTCAGCCAATGTCCAGACTAATAACGGCCATTCTGACGACGGCTAGATGCTCCATAGCAGCTGCATGGAAGCAGATAAAACCCCTTCGAGAACGACCGTAACTAGGAGAATCAATGAAGTTATGATAATGGAGAAACTGACGGCTATGCTCCAAAAGAAAATGCCTCAGTTCCTGAACACCTGGGATCCCTGGTTAGGAAGATAGATCCAATTGAGCTAGGCCACAGAAAAACCCGGACCCCCATTCCCCCCCCCCCGGCCCCCGGGGGGGGGGGTGAGGATACGCCTGCGCGTCTCCCCCCCTCCTTACCCCTCCACCCCCTGCATGTCTCCCTCCCGCCCCCCCCTCTTTTCTCCCCCCCCCCTCTTTTCCTCCTACTGAAGGAAACGGAAAATGTTATTGGTCACTGTTAGACTGTGATAAATCTTAGTGTCATGGGCTCATGACACCTCTGTATGTACTGTATTTTCTGAAAGTGCCCCTTTAAAAAAATTGTTATAAAAAAAAGAAAGTAAGCAGTAATCTTTCTAATAGAACATTTAACCGCAGCATCACAGGTTCCATAACATTTTAGATAAGACCATAGATCACACGTCACAGCTATATCCTTTTGTAGTGGGAAATGTCACGACCACAGAAAAACATGTTGCTGGGTTGTCATAGAACTTTGCCCGTGTCAATATTTTGGTTTTATTGAGAGATAGGAAATGGAATTTTGCCAACTGTGGCTCTGACCTGTTCATGTGATGTTAGTTTGCCCGGTCTGTCTCTGGTCCCTTTGCCAGGGCTTTGTACTTTATAAAGATGAGATAGGAGTTATGGTGATCTACATATGGTGGGAGTGTTATTACTCTGATTAACACTGACCTGTTAAATAGCATTTTGAAAAACACAGAAAGAGCATTAGGCTGAGTCCCCAGTGCGTTCTGTGACACGCGCGCCCGGCGGGGGGGGGGGGGAGGGTGCGGCACGTGCACAGCGCTAACCGCGATCTGCGGTCTCCAGGAGAGAGGGAAGCTTGCGATGGGCGGGGGCGTGGCCATTACATCACGCGGCTGGTTCGCCCTCATTGGGTGAACCGCCGGTGGGGGCGTGGCCACGCCTCCGTCGCAAGGTTTGAACTCAATTTGATTGAGTTGTAAAAAACCTTGCAGCACGGCGCAGCTGCACCTTCAGCGTGACAGTGTCTACTGGGCCCAGCCCCATTGAGGGGCGGTGCTTACACGCACAGCGCACGCCGCGCGCACAGACAGTTACTGGGACCGCAGCCTTACAGATCTATTATAGGCTAAAGCAGTAAAATTCAGGGTATTATTGAAAACCCTGCTCTCTGATTGGTTAAAATTCCGGGCATTATCCAATCGGTAATGCCTGGAATTTTAGCAGCTTGCAAAGTGCAGTTTTCAATCTGTTTATTTCCAGCCAATGAGCTTTCAGAACAGCTGAGACAGGGCAGGGGATTGGTTCAAATGAAGTAACAGCTCTGAGACAGGGCATGGGATTGGTCAAAAAGTATCAGCCACGGTTTGACTCCTCCCCCTCCCGAGCTGACTGAGATTTTCTGAGCAGATTCAGTTGAATTGAGAGGAGGGGTGTAGTCTGCAAAGAAGTAAGTGGCTGTCTGCAGTTTGAGTGTGTGTGTGTGTGTCAGTAGCAGTGTGTGTGCTGTTGTGTTGTATATCTGTGTAGAGGTGCTGTGTGTGTGTATATAGAGCTCCAGTGTGTGTGTGTCGGTGTCAGCAGCAGTGTTTATGGGTGTAGCATGTGTGTGTAGCAGCAGTTTGTGTGTGTGTGTGTAGAGGTGCTGTGTATAGAGGTGCATTGTTGTGTATATAGGTGCAGTGTTGTGTGTGTGTGTGTGTGTGGGGGGGGTATGTGTAGAGGTGCTATGTTGTGTGTAGATGTGGGGGGGAGAGTGCAAAGTTTAGTAAGTGGCTGCATTTTTTATTGTGGCTGCTGTTGTGTGTGTGTGTGTGTGTGTGTGTGTAGAGGTGCTGTGTTGTATGTGTGTGTGTGTGTAGAGGTGCTGTGTTGTGTGTGTGTAGAGGTGCTGTGTTGTGTGTGTGTGTGTGTAGAGGTGCTGTGTTGTGTGTGTGTGTAGAGGTGCTGTGTTGTGTGTGTGTGTGTGTGTGTGTAGAGGTGCTGTGTTGTGTGTGTGTGTGTGTGTGTGTGTGTGTGTAGAGGTTCTGTGTTGTGTGTGTGTGTGTGTGTGTAGAGGTGCTGTGTTGTGTGTGTGTGTGTGTAGAGGTGCTGTGTGTGTGTGTGTGTGTGTGTGTGTAGAGGTGCTGTGTGTGTGTGTGTGTGTGTAGAGGTGCTGTGTGTGTGAGTGTAGAGGAGGTGCTGTGTTGTGTCTCTAGAGCTCCAGTGTGTGGGTGCTTGTGTGTGTAGAGGTGCTGTGTGGTGTGCTGTTGTGTGTGTGTGTAGCAGCAGTTTGTGTGTGTTGAGCTGCTGTGTGTGTGTGTGTGTGTGTGTGTGTGTGTGTGTACACACAGAGGGGGCGGCAGTGTGTGGATATAGATATCTGCAGTGTAAGCGTACATAGAGGTGGTTTCATGTATTTACCATTTTATTTTAATAAAAAAATCTATTTAACTATACAAAAGTGTCTATTATTTATGAAATAAGCCTACATTTAGCCTATAATAGTAATAATCCCTGAAGAACAGGGCATTACTGGCCAATAATGCCCTGGCTGGGTTAAAGTCTCTCTGCTTCGCCTCGGGCCTTCAATTCTTCCAGCCAGGGTATTATTGGCCAGTAATGCCCTGTTCTTCAGGGGTTATTACTTAATTATATGAGTGGAATATTACTGATCTAACATTGCAATGTTATGGATTTCCGACCTCTAACTTTTTCTCCCTTGTGCTTTCTCATTAATTCACACATCAGAAGGCTTTTACATAACTCATGCTTATGACATAATTATTATTTGGTTTGAGGATTTTATCTTAATTAAAGCAGCAATCCGAGGTATTTTTATTCTTCAATCTTACCTGAACTGGGGAAGGGTTAACCAGTGTGGGAGACTGCCTGGTTCAGAAGCTGCAGAATCCTAGGGTGGTCCTGGTGTCTACACGGCAAACTGAGTAAACAATATGGCCGGCCAGATCACAGCTCGTTCCAGCGGCCAATAGAAAACATTGTTTCAGCTCTGTATTGGTGACCCTGGTGACAGTGTTCGCAGTCTGCCGCCATATATGTATTTGTTTGTGTCAAAATCGGCACAAAAAAACCCCTACTAATATCCCACGAATCGCGAGGTTGATGGGTGGCGGTGGGGGGGAATGGATCAAGCCTGGGATTGCTGCTTGACTATGTATAGACATTTTCTTTATGCATACAGTAAGCATGTTATCTTTAATGATCAAGCTAATTTATGTGGCTTGAACTAAACAAGTGATTCTCAACCGGGGTTTCGCGGAACCCTGGGGATCCGTGGAGCAGTTGCAGGGGTTCTGCTGAGCCGCCCACAGCATCTTAACCTGGCTCTCCCCCTCCCTCCGGCTCTCCCCCTCCCCCCGGCTTTCCCTCCCTCTGGCACCCTGGTTCTCCCGGCACCCTGGCTCTCCCCCTCCCCCCGTCTCTCCCTCCCTCTGGAACCACGGCTCTCCCCCTCTCCCTTCCCCCGGCACCCCGACTCACTCTCCCTCCCCCGGCACCCCGGCTCGCTCTCCCTCCCCCGGCACCCCGGCTCGCTCTCACTCCCCCGGCACCCCGGCTCGCTCTCCCTCCCTCTGGAACCCCGGCTCTTCCTCCCTCTGGCACCCCGGCTATACCCCCCCCCCCCCCGGCTCGCTCTCCCTCCCTCCGGCCCCCCGGCTCTCCCCCTCCCCCCGGCTCGCTCTGCCCTCTGGCACCCCGGCTCTCCCTCCCTTCGGCACCCCTGCTCTCCCTCCCTTCGGCACCCCGGCTCCCCCCCCCCTCCCAGAGCCTGCTCACAGCCGCTCTCTAGCAGTGCGGCACTTCCGGTGCCGGCTGCTAGCGAGCGCGTGCGTGTCTGCGCCTCCGCGAATCTGTCGCCTCCTGCCCGCAGCCGCCTCCGCCGCCTGAGGTAGGCATATGGGGGGAGAGAGGGAGCAGGGAGATGCAAGGGGGGGGGGGGTGGGAGGAACATGGGAGATGTGGGGGGGTAGGGAGATGGGAAATGCAGGGGGGGGAGGGAAATGCAGGAGATAGGAGATGCAGGGGGGGGAATGGCAGGGGGGAGGGGGAGATGGCAGATGCATGGGGGGGTGATATGAGGATGATGGGAGCTGCGGGGGGTGTGATATGAGGGTGATGGGAGATGCAGGGAGGTGGATATATGAGGAGGAGGAGGAGGATGACGATGATGATTTTACCCATGCGGCCCAATTTTTTTAAATATGTATTGAGGCGGTGGGGGGTCTTTTAATATGTATTGGCGGGGGCGGGTATTTTTATTATGTATTGCGGGGTGGGGTTTTTTGGTATGTATTTTGTGGGGGGGATTGAGTGAGGGGGTAATTGAAGGAAGGTGGGGGCGAGTGAGAGGAGAGAGGGGGGACAGTGAGTGAGGAAAAGCGCATGCCACGGCGTCAATACATTTGTTTTTACGCGATGTCGCCAGCACTATTAGCGCGGCCTAATATGTGTCAGCCAGGTAGGGGTTCCCCGAGATTTTTCTAAATACTTCAAGGATTCCTCCAAACAAAAAAGGTTGGGAATCACTGACCTAAGTTGAGGACAACCAAAAGACAGAATAGTCCTATCTCATGCATGGAACATTCAATCATTTGTCTGGTATATCACACATGGTTTTATTACGCATCCACGCTCATGATTTGTATTATGTGATCAATAATCATTGTTATATGTTTCCCTGGAACTTTGTATCTTTGTTTTACTTATCTTTTTTTTAAATTAAATATTTTGTTTTATGTATGTTTCCTGTGGAATGCCATATGATAACATATTTAACCGTTTTATGTTACTTGACTCCACAGGGGCCAGCTCAACAGCAAACCACTGGTTCTACAAGAACATCTGTAACACAATGACTCGCAACGATGCAAAAAAACATCAAATTAAGTGCAATTCAAAGCCCCATAAAGTTGAATTTTAGTTTGAATGCAATTCAGTCTGACAAGTTCTTATCTCTTCTGTTGAGCATGGTTCCAATAGTGTGTCACAAAAGCCAGGAAGACAGATTGAAGAAGGCCAATGGATTACCACCCACTGAACATGGTTTTAACATTCGATCTGACCAACACTTGGAATACCATCACTTCTCAGAACCAGTTTATCATGGAAATAGGCCGCATTGCTCAAACATTTGCAGTGCGAATTATGACTTTGACAGTTACGACTACTGTGATGGGAAGGGTGCATCTGAAACAGATGCCATGTTGCCGGATAGCAGGACGTCGAGTGACGGAGAGAAAAAAGATGCCATTGCTGAGGGGAGGAAGAAGCTGCCAAAAGAATCTAGTTTAACCATGGCACTACAGATCCTTCTGCCATTTTTGTTAGCAGGGTTTGGAACTGTGTCCGCTGGCATGGTTTTAGACATTGTACAGGTGAGTGTCACACTACTACACCTTTTTTTTATGTTTCCTAAAGTATAGCGATGGCCCCGATGCCCCAACCAAAAACAGACCTATGTTACCGATTTTGGAAGGATTAGGACTAGCTAAATGTTATTGTCAACTCGCTTCGAAGCTGACAACCCCTACTATGACTGCGGTGCAGGACCCCACTGTTAATTGCTTAAAGCTATAACTTTTGCACCAACTGTATATTTTTACCACTTTATTTAAATAAGCAAATGTATAAAGGCTTCACGGAGAAGCCAGGGGCAGCAGCCTGACAGCAGCAAATCCCTGCCTCAGAGTCTTCTTTCTACATGGGAAAGCTTAATACGGTACCATCTCCTCTGCTAAAAAGCAAACTGCTAGTATAGTTATGCACTTTGTAAAATCCTGCGTGTGAAATCACTCTCCTCTAACTGCCAGTATAGACATTTGAATTTTTTATTGCAATTAACATAACTTGTCTTCTGTGCCTCACATTTGTTAATTAAGCTGTGTCTTGGCAGAACTTAATTGTGTCAGGTGACTTCTTAGGCCTATATCGTTAGAGACAGACTGGGGAAAACAGTAAATGCAAGGAGTAAGCGGCTTCCAATCTTTGAAGTGGCCCATTTGTAAGTAGGCTACAGTGTGGAGTATAACAGGGAGTTGCACAGAAGTGAAACAAGAAGTGGACAGCAGCACTTTTATTGGCCATAAATTCTGCAGTTGTACTGCGCTGGAAAGGAGGTCATTTTCTATCAAAGACTCGAAGACACAGCACTCTTCATTCAAGAGCACCACCATTCATATATTGGATTTCTCACATTTTTGCACTATGACCTTTCAGTGCCCAGCTCACAACACTGAACTTGCAGTACTACAACTGCCATGCCTCCTCTACTATTTATATTTGCTTTAACCTCACTTCTTTCCAAACTACACTTTTTTTTCCACCAGCCTCATTATTCCTCTAACGCCATTCATATATCTCCATCTCTCCTTCCTTCTCCACTTCTGAGTTCATACGAACTCCTTACCTCTCTGCACCCTTTGACTCCACTCTGCAATACACCCTGCACTAAAACACACCCCTTTAAATCTTCAGCACACATCCGCTTTCTTTGCACGCTTCTCCTTGCTTCTGGGGATATCTCTCCTAATTCTGGTCCCTGTCTTATTTCTCCATGCTCTCGTCCTCACCTCCAACATACCTTTACTCCTCAGGGTGTAAAGCCCTCTATCCTCATACCCATCCCCTGTCAACCTCACTCCCCTCTTCCTTTCTCCTGTGCCCCTTTGAATGCTCACTCCCTCTCTAACAAGTTCTTCTCTGTACATGACTTATTTTTCTCTCACTCTCTGCTCTTCTTTGCTATAACCAAGATTTGTGTCACTCAGTCTGATTCTGCACTGGATGCTGCCCTATCTTATGGTAGCCTTTCTTTCTCCCACACTCCGCGCCCTGATGGCAGGAGTGGAGGAGTGGGCTCCTCTCCTCAGTCTAGCATTACCGAACCCTTTCTATTTCTCCCTCTTTTCCTTCCTTTGAGGCTCACAGTGTCCAGCTTTTTTTCCCCCTCTCCCTCTCCATGTGGAGGTCATCTATTGCCCACCTACCTCTACTCAACCCTCTTCTGTCTTTCTCGTTGACTTTGAATCCTTGCTCTCATCCTTTCTCTCCTCTGACTCCCCTGCACTTCTCCTTTGGGACTTCAACAGCTGTATTGGTGACCCCTCTTTCCCTTGGGCTTCCGGCTTTCGCTCTAACCTCTTCTTTTGGCCTTCACCATTGGATTGCAGCCAGCACCCACAAGGATGGACAATCCCTGGACCTGGTTTTCACCAAAAAACTTTTACATTTCTCCATTTCCCCCTTTTCTCTCTGACCATCCCATTTTCTCTCTCTCATTTCTCCACTTCACCTCCATCTACTCCTCATTTCTGCAGAGACTTGCGTTCTATTAACCTACAGGCTCTTGATTCCGCTTTGCGCTCTTCCCTCTCCTCTACTCCAGACTCTGACAACCTGGTCATGAACTGCAACTCTGCCCTACCCTCCTCTGTTGATCTACATGCCCTTGTTTTTCTCTGCGTTCTTGCCCTTCTAACCCCAGACCCTGGCTAAACGGCGCACACACATGTATGCTGTGTTCCTGCACTCGCGCCTCTGAACGCCTTCGGAGGAAATCTCATACTCTCGCAGACTTCCTTCACTACAAATGTATCCTTTCATGTTTCAACTCTGCCCTCTCCCAGGCTCAATAAACATACTTTTCATCACTAATCAACACTCACAAGTCTAACCCATACTGACTCTTCTCTGTCTTTGACTCTCTACTCGGACCACCGTCTGTTACTTGTTTTTCTGTCTCCATTCACCTCAGGACTTGGATGAATATTTCAAGACAAAGGTGGATTCCAATCGACAAGGCATCCCCTGTGTATCCTCCTCATATTCTACATCTCTTCCTAACTCTTCTCCTGCCTTCCTCGACTCTTTATCCTCTGTCACAGAGGACGACGCGTCGCTGCTGATCTGCTCTTCATCTACCTCTTGCTTCTACTCTTATACCTACACTATTTTCAACTCCTCCCTCTGTTACCTTTCCCGTCTCCTTCTCCTTTAAACATTCAACAGTTTTATAGAAACAAATAAAGAGAAACCTCGCTCAACTTACATAGATGTCTGTTACCTGGGAGGTTAGGGGAATACTGAAAGTGTACCGGCAAGGTACACAGAAAAAGAAATCCAAAAAATGGTGCATTCTGCCAAATGTATCCAGACGATTAAAAATGTATAGGATATAAAACTTAACATTTAATTGTCAAAGTTGCAATCTTTGCATACTATAAAATGAATACATTAAAGAAAGCAAAACAATCAAATACACACACTAATATATACTGTACACTATAGTGCTTCAATGGTACAGTGAAACTAAAAAGGTGTTCACCCTCAGGGGTAAAGCAGTGTGTTGCGCTGGTTGTAATGGGCAACCTAGGAAAGCACATAAAGCCCTCCGCATACAGAAAAGGGTGTGGGGTGGACACCTTCGATAATGCAAAGCTGTTTGAGCCAGAGAGAAAAAAATGTGTATCAATTTATTCTCAAATATTGTGCTTAGCTGTGAGTGGCAGCAGAGTAAATGCACAGTAAAGAGACCCAAAATAAAAGTGATATTGTGTTTAATATGACAGTAAGTGTGATGGTAATTAGTGTGGGGGAAAAGGTAGCACCTTTTTGTCAGAGAAATGTCAGTAAATTAGCCACTGCCTGTCACCTAAGTAGTAATGTATGATCATTTAACTCTGAGTGTACAGCCGGTAGAACGCAGACATATATATCGCCAAAAGATCACAAATTGACCAGGATCCGCTGATCATTACGTGTGATTACTAAAGTATTAATAATCATGTTCTGTTTCAAAATTACAGTGACAGACATAACTAAAATCGAGGATAATTTCTGCCTATTCATTAATCAGCTGTTAGGTGGAGGAGTGAAAACGCCACTGCTCATGCAAAATGCTTGAATGGAGTGTCCTACACCAGTATCTGTATAGTGTGTGTAAGATATATATATATAGATATATAGATAGATAGACAAACACACACCTAATCCTTTAGCTCATACGATTAGGGAGGATAGAGGGGGAGAGTAGGGATAGGTAAGGGAAATGCCTATCAATACTTTTACACTAAAGACTCACTGTCCCTGAAATTGTATCTGTCAATGCAGTAGTATGCAGGTTGTGCAGGATAATCTGCAGCTGTAGCTGAAGAATGTTTGCAGAAAAAGTGTGAAATTCACCATTTGATAGGGCCCTGTTGCGTGACCACCTGGGATGAACGCCACCGGACTAATGAACCTGGCACGGACCCGACATACGTTTCGCTGTAATGCACAGTTCTTCCGGGGTGGTGTGTGGCATCCCTGGCTGCTCTAAAGTGCGTGGAAATAGTTTCAGGCGAGGAGAATCCTGCTTGTGCAGCCAACACAACATAGACAAACAAATTCCTCAAAATGCAGGTCTCCTCTAGGACAGAGGTAACGGTGTTTCTCCTCTGTTCTTGGCTGTTACAATAAATGAAGAATTGCATTGTGAACTTTTGTGTAAAGCTCTACTTTGTACCTCTGTTCTAGAGGAGATCTTTTTGTGCATCTCTGACTGCCCCTTTGTAGGGTTTGGTTGCCTTGGCAACCAGGGACACTGAACATAAAATAGTTTAACTAGAGGTGTGTTGTGCAGGGCTATACTACAGGTGAAATTTTAAAAGATTTTTTACATGTATTCCAATACTTGAAAGTTTCTATCATTACTTGGGTGAATTAGATAAGTATTAGTTATTTATAGAAACTGTGTTAACCCTATGAAGTTTTCACATTTTATAGGTCAATATTTTGTTCTCAATTACATATATTTTAAGATATCCACGGAACTTAGATGAACAGACTCTTTTTTTAATAAAAAAAATAAAGATGAAAATATCTATACATATAAAGATTACGGAGGGAATTAAGAATTGTGTATATGCAACAGTTGTACCCTTACTCAACAACGGCAAGCTTGATCCTACATGTCTCTCTAATTATCGCCCGATCTCCCTCTTGCCTTTTGCCTCTAAACTCCTTGAACACCTATATCTGTCTCAGCACCTCTCCTGGCTTCCTATTACATTTCGTATTACTTATAAAATTCTACCCCTCTCGTTTAAGGCTATACACTCCTTTTCCCCTCTCAGCACCAATTTCTCACTATACAACTGCCCGACTTGCTTTCTGCTCAATGGTGTGTCTTTTGTCTACCCCTTTTGTATCTAAAGCACTCTCCCGCCTTAAACCTTTCTCATTCATTGACCCACACCTCTGAAATGCCCTTCCCCTCAATACTCGACTAGCACCCCCACTCTCTCCCCATTCACCTCTCTTCCCCTCCAGAACTCTCTTCCCCCTCCTCTCTCTACTCCCCCTCCTCCTCTCTCTACTCCCCCTCCTCTCTCTACTCCCCCCTGTCCTCTCTCTCTCCCGCCTGTCCTCTCTCTCTCCCCCCCTCACCTCTCTCTCTCCCCCCTCACCTCTCTCTCCTCCCACACCCTCATCTTTCTCTCCTCCCATCCCCCACCTTGCTCTCCCCCCTATCCCCCACCTCGCTCTCCCCCCCACCTCTCCCCCACCTCGCTCTCCCCCCACCTCTCCCCTCCTCCACCTCTCTCAATCCCCCCATACCTATCTTCTCCCCCACCCTTTCCTCTCTCCTCCCTCGCCCCCTCACCTCTCTCTCTTCTCCCCCCCCCACCTCTCTCTCTTCTCCCCCCCCCCCCTCACCACCTCTCTCCCCCTTCTCATGTGCTACTTTACTTCTTTTTCCTACACAGGTGCAGCAGCGTAGTTCCGAGTTATATATCTTTACAAAAATGTCTATTATTTTATGAAATAAACCTACATATTGCCTATAAAAGTAATAATCTCAGAACAGGGCATTACTGGCCAATAATGCCCTGGCTGGGTTAAAGTCCCTCGGCTTCGCCTCGGGCCTTCAACTCTTCCAACCAGGGCATTATTGGCCAGTAATTCCCTATTCCTCGGGGATTATTACTTAAGTAATGACTTGTTCTTTGAGGATTTAATTTTTAAGGGTTTTATTCATTATTCTGCAATATTTCCTGTCACAGCACGGAAATAAAACCTGCCATTAAAATGTTTCCTAATATATCGTTGCAATCACCAGTATCGTAACTTAATAAATAAGGCAGTAATTATATTTAAGAAGAATGAGCATTGAGACTCTGGCCTAATTAGACAAAGTACTATACGACATAGGAACTGTAATTTTCTGTACTCTTTACATCAACATTCTACCAATCCTTTTTAATCTTTGTAAAGTGATTTTTGCTTTCAAGGTTATTCCTCAGCATGCTCTACCCAACCAGTATGTGGATTTTTGGTGATTGCACAAAATTAGTTTGTTTCATCTCTTAGAATGTAGGATTATGGGGAACATTCATAAGTAAAAGAAATAATTTAAAAGCTGAACTTTTTATGTTTTTTTTTCCCCCAACAGCATTGGGACGTATTCAAAAATCTTACAGAAGTTTTTATCTTAGTTCCTGCACTCCTTGGTCTTAAGGGGAACTTAGAAATGACATTGGCATCTAGACTTTCAACTGCAGTAAGTACTTTTGGGGGGGAGGGGGGGGAGTTTAATGTGATAATAGTGCACCTGAGATCAGATGCATTGTAAGGAACCCCAACCCTCTCTAAGGGCCGTTCTATACTGTTTGCGGCCGTGCGCGCGTGCGAACCCGCGTGCACGTGCCGCATGTTTTTCGTGTGTATGCTGTGAGTGAAGGTACTGTTTGTTTGTGTGTTTGTGTGTGTGTGTGTGTGTGTGTGTGTGTGTATGTGTAATTTATTTATTAAAAAAAAACCACTTTCGTAAAAATAAAATATTTATTAACACTGTGCAGACACACACATATATACATGCATACATACATACACACACACATACATACATTTCAGCGCCGGTAGCGGCGCGAAAAGATTATTTTGCCCGTCTTCCCCACTGTCGGCCGGATGCACGCTCCCTGCCGTGCGCGCGCGCGCGCAGCCCTTGTATAGAAGGGCTGACTAGCCTCAGCCAATTATAAGTGCTGCGTACGCGGCCACTATTTAACAGCCCTTATAGCGCGTGTGATATGAGATGCATTGTAAATTCTTCTGTATTTGGTACAGTTTTCAAATGAGCTGAAAATTGCAGGGAACCCTTTAGGGATGCCCGGGGAACCCAAGGATCCCCAGGAACCCGTTGAAAAACACTGTACTAGACAGTAAAGACTGAGGTGGTTCTAGGTGTTATCTGGAGAAGAGGCTTTGTCCTTGAACTGGAATGTGACGGGAGCTTTGTGACAGGCTAGGAATAATACACCACCAAAAATATAACTGGGTTGAACTGGACGAGGCTTAGTTATGATAAAATATAATTTATTCCTTGAAAAAGGTGAACACACGAGATTATACAAATAACAGACAAAATATGACACTTACTTAAAAGTTTGGACAAGAAAAGCCATCAGGATACAGGATGGGCCATTTCTTCCATAATTCATGTTCAGATGAAGACATCACAGCAATACATGAAGATCATACATGAAGACATTTGAGTAAGGGCTGACTCTGGTTTAAATACCATTTCAAACCCATCTCTTAACCCTAGATGCAGAGGTGGCTAGAAAAAATCTCTTTGAAGCAGATTTTGGCTTCCATTGTAAGTGTGAAGTATCACACTTAAAAACACTCAGTTCCTTGGTTCCTGCCCCCAGTATAAACAATTAGGGCAGTTACCTTTTGATCACTGGCCTATGCTAATTCTTTCAGGATACTCTTCCTGCCCTATTAGCATAGCAGATGGGGGTCTGCATTTTCAGAGCAGATCCTAAATCCCATATACACTGTAAATAACTTCATAACTTCAGTTCAGTAGTACTTACTGGCACGCGAGACATATTAATACATTCCGTCACACATGAGCGACACTGGTGGTATTTGGTTTGTGCCAATTTAGGTGTACCTAATTAGGTCCGGGACCGCAGCTTTTTATGTAGTTATAAGCTTACTATCCTCTTTTAGTTCGTAATATCCTTTAGCCAATTCTCCCTATTGACGTCGCCTATCCCCAAGCCTAATGTCAAGGATCCCTTTCGCCACTGGAGAACGCCTTTGCTAAATATCATTGCAATATGTTGGTAAGATCAACCCCAGGGATGTCTGTCTGAGTCAGCCAGGGAGACCACACTTTTAGAAAATTTGTGCCGGTGTCGTTGACCAGACTTGTCAACTGTTCCATCCGGCAGACGAACCAAATTCGATTTCTGATTTTGGGGATAATTGGAATTTGTGGTTGCTTCCACAGTGCTGCGATCTCGCATCTGGTGGCAGTGGCAAAGTGCGCCACTAGTCTGTGTGTTGCGTTCGAGAACCCCTGAACCCGCCGGCCCAACAGGAACAGCCACGGGTCCAAGGGGACCTCGACCTCCAGTAGCCGCTGTAGCCACATCTGTACTTCCTCCCAAATTGGGGCCACTTTTGCGCACGACCACAGCATGTGTAGCAAGTCTGCTCTCTCCCCGCACTGTTTGGGGCAGAGCGGGGAGTAGCCACTGACAAATTTCGAGAGTTTTGTTGGGGTGTAGTACCAACGCATGAGGACTTTATAGGCGTTCTCCTTTAGCGTGGTACAGATAGAGCTCTTCGCTGCCGCCTGTAGGATCCTATCCCAGTCTTCGTCCTCTAGTGTGTCCCCTAAGTCAGCTTCCCATTGCCTCATATATTTAAGTCTGGGTGTGTCAGCTGTCTCCGGACAAATTACTTCCCTGTACATTCGAGAGGTTAGTCCCCGTGTGTCCGTTTCTCTGGCACACAGCTGCTCAAAATTTGTTCTCCGTGGCCGAACTGGGGTCCTGGTATAGAAGGCCCTGATCTGTAAGTATCTAAATAATTCAGTATTCGGAATGTTTTTTTCCTCTTTTACATGAGCGAAGGATTTAACTATACCCTTGCTGCCAAGATCATAGAGTCGGAGATAGCCTGCTAGGAACCACTTTTTGAACTGAGCGCTGTCTAGGCCAGGAGCGAAATCTGGGTTGCCCCATATGGGGGTCATCAATGACCACTGTGATGTAAGAGAACATCTAAATTTAGTGGCCCCCCATACTTTCAGGGAATTTGTCATGGCCTGCAGTGGTGTAGACATCCGTACATGGCTACTCTTGGGTAACCATATCAGGTTCTTTAGTTCCACCGGGGCGCAGCACCCCCTCTCCAGTGCCACCCATCTCCTAAGACTCGGGTCTGTGTGCCACTGCAGAATCTGCGTTAATTGAGCTGCTTCGTAGTAGGCCAACAAGCACGGCACGCCCAGCCCCCCTCTTGAGGCTGGCCTCCTCAAGATATCTTGTTTAATTCTGGGCCTTTTTGTATTCCAAATGAATTTTGTTATTGCGGACTGTAAAGAGAGGATCTCTTCTCTTGGCAGGGGAATCGGGAGGGTCTGAAAGAGATACAGCACTCGTGGGAGAAGATTCATTTTTACGCTTTGTATCTTGCCTATCCACGAGATGTTATATTCTGCCCATCTCCGTAGGTCCTCCTTTAGTGTCTTAAATAACTGTGGGTAATTTGCCTTATATAAGGTTTTATAGTCTTTGGTGAGGTTAACCCCTAAATATTTAATCGTAGAGGGCTGCCATTTAAAATTAAAGTTGAGTCCAATTAGTTTTTCGGTTGATTTAGGTAGATTGAGATTGAGAGCTTCTGATTTGGCCTGATTAATTTTGAACCCTGAAATTTGATGAAATCTCCCCAGGATTGAGAACACATTGGGCAGAGAGGTAAGGGGCTGCGATAATGTCAGGATCACATCATCTGCATACAGGGCAACCTTATGTGATTGCTCTTTAAGAGTTATACCCTTGACATCCGGGCTGTTCCTAATATGTGCCGCCAAGGGTTCTATGCATAGGGCGAACAGCAAGGGGGACAACGGGCATCCCTGTCTCGTGCCACTATGAATCTGAAAAAGCTCTGAAGGGAAACCCTGATGCCTCACCCTAGCTGCTGGCCCCTCATACAGTGCCATAATGGCCTCCAATAAGCCTCCTCCGAAGCCAAACGCCCCAAGCGTCTCTTTCAGGTACGGCCAATCAATCCGGTCAAACGCTTTTTCGGCGTCCAGACTGAGCACCATCGAAGGGATATTTTGCTTTTGGGCCAGATCAATAATGTCAATTATTCGTCTGGTGTTGTCTGCCGCCTGTCTGCCACTAATGAACCCTACCTGATCTGGATGTATCAGCTTGGGAAGGACGATACCCACTCTATTAGCTATGAGTTTTGAGAAAATTTTAATGTCTGTATTGATTAGAGAGATGGGCCGGTAGCTCTTACAGTCTGCCGGGTCCTTTCCAGCTTTATAGATCAGTGAAATGGACGCTTGGAGCATCTGCGCCGGGAAGGAAGCTCCCTGCAGTACTGAGTTAAAAAGTTTCAATAGGTATGGGGCTAGGAGTTTTATGTATTTTTTATAATAGAGGTTGGAGTACCCATCTGGACCTGGCGCCTTGGCTGGCTTAAGAGACTTCACGACAACCGTCAACTCTTCTACAGAGAAGTCTACCTGTAGTGCCTCTCTTTCCACTCTACTCAATTTGGGCAAATTTGCCTCCTTCAGGAATTCTTGGAGATTTTTATTTGTTTTTTGGTTGTGGATAACCTTACCCCCATCGTACAGCGACTCGTAGTAGTGCTTAAATTCCTCCACGATTCGCGTAGGGTTGGAGGTAAGTTCTCCTCCCTGCGTTCAAATTGATTGTATTTGGTAATTTGGTTGTTTATTTCTAAGTTTAGTTGCTAAAAGCGTGTCTGGCTTGTTTGCTTTCTCGAAGAATCGGCGTTTCGTCCAGCTCATCTCTTTTTCAGCGTGAGATGTCAGTTTTAGATTTAATTGCTTTTTGGTATCTTGGATCTGGGTCAAGATTGCCTCGTTTTTTGAGGTTTTATGTATTGCTGTCAGGGAGGTCAATTTCCCCTTCAGGTCCTTAATCTGACTCTCTTGTTCTCTCTTGCGTCTAGCAGCTAGGCACATGAGAGAACCGCGGAGGGTAGCCTTATGGGCCTCCCACAAAGTGGCAGGTGAGGATACACTTCCCTCGTTCTCTTCAAAGTATTCTCTGATTTTGTCTACGATTTCGAGATCAAATTTAGGTATTTTTAGCAGTAGTTCATTTATTCTCCAATTCGCTCCCGGTCTATCCCGCAACTGTAGCTCGCACCGCAGCTCTATCGGTGCATGGTCTGACCACGAAATGTCGTGTATGCCCGTGTGGGAGACCATTGGGACCAGTCTGTTGGATACAAGGAAGTAATCTATCCGGCTATATCTGTCATGGGGGTGGGAGTAAAAAGTATAGTCCTTGGTCTGTGGATGTTGCTCCCTCCAGATGTCTACTAGCTGACAGTCCCGAAGTCCATGGGAGATTGTTAGTATGTCTCGTTTATTGGACTGGTTAGTGGCTGTACATCTATCTAGCTTTGAGTTTAACGCTCTGTTCAGGTCGCCTGCTAATATGATTTGGCCCTTCGCTTCCCTCTGTAGGCGCCTAAAAAAAAGAGTAAAGAATTCTGTTGCTTGTTCGCAAGGGGCGTACAGCGAGACTAATGTTATAGCTTGACCCTGAATGGAACCTATTAAGATAATGTATCTGCCCTCAGGATCTATAACTTTCTTTTCTAGTTCGAACAGTAGGTTCTTGTGGAATATAATTGCCACCCCTCTCTTTTTCAATGAGGCGGAGGCAAGATAGATTGTGGGATATTCCTTGTCTATATATTTAGGGTAACTCTTTTTGGAGAAGTGTGTCTCTTGAAGGAAGAGGATGTCAGCTCTGTATCTCTTATAGTCTTTAAAGGCTAACTTACGTTTAGCTGGGTGATTCAGTCCCTTTACATTATGGGAAAGGCAACATATCTCTCTACCCATTTGGATCTGCGTCTGGTGGTAGCTGTATGGTAGCTGATAACCTCTGGTTGGGTGCCTGTTGCGACGTCCTGCTCCTTTTTCGGTCTGCTGGGGCTTCTTCTTCTGCTTCATTGCCGACCTCAGTCGCTGGGATGGGAGGTGGGGGGGGGAAGGAAGGTAGGACACGAGAGGGTAGGTACAGACATGACATAACACAAGAAAGACTGTTTAAATGAACATTTTCAAACAGTATGGGCTCCCCATCAAGACTCTCCAGTCCTGATATAGAGTCCAGCGCCTTAGGGGGGTGTGGCCCCATTCCCCTAGGGCCTCTTCCCGCATTCCCTCCCCATAGGACTTTGACAAGATTCTGGGGGACCCTCCCTCCCAAATCCTGTCTAAGGCACATGCCTACCTCGGGGTATAGAGCTCCCTCATACCCTCCGGCCCGCGCTCTTTTGTCTACTACCATTGAAAGGTATATCTAGATACCAACTTTAACTCTTATGTAACTGTAGGTACATGCAGCCTGTACATGTACATAGACCGATATAAGTGTATAGGGTCTTATGTGAGTCTGGAGCATAACCTCTGACTGTAACTTGTGTTGTGCCTTCCTCTCTCCTTCAACTGATGTTGCAACCCCATGATGTCTTATTTACTTTTCTCGTAGTTATTTCTGTAACTCTCCCTTAGTTCTCTTCTCTCTACTCCTCTCTCATGACCCATGCTGCGGGCGGTATCACTACAGTATCACTAAAGTGACTATCTGCCTCTGATTGGGAGCCCTCTCTTTCTGCCCCCTCAATGTTAACAATATGGGTGTTAACATGGTGTTGATGACGTTATTGGACGTCCGTGTCCTCCTCTGCGTCGTGTTCCGTGTCTCAGCATGAGACTTGCCCGGACTCTGACTTTCGTCAGATATGCCAGCCGGTGTCTCTTAGATGTCTTCCACTGCCTGCGGGGGCTTTCGCGGCTTGTGGATGTGCTGGGTTGCTCTGCCACCTCCAAGATGGCGTGGGTGTCTCTTCCGCTGTGTGGAGACATCCGCTTCCGGTTTCCGGCGGCGGCCATTTTGGCTCTGTGGATAGTCCGAGTAGGATGTGCTGTTTGCTGCTCCCGCGCGTCGGCCATTTCTTCACCGTGCGCTTCACTGTGAGGTGCAAGAAGCTCCAGCATGTCAGCCATCTTCTTCAGCCCGCATGGCGGATCCCCAAAAGTGAGTTTCGTAGGTTTTTTCCGTAGACCTTGGTTCTTTCTTGGGCGGACGTGACGAGAATGCTTGGATTTTTTTTCCCCCTTTTTCCAGGGGTTTGTTACTGATAGACGGCATGGGGCTGCCATCACTGTGTGGGTGTAGGACTATTTCTAGTCGGTACCCGCCTTGGCACAACGTGGTTTTTAACGATAAACTTGGGAGAACTCAAAACAACGTGTTCTGTGTAACAAACTATTGCATTTTATTGCTGGCCTCATTTTGTGCGCTTTGGTTTTGGGGTGGATGGGCCGCCGGACCATTCCGGTTCCAGGGCTGGTTCTTCCTCTGCTGCTCCCATCGGGGGGCTGTGTAGGCCAAGAGCTTTCAGAAATCCTGGGCCGTCTCCGATGGTTTTTAGTATAAGGGATCTTCCGTTTTGGGTGACTTGGAGTCCGAACGGAAATAGCCAGCGATAGCGTGTGTTTGAGTCCCGGAGCACTTTGGTTACCGGGAACAGGGTGCGACGCCTCGCTAAGGTAAGGGGAGACAGATCCTGAAATATCTGTATTTTATTGGTCTCAAACACTATTTCTGGCAATCCTCTTGTTACTCGCAGTAGTGCTTCCCGGGTGGAGTAATAGTGCAGTCTGAGAATTATATCTCTCGGCTGCTCCTTCTGCGCCGGACGTGATCGTAGGGCCCGGTGGCAGCGGTCCATGAGTAGTTTGTCTTTTGGGCTGTCCGGCATGATGGACTCCAGCCATCTTTCTGTATAGGCCTCGCAGTCTCCTATCTCTTCAGGGACTCCGCGGATCCTAATGTTGTTCCTTCTGTCGCGGTTTTCCGCGTCTTCTTGTCTGTCTTTTATGTCTTCCATCTGTTGTTGTAGGTCAGCCACTTTTCTGTCAGTTTTTCTCCCTGCTTTAATTGTGAGATCTACCTTAGTTTCTAGTTCGTCTGTGCGCGTCCCCAGTTTTGTGTGTTCACGTTTGAGTTCTTTAATGTCATCTTGCAGCAGTTTTTTCAGGTCTGTATATAAACGCTCGAAATCACAGCGTCTGACTGGGAGTTGAGATTGAGTATTAATATCTTCATCGTCTCCTTCTATCTCAGTGTCTGTGTCGGCCATTTCTCTGGCTGGGGCACTTTCTGCTGCTCCACCAAAATATGTCCTTACATCTGCCAGCTTTTGTTTTTTTTGCCCTCCCGACTTCTTTGGCGCCATCCTGGTATATTGATAGTGCATTGATAGTGCATCTTTCATCACATCGGGTGATAGGAACAAATTGGACACACACAGAATTAAAATTATTATCAAACAGAGAAATGTCACTTTAAGAGATGTGTCTTTACCTAATGGACTATCCTATATAAAGAGGAGTAAGATTACTAGTTGATTATGATTCTTGAGGAAGCCC
Source organism: Ascaphus truei (assembly GCF_040206685.1). NCBI lineage: Eukaryota > Metazoa > Chordata > Amphibia > Anura > Ascaphidae > Ascaphus > Ascaphus truei. The sequence continues at coordinate 123,337,809 of NC_134487.1, forward strand.
ACTTTGGCGAAACATGTCGAGTGCAAAGGAGACGGAAGTGATGTATTGCTGAGAAGGGGTCGCCCACCCAATGTGACGAAAGACTGTGGAAGTGAGAGCTGATAGCTGCATTGAGGTCTGTTCTGGACACCCAGGGACAATACAGGTTTGTCTCATGTTGACACAATCTTTTTAAAATAACTTGTCACTTTATACACAATCTTTATTCACTGTTTTCACTTATTATTATATATTCTTTATTTTCATGCCTTTAATTTTATTTACAACAATTCATGGGTGGCTGCGCTTTTAAGCTTATTTTGCGATACAATGCATTGCAACTATCGTTTCCAAAGCTTCCGAATTATTTTCTTTATGCAGAGTCCTTTATATACACCTATTCAGTAACCGAAACAAAACTGTACTGGTTTAGTAATTCAATCTTATGTAGCCAAGAAGCCTGAACCCATAGCACACTTAGCATATCATTATCTGATTCTGGATGCAATATTGTTATATTCCCATATCATTAATTTAACCCAATAATGGAGCTGAATAATTTATTAACAAATTAATTTGGTTAATTATGACTGGCAGCAGTAACAGAGCTTTACAGAGTCAAACAGAATATGGGCACAATAATATTGTAAATAGATTGCAATGTCTATTTTAGTCTCTGATGCACAGGCAATTAAACTAATTTGCCCACGGTCACATTCCCACAAAGCGGTCATTGGGTTTGCACGTCAGAGGCCAGTGCTTCAATCATAGTTCTGTTTCTCCCGTGGAACTGTTCAATGTTAACGCAATTTTATGAATTTGTATTTTGACCCACACATTTATTCTGATAAAAATCTTATTTGTGCACTTGAGTTTTGTAGCAGAAACCTAATACTCCAAAAATCTATGCTAAATGAATCCTAAAAAGAATTCCTTTAAAGTAACACATGTTGGCAAATCCAGTTTTCGTCTAAAAGATTATGAACCCAACATTGCAGAAAAACACTAAAGAAAACTTCCTGTAAAGTCAGTTGTTTGCTGGAAGAATATTAAGTGGTGGCTTCTGCAAACATAACTTTGCATACTTCTGGTTCATACCAAGAACTTCAATGACGGCTTCAACCCTTATCAGTAAAGGGGGTGATTGATGTTCATGGTTATTAAGTTCCAGATTTACAGTAGAGGTGTGAGGTAGATTTGGGGTAGAGAGGAAGGTGCTGGCTTTTCTTTTTCAGGTTGATGTACGTGTCTCCCCATTTATGTTCCACAGTACAAAGAAAATGTAGTATTGAATTGATTATAATAGGTTGAGTTAAAATATAATTGTATTAAAACAAATTAATTTGTTGCCATTGTACATATACACAAACCTTTATGGAACAAGATTTTTACACTTTTGTTGTTTATAAAGACAGCCATTGTATCAGTATTTATTTCTATATTTTACCTTTTCATCAGACTTCTAGCTTCTCTGAACATTGTACTGGTAAGAGGAAGAGAAAAACATCCAGAACCTCAGAAACCCATAAACATTCCTTAATATATATGACATAAATGACGAAGAGCTAATTATTGCGTCTTCTTTCATCTCTGCTGACCTCACTTAGGCCAGTTACCTTTATCTGTGCTATGCTCATTATCATTTCAGTAAAAAGGAAACTCGTGAAGATTAATTGTTAAAATGCTGACTCTCTGAAACTGTGGTGTATCATGATTGTCTCTACCTGTACCAATATTTTTACATTTTATTGTAAATTGATTTATTGCAACTTTTCGGTCAAATATTGAAAACTGATGCAATAGAGCATGATAGAAATATATATAAAAACAAATGCACATTTACTCTGAATTTCATGTGGACTACTGTATGTATGTATTTGTTTTTTAGGTTAATGTTGGGAAGATGGACTCCCCTATTGAGAAGTGGAACCTAATCATTGGTAATCTGGCCTTAAAGCAGGTAATCATCTGAATTACTTCAAAGGATACCAGAGTAGATGCTTTTGCAATCCATTTACAGTGGCTAGAAAAAGTTTGTGAACCCTCTAGGATGATCACATATTTCACACCTAAAATGTTATTAGATCTTAATTCAAGTCCTAATAATAGATAAAGATAACCTGATAAAACAAATTACACAAAAACATGATACTTTTTCAACATTTATTTATCCACAAATGATTCAACATTCAATATTCATATGTGAACCTTTAGATTCAGTACCTGGAGGCGCCACCCTTCAGTAGCAATTACAACTAAGCGTTTCCTATAACTGCTTGTCAGTCTCTCACATCGGTTTTCAGGAATTTTGGCCCATTGCTCCTTACAGAAGTGCTTCAACTCAGTGAGATTTTACGGATTTCTTGCATGGACAGCTCACTTCAGGTCTTGTCACAACTAACGTTGTACCGGGTCCTGAGGATTGCCAGGTATCGGGAAATTTGCGGGCTGGGTAGCTTTAGCTTACCTGCAGCCGGCGGCGGAGGGTGAGGGGGACCATGGCGACATAGTGGGAGCAGTGGCACACATCCTGGTGGTGGCGGTGGCAGCAGAAGATGTTGTTGTGGAGCCGGTGGGAGCAGCGGAACACATAACAGCTGATGCCGGCGGGAGCACGGGAGCATGTGACCGGAGCAGGAGCGTTACTATTGGACAGTCAGCTCCTCCCGGCAGTCCAACAGTAACACACCTGCTCCAGTCACATGTTCCCCGGCTCCCACCGGCATCAGCTTTGATGTGTTCCGCTGCTCCCACCGGCTGAACAAGGACGTCCTCTGCTGCCACCGCCACCACCAGGATGTCTGCCACTGCTCCCAAGATGTCGCCATGGTCCCCCTCACCCTCCGCAGCAGTCTTTCCCACCCTCCGCCGCCAGCTGCAGGTAAGTGTTCCGAGCAGAACGGAAATTAGCCGGTTCCAGCACCTTGGTGCCGGGTCCAGGTAATTTCTGGGTATCGGATTGGAAAAAGTGCCATTATCGGGTAATTACTGGGTACTCGGTACATCACTAGTCACAACATTTCAATGCGGTTTAGGTCTGGACTTTGATTGGGCCATTCTAAACTGTGTAATTTCTTCTTCTGCAGCCATTCTTTTGTAGATCTGCTTGTATGTTTAGGATCATTATCTTGCTGCATTACCCATTTTGCTTACACTCATGGACGGATGGCCTGACATTCTCCTCTAGAATCTTTTGATAAAATGCAGTATTCATGGTTGTGTCTATGATGGCAGGCCGTCCAGGTCCTGAGGCAACAAAGCAGCCCAAATCCATCACACTCCCAACGCCATGCTTGACAGTTGGGATGAGGTTCTTCTGTTTTAATGCAGTGTTTGGTTTTTGCCAAACAACGTTTCTCATTAAAGCCAAAAAGTTCTACCTTTTGACTTGTCTATCCAGTGAACAATGGTCCAGATGTCATGTGGATCATCTATGAGCCCTTTGGGAAACTTCAGATGGGCAGCAACGTTCTTTTTAGAGAGCAGTGGTTTCCTCCTAGCTATCCTTCCATGAATCCATGGAGACTATTCTTGTTCAGTCTTTTTCTGATAGTTGTCATGAACACTCACATTAGTCAAGGCGAGAGTGGGCTGCAAATCCTTGGATATTACTATAGGGTTCTTTGTGACTTCCTGGATGATTTGCCATTTGTTCTTGGAGAAATTTTGGTAGGACGACCGCTCCTGGGTAGAGTGACTGTGGTCCTGAACTTTCTCCATTTGTTGACTATCTGTATTACAGTGTATTGGTGGAGCCCCAAATCCTTAAAAATGGTTTTGTAACCCTTTTTTAGACTGATGAGCATCAATAACTGCTTTTATCAGGTCCTGATATTTATTTTGATTGTGGCATGTGTTTCCACACACCTGTATAGTGAAGACCAAACTCAAAGTTTCTGATCTTAATATAGGGTGGGGACTCCTATACTCACTCCTGAATATCTACCTAATTATTTAAACACCTGATTCTAATTATCTCCTTTAATTTAGCTAATAAAACCAGGGTTTCACTTACTTTTGCACATACCCTGATTCTTAATTACTCATTATTTGTCAAATTCATACATCATTTTGTTTCAAAAGACATGGAATTGGTTAATATAAACCCTATTGGATATTTAAGAAAAGGCTGGTTTTGATTCAAGAAGGTTATCATGGAAAAACAATGGAATTTCCGTAATTAACATTGGGGTTCACAAACTTTTTCTCGCCACTGTACAGACTACAGCAGGGCTCTTCATCTAATTCTCCAAAGGGGCCAGATCAGAGAACATTCAGGAGTAGAAGGGCCTTAAGCTTATTGCAGTGTAAGTTTAGACACATTTAGAACATCTGTACCAAAAATACAGTTGAAATCCGTTATAGAGCGGTCCTCGGGGTCCACTGAATGAGACCGCTTTATAACCGGAATTGCGTTATAAAATTTTGCCGCGCGAGGACTTACCGGCATCTGCAGCTCTCTCCTCTCTGCAGCTCTCCCTGCTTCATCAGGCTGCATCTATGTGCGCGGCCCTTACGTAGCAGGTAGGGAAAGGGAATTGATACTAGCATATGAAAAGTCCTTGGTTCGATTCCTGCATGTGTATTATATAAAATATATTCATGTTCAATTCCCACACGGTGTAGGGGTGTGTATGTGTCCGTTAGCAATAAAGCATTGAAAAAAAAAGAGATGTTTTTAAATCGGGAGACACGCTCAGACCACGGTATTAGCAAATCCGCATTGTAGCGGATCGCGCTATAACGGGGTTGAGTTGTAATTACATTACCGCAACTTACAAAGTGCGTTTCAATGTAAAAACCCTGCATTTAGCTACTGAAAGAACTTGTATGAAATAAGCAAGACCAGAGCGTCCAATGGCCACATTTAGCTGGCCACCAGTTGAAGAGCCCCGTGCTACAGTAAGAAAAGTCAGTCCATTCTTTTTTTTTAATGGTGTTGAGAATTCGCAAAGCATTTACTTTTAAATTGTTATATAAAATATAATAAATAAAACCCGTTCCGTTAATGTGTTTGTGATGATCAGATGCCAAATTATTTAGATATCATATTACAAAGAGGTAACTATTTTCTCTGGCTATTAACATAAAATGGAGCGTAAAACAAAGACCACTACACTGTATAGTAGGTTTGTATATTGGGTAGTTAAACTTAGTGGGGTTTATGTATTTATCTTTGCCTAATACAGGAATTACGTAAGCTTAATAACCAGCTGCACTTGGCTGAGGGATGTGGGAAGTGAAGGGCCATTCACTGTCGTAATGTAACGGTTTACCAATTATCATGAAATAATCCATTGCAGCAGCACTACACGTTAACCTTGCTGAGAACTGATCCTTTTTGCTCAGACCCAGAAATCTCTGGTAGATCTCATCACCATTTTCCATAGTCCTTCCTCAGCTGTAAAATAAACAACACCCGGCGCTCTGGTGGAAATGAATCCCCCTCAAAAGAAGGGCGGGGTTGGGAGGAGTAAAATAGTGAACACAACCCGATACTGGCGTCTCAACCTCAGATGAACCTTTCTCCTTGGTTCTTGTAGACAGTAGGAACGAAAAGACTCGGAGCACACGCCATCGGTCGGTACATTTGGAAAAAAATACAATGATAGTACAATCCTGCTATAACACAGGGACAGGGGGTGAAGGATGTGAACTCTTATGGAAACACACTCACAATGTGACTCTGATATACAGGCCTTGAACTCCAAACTGGAGATTATGTATGTAGTGGAATGGACACGTTTGATAGCAGAGCTTCAACAGTTTCCTCCCAATCATACAAACTGAGAGCAAAAACAGGATAGTGTAGGGGGCATAATAATGTATTGGTGCACATAGATTAAATACTGGACACTCACATTTGTGCCTCCCACCAAGGCAGTGTACGAAAAATAGTACTGGGTCCGCTTCTCAAATGGTGATACAGTCTTAGACACAGCGCGTCTGTGGTCGCCTTCACAGCGGGGGCTGTTGCTCTCTCCTCCCGCTTCCGCGTGTCAGTACTGCGTTTCAGCCGGCGTCCCAGCATGATGACATCACACCAAAGAGTTGCGATCCCCAAGTGTTTTTTCCATATGTACCTACCGATGGCGTGTGCTCCCTGAGTTTTTTCGTTCCTTCCTCAGCTGCAATAATGATCAGTATTGACATGGAAATGTGATACCTAATACCTCATTTATTTAATAACAATAGATCTGCAAATGTTCCCCATCTCCGCTGAATGTTAGGAAAGCGTCTTCCTTACTGGAGCTATTCACTACTTACAAGCACTAAATTCGCTTTGTCTCACTTTGTGTAGGTGCAAGCAACAGTTGTTGGCTTTTTGGCAGCTGTGGCAGCTGTAATTTTGGGCTGGATTCCAGAGGGCAAATACCGCCTGGATCATGCAGTACTTTTATGCTCCAGCAGTGTGGCTACTGCTTTTATAGCATCGCTTCTACAAGGTAAGATGTATGATTGCTGCATCGCTGATCACTGTTTTTCTGTGTGTATAATTGTGCACATTGCCAACGTGTAATCTATTTTAAATGCCTTATAATGCACCTTTTAAACAATTTGTTACAGTGCTTGACAGACCCAGATTGGTTACAATGAGGAAGAGTGTATTTCAAATGCAGAACACAAGCTATTGACACTACAATTTATGTACAGACCATTCAGGCAAATGCATTCCATTGTTATAGTACCTGCAGTTTCAGAAGAGACAATTAAGCAGGTTGTTTTTCAATTGTATTACAGTACAATGTATCCACTGTGGCACTGAACAGGACCTATCTGTGTCATTAAAATAGCCCTTGCAAGAAAGTGGAGAATGCGTGAGGATATGCTACGAGTGCAATGTTTATTTATTTTGTCCTGCGCATAAATGTTTAGATGGAAACAAATTACAGTTTACAAAGATTATTGTCAACATAGATAGGAAAGGTTTAAATTGGATTTATGTTGCACATAAACATCTAGTTTTTGTAATTTGTCAAGCATAGTCCATGTTTGACATTCATTTGTTAAGAAAAGTAGTAAATAAGAGACTCGATCTTTTTTTTTTCTTGTTCTCCATGAACTGGGAAAACGCTGTAACAATTGACCAAGGAGGCTGATGAGTTGCCACTAAATAAGTTATTTGTGTGCAACTGTGGTTTTAGAATTCATTTCATGCACATACTGTATGTCGCTTGGAAAATGCATCCTGTATTCTATCATGTTAAGATCTTTTCACTGGTTGGATTAACTGAAAAGCAGTATATCTTGCATTTTAATGCATTTTCTAGATTCAGTATATTTTTACTGAAAGGGTGTAATCGATGCTCCCTAGATAATTAAACGTCAAAGCAATGCATTACAGGGCCCTCTGTTATTGAAGGTGTGAAATCACAATAGTCTTTTTGACATAATTATTGAATCATACCTTAACCCTTTTGCTGCCTGGGGTGCCAGCAATATGTTGCTGGAATTTGTCGGCGATAGGGTTAAAGGGCTGGTTTGCACCTTCCGAAAAAGTAACTCTCTTTTTTTGTTTCTTTCAATGGGTATAGGTGTAATCATGGTTGGAGTTATTGTTGGATCAAAGAAAACTGGAATAAACCCAGACAATGTTGCCACACCTATTGCTGCCAGTTTTGGGGATCTTATCACTCTTGCCATATTAGCCTGGATAAGTCAGGGTCTTTACAACTGCATCGGTAAGGACATTTCATTAATTTTCTAGTATTGAAGAAACCTGTTACCATACAGAAATATAATCTCTTTGTCTTTTATAACCTTTTTTAAAGTATTTTTACTGCAGTGTCAGTAACTAAACACATGAGAAGTATGACATCCCAAATAATGTTACTGCATGTCTGCATTTGGTATTCCTTGTAAGCCCTATACATTTGTATCTGTACATATTTGCATGCATTTTTGGTTACATATTTTATTTCTGCAAATATCGTATGTAACACAAATTTAGGTATAGTCGGCAAGATCCAGATGTGGACTTGCATCTGTTGCCTTTATGGTTCAATAACTAGCTATATTACACAAGTCTTTACGCTGTGAAAGTCTTTGGATTGGTTATTATATATTTTTGAAATTCGGCTCATTTTAAAATATGGCAATAACAAACTAAAAAAAAAAAAAAAGGGTTTTCATATTATTGTTTTTAAATTGAACAAATGCTAATGTCCCAGACATTAGATAAAACCTTAGAGATTTGCAGGTGATCATGACTTCATAACTAAGTTCTGTCTTCTGAGCACCAAGTGACATCAGAACTCTCCTGGCTAGGAGATCCGATGAAAAGCCACTGTGCTTCAGAACAAGGTTCTTAGTGCAAGAACCAAGTCTCTCTCAAGTCATTGAAACCCTTATTTCCATTGCATTTTAGCTTGTATGGGATAGCTTATATCTGAATATGAATAGATGCCTGTGATTTACATTCTCATGGATTTGCAGCCTTGAAATAATGCCAGGGATACATTAATGATGGAATAGGAACACCCAGTTCATCAGAAGGCTGGTAACATCACAGACATTTTTTTTAATGGCTTCTTCTCAAATCACATTAGACTATGCAATAATTGTGCTCATATCACAGGGTTACAATGCTTGCCCCGGTGAGATCACACTCTACTATTGTCTGTTGTGTCAAACAATTAGGTTTTTATGTTATGTTATCTCAGTTCACTTAAAAAGCAGTCTAGAAAGTAATTATTTATTTTTAAATGGGTATTATCAACCACTAGGTATACACATAGCTGTTTAGTACATACTCATGCAACATGAAAGCTCCAGCCACAAATAGTGTTTTCATAGTAACAGTACTTATAACAATTTCAGTAAGGTGTTGCTGCAGAATGGAGAACCTGTAGCTTACACACACAATGGGTGACTAACATGAGCATCTTCCAATTTTGATTCCTATGGCATAGGAAGGTCCATGTGACCAAGGGCAAGCCACTTCGCTTTCTTCGCACTTGCTCCTCTGAATGCCTATGGAGGAAATCTCACTGCTGATCTTCTGCACTAATCATTTCTCCTCTCCTGTTTTAACACTGCTCTCTCTCTCTTTACGGCCAAATAACATTACTTTTCCCTCACTCATCAACACTCAAATCCAATCCACAATGTATTTTTTGAAGTGAAACTTCTATGCTGGCATACCTACCAAATGAAAATTTGCCTTGGAGTAAATCGCCTTCATGGTGACGGAAGTGCAGCCGCGGAAGTGACGTCACTGCTGACAGAAGAGGCGTCAGTGTTGCCAGCTCGGCGTGTATGTGGAGGCCTCCATCGCTCGGCGCGCAGGAGCCGATGCCGACGGCTCCTGCCGCGCGCTTCTGCGCAGTAGGTGCTGACTGCGGCTGGACGCGTCTGTGCAGAAGGCACCAGCACAGCAGCAGCAGGACACGGAGACCACACAGAGATAGACACACACACAGAGACACACATACACAGAGACACTACCACACTGACTGACACACACACATACACACACAGACACACACAAGGAATTCACAGTTATTATAAATATAGAAGTGCAAATAGCTAAAACACACGTTATAAGTCAGACTTCTTTGCGTTTTGGCACGAAATTGTGTTTTGTTTTTTTGTTATTGAAACATCACCATCATAAATACAATTTCTGTGACAAAAGACAAAGAAGTTTCACTTAAAATGCGCGTGCTCGGCACACACACACTTTTTTAATTTCTGAATTTGACTCCCTCCTCCGACCACTTTCCATCGTTTCTTCAATTCTCTTCAAACCTTTGCAGAACATTTTAAAGGCACGGTGGATGTTATCCGCTCTATCCTGGTTCTCATCATGCCTCTCCCATCGCACATTTTTGGTCTCTGTTGCTAACAGGTCTTTGTCTTCTGTTGATTTGTTTGTTGGTGTACCTCAGGATTCTGTTCTGGGACCTCTCCTTTTCTCTCTCTACACACTATCACTTGGGGACCTCATCAACTCTTTTCGCCTTAGATATCATCTCTATGCAGATGATACACATATCTATAAACCCCTACCCTAAGACCTGCAATCCAGTCCTAAATCTCTGATTGCCTCCTGGCTATATCCTCGTGGATGGTGCTCCGCTGCCTTAAACTTTATATGTCTAAAATTGAGCTCCTCATATTTCTACCATCTATCCTGTCGCCAAAGCATGTGGCCTGGGAGTGACATTTGAATCCTCCATTTCCTTCTCCATTCACATTCATGGCTTGACTAACATTTATTGCTTTTTCCTCCGTAATATTCCCAACATCCTCCCTTTTCTCTTTCAATCTACTGCTAAAACTCTAATGCAAGCTCTTATCCTCCTCCGTCTCCATTATTGTAACATACTGTTAACAGGCCTCCCTGCCTCACGACTTCCCCCTTTGCAATCTATCCAAAATTCAGCTGCATGAATAATTTAACTTTCTCCCAAAACAGTCTCTGTTCATCTCCTTTAATTCCTCTCTGTAACGGGTGCTCACCACAAACAGGAAGGGACCGCAAGGCTGAGGTGGGGATGTTTTGGGAAGCAAGAATAAACAGATGACTTACAAATTAAATGGTAAAGATAAAATTGGGTAAATTATTGATGGGGAAGGATTTAGGAGAGCTTGTAGACAGCAGGCTTAGCAATAGTGCCCAATGTCATGAAGTAGCTACAAAGACAAATACTGTATTATCTTGCATAAAACAGGGCATGGATGGAAGGGAAGAAAGCATCACTTTCCCATTATATAAAGCATTAGTAAGACATTATATAAAGTATTAGTAAGACAACACCTTAAATATGGAGTACAGTTTTTGGTCATCACTCCCTAAAAAAGACATTGTGGAACTAGAAAGCGTACAGAGAAGAACCACCAAATTAATAAAGAGGATGGAAATTCTGACTTATGAGGAGAGGCTAGCTAAATTAGATTTATTTACATTAGAAAAGAGGCATCTAAGAGGGAATATGATTATATATACTATATATAATATATTTAAAAACAGATGGTCGATACCGCTTTGGGACAAACTAAATGCTTTTATTTGTGCGAGCTTTCGAGATACAATGATCTCTTCTTCGGGTGGTGTTATATTCAGGATTAATACAAGGATCTTTCAAAAGCACTATTCATCGGCAGTACAAATGACACAAGGTCATCCCTTAAGGTTGGAGGAAAGGAGATTTCACCAGCAACAAAGAAAAGGGTTCTTTACAGTAAGGGCAGTTACAATGTACAATAGATACCTTAGCTTTTTAGAAAGGAAAGGTATACAGGGATATATCAATTAAGTAAACATGGGAAGGATGTTGATCCAGGGAGAAATCTGATTGCCAATATTTGGCATCAGGAAGCAATTGTTCCCCTTATGAGATATCAATGGATGATATCTCACTGGGGTTTTTTGTTTGCCTTCTTCTGGATCAATATTCTGTAAGTACAAATATAGGATGAGTATCTGTCTAAATTTAACATAGATTTAACTTGATGGACGTTTCTTTTTTTTTTTTTTTTTCAACCTCACCTACTATTTAACTTTGTAATTTACTTTATGCTGCTCACCGATATATCGTAAGCACCACTGAAACAGCTCTGTAGCACGTTTCCTCACACACTATTCACATTCTACCACTACTGTACTGTATATTACATTAAATACAACTGATAATTGCTATACTTCTTACCTACCACTAGAGGACGCCTTAGTTCCATAACATAAGCATGTTTGGGCGGAACGTGTAAGTACATTATATGTAACTGGAGCCCGATATTGTAACAGGCTATTTACAGTTCTTTGCAAATGCCAATGCAGTATATTAATTATAACAGAAATGAGAAATAAGTGTAAATCTGCAATTAATAGAGAGGAATGGGATAGTACTCCCACAGCCAGTGCTCAAGGGCTGCTTGCACAGTAGAATGTAAAATCCTTATTGATAATATGACCAACCAGACAAAAAATGGTACATCATTAATACTCGGTCTATAAACAAAGCGGACTGGTATACAGGCTAGGGGGAGGGGTAATAACTGGGGTTTGTAACGGAGCTGCCATCCTCCCCAATAAGGAGCAACCTGACTCACTCCAAACGTCACCCCTCAGCCCACTGCCCCCTCAGTACCTGCTGTCACGCTGAGACCAGTGTGCCCGGTTGCTCCTGAAATGAATGCGCTGGTAAGAAGCGAGGGTGGCCATGCTCCGTCTGCAAGGAGGCGGCTGCCCGCTGAGCCGATCAAAGAGAACGTTCAAAAGAAAAAGCGGTGCACAGCAGAATAGTACCAAACGCAGCGTACCAAATAGTACCAAACGCTGCGTACCAAATAGTACCAAACGCTGCGTTCCAAATAGTACCAAACGCTGCGTACCAAATAGTACCAAACGCTGCGTACCAAACGCTGCGTACCAAATAGTACCAAACGCTGCGTACCAAATAGTACCAAACGCTGCGTACCAAATAGTACCAAACGCTGCGTACCAAATGCTGCGTACCAAATAGTACCAAACGCTGCGTACCAAATAGTACCAAACGCTGCGTTCCAAATAGTACCAAACGCTGCGTACCAAATAGTACCAAACGCTGCGTACCAAATGCTGCGTACCAAATAGTACCAAACGCTGCGTACCAAATAGTACCAAACGCTGCGTACCAAATAGTACCAAACGCTGCGTACCAAATAGTACCAAACGCTGCGTACCAAATAGTACCAAACGCTGCGTACCAAACGCTGCGTACCAAATAGTACCAAACGCTGCGTACCAAATAGTACCAAACGCAGCTAGTAGAAACAGGCTTGTTTTAATGGAAAAACGGACAACTTTACATAACCAAGCGCTCTTTGACAAAGTCCCAAACGGGATGAAACGTGTCAGAGTGCGCTTGGTTATGTAAAGTTGTTCGTTTTTTTTCATTCAAACAAACCTTTTTCTACTAGCTGCGTTTGGTACTATTTTGCTGTGCACCGCTTTTTTCTTTTGAACTTTATCTAAATCTGCAATTAAGATTATTCGTCTTGAAGACATTGAGGGTTATTGATTAAACTGCACTACTAGGGCCGCCAACAGCTTTCCCGGGTTCCAGAGCTAGAGTTTCCACCTGGGCCCCCCACCTCCCCCTGCCAAGAGCCCCCCCTCTCTCCCTTCTCCCTCTTTCTATTTCTTCCCCCCCCCTCTCTCTTACTTTCACCTTCACTCTCACTCTCTCTATGTATTTTTCACACACACTCTTTTACTCCCCCCTCTCTCCCCTATCTTATTCGCTCTCACTCGCGCTCCCTCTCTCTCTTTCACTCCCCCGTTCGCTCGCTCGCGCTTTCTCACTGCCCTTTTTGCTTGCGTGCGCTCTCTCACTCCCCCGTTTTCTCTCTTACTCCTCCGTTCTCTCTCTCACTCCTCCGTTCTCTCTCTCTCTCTCACTCCTCTGGTTTCTCTCTCACACTCCTCCGGTTTCTCTCACTCACTCCCTCGTTCTCTCACTCACTCCCCCGTTCTCTCATTCACTCCCCCGTTCTCTCTCTCTCTCACTCCCCCGTTCTCTCTCTCACTCACTCTCCCGTTCTCTCTCTCTCTCACTCCCCCGTTCTCTCTCTCTCACTCCCCCGTTCTCTCTCACTCTCCCGTTCTCTCTCACTCCTGAGGTTTCTCTCTCACTCCCTCGTTTTCTCTCTCATACGCCCCCATTTTCTCTCCCTCTCACTCCCCAGTTTTCTCTCACTCCCCGTTTTCTCTCTCTCTTTCACTCCCACGTTTTGTCTCTCTCCTTCACTCCCCCGTTTTCTCTCTAACTCCCCCGTTTTCTCTCTCTCTCTCACTCCTCCGTTTTCTCTCTCTCACTCACTCCTCCGTTTTCTCTCTCACTGCCCCATTCTCTCTCTCACTCTCCCGTTCTCTCTCTTACTCCCCCGTTTTCTCTCTCTCACTCCCCCGTTTTCTCTCTCACTCCCCCGTTTTCTCTCTCTCTCACTCCCCCGTTTTTTCTCTCTCTCACTCCCCCGGTTTCTCTCTCACTCCCCCGGTTTCTCTCTCACTCCCCCGCCTTCTCTCTCTCACTCCCACGCTTTCGCTCTCTCTCACTCCCCCGCTTTCGCTCTCTCTCACTCCACCGCTTTCTCTCTCTCACTCCACCGCTTTCTCTCTGGCCCCCGTTTTCTCTCTCACTCCCGTTTACTCTCTCACTCCCCCGCTCTCTCTCTCTCTCTCTCTGTTTTCGCTCTCACTCCCCCGTTTTCTCTCACACTCCCCCTTTTTCTATCTGTCTCTCTCATTCACCGTGTTCTCTCTCTCACTGGCCCGTTTTCTTTCTTTCACTCCCCCGTTTTCTCTCTCTCTCACTCCCCCGTTTTCTCTCCCCCTTTTTCTATCTCTCACACTCCCCTGTTTTCTCTCTCTCTCTCACACCTCTGTTTTCTCCCTCTCTCACTGCCTGTTTTCTCTCTCAATCCCCCATTTTCTCTCTCTCTCTCTCACTCCCCCATTTTCTCTCTCTCTCACTCCCCCATATTCTCTCTCGACCAGGTGTGTGTGTGGTGTGTGTGTGTGGTGTGTGTGTGGTGTGTGTGTGTGGTGTGTGTGTGTGGTGTGTGTGTGTGGTGTGTGTGGTGTGTGTGTGGTGTGTGTGTGGTGTGTGTGTGGTGTGTGTGTCTGGTGTGTGTGTGTAGTGTGTGTGTGTAGTGTGTGTGTGTGTAGTGTGTGTGTGGTGTGTGTGGTTTGAGAGTGCCCGCAGATGAGGACAGCTGGTGGAACACGGAGGCCCTGGTTCCTCGATGCAGAAGTTGGACCTGAACTTCCGGGCCCAGTACAATTGTCCTGCCTCTCTCGCTCCCCGCCCACCTTTCCCTGTCGGCCGCCTTATGCACTTCTAATACGGCACTTTTATTCCTAATCTGTTTGTAAGCCTCCAAGCATAACAATTCGATTGTAAGTTTTCTGGGGCAGGGTCTCCTTTTGCCTTAATTTGTCCTTTACCGGGTGCCCTTATTCCCATTGTTTGTCATTTATTTTACCTTCTATTGTAATGTTGTAAAGCGCTGCATTCATTTGGACTATATAAATAAAATTATGCATACATACACAAGTTAAACTGGTAGTGCTGATCAGGGCACTATCGCACTGAAACTCCCATTGACTACAATGTATTCACCTTGGTTTGTTGCAGACGTCGTTAATTAGGGAACACAAATGAGCTGAACTCGTCTACATTGGAACAAGATCAATATATTGGTAACATAACAAGAATATTTTCAGTGGATGCCTTTTTTGCACATTGCAATTTCTTTAACCCCTTCGGTGCCTAGGTGGCCCTCCATACACGGGATTTAATAAAAGCATGCTGATATTTGCCTTATGTGAAATGTAGTCCATTGAGGCTAATTATCGCTTACAGTGGTTGAAATACCTTGAAACAAGTGGTAGTTTCAAGAAACTCCATACATGTTAAACAATTTCATAACACTCTTTTGACTTAAAGTATTGCTGGCCACTCTTGCAGTGAATATGTTAAAGGAAGAAAGTCTTTTTGAAATAGAAGTCCGTACATTTTTTTTTACAAATACAAAAGATATAGTGCATTCTGGTGTATAAATAAAGAAGTGTTATTCTGTACTTTATAGTATACCTCATACTGTCCTGACACTTCCATCGCTGGCCTTGTACCTCTCTGCTGTGAATGGGGTTTATGAAATTCAAGAACGTGCGTAAGGACAAGTGGAAGGATTGTTATTGATTAACATAAATTCCTTTGAGAAATGATGTTAAAAGACCATTTTGGGTCTTCCTCCAACATAACAATAGTTTGGTAATGGGAAGGAGTTCTGTATCCGCACCTGCCTTCTGTTTGCCATGTCACAACCCTGGAATGTTGTGTGGGAGGATGTACTCATGTTTAAAAGTGGGATTTACTAAGAAACCCTAATGTGGTGGCTCATGTGTTTAACAAATTCTTCTTTAACAAATCAAACTTGACAAAAATGTGGCTGATACTATACACCTCATACATCGACCTTGACCCCTTGCAGACGCACTTACCAGAACATTGTTAGAAGTGTTAGGTGTGCGCTGACCTCCAGATCCCCTAGTAACCCTTATGTTTGTCGCTCCTGCAGCTCATCACTCTCCTGCAATCAACGGGGCCAATACAAACACTAAAAAAAAGAAAGAGCGCACAGAGGGACATACTCAATAACAGTAAACAATACTTTATGTAAGACATCAATGCAAAATAGCACCTACAATTGATAACAAACGTTCCGATCTCCCCACAACGGGAGCTCTGATGTTATCCTCAGCCGAGTCCCAATTGATGGTATACAGAAAACCCACACACACGGGGGGCGGAACTGCAACTGGAAGAGAGACCCGGTAATTGGTGAGAGGTGCCGCAAGCAGCAAAACAGCGTATCTAGGCGTCCTTATGGGGCAGTGCTGACTTCAGGCGTCCATCGTCACGGTCCCCAGCATCATACATCATGGTACGTGGTAACTCCTTGCCTCTACGCGTTTCAGCGCTGTTTAACGCTCCATCAGGGGGTCACCTCACCATCTTGCGGCACCTCTCACCGGGACTCCCCTTCTGTACCGGGACTCTCCTTCTGTACCGGGACTCCCCTTTTGTACCGGGACTCTCCTTCTGTACCGGGACTCTCCTTCTGTACCGGGAGTCTCCTTCTGTACCGGGACTCTCCTTCTGTACCGGGAGTCTCCTTCTGTACCGGGAGTCTCCTTCTGTACCGGGAGTCTCCTTCTGTAGTTCTGCCCCCCGTGTGGGTTTTCTGTATACCATCAATTGGGACCCGGCTGAGGATAACATCAGAGCTCCGGTTGTGGGGAGATCGGAAAGTTTTTTATCAATTGTAAGTGCTATTTTGCATTTATTCTTTATTGAGTATGTCCCTCTGTGCGTTTTTTGTTTTTTTTTAGCACTTACCGGAACACCCTCCTATTGTTTCTGTGCGCTCTTCCTACCTACCAAATAGATTGTAAGCTCTTCAGAGCAGGGACTCCTTTTCCTAAATGTACTTTTATGTCTGAAGCACTTCTTCCCTTTATGTGTTATTTGTATTACTTGTTATTTATATGATTGTTACGTGTATTACTGCTGTGAAGCGCTATGTACATTAATGGCGCTATATAAATAAAAATATATATACAAAATATAAATTAACCAAATCTCCTTGACCCTACACCCAACGTAGAGTGTGCATGTTCTTCACTTATTATTTTTTGGGGCGTTTTTCTTACATGTGCTTTCATAACTCTGGGATCAAGCTTCTAAAAGCTTCTTAATGAGTATAATGGGGGAAAAAAGCTAAATAGCACATATTTCCAGTTGTGCTAAATCTACCCTCAGAGCTCTGACTCAGAGCAGCTTTCTGTGTATATGTACTGTATATTAGGTGCAATTACCTGTTTGCAAGAGCATTGGTTATTCCTAAAATCTGGTGTGATCGGTTATACCAATACCTTTTCTAGGTCAGCGGTGCGCAAACTGGGAGGGCACGATCCCCAGGGGGGGTGCGAGACTGACTGCGGGGGCGCAGGGTTTACAGAGGCCCTGCGCGCTTCCCGAAGGCACTTAAATTAAGTGCCGGGGAAGCAGCAAAGGCCTCTGTAAACTTTACTTACCTTGGCTCCGTCGGCTTCTTAGACGCGTCGCCATGGCAACGTGGCATCATGCCGCGCCAAGGTAAGTGGGAGGTGGGGGGGGGGGTGGAGAGAGGGGAACTGCCAGCAAAGGGGCACAGGGAAAAAAGTTTGCGCCCCCCCCGTTCTAGATCATGCTCAAATAAGGAGTGCTCACACTAACATCTATTTATTATTACCTTTTGAAGCTTCAGCGATTGGCTATTTGTCTATGAAGCACTGGTATTTTCACCAACGTAACCAAAAATCACAGTAGTGGGCAAAGTTATGGTTGAGAACAGGCACGGTTAAAATATAATAAATAATTTTGTCCCGAGGAGAAGTTTGAGAAGCACTAAAATACGCTGATGTGATAAAAAAAAAAACAATATCTAACTCCTGTTCCATAAATTCTATTAGAAAGGTATAATTTTCGATTGCTACTTGTCAGAGCAGGGACCTTATTACCTATTGTTTTAAGTTGTATTCATTTTATGTTTTGTGCTTGACCTTACCCCCACATTGTACTGCGCTGTGAAATATGTTGGTGCCATACAAATAAAAGATAATAACAATAATAGTTTCTTACACGTGATGCACTAAATTGCATGCCACGCAGACATTAATGCTAAGAAACACATGTTTAATGTTCACTTGAAGCCTTTCAGCGCCAGGTGGGTGAGCTTTCAATGCGTTGCTGAAACATTATTACTATTTTATTTTTTAGAGGAATTATGGTTTTTTTCTGCATCATCTCTCTTTATTTAAAAAAAAAAAAAAACCTCTATGATTGGATTTTTAATACACAATTGATATAAGTGGTAACTGGTAACAGTCTGGTTGGCCAGACTTATTTCTTATTTGTACCCCTGTGCTGCAGGAAGAGTCTGCAGTCTGCATGAAGCCTGGGTTACTCTTGTTCAGTCTTCAAAAGCAGCCAATTGGTCAGGTTTTTGGGGACAGGAATACCGAAACACGTGGTCTTCCTAATAATGAGAGCTAGATTAATAGGTTAATTATGTGTTAATTAAAGACTTCTTTAAACCTGGCCCGAGGGTTGCTCTTAATGACTGACTGAATGTGGGGAGCCCTTCATTACTGTAGTTCATTCCAATAATACAGACATTATTAGCAGTTACTTTTGGAATGATGTTTAGATTAAAAACAATAATAATTGTATTGACATTTTTCTTCTTTTCTGAAAATTTTCTTCATAAATCAGCTGATTTGCAGAGTGATGGCTTTTACGTTTATCGGACTGTTAACTGTAAAAAAAAAAAAAAAAACCTTCTTGTTTAACTTAAATTAAGTATATCTATGAAAATACCCTGGTACTTGTAAGAGTAAAAAGAACGGAGTGAAAGCTAGAGCAGAATTGGAGTTATGTTTATTTTTATTGCATTGATAAATTGTCAGTTCAAGTAATGTTTCAAGTTATGTATTAACATTGCATAGGTCTGCAGCTGACTTAAAAAATGTAATACTATAAAATACAAATAAAACAAAAAAACAGACGTTTCTATTATGTCTAAAACTTTTGGTGTTATAAAACAAAAGAAAATCAATCCAGCACACACAAAAAAAAAAGATTCTGTCCTTGTGAAACCTGCCATGCTAGCAAATGTATGAACCAGATTTTGAACTCTCTTAAGAAAATGCAACTTCAATTTAGCATTGCATCTCTTTTATTATTGATTAATTCCACCCACTGCTTCATATTCCACTTCTTGAAACTTATTATTAACATTTCATTATAATCCTCTGTCCAACCATCCACACAGTGGGCAGATATACATACGCCTCTGACAGTTCACATATTGATCTCCATTTGTAACTTCTTTTCTAATGAGATAGAGAAGGAACAGCTATACTCACTGGGCTGAATTAACAAGTTGAATTCCTCAAGGTGCTTCCTTTAATTTAATTGTCTCCACATATCAAATTCGCTTTTTCTACTTGCAATCAAGAAGTTGCATCTGCTAGGCAGACGGACCATTTAATGCAATTATAAAGTCCTTTTCAATATCAGGGGCAATCTTGTCTTCACTTGTCACAGATGAACAGTAGCACAATGTTGGCTGCCTTGAGTATCCACTATTCTCTAGTACAGTACAGGAGTGCTTCAGCACAGGTGGCTCAGTCACTGATTGAGCTACCTGTGCTGAAGCAGGGATACCCTTATAACCTGACCTGTTGGTGGCCCTTGGGGACTGGAGTTGGCCACTCCTGCTCTAGTAGAAGGTGTTTAATTATACACCAAGTAATATGTACATAGAGTTTGAAAATGTTTCAAAATGATTATAGTGTAACAGTGACTATTTTTGACCACACCTTTGGCCAGTAATGTGATTTCTAGTTACGTTGATGCGAAAACCCATTGAACAAAAGCAGGTGCTTAATGGACAAATAGCCAATCTGTCGGCTTCCAAAGGGGATTCTAAATATATGATAGTCTGAGCACTCAGCAGTCAAGCATGATATAGAAAGAAAATTAGCTATTTATATTTTAAACAAATATGAGGCCAAGCAAATATTTCAGCCTAAATAAAGCTTTTCCAGGAGCAGGTGTATATTTGACATTCTAATAATGTTTTTATTGCATTCATTTTTACCCTTGAGCATCATATTATCATACTTTATAGCGTGCATAAAGTTGCCATTGTTCTGCATGCTATTGTTGTATTCTGTGACTGGCAGCACGCAGGAACTGAATTGCAGAGTCCATTATGGACGAGTTAGAATATTTAACTGTTATTGTCCATGTTCTATTCTAGGTACGTATTCTTTTGTAGCCCCGTTGGTTGGGGCTTTTTTCTTGGCTCTGACTCCAATGTGGATTGTAATAGCATCTAAACATCCAGCCACAAGGACTGTTCTTCATTCCGGCTGGGAGCCAGTCATTACCGCAATGCTCATTAGCAGGTTAGTGCCTCTCTGGTGATTTCTTTGTTATTCCATGCATACAAGTTTCAAAGAGGAATCTTTCATTTAACACCTCCGGTTCTCCAATAGATTGCAAGGCAGCATATAAATTATGCAAAGATTGGTAGCTTCCAAATCTCTCATCTAAGTGATTATTGGTTAGAAATGGATGTTGCATTTTAGGATTCTTACCTCCGATCTATTTTCCCTGGGATCCTTTAGAGATTAAGAATTCTGGTGGCCTCACATCATTTAGGTTTCAGGAGACATAGCATTATATTATGCATTTGTGGAAGTGGAAGTGTAATGTGAGTAAAAATGATGAACTTGGCCTTTAAAGTTAAAAAACGACCTTGTTTTGATTGGTAATTCAGAAATGGTTCCCCCCCAGGAAATCATTGCAAATAGAAGCCTCTTTTTATTTATTTATTTTTTGAGTTTTGACAAGTTTACACAGATGACAACAATTTATTGTGTAGTCCAGTGTATATTCAGGGCAGTATGCTAATAGAGATTATACTTTTGCTTAGCTCCTCTGCCTCAAGTAACCCATTTGCCCCATGAAGGCCCTTCTATATAATATGCTGTGAAGCTGGATCCCCCATTCTGAAGAAGAGATCAGCTCTCAGAATGGTACTAACATCTTCTCCAGCACATGAAAGCAGATTTACTGCATACTGAACAACAGTCTCAATATTCCAGACAACATGAAAAGCCAGCATCTTTGCAATGACCGTAAGCTCACCACGTTGCCCTAGTTGTTCATGAGAGTCCTCGCCCTGCGACAGGATCCACACGTTTTTGGAGAATAGCCGCTCTCTAGCCAGTAAGGTTTTCACAATTTTTTTTTTTAAATATAGTTCGTTTGATTTAATTTCAACTACAAGACAATTTTTAGGCTTCTTTTTGCCTGCCTGGTCTCTCTTCTGTCGTTAATAAACCATTTTCCCCCTTATGTTTTCCTGTGTATTGCTGTTAGTTGGTTACATACAGTAGAAATGTGTTTCGGGAGGTAAAGCCTACGCCACTACTTTATGAAATGCAACAGAGTACTTTGCACTGTGGCACCTATTCAGTATAACGAGATGCAGTATACCACAATTAACAGTGCAATCATTGCAATGTTAACTGAGTGTTACTCCACTTCTCACCATATTAAATAGGGGTCTTTGTGAGGGAATGTTCACCATGGCACCATGAACACCGGTATCTTCGAGGGATTGGAGAAACGTCACATTTAATACTGTCTGTGTATTAACATGGTGCCTCACCCCTGCAGAGCTTGAGCACCATTAGAAGGCAAGTTGACAGCTTCCTGTTGCTATTCATGGTGTGGTGCCAATGTCATGCCAGATATTTGCATACTATGCTATAATTTGGTTATCACCCACCCAGAATTAATAGTCATGAAGGTGGGTTTTCTTCTTGATTTTTTTTTAATTGGTAGTCAAACATAGTTGCCAATTTTTTTTTATATATTTTAACATTTAAAGCTGCAGTTCAGTCAATATCCTGCATGTGTGTTTATTTGTAATAAATCAGTTCTGTAGTAAGAAAAAATACTTTTAGCATTTTCTGTTTTTAAAAAAACAACTTTGAAAGACCAATTTTCTTGTATTCTATTTTAACAAGCATTTACTGAGGCACTGCCCCTTCATGTCCTGTCACAAGCCCTGGCACACCCCTTTGTGAGCCCTGCCCCCCCTCTTGCACATGTCAGTGCAGGAGTGCTCATGAATATTCATGAGCTTCCACTGACTGACAGAAGCAGATGAAAAACATATCCCATATCTAAAGATGTCGCCAAATTTCGCCAATCAATACATGGAGAACGAATTGACTGGCAGCTATACAGTTCTTTAGGTAATTAGAGATTGCCCACATGAAACTATTGAATTAAAAAAAAAAAAAAAAAAAAGACTGAACTGCAGCTTTAAATTAAAATAAAGTGTAATTTCACCTTGCTATAACAAGTGCATTTTCCTCTCTCTTCAGTCTTTCTTTTTTCCCCACTCCATTCATTATTATGAAGTAGCACTCCAGAGATGGTAAATTAGAGTCATTCATAGACGATCAATTATATACTTAGTCTTTTTATAACTTTAGAAATGGCTGCCCTCCAAAATGTTGGGCGGACTGCAACTTTTTTTGGTTCTTCTTATTTTTTTTTTTTTAAATATAATTTGTATTCTTTAAAATAAGGGAAATCAGGATGCAATTGCTTGACTTATTAACTTGAAAGTAAAAACATTGTTCATGTCTAGGTAGGAGTTGCTGTTTACTGTAGTTACACGCTACATTCACACACACCTCTCTCACTTTCACTGTCCTGTACCTCTCTCGCCGAATCTCTCTTTATATACTGTATCATTTGCTTTGACGGAAAGTCGCACAATAATAGCCACAGGACACCTTTCTAGAACCTTGGCTTTGCCCAGCTGCTAATTAAGCCGAAGCTCAAAGGAAAGATATAGCATCACTGAGACGGACTACAAAGGAGACGTCCCATCACAATGCGCTGCTTGGGACAAAAGCTGTATAAGGCCTAGTGGCACCAGTATATTTTATAGCATTTATAGCATTTTAAATCATTCTTTTGAATAAATCATTATGTTTCTAATGCTTTCTACTCCATTAAAAGACTAAAATCTATTTTCCAGCATTGGTGGCCTTATACTAGACACAACAGTATCTAATCCGAATTTGGTTGGGATCGTGGTCTATACGCCAGTAATAAATGGTAAGAATACTATTTACTGTACTTGATTCCTGATGCATTTTTTTAAATGGTTAGGGCATAACGTGTGCGGGTGTAGGAGACGAGGTATGCATGTATAGCATGTAAGAACAGGAAGTGCTCCCTGCTTAACTCATGTATGTTTATTAAAGTACCAATAGAGCGCTGTGTGCTCCTTCCTTAGCGAGACTTAAGTGAGATACAAAGCGTAATTTCAAGCCTCTCGCCCGCAGATATAAAGACCTGTAATAACATTTATGTCACAGCTGGAGAAAGGGATTGTTTTCAGAACCACCGGTTACTTTCACATGATTATTTTGCTGTAAAAACCAACATCTGAGTTATCTTGAGGATCCCATATAATGCTGCCTCGTAACTGTAGGCAGTTTATCCTAATACATGGTCCTGTTTTTCAGTATTGAATTACCTATAAAATGTGTTCTAAGTTATTGATCTTAAATTATTCATGAACACAACCTGCACACTTGGTTGATACCCGTGATGCGTATGCTATTTGCTCATAAAAAAGAGCAGCCTAGGGGTACAGGAAAGGGGGTACTGTAGTAATTGAAGCCCTCCTATTATGCTTTTACAGCTTATAACGTTTATATCAGGGAAAACAGTTATTGTTTTTCAGAAAAATTCCTTAAGGACAAAAGAGAAAAAGGATTACATTCAATGTAGTCCGTCAACATTATTTTGCAATATAGTCGACTTAAGTTGCAAAAGAGAGGAGGGCTTAGGCAGAGTCCCCACTGGTGCTGACCGCGCTTAGCGCGGTTACCTATGTAAATGTTGATTATTACACCCACGCTCTCCCAAGCTTCGTGCTTGGGGAGATGAGATCTACACTTTCGGGCGCAGAGCAGGCGTGTTTTAATGAGCTGTCACTTTCAGCTCCGTGGAGCAAACACAACATGGAATTTAGCGGAGAGAGGTGGGGGTGCGGAGAGAAGTGGGGGGGGGGAGGGGAGAGAGGTGGGGGAATGGTAGAGCGGAGAGAGGTGGGGGAGCGGAGAGGTGGGGGGGGAGGGAGAGGTGAGGGGGGAGTGGAGAGAGGTGAGGGGGGAGCGGAGAGAGGTGAGGGGGGAGCGGAGAGAGGTGAGGGGGGAGCGGAGAGAGGTGAGGGGGGAGCGGAGAGAGGTGAGGGGGGAGCGGAGAGAGGTGGAGGGGGGAGCGGCGAGAGAGGTGGAGGGGGGAGCGGCGAGAGGTGGAGGGGGGAGCGGCGAGAGATGGAGGGGGGAGCGGCGAGAGGTGGAGGGGGGAGCGACGAGTTGGGGGGGGGAGCGGAGAGAGGTGGGGGGGGGAGCGGAGAGAGGTGGGGGGGGAGCGGAGAGAGGTGGGGGGGGAGCGGAGAGAGGTGGGGGGGAGCGGAGAGGTGGGGGGGAGCGGAGAGAGTGGGGGGGAGCGGAGAGAGGTGGGGGGGAGCGGAGAGAGGTGGGGGGGAGCGGAGAGAGGTCGGGGGGAGCGGAGAGAGGTGGGGGGGGCGGAGAGAGGTGGGGGGGGCGGAGAGAGGTGGGGGGGGCGGAGAGAGGTGGGAGGGAGAGGGGGGCCGAGAGAGGGGTGGGGGAGGGAGAGCCCAGTGGGGGTTGGGTGGGAGAGAGCAGGAGCGGAGAGAGAGCAAGGGGGGAAGAGAGAGGAGGGAAAGTGGGGAGAGAGAAAATGGAGGGACACACACAGACACAACCCCGATCCAGCCAATGACACGCCCCCTCCCGCAATAGCCATGCCCCCTCCTGTAATAGCCACACCCCCTCCCGGAATAGCCACGCCCCCCGCTCATGCTCTAAAAATGTTGCAGGACAGCGATCGTTCATGCTTGAGAGCTGGTGACGTCACCGCTCTCAAGTATGAGCGAGCTCAGCGGCAGTGTGGCCGCAGCCTTAGGCCACGTCCATAGAAGGACAAGCCGCGCTGAGCCGTGCGGACGCTCCGCAGTGAGCCCCGGCATCCTCAATGAGGATGTCTTTAGAGGGGGCTCACGCAAGCGTCCGCAGGTGTGCTGACGAGTTGGAATTTTCAGCCGACAGCCAAGCTGTTTTTCAGCGCGCTGTCGTCTGAAAACATCCAATCAGCGCGAAGCAGCGTCAACGTCACGGCGCCGTGACGTTGACGTCAGTGCGTCGCGGGCGATTGGCCCAGCGACGTCACTGCCCCACCTCACCCCGCCTCCCGATCGCGCCCGCTGGCTCGCCTCGGCGTTAGCGCGGTTCCGCACTGCTCCCCCCCCCTTTATGGCCGCAGCCTTGGCCTGGGACATGGTGCAGGGAGGAGCGCTGGGCAGCGCTAATGCTCATGCTCTCCTGCTCAAGCAGGAGATTTTTTGTGTCCCTGCATGAGCGCGCTTGTGTGCCGGGCGGGAGGCGGGGCTAGGGTGCCACGTGACGTCACCCGTCGCTGCTAGCGAAAGTTGTAATTCGCTTTCCGGCGACGTCGCGGGCGACCAGGTCTTTGATTGGTTCAGAGGCTGTCACATGTGGCGACAGCCTCTGAAAAATCAAATTTGACCGGCTTCAAAAATTCGTGCCGCCAGCGTCGCTCCGTCGCGTTGCGCTTACTTTAAGCGCTTGCGACGGCGACAATGCATTTGTTTTTGAGCGATGTCGCCGGCACTATAAGCGCAGCCTAAGTGTGGTGATACATGTTATCCTTGTTTGAACCCAAGAGAGAGGCACCTGGATTCAAGCAAAGGTCCCTGTGATTTCCTGAATATAATTACTTATTAAGGACAAGAACTGCTGAATTTTAGGGAGGATCAACCAAGTATTCATGTGTACACTCCTTTCTGCAGTTTCTCCAGCATCTGTCAGATGTGGTTATACAAACAGGGAAAGGGTACGGTGCCACATATGTAAGATTGTATGTTGGTTGTCTTTAAATCTGGCGCAGACAGAAGTATGAGCGGCTCTGTTAAATATAACAATCCTCTGATCCTCATCCAGGACATAGCCCAACTCTTTTTGACAATCATATAAACATTTAAATTTAACAGGTGTCGAAGAATCGACCAGTTTTTTATATATGGAGGATATAAGGCCTTTCATTGAATTTGAAGATTGAGATTGCTCTTTCAAAATTAGAGAGCTGAAATTCCATTGTGTTTTTTAATGTATGAAAATGAATGTCTGCCTGTCTTAGAAATAATATGGCCCTAAGGGAAGCACCATTCTTTAACCCCATAACTCAAATAGTGCATGTATAAACATGGTAAAAAAATTCCTTATTTTTCCTGAAGATAGCGAGCGGGGAAGAATACTCGAGTCACCAGCACATGTGAACTGTGTGGTGGGAAGCAGGCTGGAAGGGGTAGAACGTAGTTTGGGATGAAGCCCTATTATTGAGGGTATATATCTAAAGGGGAATCTCAAGCTTTCAATTACAATCCATGCTTTAGGGTTAATGGGAATTATGCCATTAGAGCAATGTAGTAATTCTATAAACTTGGAACCCTTAGGTCCCCTTACTGTGCATGCTCTTTTAATGAGACCCGTGGGAGTTTATCTTGGCATATGCATTTAGTTAGTTTAGATTGTAGGTTATTTAATGTTTGTCTGGAGATAAGGACAGGCAAGGCTTACACAAAATAATGCCCTGCTATACACCCCATCCAGAAAATAGCGTGATTCTGCCACTCTTTAAGATCTGATCTGAAAAGTGGAATCAAATTGCTTCTGTATTATGTATCATAAGAGGTAATATAAACATACCGCAGGAATTTTCCTGAGGCCCATTTAAAAGGGAATTTAGGTTGCAACTGTGTGAGTCACCAGGGGTCAAATGTAGAATTTTCGATTTAATAAAATTGATCTGAAAACCCAAGACCTCTAAATAGCATCCTCATTTTTTCATGAGATTGGGTTAACTGATATCCAGACTGCTGAGCAAGATTAAGACATCATCTACATACAGTACATTTTACACATCCCCAGCAATAGTAATGCCGGTGATATCCATATTAATATAACCTTGATAGCCAAGGGTTCTATAACTAATACAAAGAGCAGAGGAAACAGGAGGCATTCCTGTCTTATCCCCTGTGAAAAGTGAAACATTTTTCAGTTGAAGCTCTTAATTTTAAACATAGTCTTCGGGTTACTATATAATAATTAGCCATTAAACACAAATTTAATCCCAAACTTTAATGTGGCAAAACTGAAGAGAGAGAGACTACCAATTGACCCTTTAAAATGATTTTCTAGCATCCAGGGAAATCAACACAGCTCCAGACCTATTGGTGCAGATCTGTGACACTGTGTTGCTAGCGTGCTCTGCCTCCACGGTATGGAACACATTTCCAATATCTGTGTGTCTGTTAGCAGGGTATATAAAATGTTTATTTGTGGGGCTTCATAAAACCAGCATTGTGATTTTTCCTAAAACATGTTTGTTCTCCCAGCATCATTGTTCCAGGCCTTCCTTATGCTGCTGTGGAAAATATCAATTGTTTCATGACTGCATACAGTGCATATTGCCTCATACTCTTAATTTCAAAATACATTTCATACACTTTCAGTTATGAAACCAGTTTTTAATGAGCCACAGGCAGTGTGTTTCCACGCTAATATATCTTTAATATAGTATGCAAAGTACAACTGGGGATTTTAATAGCTGAATCATTCCTAATGGATTTTAGACATTGATGGTACATTTAGACAAAGTCAGGACCTATGTTTCTACTCTCAATCAAGAAGGTAAAAGGTTTCCAGGAGGGTATAATTGTCCATTTACATACGCTGAAGTCTTACTGAGCATAGTTTGGTGTAACCAGTCTACACCACAGTTGGGTGCTGCCATTATAAGTCAAAGTAAAATGCTCAAAAAGTATTTTCATCAGACTCTGGATGTGCAGCTCATACGTAATTTTGATGTGCTCTAGCATTAGGAAACCTGTTGGAAGTGTCAGCTATTAAAAAGGCACATTTTGTATTCTTACTTTTGAATGAGTACTTATGTATTCAGGATAAATATTCCACTCTACTTTTTTTTTTTTTAACGGTTTTTGACTTGGAAGACATTCTGTAGGTATGAGCATAAATATTTAATTCTGAGTTTTATTAGGTAATATGTTGCAGCTTTGTGTTTGCTCATATTTTAAAGTAAATGGTGCTCACTGTGAACCAATGTAGTAGGTGGTTAATAGATTATAGAATTTGCATGTGTTACTGGTATATAGTTTAGACAACCACATACTCCTCAACAATTAAAGAGTTGTTTGGATAACAACTCTTGCATTTCAATTCATATTTCATTACTTACATGTAGTAAATATCAAAGATATCACAAGAGATTAGTATCTGTTCTGGTCCCATTTGATTGCTCATTTAGAGGAGTGTTTTTGACTTTTAACCAATACCCTTTTTTGTTTTAAGACAAATCAAACATTGTGAGCACCTAGAATATATATTTAAAAGCCGGCATCACTACAGGTTTGGTTTTAACATCACAAGCCCATTACAACATGTGTTTTCAATTTAGAGAAGAATCGCCAGAAATTCAGTTATTGCATGTATTTGTATTGCTGTTGCTGTAGTTCACAGTTTTGATGATCACTGAACAAATCCACTGGAAAGAATTTTAGGAAGCTTTCATTCTAAATGGTGGCACGGTCATTGGTCGTCTTATTAGAAAGATTCCAGTGAGTTAACGGACCTACCCACAGCCCTCTCCTAACAAGCTCCCTCGTCATTATTTCCCATATATATGAAGTAGTGCTATTCCATAAGACATTTTCATTTGACTTTGCTATAAGGTGTCTGCCTGTGCCGGAATAGCGCCGCAGCGTAAATATGACTTTATACGATTTGAGGAGAAACAAAAAGAACAGGTAGACAGCAGAGTGAGAACATTTTTCTATAGCAGTAAATACACATTCTCTTAGAGATTACATAAATACTACAATCTAGAAAAGTGATTTGAAGTCCAAAACCAACATTAGAATATTGAGCATTTACTTTCTTGGGCTGTAATTCCAAAATGTCTATCCTGAAGTCTGCAAACATGTTTAAGCAGCGCCTCACATTTCATGACAAATACTATATTTTAATATGACTGTAACAGGGACTTATCACTGTTTGAGGAAAACTGCCTCTAAATCCAGCAGTATGCTGGTTAATTGCACACAGGCAATCAACAAGACTCTACCTGGCCGATTAGGACTTTTAGAAAAAGCCTGATCTGAGAAACAGGAAGGAGATTCCTTAGCTCACAAGGGAGCTGACATAAGGAAAGGGAGGGCTGTGTTCTGAGAGCAAGACAAAAGAGGACCAGAGCTCTATGCCTGGACCCTAAAACAGACACCACTGACCTGAAGGGCCACCTGCATTAAGGTACCACTGAGACTTTGGTGTGATAAGTGGGTAAAGGGCTTTTCACCCCCCAGCCTTGCAGAGAGGGACTGGGGGAAGTAAGTTAGCCCTTACACAGGGATAGGTGTTTGTTTTATGTATATTTTTTGTTTGCTGTATTGTTTAAAGGAACAGGCATTAAAGCCTTATTTTAATTTCACCTTAAAACGGTCTCCATTGTATACCTCTGCACACATCCCTTACATATTGTGTCAGAAGTTGGGATAAGAGGTGGCCCTTGAAGTTCAAAGGGGCCCCGGGGACTGCCTGTGAAAATGGTTGTGCTTTTGTCTGCATAAGTTCCTGCAACAGTCTGAGCAACAAAACACGTGCAGAAGTGATCAGAATTAAAGGGCTGCACATCCAGGCAGGAAAGCTACAACTGCACTGGAGAAAGCCACAACGCCACAGTTTGACTGGGAGGTGACCCACACAAGGGACTGACGCTCTGATGAGTCTACCTCACCACTGCATGGGATTTTAAAATGGCCGTCCAGCTGAAGTCAAATACAGACACTGCAAGAATGGGGTAGAAAATGTGTTCCTGGTGTAAATAGCCCAGCCACATGGAGCTGTGTCCCTTCAGATCTTATTCAGATGAGGATGATCCCTATGTGGCACCAGAAAAAGGGCAACAGCCAGAGAAATATTTTTTTCAACGAGCCAAGGAACTGCAGCAGCAAGCAATGCGCTTTGGTCACAAGGAAGGTACAGAAGTTTTACTTAGCAAGTGCACATCCAGTATCACTGATGAGAAAGAATGTGTGCACAGTACTTCTGATGTTTCAAAACATACCAAAGTAAAGAAGAAAACGTCTACAGAGACGCCTGTGAAAACTACAAACTCTGCAAGCAAAGACTACCCACCTGTAGGACTACCAGATGGGGTTCTAGTGAATACAGTGAAAACAGCTGCAATATTGCCTCCCGAGGTCAGGAAGAAAAATACACCTGATACCACCAAAATGGAGGACAAGATGCAGCGTTTCTGTAATGAACCCTACCCCACGGAAGAGTGACCCTTCCGGTCCTATAAGAAAGAAGATATATCTTATGGGGAATCTGAAACAAGACGCACCCACAAAACACCCCATGGATGGTGGAGGTGCCTCAACTCTGTACGCACCGAACAAACAGGTCTCTATGACCTCAAATTCCTGCAATCTAATGCAATTGCAAGAAAAGCATGGTGGATGCTGTGAAACTGCTGAAGTTTCAAACCTAGAAGGAGACCCCAGTATCCCTGATGGAACGGAGTCGTCTAAAGCAAAAAGGCGGAAAAAGAAAAGAGGTTCTCCAATGACCATGGAAGGATCAGACACGTCTGTAGATCCCGCGGAGGGAAAGGGGGCCGAGATGCCCTGCAGCCTAGAGGAAATGGAGAATTCGTCCCACGGATGACCGAACATCCAGAGGGCCCA
The DNA here is from genome assembly GCF_040206685.1 of Ascaphus truei. Classification (NCBI taxonomy): domain Eukaryota; kingdom Metazoa; phylum Chordata; class Amphibia; order Anura; family Ascaphidae; genus Ascaphus; species Ascaphus truei. The sequence goes on from NC_134487.1 coordinate 123,368,796, forward strand.
AGGCAAAAGTCGGGTACCCCAAATAAGTGTTTGTCTGGTGCTAACAGTGATAAACCCTCAAACTATACCAGGGACGCGGAGCTGGAAGCAATAAGTGACAATCCCTTGACCAACCCTGAAGATGCCCTGAAAAATACCAGGCAGGACTTTGATCTCCTCTGTAAATGATTGAAACAGGAGATAGAAGCTAATGCCAAGCTACAGAGTGATCTGTTCTCAATCGCCTTTGACTGTGGGACAGTGATGAACACGGAGCAAGCTCAGAGCAAGCACAGTGAAGAGATGAAGGCCCTGAGAGGAGAATTGCAAGATGCACTCAAGAAACAAGGATCTCTCGCTGATGAGTTAAAGCTGGCAGCTAAACACACATACCAGCAACTTGCAGCTCTGCGGACGCAGATTGCTGAGCTCAAGATACAGCTCAAGATACAGCTCACCAAAAGGAAGAGAGTGAAGAGGTGTCCGTTCGTCAAGTGGCCAGCCTTGCACTAAGAGTCCAAGATGGCAGATTACCTTAAATATCTAGACAATGAGAGGGCCCGGATGCAGCTGGAACTGTACAACGTCCAGGATGCGCACCGGTAGCTGCGGATCAGAAATAGAGAAAAGGAAACAGATTTAAGCCTTGCTCTGAGTCAACTGGGAGATGTAGAATCGCAATTCAATTCCAAAGAAGCTGAACTGGTAACTGCATTGAGTGGAAAAAGAAGTGCAGAAGGACAGCTTCAAGAGCTGAAAACTCAAACGGCTATTCTTGAATGCTCTTTAAGTCATACCATGAAATGGCATGAGTCTAGGATAGTAGAAATAGATTCCGAACATCAGACAGAATTCAAATGTAAGCTGGCAGAGGCTTTGTAAGACCTGAGCAAGGGTTACAAGGAATGGACATTTAGTGCTAAAATGGAGTCCATGGAAAAGATGGCGAGAGAAAGCTATTTGCGTAAATGCTCTGCGACTGTCGCCATACAGTCTGCCTACAAAGCGAGGATCGCCCGGTGCAGGGGAAATCTCCTGACCGCGCGGTCAGTAGAAAGACTGTACTTGGAAAAAGTCGTCCTCGAGCGACTGAGGAGCTGATCTCATGCACCTTCTGGAGGAGACACTAATAACCTGGAGAAAGGGCTCCAATCCCAGTGGGACTGAGGGTTCTCGTACTCCATCCACTCTCATTCGAGTCACAGAGATATCTCGAGTGAGAGTGGAAGGATGGGCTTTGGCCGTGGTAAGCCTGAGCTTCCCACAAACAGGGGGGGGTATGTAACAGGGAATTATCACTGTTTCAGGGAAACTGCCTCTAAATCTAGCAGTGTGCTGGTTAATTGCACACAGGCAATCAACCAGACTCCACCTGGCCGATTAGGACTTTTAGAAAAAGCCTGATCTGAGAAACAGGAAGGAGATTCCTTAGCTCACAAGGGAGCTGACATAAGGAAAAGGAGGGCTGTGTTCTGGGAGGAAGACAAAAGGGGACCAGATCTCTATGCCTGGACCCTCAAGCAGACACCTACCCGGACACCACTGACCTGAATGGCCACCAGCGTTAAGGTGCCGCTGAGACTTTGGGGTGATGTGGGTAAGGGGCTTTTTCCCCCGGCCTTGCAGAGAGGGACTGGGGAAGAAAGTTAGCCCTTACACAAGGGATAGGTGTTTATTGTTTTATGTATATTGTTTGTTTGCTGTATTGTTTAAAGGAACAGGCAATAAAGCCTTATTTTAATTTCACCTTAAAAACGGTCTCCATTGCAGACATCTCTTACAATGACATCCTAGTGTTAATTACTCCTGGCTTCAAGTATTCTATAATCTTCGGGGACAGATTGTTTCACATTATACCTCTAGTTCTAGATTAAAACCATAGCCTGATATAAAAGCATTGACCGTTCATCATAATACAGATGTAGCCAACATTATTGCTCTAGTTATTGCATGATAACACATTCCTGTTTCCATGAGTTTTATTGTATGATTTGCAGTTGTTTGAATGGAGCCGCAACTTACATTGCAAATCGTATGATTCACCACATGATACACCTTTATGTATTTTGTAGCGTGATGCATCTGCTGCTCCGCAGTCCTGTGCACGCAATTGTATATACATATACGTGCACACACTCTTTCCGGTCGCTGTACATGTAATATATGGCGTATGTGTAATACTTGAGGTGGTATAGTGGGTCCCTGGGACTTATTAAATTTGCAACATATAAAAATATATTTTACAACCCATTAAATATCAGCACTTGATTTTAGAGATGTAAATGCATGCAGGGCAGCATTATCTTTATTGGGGTTCATGCAATTTACAAAAGAAGAATTGAGGTTTTAATAAAGATCTTTGTGGATTGCATTAGAGTTCATTTTTTATATATTGATAATCTGGGAGAAATATAGACTTAAATTTGTAAATCCAGGACTATTATGTGAGTTTAATCCTACAAGGTTTAATGCTTGACTTGTAAGGATTTATGTTGTCACGTCACATGGATTAAATAAAGATAACCATTTGAAGCTTGGCTTCAGTGCTGAACTCTACTCGTGTTTGGATTACAGTAGTCACAAGATGCTGTCAAATGCAGACGTTTAGCATTAGATAGTGGGCACCAGAGGGGACTCGAGGTCTTGCGGGCCCTTAGGCAACAGTTTGATCGGGCCCTACCTCCAATGTTTTGCAATGTTTTGTAGAATTTCTTTGTGTAAGCTTATGAGGGGAAATGAGTGCAGAGTGCTGCTGAGAGCGAAGCTTCTATTGGGTCCAGCTATCTAATGGTATTCTAATAGCTGCCGTAAACGTCCATAATAAAGGTAGAGGTCGAGCAATGCATAGAGGTGAGGCGAGTCTTTTCTGGTCCCCAGAGGCATGCGCTGTGTCCCTGGAGACCTGGCCAAAGTCAGACCTAACCAGAAGCAGGGAGCTGAGCTGGGCCCCCTCCATCTGCGGGGTCCTAGGTGGTCAACAGTCTTATCTAATGGTAGAGCCTCTGATGCCCACAAACATTTGCTCTGACACAACTTTATTCCACCTCAGCAGATACCACATGCACCGATTTAATGGAAAATGTTGATTAACTGAGACAGATGCCATAGATACAGTCAGTCTGCTGTCCCACACACATGTAAAAAAAAAGCAGCTCTTATCAAATTTTCATTAATCCATAATTCATGTTGGAGATTAACTTGAATATAAAGGTCACAAATTCAACCTATGCTAAATTCAGACAACAGATATAGGATAAAATATCTATACTTACTTATTGATCCAGGGGAAGGTAAACAAAAAACCCCAGTGACATATCATCCAATGATATCTCATAAGGGAAAAAATAAATTCCTTCCTGACTCCAAGAATTGGCAATCGGAGGCAGCAGCAACACAAGCAGCACTTCCTCCACCCACGGCAATCGGACCACACAGCGCCGCTCCGCAGACACATCCTCGAGCTCCAGGCCTCTCTCCGCGCCTCTGGTCCCGGCATCGTTGCTAGGAGATCCTTAATGCGGGAGGGCGTGCCGTTATGCACCTGCGTTGCTGTGTCAGCAGTTCCATGTGTGGCATAGCGTGTCACTGCAGTGCCTCCAATGAAGGTCTGGTCTGCGGCTGGGTTATTCTTCCGGTGTCCCGCATTGCTAGGTAAACCGCGACCGTGTTCCGGCATCCTGAAATGAGCTTCTAGCATTGGCACTGGACAGGGGTTAAAATGCACTTGCCTCTGGCAATCGGGTGAGTGCATTTGTCGAGCCCTGGTTATCATATCCCTCTTAGTCACCTCTTTTCTAATGTAAATAAATCTAATTTATCTAGCCTCTCATCATAAGTTAGATTGTCCATCCCTTTTATTAATTTGGTGGCTCTTCTCTGCACTCTCTCGAGTTCCATAATGTCTTTTCTAAGTAGTGGTGCCCACAATTGTATTCCATATTCAAGGTGTGGTCTTTCTAATTCTTTATAAAGGGGCATAATTATGTTTACTTCCCTGCCATCCATTGCCCGTTTAATGCAAGATGAGATCTTGTTTGCCTTTGCAGCTACTGCATGACTTTTGCTAAGCTTGCTGTCTATCAGCAATCTTACATCCTTCTCCATCAAGGATTCCCCTAATTTATCCCCATTTAATTTGTAAATCACCTGTTTATTTTTGTTTCCCAAATGCATAACCTTACATTTATCTGTATTAAACCTCATCTGCCATTTATCTGCCCAAGTTTCCAGTTTCTCCACGTCCTTCTGGAGAGAAATTATATCCTGCTCTGATTTTACCTTACACAATTTAGTGTCATTAGCAAAGATGGAGACTTTGCTCTCTATGCCAACCTCAAGGTCATTAATAAACAAGTTAAAAAGCAGGGGTCCCAGTACTGATCCCTGAGGTATTCCACTCACTTTAGCCCAACCTGAAAAAGTTTAATTTATGACAACTCTATGTTGTCTATCCTTCAATCAGTTTTCAATTCAGGTGCATATATTTTTACTGAGTCTAATTTGCTTTATTTTGTACACTAACCTCTTGTGTGGAACCGTATCAAAAGCCTTTGCAAAATCTAAGTAGACCACATCAACTGCATTACCCTGATCTAAATTCCTACTTATCTCCTCAAAGAAACAAATAAGGTTAGTTTGGCATGATCTATCCTTCATAAATACATGCTGACTATTACTAATAATTTTGTTTTCCATAAGGTAGTCCTGAATATTATCCGTATTAAACCTTCAAGTAGCTTCCCCACTATTGAAGTCAGGCTTACAGGTCTGTAATTCCCCGATTGTGATCTAGCTCCTTTTTTAAATATAGGCACCACATCTGCTTTACGCCAATCTTGTGGTACTGAGCCTGTGGAAATGGAGTCCTTGAATATTAAATATAATGGTTTGGCTATTACTGAACTTAACTCCTTAAGAACCCTTAGATGTATGCCATCGGGGCCAGGTGCCTTATTTACTTTAATTTTATCAAGCCGCCTATGAAGTTCTTCCTCAGTTAACCAATTGTTCATTAATATGGAGGTTGTGGCTTCCTCCTGCGGCACTACTACGTCTACTATTAATGATTGTCTAATAACTACCACGTTTATTATTTACTATACCACAACTTTGCATACATTTTTCTTTTAGTATCATAATGTATACTGTTTGAGATTTTCACTTAAAATAACCAACAAAGAGGACTTGCAGTATAGCACAAAACTGAGTGTGTGCTCCCTCTTAGAGCTCCGTCAATGCCACAGCTTTACATTCTGAAAATATTGACTTGAACACTAAAGTTTTCCTGCTTTGATAACCAGTTTCTTGGGCTTGACCTCTGTGCCAGTTTATGGAAAAATACTGTATGCAAAAAACAAACTGGATCGGTACTCAAAAAATAATAATAATTAAGGACTTATGTTTTGCTTTGGTCTCACCAAGTTTTTTCTTTAATGTACTGTATCAAAAAAGCAGCAATATAGAAAAAAAGCAGCACACAGAGGGAAAGGAAATGTTAGCAGACACACGCTGTTATATGTGCAGAATAGAGCAACGTTTCAAGGCCCCCTGGCCTCTTCGTCAGGCTTAATTATAATGTGCATCCAAGGAGGTTTAAATATTCCATGTGGAAACGCGTGCCCCTGGCCAGCGTCTCTCTGCAGAGACCAAAAGAAGCATAGGAGTCCCTTCAGGCGTACAAACCACAAGAGCTGAGGTTGAGATTGTCCCAGTTCTAAGAATGATTGAATGGGAAAGTATACCAATCCGTCTACCTACTGCTTACTTCGTTTGGAGATCTAGCTCGACATTTTTCTGAAGTTGTATCTCCTTTTTCTCAATTTTGGAAGTACATCCACTTTTTATTTTCTTTAAAAAAAAAAAAAAAAGTTGTTTTCTTTACAAGAAAAACAAGCTAATTAAAGAACAATTTTGGAGATAGTACAACAGATAACTCAGGATCAACAAAGTCTTGAATCAGGAAATGTTCTGTTAAGAAATAGAAAAACAATTAGTTCATTTAATACTAAAGCTTCCCAGTGGAATTCTTTAAAAAATGACTTGATTGAAGTCTTATTTAGCATTTTTAAAATGTTCTGGGAAGGTAGCAATCCAAGTAATAACTTTTGCTTTGCTAATGTTTTATTGATACATAAAATCAGGGACAGACCCTAAATCCACAACCTTTGATAGATCCACCTCTTTACTGAACATAGAATATAACATTTTGACCAAACCTTTAGCAAATAGGTTACAAAATAATAATAATAAAAAAATAAAATATATATAGCTTGCTATCATATATAAGGAACCAACTGGTTTTTAAAGAAGATTAGTCTTTTTGTACTCGCCGGTTCGCCAAATGAAGATTTTCTCATTAAATTCAATATATATCAAATAGTCCAGTGGTGCGCAAACTGGGGGGGGCGCAAGATCTTTTAAGGGGGTCGCAGGGCCGGTGCAGCCTGGGGGCGGCGAAACATGCTGTGTGCAGGCGGCGGCAGAACATGATGGAGGGGGGGCGGAGGTACAGCAGCTGCAAAATAACCCTGTCAGAGCAGCTAGAGGATCGGAAGAAGAGGGTCAGAGCGCAGCAGGACTGCAGGGGAGGAGCAGGCCCCAGCGGTCTGACGTGGAATGTCCCTGCTTCCTGTGTCTGCCCTGTAGCAGCGCTGTGCAGACAGAGCAGGAAGAGGGCAGATCAGGGGCTGGTCAGGTGTGTGTAGCAGGGCTGTGTGTACTGAGCTTGCTGCATAAGGTAGGTCAGCATTCAGTGTACATTGTGTGGAATTGGAAGAGTTGTTTAGTCAGTGACAGAGCACAGACTGCTAATAAATAAACTCGAACTCCATCACCCCCCCTCGCCCTTACGGCATCCAATTAAAGGTGCAGTCACAGTCCAGAGATCCACTACAATACAGTGAAATCACTCAACAGGCACAAAGTGCACCGATTGTTTCAGGATTAAAGAAACATCTACTAACTTTTCATATATCAGGGAATGTACCCTCTCTATATGTATGTAGCTGTATGTTCTGGCTCACAGTGTTTTGTAGTCCTGGTCTATAAGGGGGAATGTATTAGTCTGGTTATGAGGGCATGACAGCCAGCTGCAAAAGAACCCTGTTAGAGTAGCTGGTGGATCGGAAGAAGAGGGCAAGAATGCAGGAGGACTGCAGGGGAGGAGCAGGCATGTCTGACGTGGAATGTCCCTGCTTCTGGTGCCTGCCCTGCAGCACTCTGCTCCTGCTAATGCTCGTGATCTGGCACCCTGCTTTGCAATTCTCTTCAGTCACACAGGACAGGAGGCACAGCTGAAATTGCAAGAAAGGGTAGGCTATCTGAATTTTACCCAATGTACTCTAATATTACTGAAACACAAGGAAAAACACCCCATAACAGTTAAAAAAGGTATACAAAATAATACTGCTAAGTAGGAGGGTGGATGACAAAAAGGGGGGGAAGAGGGAAGGGAGGTAGATATGGGGTGGAATGAATGCCCCCCCCCCAAATAATTGCCTGTGTGATATTGACAGTGCACCAAAAGAAACAAATATTACCAGATACCAGCCAAATAAACAGATAGTGATCCATCTCATAAACATGTTACAGCTCCAAATGTTATGATAAGTGCAATGAATTTGAGAATAAGATTTGAGTGCATTCATGGTTCTCTCATCCCTGTCCTACTGTCTTCTGGTCGCTATAACCCTGCAGTTCTACAGACACTTTACAGTCCATGGGGGATAATAATTAATGTCCCTAACTAAGCATTGAAAATGTAAACAATATTAAAGAATGCATTTGCAGCAGGTGTCTATAGACGTCAATAGAAAGACTGCGGCCCCGCTGGCGCTGACCGCGCTCATGCTTGAAAGCGGTGATGTCACCAGCTCTCTAAGCATGAGCGCTGGGTGTCCTGGCTATTTCGCAAGCGCGCGTGGAGGTGGGGATGTTATTGCAGGCAAGTTGAGCACGCTTGAAAGTTAATTTTTTGTTTACTCAAGCACCTAACTTGAGTGAGCGTGCGTGCCCGCACAGCACATGAGCAGGGACTTACACATATAGATTTATGTAAGTAAAAGCGGCAATTACTGCGCGCTCAGCACCAGCGGGGCCGCAGTCAAAGGGGGTTGAGGAGAGGAGATGATGAGAATCTATTTGAGATTGTCACACATGATATCGTACATATCGATATAATGTTGAAATATGTAAGTATTTATATGTATTTGTAGTCACATTTGTATTGTATACCGTTTAAACTTGTTTTTTTTTTTCATGTGATTTTTGTTCACATCAGGCAGGGGGGGCCCGACAAATATCATTGATGAAAAGGGGGGCTCGGCATAAAAAGTTTGCTCACCCCTGAAATAGTCCACGGCACGGTTCTTTTCTTAATTTAATCAGAGACAAAATAGAAAACATTTTTACAGCATAATTTCAGTCATCAGGTTTCATCATTCAGGCATACAGTATAGAATGTAGTTATAGAGTGGAGAATCGTAGCTCTGTTCTTCGCTTGGTGATGTGCAATTATTCTGAATTCTATAAACTAAAATGCAATCTTTATACTCTGCATTTCTCTCAAACATGTTTCTCTCACTGTCAGCTCAAAATGCTCCTGGTTAATTATCAATGTTAGAAGACTACTGTATTTCTTCATTTAGCACTATTTACAGTGATATAGAAGAATCTCGGTGTTCTGTCACTAAGTAACTATATAATCAACGATGTTCTTAATCCTTTAGAACCTAACTCCATTGTATTGTCGCTTACTACTAGCTACAGAATCTATTTAATTAACCTTTGAATTCAAACTCTTACAACCTTAGCAAACATTCCTACACCACGTGACGCGTCACCGCTGGGGCTCACAATCCTCTTGCAACCCCTGGTGGCTGACGCGGTACAGCGCGTAGTGAGCCTTGCATTGAGGAGGGACGGGGCCGGCTCGGTAGGACATCATGGGCAAGTGAGTGACGCTCATGTGGCCGCGCACGCCGCCAACCCTAGCGGGTCCTCAGCCTAAGAAGTTAAATACAGCCAGGTCCTGAAATTCAGCTAAATTCAGCACGTCCTGAACAGCAATACCGGCTCCCTACCTGTACCGAAGCTGTGCGCAAGCGGGGAGACTATATAGAGCCTGTTACACATGCGTTATTTACATCAGTTATGCATGTATATGATGATTGCAGTACAGTACATGCATCGATAAGTGGGAAAAAGGTAGTGCTTCACTTTAAGTACATTTTCGCTTTACATACATGCTCTGGACCCATTGCGAATGTTAATGCGGGGTATGCCTGTATAGAGAATATTGCATAATTAATATTTAGGATTGATATCATCCTACCTTCAGTTTTGTCATGGGAAGGCAATTTGACTGTACTTATATTCTATTGAGATGTAAGGAATAGTACTGTGAATATGGTAAATTAAAAGTCCAAATAGATCTCACAAATATGCTTATGTTGACGCAGAAAATAAATTTGATTTGGTCAGCTGGACCACATATATTCTAAATTTCTTTTGTTTAACAGGAAAATGTGTACAGTACAAGCACTTGACTGTCAATCTTCCAGCATCTCGAATCATTAACGGTACCTTAGCCTAATCTTTAAATTTAGGTAAAGGAACAAGCCAGGGCCTCTCCGTTTCTCCCCTTTTATTTGTTATGGCCCTTGAAACCTTTTGATTTTAATTAAGAATAAGACTCCTGGAATATCAATTGTAAACCAAAAATTCCAACAGGGTTTATTTGCAGATTCCTATGATCAGGGAAAAAAACAAGTTTAGCTCCTTCTTTGGATACGGAATCAATTACGACAAAGTACATATTATGGCTGGTAGACAAACCCTTACATCTTGGTGATAAAGGATCCTTTTTGGGGAAGCGAATGCTAAAATTAAATACCTTGGTAGAATCTTACCTACTAACCTTTTGAAATTATATGAAGCAAACTTTTAGACCCCAAATAAATAAAATTATCAAAGAACTTGATGACTGCAAACATTATAAAATATCTTTCTTTGGCCCAGATACACAAAGTTTAATGTTACGTAAATCTAAATTGACAGCAACGCTTCTCCACTAACGCCTTTAAATAGCATAGTGTTAAATGTATACAGCCATTAGTGCTACAGATATGCAAATCAGATACATAACCGCTTAAGGCCATTCATGTTAACACAGGGAATTAACGTTGGGTGACGTTACTCCCACCCAGACCCGAGAGACACCTATTTTAATAGAGTACCACGTCATTTATGTACCTCTCCAAATACTAATTAGGATACGCAAAGACTATTCAAAGGATTTGTATCATTATATTAAATAATATTCTCTTCAGGGGATCTATAAGACAGAGGAATGAATTGGGAAAATGACATGACGTATACTGTATATCTAAATACTTAAATTTGTGGACATCTAGACTTCCCAGAAGGCATGTCCTCTCTGCGGAAAAAAAGATGAATTAAAGCAGATTATTGATCCTGTAACGAACGTTATAGATCAATTTCAATTACCTCAGTCCCATTTGTTATGCCTATTTACAAGTTAAACATGATCTCAATTATTTAGATAAATTGCATCCAAACTTGTGTTCTTGTAATCTGGTAGAGGAAAATATAGCATTTTCCAAATCAGCCAAATCTCTTACTAATTTAATAAGTTTATTGAAGGTAAAAATAGAATTTCAGAAAATGATTCACTATTAATTACATGAACAGAAGGCGGGGGGTAAGGGAGTGATCGACTAAACCATACTAAATGTGTATTAGTGTAATAATAATAATAATACAATTGATAATGAAAGGTAGGTGCAACTGTGAACTGAAGTGAATCAGAGAAAATGAGGGGTACAATTAGTGTGCATTTAAGTGAATTTCTTTTGGTGTACAAACCATTGTACCCCTCATTTTCTCTTAATTACATGAAGTCAGATTTCCCAGGTCCAAATTATATAGACCCTTTAATAAATGGAATAAGTAATGTGTAAAAGGCACCAGAAGCTTCCAGTTTCAGGGAAATATAACTCTGTATTCTTCACAGAGCATACGTGTCACCTAAACGTAATACAACATTTCAGCTTTCTGCTGATGGCATATGTCCCAAATGCCAAGGCACTGAGGATAATATCGAGCCCATGCTATGGGATTGGGGAATAAATAAATTGGTATGAAGTGAACAATTATATTTACAATATTTTGGAATCTAAAATAAATCCCTCTTAGCCTATATACTGTTAACGGTTTATTTGGGGACAACAAAAATCTAGATTTGAAAGATGAGCGTTAATACCAACGCCTGCTAATTTCAATCAAATTAATGCTTAATAACTGGTGAAAAAAGCAACCCATTCACAGTTAGACATTGTTATTGCTGTGGTTGATACAGTATAAATCAAAACTGACAATTATTTAATAAATGAGAAACATTAATCAATTCTTAAATATATATGTAGCCAGGTCCCCCAGGCTTTCCCTTATCTGCGCTGCAATGGGAGAATAAGGGAAGGTTGCAGAGCGTGCAGGGAGCATTTCGGTACACCGGAGGCTCTGCGGCGGCCCGAGCGTCCAGGGCGCCGCCATTTGTACTTGCGCATGCGCAGAGAGTCTCGGAGGCGACGGCGTGTGATAAGAGGTCGCGCATGAGCAGAGAGTGGCTGCGGTGGCGCGCGAAGCACGGGCCAATCGGAAGGGGCCTAGGCCCAGAGACTACAAGTCCCATGAGCCTCAGCCAGACCAGGTGACAGCAGGGAGCCAATAGGGCGATAGGAGACTGCAGGAAGAGATAGGAGGTTGCGCAGGGGAGCACGCAGGCAGAGAAGATTGGGAGGGGGACGAGGAAGGAGCTCAGTGTGTAGAGAGGCAAGTAGCCTCTACACTAGGCCCGTATACCCCCAGGCCCAGATAGGCCCTGAGTCACAATCAGTCAGAGTTAATGTAGGGACAGGCACTAGAATAGGAACCTGTCACATTAGTGAGTGAAGCTGCTAAAGACACAGAGACTGTCACAGCACCATCCCAGAGGTTTGGGACCAGACCTCTACAGGCATATCATCAGCCATCCGGGAAGGTATCACAGGCAGCTCCGCGTCGTTGGAGCCTTTGTGAAGTCTGTTTGCGGGCCCGAGCGTAGGAGCGCTCGACAGGTAACATCCATTAAGTGCCCCAACTATAATATCATTCATACTAGTGGCTGCGCAGTCACAATCATACACTCACTTTGGGGTATTGGATACGGTGTGGGAACACGGCGAAGGGTTGCATCCTGTGAGACACGGTAGTATAGTGTCTCATTGAAGAGTAACACCGATGGGGATATACAATGCATGGTTATGGTTACCGCTAGTAAAGCTACTGTTTCTTTTACATGCTGTGTGTGTAGTATTGTATTATTGTCCTGCGAGGAACATCTTCCACTCTGCTGGGAGCCATCGCAGGTGGAGGCGCTGCATCTGATAAGAGGTACTCTATATAAATATATTGCCCCAGGCTCTCCGTGGCAGAGGCTTAGGCCCTGTGAGCCAGCAGGTTATACAGCATTGGTAGTTATACTGTATTCAGAAGGAAACAGGGCTATATATATATATATATATATATCTTTATTTATATAGCGCCATTAATGTACATAGCGCTTCACATTATATATAATGGAAATATTACTGTATGCTCAATTGCATGTCTTGGAGAGGTCTGGAACCCTGCCTTTCACCATTATCGCCCAGCATACAGTGCTTCCACTGCATCAAGGGATTCTGGGAAATGATGTGCAAATGAGCACACAGTGCCACCTTTTGTTTCAAATCCATATTGACATGGACCCCTATAAGCTTATGCTTGCTGCATTCCACGGCTTTTCAGCACAGCCTGAGTTAAGATGCATAGCCAGTGAAACTACCCACAGACAGCTGTTTCGACCTTTTGGCTCTCATCAGTGTGAGGCTGGTTATACTGGCTTTGCAATTTGAAGCTTTGGACAGGCATCCACCACACATTATTTAAGTTATGGTGGGTAAAAAAGTGTCAAAAAACCCTCCACCGTAAAGCATATAGCAAATGGAAATATTACTGTGTGCTCATTTGCATGTCTTGGACAAGTCTGCAACCCTGCCTTTCACCATTATATATATATAATATACAATATACATCATCATCATTATATATATATATAAAATAAAAAAAGCAGAAGCACATGTCCTATAGTGCAGCGGTGTGCAAACTGGGGGGCGCGCCTCGCAGGGGCTGCGCTAGATTTTCAAGAGGGGGGGGCGCAGCAGTTATTGAGGTACCGCGCGCTCCCCCAAGCATTTAAATCAAGTGCCGGGGGACCGCGCGAGGCCTCTATAACCCACTTACCTTCCCTTCCAGCTTCGCGTCGTCCTGGTAAACCAGCGTCAAATGACGCCACGGGTCACGTGATGTCACATGACCCCGCGCGTCATTTGATGCCAGGGTCGAGCGGGGGTGGGGGGGGGCACGAGGCGCTGAAGCGAGCAGGCAGGGGTGCGCATGTTGAAAAGTTTACGCACCCCGGCTATAGTGTATTACCGTTTAATACATGTATTAGATTGATGAAAACCTTAAAAATGGACACTCACAAACAAAGGTGTTAAAATCTCATAGTAGAAAAACCCGATAAATGGTAGGAATCTCTGCTCTGGCTGTAGGAACACACTGGAACAAGAATGCATCACCTCCCTGCTGCAGCCTCCAGTCTGGGCTCCGTTGTGATGTTATTCAGTGTCCCAGTGGAGCAGGAGAAGGGCTTCAGTGGCGCCGTGAAAAAGCGCGCACTCTGCGTTCAACAGCTGATGTGTACGCCGACATACAGCTGTGCAGGGGATTCCCTGGTTGTCTATGATCGGGGGGCGGGGCTAGACACAGCACGTCAAATGACGTCACTACCGGAACCACCAATCATAACAGCTCTATGCGTTTCGTCACTGGCAAGCAACTTCCTATATCCTGTATTCAACTGTTCTGGACTTATGTTGTTATGATCAATATCTCCTTCTGCTTTAGGAATACTATTGTTTGCACAGCTTTTTAGAGCTGATTATCTGTTTATATATATATATATATATATATATATATATATATATATATATATATATATATATATATATCGTGTTGCCCACCACAACCCTAAGTATACCCATAGCCGTAATGCGTTATATTCTGATATCCAAAGCTATGTCTTTGAATGATAGCTTTATTTTGACTTGATTTCTGTTGGGGGATATGGTTAACAATGCACTATGGCAGGCTGCCAATTTATTTATTTAGGCTACTCATGATCTAGAGCCAGTACTAGGAGATGACCTATATGAGGGATAAAGAGCTTAGGCTGACAGCAACTGAAAAAAAGGATGCTTTTAGCTTCAAAAGAGGGCACATGCCATCATCTGTACATCCATAACAGTCTTCCTTGCATTGTAGATTAAAGCAATGCAATTTCAAATACCTTTTGAAGCCCACTGGCCTCTTTCATACCTAGGTAAAATACCAGTGGCATTTCACATGAAAGCATAGACAATATCTACCATAATGAGCAAGAAACTGTTGTACACTAATTCTGACTGACCAGAATGGAAAAAGAGCAATGTGCTCCCTTGTCATCAAAGCCACTATCTGATGTGTGCAAAGGTCCTCGGCAGAAAGAAATGTAAGGATCGTTCACTGTCATTTTTTTTTTTTTCCATTATTATGGATCCACCTTTGCAAGATACACTCACTCAGTAGTTTGGTGAAAGGAGCATTGAGATCTTCCAGACAAATTATAACCCGCAGAATATTGAATTTCCTGTGAACTTCACTTAGATTGCCATCTCTCCGGGGCAGGGATTTTTATTTTCCTATTGTCTGATATTGTATTATAAATCCGTGTATTGCCACTTTTGTAAAGCGCTGCATACATTTTTGGCACACTCTACAAATAAAAACATACACACTGTATATATACAATGTATTTCAGGCTTTGCAGGAGCAAAGGGTACAAACAGGCCCACCCCTAGGCAGAAAGCAGGTGAGGCACCGCCAAGGGGCAGCAAGAGGAAGAGAATAGCCTTTGTATTATTTTTTAAATAAATGTAGGTTTGAAGCAGGGGGTCTCCGGAGCTGAACCCAGTTAATTTCAGCTCCGGGGACCCCTTGCTTTCTGAGGTGCTTACCTCCTTGGGGGATGCCGCTATCTCCTGCTCAGGTTTAAAGCCCGGTCACATGGGCAAATAGGAAGCCACATATGATGTCACGGCTTCCTATTGGCCCATGTGATGGGACATCTAAACCTGAGCTCAGATACTGGCATCCCCTAAGGAGGTAAGTATCTATGGAAGCGTAGGGACCAAGCAGCCAAAATTAATGGGGTTCAGCTCCGGAGACTTCGTGCTTCCTACCTAGGGGAGGAGGCGTCTTTAATATTCCACACAACGTAGTAACATACATTTTATTTCTTTTAAAGTCACTTTTTATGTGAGCAGTCCCCCTACTTGACGTTACATTTACATCCATTTTTCCTGTTAATTTGTACTTTCCTGTAATACTATGATGCCGTCCGTATACATGAAATATCCGTTTAAAGATGTTATGCCACTTTTTAGATAGCGGCAATGCATTTGTTTTGCCGTGACGTCGCTGTCGCCGGCACTATAAGCGCAGCCTTACTGATCATACAGGAGCTACAGTATGTATTCTGCATTTCTACTCTATAGTTCTTAGCCAATACAACTGTGGCAGTGATTAAGGCTTCTGAATCAATATGTATTGTTCATTTGATGCTATACAGTACATACATGTCCCTTATTAGTTCTGCACTCAGTAGGGCTCGGTCAGGCAGCTGCTGCTGTAGAAATGTTTACCAGCATTACAGCACTGGTTTGAATACCACTTTCAGGTGGAGATTTACTTTGTGGCGTTAACTGCCATTGACTTAAATGACCCTTAGTCCAAGATTGGGTGTGTTAGCCTGCAACGGACCTAACTGAGTCTCCCTCTTAGACAGGGCCATCTTAACAACATTAGGGGCCCCCGGGCAAAGCAGTCCACGGGGCCCTGCCTACACTGTTGCTCCCAGCCTCCCACGCGCTCACTAGCAGCAGCAGGCACCGGAAGTGCTGCACTGCTAGGCTGCGAGCGGTTGTGACGCGAGCTGGGGTGCTGGGCGGGGGGAGAACGAGCGGAGCCGGGGTGCTGGGCGGGCGGAGAGCGAGCGGAGCCGGGGTGCTGGGCGGGCGGAGAGCGAGCGGAGCCGGGGTGCTGGGCGGGCGGAGAGCGAGCGGAGCCGGGGTGCCGGGCGGGGGGAGAGCGAGCAGGGTTGCCAGGTGGCTTGTCCAAAAATACTGGACACAATGGTGAAAGGTGCGACGCACTCGAGAATCGTTGGTGGGGAAGAATGTTATTTATAAATGACCTGACTTATGTCATTTGTTCTAGATTTCACTTCAAGTATTCACCAATTTGCACCAATTTATATTCTATTTCGTAAAAAATCTTCTGAGGAGTCTAGGGCGGGAGGGAGGGAGCACCCTTCCGAGGATTGTTTTAGGAAATAGAATATGAAATAGTGCAAATTGGTGCATGCTTGGAGTGAAGTTTAGAACAAATGACATAATGGTCAGATCATTTATAAATAACTGACCTGCAGTCATACTGTACATGGCGAGCAATACTGATCTTACTGCTCCTCCCACAAGATTGTTGCACCCATCCTCATCTTCTCTCTCTCCCCCCTTGTCCTCTCACCCCCTCCCTTCATGCTAGTTTTACGCAGCGCTTTACAGAGACATTTTGCAGGCACAGGTCCCGAGGAGCTTACAATCTATCTTTTTGGTGCCTGAGGCACAGGGAGATAAAGTGACTTGCCCAAGGTCACAAGGAGCCGACACCGGGAATTGAACCAGGTTCCCCTGCTTCAAACTCAATGCCAGGCAGTGTCTTTACTCACTGAGCCGCTCCTTCTCCTCTCTCCCATCCCTCCATCCTCTCTCAACCCCATCCCTTCATCCTCTCACCCCCCCCCCCTTGCATTATCAGTACAGTTGCTTTCAAATTTAGACTTCAAAATCCAGCTTTAAATTGCATATTAAATCATGCCATTGAATAAGTAACCTGCTCTGCTTTCTTGGGGATGATCTGTAAGTAAGAGTGCTGCAGAGATTGCAATGCTGCTGTGATGAGAGCTTAGTTATGGAGCCTTTCTGAGAATTTACAATGGTGGTTATTTTTAATAGATCTTGAAAATGGGAAGACTGTTAGTATAGTAAAAGAAAAGTAAGGATGAGTGAGCAATTAAACAAAGTTGCCAGTACTGTATGTACTGTCTGTCACCACACACACACACACACACACACACACACACACACACACACACACACACACACACACACACACACACTCAAACACACTCAAACACACTCAAACACACACACACACTCAAACACACTCAAACACACACACACTCAAACACTCAAACACACACACACTGTGGCACACACAAATACAGGCAGGACACAGACAGAAAGACAGACACACTGAGACACACATACACTGAGACTCACACACAGATACAGTACACACATACACACACACTAAGACACACAGACAGTCACCCACATACAGACAGGACACAGATAGACTGACACACACACACACACACACACACACGCTGAGATACACACACACACACACACACATAGGCAGGACACTGAGACACACACACATACAGACAGGACACAGATACACACACACCTCTCTGCTGCATGCTTTCCCTCCGCTCTTTGGCCCCACCCTCCAGGCTCCTGCCACCTCCCGATTGGCTGAATTACACAGCAGCAACCAATCAGAAGCTACCCAGCCCCCTAGCAGCAGCAGCCCTGCTCTATCCCATGTCCGGTATTATCTTAATATATAAATTTGAAATTTGTGGGGTTGTTGGTAGATGTGGTGAATCTGATTGGTCCGTGGGTCCGTCACTCAGCCTCTGGCCAATCAGATTGGACTGTATCCCTGCCCCGCACGCCTCTCATTGGCCTGCGTGGCTCTATGACGTCACCCAACTGCCACTCTCTTCTCCTCGCTCGCAGCTCACCTTCCCCCTCGGCCTCACCCAACTGCCACACACACGCACCCAGCGGCCCGGACCGCCGGCTCCCCCCCCCCCAGCTCACCTCCCCGCCGGCTCCCCCCATCACCTCCCCTCACCTGCAGCTCACCTCCCCGCCGGCTCCCCCCCCTCCATCACCCCCTCCTCACCCGCAGCTCATTGCGCGTGCGCAGAATGCTCCCGTTACCTAGGGAGGGAGATGGGCGCAGGGGGGTGGGGTGGTGGTGCGCAGTCACGGCGCCGCCACCGGACTACATCCCCCAGCTTCCCCTGCGAGCGGGTGACGCGCCGGTCCCGTGACCCATCCCGCCTGGCTGCTCCTCCCCTTCCCTCTGGTCCCCTTCCCCACGCTTCCTTGCTTGCCCGCGTGGGGAGGGAGATGGACGCGGGGGGATGGGGTGTGTGTGTGTGAGTGTGACACTGTGTGTGTGACTCACTGTGTATGTGACACTGTGCGCTGCGCAGGGGGGGGACCAGAGCTGCGCAGGGAGGGGGGGCCAGAACTGCGCATGGGGCGGACCAGAGCTGCGCAGGGGGGGGGGGCAGAGCTGCGCAGGGGGGGGGGCCAGAGCTGCGCAGGGGGCGGACCAGAGCTGCGCAGGGGGGGAACAGAGCTGTGCATGGGGCGGACCAGAGCTGCGCAGGGGGGGAACAGAGCTGCGCAGGGGGGGAACAGAGCTGCGCAGGGGGGGGCCAGAGCTGCGCATGGGGGGCCAGAGCTGCGCTGGGGGGCGCGCGAGAACGGAGTTGCGCAGGGGGGGGGGGGGCACGAGAACGGAGTTGCGCAGGGGGGGCGGTAGACCGGAGCTGCGTGGGGGGGGGGAGTGGAGAAAGACTGGGGGAGCGGAGAAAGAGACAGGGGGAGTGGAGAGAGGAGGGAGCGGGAAACTTTAATCCCAGGCAACGCCGGGTCTCTCAACTAGTCTCTCATATTTTACCGGACAGGGGAACCAAATACCGGACACCTGGCAACCCTAAGAGCTAGCCGGGGTTCCGGGCGGAGAGCATTGGTGGGCACGCATGGGCTGGGCGCGTGGGGCCCCCATATGCTGTGGGGCCCCCGGGCAACTGCCCAGCATGCCCATACGTTAAGACAGCCCTGCTCTTAGACTGTATCAGCAGATTCCTTTGATTAAAGTAATAGTGGCTTTATTCTTTATTATTTGCTTTGTGGTTTCACTATACTCTGTTGGGGTTTCTCATTTATTATAAGTGCCAACCTGTGGGAAATAGAATAAACAAGCTGAATGACGTTATATATACTGTATATTTTTTTTTATTGGTTAAAGTAATGTAAAAACCACACCATTCAAAATGTCAAACAATAAGATGAAAAACATTACTTGATTTGTTATGTGAGATGAATACAATCAAAATCATTATTATTTTTTTTATAGAAAGCATTGATTGAATATTGTGGAATATTGCCCAGTTTATATAGAAAAAACATTTCCGCTACAATACCGGCTTGTTGGGGAAAAGATTTATATTTTACATGCTTCCTGTCATTTCTTAAAAAGTAAACTATTCTATCCAGTTTCATCTTAGTTCTCTCCTTGGATTATACTGTAGATGGTTTAGTGCTAAATAAAATGAAAGTATCTATGCATGCACACAACATGTTTAGTTTAGCACTTGGTGTTAACTGTAGTCAGTGTTTTTTTTTGTTAACAGATATCTAGAAAGAGTTTACAAATGATTATGGTGCAGCGATTCCCAAATTGCAGTGATTTGGGCTGAGCTAAAAAATATGCCTGACCTCCCTTCATTGCCAATGTGACTTGATGTTTATAATTAATAGTGCAGCCCATGTTGGACCAAATTGAATTAATGACAGTTAATGTATGATTACAATAGTTAGTTACATAAAAAGAAGAGATTCTCCTGCAAATGCTTTTAAACATTAATACCCAATGTTTTCATAGGGCGGGGATAAGATATTAATTATTCAAATGTCAGTCCCACCCTGGGTCTTCTTTTGAACCTTTTATAGAACTATGGGGTGGGGTCGCAAAAGCCAACTATCGGGGGTTGGGGTCTGCGCTGATCCTAGGACCTCCAAGAATATCCAGAATTGATACCGATCCTGCTGCTCTCCCACGATCAAAATGGGGAAAACTGAAAGATAAGGACAAACACACAAAGAAGAGCGCAAAAAGAAAGGCAGATTCAATTCCACATATAAAACACTTTATAAACAATATGAACAAGATAAAAACTTACAATGTAAAAATAGGGGGACAAACAGCATTCCACAGTCTTTCGCACCTCCTGACAAGATGTTCCGTGGACTCCCTCTGATGCTCACGCTTCGCAAGAGCGTAATAAGGCAGACAGGGGAGGCACTTAAAGTCCAGAGCACCTAAGAGACCGATAATCGGAGCTCGTATGGGCAAAACCCTCTCTAAGGCCAGGTCCCCGCTGGCTACTGCAGCACCCGCTGTGGCGGACACTGCAGGGACAAGAGCCGCCCCACAATGTGGCCGGGGGCGTTGCGCTGCGACGAGAGAAACTCATGCTCTCAAGAAAATTGAGAGCAGGACTCGCGATGGAGCGCTAGGCCACGCCCCCGACGGTTCAGCCAATGAGGGCGAACCTGCCGGGTGATGTCACGGCCGCGCCCCCGTCACAAAACTCCCCCCCCCCCCCTTTTCCCCTGCAGCTCACTGATTCGCAGGCACTGGGGCCGTAGCCTAAGGCTGGGGGAGACGAGACACTAAGACCTGTGGCGTCACTGCGTATTGCATCCTGTACCAGTAGACCACTCACCTCAACGTGTTTCGCGTGTCAATACGCTTCGTCAAGGGGTGTGTTTACTGCTAGAACAGAGGTTCTATATATACTGAAAAGAACTTCCTAATTGGATGACCCAAAGTTATGGGCAGGTCTAAGAGATCATAGCTAATCATAGTCATAGTCATAATAGTCAGTCATAGTCATAATAAACATATACAAAAGGGCTGAATACATTAAACATTACACACATATAACAAATTACCTACACACAAAGGGATGTTATAACATGTCATATAACGATACCACATGAATGCATGATATAGGATTCGCAAAAGCGCAATATCCACAATCACTCAATAACGGCCATGTGATAGCATAAATCTACCCTGTGGTCTTTAAATGAGTCGCAAAAATCGGTGTGCTGATTTTTTTTATCCAGTAAAGATGGACAAATCTCCTTTATGACACTACCACCAACAATACCAAGAGGACATCAAATGAAAGGTCTCTAATTTAGTAGTTGTAATACGTGATATCTGCTGCATCAGACTATTTATTTCACTGTTTAGTTTGTACTTTTCTTCTAATTCTCCTAATTCGTCACTTATTTTGTAGGTATTGGTGGTAACTTAGTAGCCATTCAGGCAAGTAGGATTTCTACCCATCTGCATTTATACAGCATCCCTGGGGAGTTACCAGAAGATGCCAAAGGTTGTTACTGTCCATGTAGGACCTTTTGTGGAACAGGTATGCTTTTCAGGAGGACTCTTTTTCTCCTTATGTGTTTATGCTTTTCTAGGACAGCTCTGTAATGAAATGATACATTATTATTTTACTGTATACAGTATTCACATTCACCATCCTTTTGACTTCCACAGTGCATTGCATGCCATAATACTGTTGTGCTTTATTTCTAAATGTAATGGTGCCAAGCTGTAAGGAACCTTACATCATTGTAATTTAATTGACTGGGCTGTAAAGTGCTTTACAGTTTAACATCACTTGGTAAATATGGACCTTAATCTTTTCAAAACAGGGACTGCATATATTAATTTGTTAAACTCTGTAGCAATTTTGCTCATCTCAATAACCACAATACAATATAGTGCCATAACAAATATCAGTGTAAATGTAATTTCTTTACACAAGTAACTGTGTCTACTATATGTTTAAATTTATGGAATGTATGTATGTATATTTTTATGTATACAGTGACAACGATTGTACATAGCGCTTTACAAAAGACAATGCATTATAGGGAATTATAATACAATAAGTGCAAACAAGCATAAAGTCAGACAATAGGAAAGAAAATCTATGCCCCGGAGAGCTTACAATCTAAGTGATATGTTGGACTTAGAGACAGGAGTTGAGGGTATGAATGCTGTAGATGGCAGTGCTTGGCCACAGTGGTTGGTAGGGGCAGCTGTGGGTGTGGGACAGCAGCCATGTGAGTATGAGAGCGAGGGAGACACCATGCTTCCCCAGATGCTCACCGGTAAAGGTGTCGCATATACTTCTGGGATATAAAAATCCCCCGCGTAACGCAGGCCAATAGGATTCCACTGCAGCTTTCTATTGGCCCGCTCAGCGCAGGAGATTTAAACCACCATTTTGCTTTCCCTGGAGGGGACGCTGTCAGCTTCTCTGGTAAATATCTCTGGAATCTGGTTCTCCCGGAGCTGAGTGTTTTGTTTGCTCCAGGGACTTCCTTCTTCCCGTCTATGTTAAAAAAAAGAAAAGGGGGGGGGGGAGTGGACCAAGAAGGAGGGACTGCACCTTAGAGGAGGAGGTGAGCAGGGATTGCTCCATGGGTGCTTTTAACTCACAAAATATACTGTTTTAAGAAGACAGAATGAATAATGACATTTAAGATGAAAGCAAAAATAAATATGATTTCATTGAGTTGACAACTTCATCATTCAAAGCCCCTCTGCTTTAATAGGCAATGTGTTTTATTTTGCAGGAGTAAATAATAAATCGGCTCAAGTTCTTCTCCTTCTAGTGGTACCCGGACATTTAATTTTTCTATACACCATCTATTTAATGAAGAGCGGTCACACATCCCTGACCCCCATCTTCATAGCAGTTTATTTATTGGCGGCGTTGCTACAGGTAAGCACTACCAATTTCACCTTTGAAATAAGTCATAAGTCCCTGGAGGTGTACACTGTGCCATTCCTAGCATCTGACTTTAAGTCACATTTATCTAGATCTGATTTGTCACTGTTTGTAATGTGTACATTAGTGTAACCCTCCCTGCCCAGCTCTTAGGGAGTTTACATTGTTTGGCTACTCCGCATGGATTACCTCGAGTCAGGGTGCTGGCTTCAGGCGGCTGAGCGATAAGGTAGCATGAATGAATAATAATGGGCGCCAGAACTTTTGTAATACAACAGTCTTTTACTCTGGTTCCCAGGCACGTGGGCCGTTCACATTCAAACTATAGACGTTGTGCTTCTTTTTAACAAACATACAGGATTTCTGTTGCTCCCATTAGTGCCCACACTTAACACTACAATGGAGGTGTATTCACTTAGTTCCTAGCTTATGTCGGACCCGGCCCCCTTTATTACTTCAGTACCACCTTCTGTATTAACCCGGGTTACCTGGGCCCCTAGGGGAAAACCAGGGGGGTCCTTTGTAATTGCTCACAAGACCGTTAGCCTGTTTGGGAACTGCCACTTCCATACCCGCTGATGAGGAATCTGAATGCGGACCTGTGGTTAGAGCAGATCCACCGACACCCGGGAGCCCTCTTTCCTGAGGCCCTCTGTGACATGCCGTTCTCCTATCTTTAAGATCTGTAGAACTCCATCTGCTTTCCTCTGGGATCCTAACTCAGGGGCTCTGTCCCTATCTTCAACACAACCAAATAAAAGAGACCTGGTCTGGGTTATTACTTTAGGAACAGCTTTATCTCTTCTCCCAGAGGCTCCCCTTCTCTTGTCCTCCTGGGAACCTAACCTTCTCGAACCTTCCCCTCCTCTGTATACTCTCTGTGACATCATGATCCCATGGCAACACAGGGTGGGTCCCGATACACTCGAACCCTTTAGTAACCCTCAAGGAGGACGGTTACACTAGCAAACAATGACAATGCCAGTGTGCAACTCAAATTCAAAACACTACAAGTCAGAATTTGTTTATTTATTTATTACACTCCTGCAAACGAATTGTAATGTACAGTAATAGAAATATACTTGTATGTGTTAGACAAGGTTGATTGAGCTCAGTAACATTTCTGTGCTCTGCATTGTGTTTGGTTAGGATTATATTATGAAAGGGATTGAACTCTCATAGACATAACATTTCATAAAATCTTCTAATCGCAAGAAATGAAATTGCTTGCAAAAACAAAAAAACAGTGCCAAATACAGTATGTATGGTTTCTAATGGTGACTGTAGCAATAATTATACTCTTATTTTTTTCTGTCCTTGGCATAGAAATCCATGAGCTGTCTGTTTACTTTTTGCCTGGATTTCCCTGATTTAGCTTTAGAATGAATACAGAAATTAGTTTAAAAAAAAGCACAAGCTGTGCAAAAAATTAAGCTCAGTAATTCTTCTACATGCGAGAGCTCCAGTGATGTGTTAATCTTATAAAAGCAGAGGAGCACAAAAATCTAACTGTTAAACAAAATGTAAAACTCATTAAAGAAACAGGATTTAAAGACTATGGTGCATATACTTTGTGCAGTAAAGGGCTTTTTCTCAATTTTAACTATAGTTGCAATCTATTATCAATTTTACAGAGCAACAAATACGGATATAACTGTTGGGGTAACTTAGTGTTAAACAAATATAATCACTGCGCTTCTCCATGTAAAGAGCATGCAGCTAGTGAAGGAAATGGCCATACAAATGTGCAAAACAGAAAGTGAATCCCTGCGCTTCTCCCATAGGGATAGCAATCAATGGGGAATATATATATATATGTATGGTGTACAGTAAATACCTATAAGAAAAAAGGAGACTTTTGGTATACATCCTTTGATCAAATAATGCCAAGCCTGCTAACCACGTCAAGGTAAGTCTCTTTAGCAGGTCCCTACGCTAAATGCATACTAGTGTTATGTGAAATAAGCCCAGAAGGGGTTAAAATATCAAAGCATATGCTTGTATAACCTAGTGCAATTAAAAACTGGTATATACCAGTACAGATACTCACATGTAAGTGAAGTGGAATAAGGGGACCTTGCTAGGAGATTATATACCTAGAAGAGGAGGGGCTGGCCTGCCACAAACTGCTCAATAAGCAGTTGCAGGTGATTTGCTAAATATATTCAATTACACCATAGTAGTGTTGCCCTCTAGGAGCGTGCTGCAAAGGATTAAAATCGGCCCAACAAATAATGTAAAACAAATATAATCACTGCGCTTCTCCATGTAAAGAGCATGCAGCTAGTGAAGCAAATGGCCATACAAATGTGCAAAACAGAAAGTGAATCCCTGCGCTTCTCCCATAGGGGTAACTTAGTGTTACCATTGTTTAGTTTACCCAACAAGGATAAGAGATAAAAGATATGTCACAGTTTCCACCATCTTTCAAGCTACTGTACACTTGTACAAATAAAACTGAGTTTACTACATGTACTAATCTAATTATTGTGGTGACTTAGTAGAGCGATAAGCGATTTATTTCACAGTTTGCGCCATCTTTCAAACTACACTTAGGGTACCTTTTTTTATTTTTAGTGGGTTACCTGTTGCTCACATTTTAACGTTAAAAGACAATTTTGTTTATATTTGTGAGTCTGTGACAGGTACAGACGTGACCAAACCAGGGGCGTAGCTATAGCCCGGACCCCCGCTCTCCTCCCCTCAACCTCCCCCCCCCCACCCACCCACCTGTCTCTACGGGTCTGATGATGATGATGAGCGGGGCTGCGGGAGATCCGATGATGATATGGGGGGCTGGGGGAAATCTGATGATGTTGAGGGGGATTGGGGGAGATCTGATGATGAGGGGGACTAATGATGAAGAGAAGGGGGAAAGATGATTATGGGGAGGGATGATGAGGGAGAGGATGGGGGAGGGAGAAAAAAGTTGCAGTCAGTATTAATATTAATGAGGCCCTGAATATTTTTTTGCCTGGGGCCCCGCGCATGTCTAGCTATGCCACTGGACCCAGACTCACTGTTATCGGCACTGAGACCGAAACGCTGAAAAAACGGGGTACTGGGGTAGAAGGCGGCTGCCACGGTGCTGTGGGGGGTCCATTCCTTTCAATGGGACCTCACACAGTGTTAATCCTCCGTGATCGCACGTCGGGAATGGTAAGTCTGGTCATAGCTGTAGAACGTCGAAGGCAGATGTAGCTACGTCATGTAGCTCTACTCTAATTACTTTTGACATGGACGATACCATAACACCAGTGGACCCCAGCAGTTGACCACTAGGCCACCAGTGTATGTGGGAAAGCCAAAGCCCTTTAAGTCTGTAGCCAAAAGCAAAGAAAAGCAGCTATGTCCACATGTAAAGCTAAACAGGGTGTGAATACTGTAATGAAGGAAAGTATATCTCAACACAGCTGTCACAGTGAGAAAGAGAAAATGTCAACATGTGGTACAAACCTGGGAAAGCCATGACCAGGAAACTTGCTGATATTGTAAATCAGTGGGACTACTCTGCCCCTGTGGATCTAGAAACCCATCAGCATTGACGAAGGACAAGGTAATCAAGATAGTATTGCTAAACCAAGATTCACGAAGCGCTGAGGCGAGGGTGTCACACCTCTATCCAGCTTTAACTGACATTCAGATCAATGGCAGTTAACACCGAATTTGGATGCCGAAGAATTATTTATTACATTTTTGCAGTAACCTAGTGTTACTGTTGTTTAGTTTACCCAACAGGGATAAGAGATGTGTAGGAAAGTGTGCACCATCTTTCAAGCTACAAATGAGAGGGAGAAGGAGGACTCTGAGGAGAAGTATTTTTCTGAATCTGTGCAGAACCTCAACCTCAATTACTTGTCAGGGAAGGGTAAAAGTTTGAGACATACAGATGTGGCAAGACTTTCTATTCTTGTGGCTGGGGGGGGGGGGGAAATGCAGACAACCGGGCCCAATCACGGCTGTAAGAACAGCAAGGTTTGCGGCCCAGAAGGATTAACACTGCAGGGGTTCATGCTTCTGAATGGGATTCCCGAAGCGTTAATCCTTCTCTTGATGGGCCATCTGCTGGGCGAGAGAAACTGATACTAACCTTTTAGATGAGCTGCTCAGCCGTCTCTGATCCCATCTGCAGCCGTCCCTCAGTCTCTCCAGCTTCTTCCCGGAGCGCTGAAGGTAAGAGATGCAGGGCTGTATTTCCTTCCAACCGCTGGATAACGTAGATGCCGTAATATGGGTATCTCCATCATGAGGGAAGGCTATCTGACCATATTTGGTCAGCTATTGTACATCAAGGTGCTGGACAGTGTTTTATACTCTTAAGCATTTTTTCATGCTTTATGATGTTATTTTTTATTTTCCTGCTTACTTAGATTTTTTCCAGAATTTTTTTTTAAAATCTGAAACCAAAACAAAACGAGTTATGCCAAAATGAAAACACACATTTTTCAAGAGCAAAAACCATGTCCAAAAGACAATTTTTGGGGGGATCAAAACCAAACCACCAGTGAAAGTGCTAAAAGAGGCATTCCCAGGTCCGCCGACAGCTTTCGCAGGTCCCAGGACTTGAGATTCCATTGGGACCCCCCCAGTGTGTCGGCTGCCTTGCATGCCCCCCCCCCCTCATTTACACCACCTTGCTCTCGCCCCCTCCCCCCTCTATTCATCTCTCTCATGTATTTTCTCACCCCTCTTCCTCACTCCCCCTCTCTCGTCCCCTCCGCTATCACTCAGTGACCTCCCCTCTCACTCAATCCCGCTCTCTCAATCCCTCCCTTCTCACACTCATTCTACCCTCCCCCCATGCCACACGCACACGTCCCTCCCCCACAATACACACAATAAAATAACCCCCCACACACACTACAATAATACACACACACAACAATAAAACACGCACACAATCCCCCACACACATATACAAACAATTCCACACAAATCCCCCACACAATACAATAACCCTCCTTACACACACTACAATAACACACACATGATCCCCCCCACACACATACACAGAGTTCCTCAAAAATCCCCCCACAATACAATAACCCCCCCACACAAAACAATAACCTCCACACACACGCGCTACAATAACACAAACACACGATACCCCCACACACACATACGCACACAAATCCCTCCCACAATACAATAATCCTCCCCCACAAACACAATACAATAACACACACACTCAATCCACCCCGACACATATACACACATCCCTCCCACAATATAATACCCCCACACAATCCCTCCCCCCCCTCAACATACACACACACACAATTCCACACAGATCCTACCCAAAGTACAATAAAAAATATCCCTTACCTTTGGGGGGTATCTCAGTCAGAGCTCTGCTGCTGTGTACAGAAGCTGGGCCCGACTTCTGGATAGGGCCTGCTGTATCAGTTTCCGGCATGCACCGGAGGAATAGAGGGAGAGAAGCAGGCAGCAGGGTCTGGCTTCCAGCGTGCACCGGAGCCAGATAGGCAGGCCGCGGGCCTAACTTCCGGTGCTCACTGGAGAGGCCTGCAACAGCTGGGGAGAACTAGGGACCAAATTCTAGCGCCTACCGGGCCCCCCGCAGCCACCGGGCATGGGACATTTGTCCCCGCTCTCCTCCCTGTCGGTGGCCCTGGTCATACCTAATGTACTCCTTTGCAATTCTCTTTGCAGAATCTTGTTAGTTGCATGTTCATGATGTTTCAGAAAGTACATTAGGCTTGGGAGACCACAGTAGAACATTAGGATGGACTCTGGTATTTTCATTTTTTCCTACTTTTTGAAATCAGTTTCTTCTTATTAGATTTTATCCACATGAATTTTTAAAAACTTGTGAACTTGGCTCATTTGCTCTATAGATTGTTTTAGCAGATTAATTAAGCAATTATTGTTCATAATTGAAAATATGATTTTAAGATGTCCCAACAGAGGTCTAATTCGCTTCCATGGTGTTGGCATATGCTAATCTAAGGGTAGGCCTACTCAAACTGGGGTCCCTGGATGACTTTACCCATCCCCTTCCCTCAACTCTTTACGCATCCATTCCTCAGTCTGGGGACATTTCTGTCACTATCAGTAGATCCGTGCTGGATTTTTGCAGGCTGTTTTTTAGAACCTTGTCTGATATATACATAATTTATTTTTATGTGTATATTGCTGAACAGAAAATGGCGTCCGACATGAAGCTTTTAGCAAGCCCAACAGTGACTGGTTGACTCAGACAGGAAGGTGCCCAGCTTGGAAAAATGCAGTAAAAGGTCTACACAGCAATAGTTGCATGCCGCAGTCCTAGCAGATTCCTTGGTTCAAGCCCCCGAGAAAATAGGGTGCAATGGAGTGTTGTTGCTTTAAAAGAGCCAGGCCCTGCTCATCTTTTTTTGTTGTTTTGTTTTTTCGTTCATTGTTTCCTGTGGAATATTTGGTGTTTTTGTCGCTCCACTTTTGCCCCATTATTGCAACCGGGAGACTTTGATACATTATCCCATATATGTTCAAATAAAAATTGATACTGACACGTTGCTGCAAGTATTTAATGCAGCTTTGTTCTTGGCTCATGTTCTCCACAGTTTAGTTAGAACGTCATCAAACATGTCCGTTTTAAGCCTCTATAAGATGTACAGGAAAAGGCTGGACAGTCACATCTCGTTCAAATCACTTTCCAACAATCCAGTATGAGTAAGTGTTTGGCACTCTCCATTCACAGATAGCTAGAAATACATGGAGAGCTAAAGAAAGATCTTGGTGGCTTAAACCAGTGGGAAATAATTACATTCTGGAATTATTCTTTTCCATACTTAGGCCCAAATCTACAAAGCTCCCTTAAGTCACGGCTCATAATGTATTGTTATCAAAATCAGTAACGGATGTTCTGTTCCCTGAGGTAAACACGAATCCACAAAGCTAATTATATGGAAAAACAGTAGCCGTTAGTCATCTCCATGGCATAGGCGTAACGCCATGTTAAGTTAGCACTGCAGAGAGAGACCTATTTCACCTAGAGTCCCAGGTGCTATATTTATCCCCCCAAAAATACCTTTAGACAAAACGTGGAGACACCTTTGCAGAAAAAGGAGCTCACCTAAGATACATAGTAGATGAGGTTGAAAAAAGACATATGTCCATTGATTTCAGCCTACTGTATGTTACATTTAGATGACAGATATTTATCCTATATTTGTATTTCCAGTATTTTGATTTCTCCCTGGATCAACATCCTTCTCATGTTTACTTATTTAGTATATCCCGGTATACCTTTCTATAAAAAAAAAAAAAAAAAAAAAAAAAAAAAAGATATTTATTGTATTTGCCATCACAGTCTACATGGGTAATGAATTCCACATTTTAACTGCCCTTACTGTAAAGAACCATTTCCTTTGTTGCTGGTGAAATCTCCTTTCCTCCAACCTTAAGGGATGACCCTGTGTTGTTTGTACTGCCCTTTGGATGAATAGTGCTTTTGAAAGCTCCTTGTATTGACCCCAAATATATTTGTATATAGAAGTTATATCTCATATGCTATGTCATATGTCAGAGCTCCTCATACTGCCTCCCAAACCTGGCCCTACTACTGTACCTCCTTCCACATTACTGTTGGAAGTACTATCATTTACCCAGTAGCCCAAGCACGCTGCCTAGGGGTCACACTCGACTCCTCTCTCACATTCAAAACTTATCTAAAACCCGTCGCTTTTTCCTCCACAATATTACAAAGATATGCTCTTTCCTCTGTTGCTCGACTGCTAAAACTCTGACTCAGGCCCTCATTCTCTCCCGTCTTGATTACTGTAACCTCCTGCTGTCCGGCCTTCCTGCCTCTCAACTGTCTCCACTACAATCTATCCTAAACGCTGCTGCCAGAATCACTCTGCTCTTTCCTAAATCTGTCTCCGCGTCTCCCTTGATGAAATCCCTCTCCTGGCTTCCTATCAAATCCCACATCTCGCACTCAATTCTCCTCCTCACTTTTAAAACTTTACACTCTTCTGCCCCTCCTTACATCTCAAGGAGATATGGTATGTGTGGTGCTCAGAATCAGACCGGTAACTTCTGTAACATGATTGTAATTGAGACCATAGGCTTGGTGGTCTGGCGACGACGGAGTGCCCCTCAATAAAGCAATAATGCGTAACAACTGTAGGGGAAGTGACAAGTGGAGTCAGTTGGGACAGCCACTGTGATGTACACAATAATCACCCTAACAGTATATAAGGAAGGAACTATGTCCATTGAATAGCAGGGTTTAGATAAGGCACATTGGCACTTTACCTGCGCATCCGGGGGGGCACTCTCAGAATCAGTAGCGTGCAGTCCATCAGATAGGAAGTCCAGGAGGGTAGTTGGTGTAGATAGAGCACAGCTGCAAACGCCCTGCAATGTGAAGCAGGGAAAACAAAACCAGGCCACTCCGCAGTAGTATTATCAAAAAGTGTATTGAGCCAGCAAACACATACAGGGAACAAAAATAGAACAGATAGAACGCACCTACGCGTTTCGTACAATAGTACTTTATCAAGGTGAAGCAAGAGTAAAATAACAGCCTATTTATACCCACCTTAAACACTTCTAATCAACTGGGTTGCGGCGTCATGCGCCGACAGCTGCAAGCAGTCGCGGCAGAGTGACGCGCATTCACAGGGATCAGGGTGTATCGGGCAGTACACAGGGGCTGCCACGTGACCTCCGTCGCATCATAGGGATGACGTCATCAGCGTGCGGCACGTAGGCTAATCACGCTGACGCAGCGTCCATCTCCATTAGTTCGGGATATGTCACGTGATCCTAATAGTTTTTTTACAACACAAAACTTTATTAGTGAAACATAATATGTAAACAAACAGTAAAAAACCAAATCAATGGCTGGTTAATATAATTTCACAAACCGAGTTTTACCAAGAGACTCATTAGAACATTAAGTCACAGACTCCCAGTCTAGGCATAATATATATCATTGTAAAGATTTAATCTATATACTTCCAATGAATAATATATTATAATATTAAACAGATACAATTACAATACCATACCCATTCCTGGGACCGAAATAGAACCTTGCTAGTTCATGGAGGCTTGCAAAACAGATGTATATATAGTACTATTACATTATAATCAAAAACAGTTTGTTGAAATGGAAAACTTGAAGTACAATATACATTTGAATTTATAATACATCTAAAAGAGGAGAAATATGATACCTATTATGTGTCATATATACTTTGATTACGACATGAACACAGACTGGGATTGCATAACTAATATTAAACAATACCAAACAATATTTAATATAACTATAATCAATGAGGGCCCATTTTATAACAACATGTATATACGAAATCAATATAAAAAATATTCATAAACTTGGGATTAATAAAAAATTGATTAGTTAGAAAATGATCTATTAAAGAAAAATACAGGTATAATCAATCAGAATTGTTAACTTATTAATATTAATTTTTGAATTGGTAAATACATTTGTTAATCAAAAAAGGGGGGGGGGATTAAGATCAATTATTATGATATATTCATAAAATTAATCATAAAAAATGACTTAGATCCCACTCTGTGTTCATACCCAGGGGTGTTCTGGTCTTTAGGGTGAAAATCCAATAGGATTCACGTCTGTCTAGATACTTAGTCCTGTCACCACCTCTTGGGAGGATAGGTATTTTTTCAATTCCTTGAAATGAAAAGGAGTTAGTATTACCTAGTGAGCAATTATGGAAATGGTTAGACACTGGGTGATTCTGATCACCCATCCGTATAAGACGTAAGTGCTCTAAAATTCTGACTTTTAAACATCTTGTTGTTCTCCCGACATATTGTCGCCCACATCCACATTGCAGAAGGTAAATTACAAATGTGGAATTACAATTTATGAAAGATTTTATATTGTAATTTAAACCAGAATTAAATGAGCAAAATTGTTTGCCATTTTTCATTTTTGAACATACCTTGCAATGTGTACAAGAGTATGTACCGAGGGGTAAATTGGGGACTGCTTTTTTGTCATCATTAGATTCAAAGAGACTTGGGGACAGGCTATTGGACAAAGTTTTGGCTCGTTTATACACAACGTTGGGACCCAAAATGATGTGTGGTTTCAATACTGGATCTAGGGTCAGCACATTCCAGTGTTTTTTTAGAATATTTTTAATTATTGGTGCTTGTTTGCTATACGGGGTAATAAATGAGGGGCTAACATTGTCCCTATTCGGTCTTTGTTCTTTCCTCAACAATAAACTTCTGTCTAAGTTGGATACTTCCTTTAATGATCTGTCCAGATCCGCTTTTTTGTAACCTCTCTTGAGGAACCTTGAATATAGGTCATTTACTTGATGATTATAGTCAGACTCACTCGAGCAATTTCTCCGAGCTCTGATGAATTGACTCTTGGGTATTCCCCGGAACATGTTTGAAGGATGACAGCTGCTGGGTCTCAGAAAAGTATTTCTGGAGTTGGGTTTCCGATATAGTGTAGTTTGAATATTTAAAGTTGTGTCCACATATAAGCAGAGATCTAAGTAATTAATGTGTTGTATATGAAACGAATAGGTGAAAGTGAGATTAAAGCTATTAGTGTTTAATAATGAAATGAATTTGTGTAAAGTGGTGACGTCACCCTCCCAAACAAACAACAAATCATCGATATACCTCTTATAAAATAAAATGTGCTCCCTATAAATGTTCAGGTCTCCAAACACGTGGAACCGCTCCCACCAACCCATGAAAAGGTTGGCGTAAGAGGGGGCAAAGCTTGTCCCCATCGCCGTTCCACGTGTCTGGAGATAGTGAACCCCATTGAACAAAAAGAAATTGTGAGTGAGTAGAAAGTGAATTGCATCCAAAATAAAAGTGTTTTG
This sequence comes from Ascaphus truei, assembly GCF_040206685.1. NCBI lineage: Eukaryota > Metazoa > Chordata > Amphibia > Anura > Ascaphidae > Ascaphus > Ascaphus truei. The sequence goes on from NC_134487.1 coordinate 123,402,573, forward strand.
TGCTGGTGATAAATCCGATTTATTTAAGAAATAATCCACAGCTGTCAAACCATGTTCGTGGGATATCACGGTGTATAAAGACGTAACGTCTAATGTCACCCAGAGTAGATTGCTTTTCCATTTGAAGTCTTCCAGTGTATTTATTAAATGAGTACTGTCTCTAATATAGGACGGGAGCTCTTGTACCATGGGCTGGAGAAAGTGATTCACATACCGTGAGACACCATCTCCCAAAGAATCAATACTGGAGACAATTGGCCTCCCAGGTGGGGAGACCAATGTCTTATGAATCTTCGGGAGATGGTGAAACACGGGTGTGACAGGGAAGGGTTTGTACAGATAATCCATTTCATTATCGTTCAGGACTCCTAGCATTGAACCCAAGTCTAACAAGTGTCTGAGTTCCCTCTGGTATCCTATGGTAGGATCAGATGGTAGTACAGCATAGGAAGACACATCCCGAAGTTGGCGCAATGCCTCCTTAAGGTAGTCATCCCTATGCTGCACTACCACTGCTCCTCCTTTGTCGGCATTTTTTATTATTAAGGATTTATTACATTTTAGATTATTGAGAGCTATAGATTCATCATAACTGAGATTACCGTTTTTTGTATCACAGTAACCTGTATTGAAAGAAAAACCTTTCTGTAATAATCTTAAGTCTCTTTCCACAAGGTTTTCAAAAGTGGAAAGATGTTTGCCTTTGACAAAGGTGGGATAGAATAATAATTGTTTCTTAAGACCCGAGCTAGATCTTCCCAAGAAATTGTAATGATATTCAGAGTCAGATATAGGGTTAGTATCTAGGTCTTCTAAGTCCCGGATAAGACATTGTTCCTTAAATGAGAAAATGTTAGATTGAATACAATTAGAATCATGCATTGTAACATCTGAAAAATGTGTATCAACATTAGTAGTAATACATTCAGGTTCAACTGATACAGTGTTAACAAATTGATCCTCAGCCTTGTTGATAATCTTATCACTAAAAAACTTTTTCAGTGTACATTTTCTGATAAATTTGTTTAAATCAACCATTGTTTGAAAAAGGTCAAAGTTGGTATCTGGTACAAAACCCATACCCTTATTAAGTAATGATAGTTCATCTTTTGTTAACGTTACATTAGAAATATTGATAACTGCACTTTCTTCTCCTAAAAATTCTTCTTTCTTTTGGAGGGTGCTCCCTTGTATTGAGCTTTTGGTTTTCTTGCCCCGTCTTGTTCTTTTGAGTTTTTTGAAGCTGTTGTGTGGTTTGTAGGTTCAGATGAGGTAGATGGACGCGGTTTGTAATCTGAAGATCTATCCCTTTGTTTACGTTCCCAGAAAGGGCGTTGTTCCTTAGGTGCTTCTGCCTCAGACTGTATGTTCTCCTCTTCATGTGCATTAAAGAAGGAGACTGTGTGACCAAGATATTCTGTATCTGAGGTATCAGAGTCTGCTTTAGATTTCAGGATAGATTTTTTTGCCCAAGGGTTATTAATTTTGTCCTCTGGTGTAGAGTGAGTAGGGTGTGTCGTGCGGCTGGACCTTCTATTGGGTGTAGACCTTTCCCATAAGTACACTTGGTTGCGCTCGTAGTCAAGCTTATCTCGTTCAAATTTTTGTTGTTTCTTTTCTAAAATGTCCTTTTCAAAATCTTTAACAGACTTTGCCAAATTAGTGTCCAATGCTCTGAAACCCTCCATTTTGGAGAACTTGGCTAGATGTTTTTGTGATAGCTTAATCTCTTTTTCCAAGTCCAGTTTTTCCTTAGACTTGGCTTTAACAATCAGGGATATTAATTTGGAGGAGCAATCATTGAGAATCATTTTCCACTCTCTCTCAAAATCCTGATTGATAAAGCCAAATGTAGGGGACTTTTTCACCCGTAACCCCCTGGGGATTCTTTTCAACAGTAGATAGTTTTCCAAAAATATGAGGTCCCAATAAATTCGAGTATCAGTAATGAGTAATTTACTAAATTTTAAGAACAGATCATGAAGATCCGATGAGTCCTCACAATCTGGATTTGGTAAATTTTCAAACATACGTTTTGCTTTTTTTGATCTTTGAGTATTGTCCAAGTAATTGGAAACATAATCACTGGTGATATTGGGGGTATCAGTCTCCTCTAATTCCTCCATGTCCATTACACAGATATAAGGAATATAAGAATGTAGATATGCAAATCTTTGTTGATTGATAAACGAATTTTCAAACAAAATTCAAAAAATGATATTCAAAAATTAATAATAAATCAAAAATTGAAAAATTTGAAAAAAACTTATATCATGTGTCTTCCCCAGATGGAACAAAAAAAGGGGGGGGTTTCCCTGTATGTGTACATCTCAGCCCAAATTTCTCGTTATGCACCATCCCGACTCTTGCGTTCTGCTCAAGGATGTCTTCTCTCTACCCCCTTTGTATCTAAAGCCCTCTCCCGCCTTAAACCTTTCTCACTGGCTGCCCCTCACCTCTGGAATGCCCTTCCTCTCAGTACCCGACTTGCACCCTCTCTATCCACCTTTAAGACTCACCTTAACACAAATTTGCTTAAAGAAGCATATGAGTAGCACCGTGGCTAATACTATACACATGATACATAAAGCTTGGCCCCCTGCAGACGCACTTACCAGAATGCCCTCCTACTGTCTCTGTACGTTTTTCCTACCTACAAATTAGATTGTAAGCTCTTCGGAGCATGGACTCCTCTTCATAAATGTTAATATTTATGTCTGAAGCACTTATTCCCATGATCTGTTATTTGTATTATTTGTTATTTATATGATTGTCACGTGTATTACTACTGTGAAGCGCTATGTACATTAATGGCGCTATATAAATAAAAACACACATACATACATATGGATATGCAAAGTGTATTTAAATTAGTTAAATTAGCATATCACCCATGTATGTTCATTCTCTCTCCTCCATATTTCAGGCTCTGGAGGGAGCTATCGGTACCTTTAGATATGACCTAACTATGCATTGTTAAATCCCCAAATTAACTATACTGGAGCTCTGTGTAGGCATTGTTAGAGGGAACACCTCTTTTCCATATCTTTAACACTAATATCCATTATAGGGAATACAAGGCCCTTTATGGCTGAAACCAGCACTTACTGTAACACTACATTAGTGAACTTTGAAAGATCCCTGTCAGCACTTAACAAGGTGTTAACTTAAGTTTCTCATTAAGTCAATACTGGAGCTCTTGGATCTGGGCTCTAGTACTCTGATTTCTTAAGTGAACAGTGACAGTACCAAGCACTGTAGGGGGGGAGCGCAAACTTTTCCAGCTGCGCCCCCTTTCTTCCATGCCTCGGTGCTGGAGCCGCCCCCCCCCCCCCCCGCCCTACCTTAGAGCTGCGTGAAATGACGCTCTGGGTCATGTCACGTGACCCGCGGCGTCATTTGATGCCACGTTGCCATGGCGATGCGTCAATGAGCGTCTGAATCAAGGTAAGTATAGCGTTGCAGAGGCCTCACGCGATCCCCCGACCTTTAATTAAAATGCCTCAAGGAAGAGCGTGGGGTCTCTGCAACGGACCGCCCCCCAGCAAAATCTCCCACGACCCCCAGTTTGCGCACCCCTATGTTAGAGTATGGCATTGCTGACTTGATTCTTGTATTGTCAAGACAGTTTAATTTGTGCTTAGACAAATTAAATATATTGTGGATACAGCAGTACAAAATGGGTGAACAAAATACAGAGAGCATAAGTAGAGAATACCTTCCCTCAAAAGGTTACCATCCAATCCAAGTTGTTCATGATAAAGACAGAATGAAAAGTTGGTGCATTATGTATGTAACGGATATGGAGAGCATGAGAGTAACATATTATGGCCTAGATTTACCAGACTCCGATGAACTGAAGTTAATATCGCACCCAGTAAAAATATATATTTTTTTAAATGTGTGTTTTGAACTTGCATTCCTATCTTAATAAAATCAGTGCGATTTAAAGAAATGCAGTTAAATATTGCGTTTGAGTTACAATTAAATGAAACTCTCACATGAGGGTTATGTTATAGGATTTTGTAGAAAGCCCTATGGCAGAAAATTATTTTAACAGCAAAGAAACACAAGGCACATTACTGGACCGACATTTTATCATTATTAACCCTTATTACGTATCCCGCATATCACTATTTCCAATATTTCATTTAAATTGGGGTTTTAATTACATATTGACAAGCTTTTCCAAGCTTACCCCAGAGCAGTCATGTTTGACTTATAGTTTGTTTTTAATTTAAAGAGGCAATCAAAGCAGCTAAAAATAAATAAATCTTGTTTTGTTTTTATATATGCAGCATTTAATTACCTTTATTGAAAACTAATTACCTAAGTTGACAATCGATTGGTTCTCCCGTGATTCATCTGCAAAATCCTGTTTCCAAAGGGTTCACTAAATGGCTGCCTTTCCTTTTCAAATCAATCCTTCAGTCAGTGTAACCCGGCAGCAACAATGTATTCTTATGTTACTATGGGAACATTATCTATTGTAACAGTTTGCTGCTCAAACTGCTGGGAATATTGGCAACAAATAAGAAAGTGTTGCAAATATCTTACACTGCTGAGGAGGTGGGCTAAAACGGGCCATAGTAATCAAAAGATGTTCAGTATATTAAACCTCATTAAAAATGGCATTAAGGTTTGCATTTTAAAATTAAAAAAAAGGCAGTATTATCTAATGCTACAAAACTGATTTATTAAAAAAGAAAAGATAAACGTAATTCAACTCAGATATAGACACAGTCCTTTTTTTTAATAGAATTAGAACTCAGAATTCGCTTGATCTGGGGTTACCATGCTGTGGTGGACAAGCTCATCATACTGTGGCTAAATTATAGAACTAAAACCCCTATGCAATATTATTAAATTAAATATTAGAAATCGTTAAAGATATAGGCAGGCTTTTATGCAGCACTAGCTGAGAGCCCCGGCGTTGCCCGGGATGTTTGTGGTGTGGGGGTGGCATTTGGGTGGGGAGTGGTCCACGCGGGCCATGGCGGTGTACTGTGGTATTGCTGCTGTGGCTGTACTGATGGTGATTGTATTGGTGTGCTGATTTGGGAGGGTTTCTTGCTGATGTGGGGGTGCGGATGTGGGTGTGCCGATGGGGGAGGTGCGAAGGTGCCAATGTGTGGGCGCTGATGGTGTTGATGGGCGCTGGGAATGGTGGGGAGCCGAGAATGCCAGTGTGCTGGGGGTGCATGGGATACCGGTGTGCTGATGTGGTGGTGCTGGGGATAGTGTGTGTGTGTGTGTGTGTGTGTATACATGTTTGTGTGTGTGTATACATGTTTGTGTGTATACATTGTATGTGTATGTGTGTGTGTGTGTGTGTATAAGTACGTGTGTATGTGTACGTGTGTGTGTGTGTACGTGTGTGTGTGTGTGTGTGTGTATACATGTTTGTGTGTGTGTGTACGTGTGTGTGTGTGTGTGTGTATACATGTTTGTGTGTGTGTATACATGTTTGTGTGTGTATACATGTGTGTGTATACGTGTGTGTGTGTATACATGTGTGTGTATACATGTGTGTGTGTGTATACATGTGTGTGTGTGTATACATGTGTGTGTATACATGTGTGTGTGTGTATACATGTGTGTGTGTATACATGATGTGTATGTATACGTGTGTGTGTGTGTGTGTGTGTATGTCTACATGTGTGTGTATGACTCCATGTGTGTGAGTATACGTGTACATGTGTGTGTGTGCGTGTGCGTGTGCGTGTCTACGTGTACGTGTGCGTGTCTACGTGTGCGTGTCTACGTGTACGTGTGCGTGTCTACGTGTACGTGTGCGTGTCTACGTGTACGTGTGCGTGTCTACGTGTACGTGTGCGTGTCTACGTGTACGTGTGCGTGTCTTCGTGTACGTGTGCGTGTCTTCGTGTACGTGTGCGTGTCTACGTGTACGTGTGCGTGTCTACGTGTACGTGTCTACGTGTACGTGTGTGTGTCTACGTGTACGTGTGTCTACGTGTACGTGTGTGTGTCTACGTGCGTGTGCGTGTCTACGTGCGCGTGGGTGTCTACGTGCGCGTGGGTGTCTACGTGCGCGTGCGTGTCTACGTGCGCGTGCGTGTCTACGTGCGCGTGCGTGTCTACGTGCGCGTGCGTGTCTACGCGCGTCTGCGTGCGTCTGCGTGTCTACGTGTGCCTGTGTGTATACGTGTGTCTACGTGTGTATGTATACGTGTGTGTGTGTGATACGTGTGTGTACACGTGTGTGTGTCTACATGTGTGTGTGTATACGTGTGTGTGTGTGTGTGTGTGTATACGTGTGTCTGTGTGTATACGTGTGTCTGTGTGTATACGTGTGTCTGTGTGTATACGTGTGTCTGTGTGTATACGTGTCTGTGTGTGTGTATATACGTGTGTCTGTGTGTATACGTGTGTCTGTGTTTATACGTGTGTCTGTATAGGTGTCTGTATAGGTGTGTGTGTGTGTCTACGTGTGTGTGTGTGTCTACGTGTGTGTGTGTGTCTGTGTACGCGAAGGGCAGGGTGTACTCGAAGGTCAGGGTGGGGGCGAAGGGCAGGGTGGGGGCGAAGGGCAGGGTGGGGGCGAAGGGCAGGGCAGGGTGGGGGCGAAGGGCAGGGCAGGGTGGGGGCGAAGGGCAGGGCAGGGGCGAAGGGCAGGGCGGGGGCGCAGGGCAGGGTGGGGGCGAAGGGCAGGGTGGGGGGGTGAAGGGCAGGGTGGGGGGGGTGAAGGGCATGGGGGGGGTGAAGGGCATGGGGGGGGTGAAGGGCATGGCCGGGGGGGGTGAAGGGCATGGCCGGGGGGGTGGGGGGGTGAAGGGCATGGCCGGGGGGGTGGGGGGGTGAAGGGCATGGCCGGGGGGGGGGGGTGAAGGGCATGGCCGGGGGGGGGTGAAGGGCAGGGCCGGGGGGGTGAAGGGCCGGGCCGGGTGAAGGGCCAGGCCGGGGGGGTGAAGCGCCGGGCCGGGTGAAGGGCCGGGGGGGGGGGGGGGGGAAGGGCCGGGGGGGGGGGTGAAAGATCCCTTCCCCTGCGGTTACTTACCTCGCACCGGGCCGCGCTCCTCCTCCTCGGGTTCCTCGGCGGTCTCCGTTCCCCCCGGCGAGGCGGAGCTGAGACGCTCAGGTGAGGAGGTGGTGTGGGCAGCGGCCCGTGCAGCTCCCGACTGAGAGAGCGGGAGCAGCGCGCGCGGGGATGGTGAGCTGGGGGCGCGGCCTCTAGGCCTGAAGGTGAGAGCGGCGAGAGCGTGCTCTGGGGGGGGGGGGGGAAGCGGTCTGTGGGAGGGAGCACCGGGGGAGAGGGAGTACCGGGAGAGAGGGTGATGTTGAGGTCCCGCGGAGTGGTGATAGGGGGGGTTCCGTTGTTGCGGGCCAGCGGCCAGGAAGGGCGGGGGGGGGGGTCAAGGCCGGGCAGCCATTAAGGAGGGTGGAGTGTGTGTGTGTGTTGAGGAGGGTGGAGTGTGTGTGTGTGTGTGC